>NC_138087.1:4737734-5382734 GCF_964212035.1 Myotis nattereri
CATGAACAGTAAGGGACTGTGACAGCACCGGGGACGAGGGGAACCGGACCGTCCGGTGTTGCCTGTGAGGGTGCGGAATGGTCACAGCCGCTACGGAACATAGTTTGGCAGTTTCTTGTAAAACTAAACATAAAATTACCATATGACCCACAATTGCACTCCGAGGAATGTAGCCCAGAGATAGGAAAGGTGATATTCACACCAGAAACTACACAAATGTTCGTAGCTGCTTTATTCCCAATAGCCTCAAACTGGAAATCAGTCAAGTGCCCTGCCACATGGGAGTGGTCTAGCAAGCTGCCGCACATCCACAGCATGAAATACAACTCGGGAATGAAAGTAACTACCGGTACCTGCCACCTCCGGCTCACTGGGAAAATATGCTAAATTAATTTTATTTGTCTGTTTCTTTTACCTCATATCTCCTCTCCTCAGGAAACAGCACTGTTGAGTGTCTATTACGTTTTACGGAGAACATCAGTCTTAGGTCACAGTGTTGAGAGCTCCTGGCTTTGGTCCCATAGCTCTCTGACATGACCTGTGAATTATGCGGAATTTAAAAAGCCAATGCCTAACGGGTCCCCTATTGTCTGATTTCATTTGTATAACATTCTGAATATGCAAAGCTATAGAAATGGGGATTAGTGGGCACCAGGGGCTGGGGACTGAGGTGAAGAAGGGAAGTGGGTGTGGCTACAAAAGGCTCATGAGGGCTCTTGGTGGGAAGGACACAGTTCTGGGTCTTGGCGGTGTCAGTGTCAGTTTCCTGGCTGTAATATTGTACTACAGTTTTGCCAGATGTTATCATTGGGGGAAAGTGGGCAAAGGGCATATGCGGTATCTCTGTATTATTTCGTACAAGTCCACATGAATTTACATAGATCTCAAAATAAGCAATTTAATGTTTAAAAGCCATATTGTATTTTAATAGGCACAAACAAACAGATGAACGAAATCCAATATAGACTCCAGATATAAACTCTACTGGGTTTAGTTCCCAGAAGCAAACCATGAGATAAGAATTTGTGTGAAAAAAATACAACTAAAAGATGGAACGGACATCATCCAGAACCACAGGAAGGCTGGCTGAGTGGAAGTTCTACAACCAGGAGGAAAGAGAAAAGCATACCGAGACTCAGAGGAGGCGCAGTGCTGAAGTAAAATACTAAGGTGCGAAGTGCATGCGGAGTGGGCTGGCGGCTGAGGGCGTGGTTGTTGTTTTCAATCGGGAGGGAGTCTCAGGCTCGGAGCTCCAGTTCAGGCGAGTCTCTAGGGACCCAGACTCATACAGGAGAAGCGGGACTGTCTGGCATCGCTCAGAACCCTAGGGCAGCTTTCTCTCCGTGGGGCTTGCAGCGATTACTGGGACACTGAGAAGCAGAGCCTCTGAGGGCAAGAGCGAGAGCGGCCATAATTGCTAACCCTGCCCTGTTGATCCCGTGGGACCCGCCCCACCCAAGCCCTGCAGGGAGACTTTTGCTGGATAGCCTCAGGCAAAGGCTAGATTAGCACCTCCCTAGAGATCCAGGAGCCAGGAAACCCAGAGGTCAAAGTGGGACCATCCAGTTTGCAGCTCTGTGGAACCATGAAAGACACACTCAGGGGACAGACTCAGTGAGCACCAAAGCCCCATCGAAGCAAGTCTAGCCCCAGAGGGGTGTCTCCAGCACAGAAGTTCTCCCACTGCAGACACAGCTGATTCTCAAAGCCAGTTGGCCTGGAGGTCAATTCCTCACAGTGTTAACTACAACAATCAAGGCTTAATTATAACAAGACTGTGCACAAAGCCCACAAGGGGGTGCACCAAGAGTGTCTACCTCAGGTAATTGGGACACTTAGCACAGAAAGGCACTCTATCGACACAGGGAAGCAGAAAAAATGCCGAGACAAAGAAACAGGACACAAACTACAGAATTGGAGGAAAGCAAACTGCTGGATATAGAGTTCAAAACCACACTTTTAAGGTCTTTAAAGAACTGTCTAGAAGCCGCCGATAAATTTAATAAAGCCCTCGAAAAGACTGGTGAGACCGCTGATAAATGTAGTGAGATCCGGTGATTACATATTCACGACTAACTAGCCTAAGGGATAGGATTTATTGACAAAGACTCAAGTCAATGCATTGAAACTTATTCTCTCTTATCCCTTCAGCATATTTCTCTCTTATTAGGAGCTAAAACGAAAGTTCTCAAAAGAACAGCATCATTGCAGTATCTTTTAATCAGACGACTTTGGAAATCTATTCAAGACCATGAGAACTAGCCTCAAGTGGATCTTCCAATTTGTAAACTCAGCAATCAAACCCAGCTTGCCTTTCTGAGCCTCTGGATTACAGTCAGTAGTAAATACTGTCAACTTTTACTATTGGCTACTATTTTGCCTGAAAATCTTTCTGGTATGAAACGAGTGGGGACATCTATGTGTGGATATGGTTTCAGAGGTATGAATTTTCTCTCCAATGAGATTACAAGCTTTCTCTAGTTTTTGCAACACTGAGCTTGACATTCACAGAAGGAAAGAACAAAAAGCTCTGTTCTCTACTCTTAATTTGAACCAGACACAGCTCACTTCAAAACTGCATGCTGAGGAAGGGAAGATGGCGGCGATATAGGCAGACGCATCCCAGGTCCTGTCCTGGAGCAAATGGAGTGAGCAGCTGAAACTAATAGCATCCACCCCGAATTGGCGAAATTGCTCAGCTGGTGAGACGGTTTGCAGCCGGGAAGAGCAGAACTCCCCTGGAAAGTTTGCATTAATCTCCAGGGAGCTGTTGCTGGAATCTGTTGGGATTAATGGCTGTTCTATAGGAGTATTCTCCTCATATTAAAAGTCTCTTTCCCTCTTCAACTTCATTCTCTCTTTTCACTCTTTTTATTTCTTTTTTCTCTTTCTTTTTTTTTCTTTTCTTTTCTTTTCTCGCTTTTATTTTCCTCCCTCCTTTTTCCCAATTACATTTTTGTACTCCTTTTTTTGGTCCCTACTTTTCTTTTCTTTTTTCTCTTTTATCTTTTTCCCTTCCTTCCTCCTTATCCCCTAATTCTTTTAATTCGGGTGGTCACCTTTATTTGGGGTTATTAATATCGTGAATATATTTGTGTATACTGCCTGGTATGTGGTGCCTTGTTGTGTTGTATTTTGTGCCTTTAAATCAACGCAGCAGATCGAAGCTACAGCAACCTCCAGAGCACCACACCCTCTGCTGAGGAACAGCAGCTGTACGTGAAACCTCGCCCCACCAGCCAGAAGAGCCACCTCAGCTGTGAACAGCACCCACCAGAGGAGCTGCTGCCAACTGAAGAGCAGCTGCTACCGCAACCGCCCGAAGAGCAACCACAGACCAAGGAGTCACTGCCACCAAGGGAGCAACCACTGAACGACTCAATGTCTAGATATGTCAGTGAGATTAAACATGGGTAGACAAAGAAACCCCCAAAGGAAAGAGAAGGAGGACTCTCCAGAAAAGCAGCTAAGTAATACAGAGGCATGCAACATGACAGAAAAAGAATTCAGAATAAGGGTCCTAGAGTGCATAAACCGGATGGAAGAAAAAATCGACAACCTCTGCAAGAAGCAAGAAGAAACAGATGAAAAAAATCGATAACATATGGAGGAAGCTAGAAGAAACAGATGAAAAAATCAACAACTTAAGTAAGACCCAAGAAGAAATGAAGAGTGATATAGCTGCAATGAAAAACTCCATTGAAAGTATCAACAGTAGACTAGGAGAAGCGGAGGACCGAATTAGTGAATTAGAAGACAAGGAAGCAAAACACACCCAAAATGTACTGCAATTGGAGAAAAAAATTAAAAGACAGGAGGAGAGCCTAAGTGAGCTTTGGGACAACATGAAACGGAACAACATACGAATAATAGGGGTACCAGAACAACAGAAGGATGAACAAGGATTAGAAAACCTATTAGAAGAAATAATATCAGAAAACTTCCCTGAGGTGGGGAAGAAAAAAGTCACACAAGCCCAGAGAGTCCCAAACAAGGTGAACCCGAAAAGACCCACACCAAGACACATCATAATTACCATGGCAAATGTTCAGGACAAAGAGAGAATCTTACAGGCTGCAAGAGAAAGACGGAAAGTTACATACAAGGGATCTCCCATTAGATTGTCAAATGATTTCTCAACAGAAACACATCAGGCCAGAAAAGAATGGACAGAAATTTACAAAGTGATGCAAAGCAAAGGACTGAATCCAAGAATACTCTATCCAGCAAGGCTATCATTCAAACTTGAAGGGGAAATAAGAAGCTTCACAGACAAAAAAAGGCTAAGGGAGTTTATCACCACCAAGCCAGCAATGCAAGGAATGCTAAAGGGACTGGTATAAAAATATTAAAAAGCTCAGAAAGAAAACAGCTACACACAAAAAAAGAAATGGCTACAAACAAGTACCTTTCAATAATAACTTTAAACGTAAACGGACTAAATGCTCCAAACAAAAGACATCGAGTGGCTGAATGGATAAAAAAACATGACCCATACATCTGCTGTCTACAAGAAACCCACCTCATTAGAAGGGACTCACACAGACTGAAAGTGAAAGGATGGAAAAATATCTTTCAGGCAAATGGAAAGGAAAAGAAAGCTGGGGTAGCAATACTTATATCGGACAAAATAGACCTCAAAGTGAAGGCCATAACAAGAGATAAGGAAGGCCACTTCATAATACTAAAGGGATCAATTCAACAAGAAGATATAACCCTGGTAAACATATATGCACCCAATGCAGGAGCACCCAAATTCATAAAAAAAACTCCTGGAAGATATCAAAGGAGAGATCAACAACAATACAATCATAGTAGGGGACTTTAATACACCACTGACAGCACTGGATAAGTCCGCTAGACAAACAATCACCAAAGATACAGCAATCCTAAATGACTCACTAGATCAGATGGACTTAATAGACATCTTCAGAACACTTCACCCCAGTGCCACGGAATATACATTCTACTCAAGTGCTCATGACACATATTCAAAAATAGACCATATATTGGGTCACAAGCAAAGTATCCCCAAATTCAAGAAGATTGAAATCATAAAAAGCGTCTTCGCAGACCACGATGGCATAATATTAGAAATAAACTACAATAAAAACAACCCAAAATACTCAAACACCTGGAAGCTGAATAGCATGCTATTAAATATTGATTGGGTTACCAATGAAATCAAAGAAGAAATTCAAAACATCCTGGAAACTAATGACAATGAAAACACAACAATCCAAAACCTATGGGACACAATGAAAGCAGTCCTGAGAGGGAAGTTTATAGCTCTACAGGCCTATCTCAAAAAAACAAGAAAAAATGGTAGTAAATCATCTAACTCTACAACTCAAAGAATTAGAAAGAGAGCAACAAGAAAAGCCCAGAGTGAGCAGAAGGAAGGAGATAATAAAGATTAGAGCAGAAATAAATGACATAGAGACCAAAAAAACAATACAGAAAATCAATGAAACCAAGAGCTGGTTCTTTGAAAGGATAAACAAGATTGACAAACCTCTAGCCAGACTCACCAAGAAGCAAAGAGAGAGGACCCAAATAAACAAAATCAGAAATGATAGAGGCGAAATAACAACAGTCCCCACAGAAATACAAATGATTGTTAAAAAATACTATGGACAGCTCTACTCCAACAAACTAGACAACCTGGAGGAAATGGACAAGTTCCTAGAAAAATACAACATTCCAACACTCAATCAGGAAGAATCTAAAAATCTCAACAGGCCAATAACTATGGAAGGCAGCTATGCTCACCACTATACCACCAACGCAAGGCCAATAACTATGGAAGAAATTGAAGCAGTCATCAAAAAGCTTCCATCAAACAAAAGCCCAGGACCAGACGGCTTCACAGGGGAGTTTTACCAAACATTCAAGGAAGAACTAAAACCTATCCTCCTCAGACTACTACAAAAAATTCAAGAGGAAGGAACACTTCCAAGCTCATTCTATGAAGCCAGTATCACCCTAATACCAAAACCAGGTAAAGACAACACAATGAAAGAGAATTACAGGCCAATATCCCTCATGAACATAGATGCCAAAATCCTCAACAAAATCTTAGCAAATCGGATCCAGCAGTACATCAGAAAGATCATATACCATGACCAAGTAGGATTTATCCCAGGGATGCAAGGATGGTACAATATCTGCAAATCAATAAACGTGATACATCACATAAACAAATTGAATGAAAAAAAACACATGGTCATATCAATTGATGCAGAAAAAGCATTTGACAAAATTCAACATCCATTTTTGATAAAAACTCTCAGCAAGGTGGGAGTAGAAGGATCATACCTCAACATAATAAAAGCCATATATGACAGGCCCACAGCCAACATCATACTCAATGGACAAAAACTAACACCATTTCCCCTAAGAACAGGAACAAGACAGGGATGCCCCCTCTCACCACTCCTGTTCAACATAGTACTGGAAGTGTTAGCCATTGCAATTAGGCAAGAAGAAGAAATAAAAGGCATCCAAATTGGAAAAGAGGAAGTAAAACTGTCCTTATTTGCAGACGACATGATATTATACATACAAAACCCTAGAGACTCCATCAAAAAGCTACTAGACTTAATACATGAATTTGGCAATGTAGCAGGATACAAAATTAACCCCAAGAAATCTGAGGCATTTCTATACACCAATAGTGAACTTTCAGAAAGAGAGATTATAAAAACAATCCCGTTTACCATCGCACCAAAAAAATTAAGCTACCTAGGAATAAACTTAACTAAAGAGGTAAAAGACCTCTACTCAGAAAACTACAGGACGTTGAAAAAAGATATAGAGGAAGACATAAACAGATGGAAGAACATACCGTGTTCATGGATTGGTAGAATCAACATCATTAAAATGTCCATACTACCCAAAGCAATCTATAAATTCAACGCACTTCCCATTAAAATACCAACGGCATACTTCAGAGATCTAGAACGAACTCTCCAAAAATTCATCTGGAATAAAAAAAGACCCCGAATAGCTGCAGCAATCCTGAAAAAGAACAAAGTAGGTGGGATCTCAATACCAGATATCAAGTTGTATTACAAAGCCACTGTTCTCAAAACTGCCTGGTACTGGCACAAGAATAGGCATATAGATCAATGGAATAGAATAGAGAGCCCAGAAATCGGCCCGAACCAATATGCTCAATTAATATTTGACAAAGGAGGCAAGAACATACAATGGAGCCAAGATAGTCTCTTCAATAAATGGTGTTGGGAAAATTGGACAGATATATGAAAGAATGTGAAACTCGACCACCAACTTACACCATACACAAAAATAAACTCAAAATGGATAAAGGACTTAAATGTATGACAGGAAACCATAAAAATTCTAGAAGAATCAATCCAAAGGCAACAAAATCTCAGACATATGCCGAAGCAATTTCTTCACTGATACAGCTCCTAGGGCACTTGAAACTAAAGAGAAAATGAACAAATGGGACTACATCAAAATAAAAAGCTTCTGCACAGCAAAAGAAACCATCAACAAAACAACGAGAAAACCCACTGTGTGGGAAAACATATTTGCCAATGTCATATCTGATAAGGGCCTAATATCCAAAATCTATAGGGAACTCATACAACTTAACAAAAGGAAGATAAACAATCCAATCAAAAAATGGGCAAAGGACCTAAATAGACACCTTTCAAAAGAGGACATTCAGAAAGCCAAGAGACATATGAAAACATGCTCAAAGTCACTAATCATCCGAGAGATGCAAATCAAAACAACAATGAGGTACCATTTCACACCTGTCAGACTGGCTATCATCAACAAATCAACAAACGACAAGTGCTGGAGAGGATGTGGAGAAAAAGGAACACTTGTGCACTGCTGGTGGGAATGCAGACTGGTGCAGCCACTATGGAAGACAGTATGGAGTTTCCTTAAAAAACTGAAAATGGAACTCCCATTTGACCCTGTGATCCCACTTCTAGGAATATATCCCAAGAAACCAGAAACACCAATCAGAAAGGATATATGCACCCCTATGTTCATAGCAGCACAATTCACCATAGCTAAGATCTGGAAACAGCCTAAGTGCCCATCAGTAGATGAATGGATTAGAAAACTGTGGTACATCTACACGATGGAATACTATGCTGCTCTAAAAAGGAAGGAACTCTTACCATTTGCAACGTCATGGATGGAGCTGGAGAGCATTATGCTAAGTGAAATAAGCCAGTCAATGAAGGAAAAATACCACATGATCTCACTCATTCATGGATAATAGAGACCATTATAAACTTTTGAACAATAATAGATACAGAGGCAGAGCTGCCTCAAACAGATTGTCAAACTGCAGCGGGAAGGCCGGGGAGGGTTGGGTGGCAGGAGGTAGGGGGGTAAGAGATCAACTAAAGGACTTGTATGCATGCATATAAGCATAACCAATGGACATAAGACACTGGGGGATAGGGGAGGCTGGGGGACTGTCTAGGGCGGGGGGATAAAATGGACACATATGTAATACCCTTTGTAATACTTTAAGCAATAAAAAAAAAAAAAAAAAACTGAAAATGGAACTCCCATTTGACCCTGTGATCCCACTTCTAGGAATATATCCCAAGAAACCAGAAACACCAATCAGAAAGGATATATGCACCCCTATGTTCATAGCAGCACAATTCACCATAGCTAAGATCTGGAAACAGCCTAAGTGCCCATCAGTAGATGAATGGATTAGAAAACTGTGGTACATCTACACGATGGAATACTATGCTGCTCTAAAAAGGAAGGAACTCTTACCGTTTGCAACGTCATGGATGGAGCTGGAGAGCATTATGCTAAGTGAAATAAGCCAGTCAATGAAGGAAAAATACCACATGATCTCACTCATTCATGGATAATAGAGACCATTATAAACTTTTGAACAATAATAGATACAGAGGCAGAGCTGCCTCAAACAGATTGTCAAACTGCAGCAGGAAGGCCGGGGAGGGTTGGGTGGCAGGAGGTATGGGGGTAAGAGATCAACTAAAAGGACTTGAATGCATGCATATAAGCATAACCAATGGACATAAGACACTGGGGGATAGGGGAGGCTGGGGGACTGTCTAGGGCAGGGGGATAAAATGGACACATATGTAATACCCTTTGTAATACTTTAAGCAATAAAAAAAAAATGTAGTGAGATCCTCAAGAAATCTAATGAGACCATCGATGTTGTGATAAAGGACCAACTAGAAATTAAGCATACACTGACTGAAATAAAGAATATTATACAGACTCCCAACAGCAGACCAGAGGATGGCAAGAATCAAGTCAAAGATTTGAAATACAAAGAAGCAAAAAACACCCAACCAGAAAAGCAAAATGAAAAAAGAATCCAAAAATACGAAGATAGTGTAAGGAGCCTCTGGGACTGCTTCAAGTGTACCAACATCCGAATTATAGGGGTGCCAGAAGATGAGAGAGAACAAGATATTGAAAACCTATTTGAAGAAATAATGACAGAAAACTTCCCCTACTTGGTGAAAGAAATAGACTTACAAGTCCAGGAAGCGCAGAGAACCCCAAACAAAAGGAATCCAAAGAGGACCACACCAAGACACATCATCATTAAAATGCCAAGAGCAAAAGACAAAGAGAGAATCCTAAAAGCAGCAAGAGAAAGAAAATCAGTTACCTACAAGGGAGTACCCATACAACTGTCAGCTGATTTCTCATCAGAAACTTTGCAGGCCAGAAGGGAGTGGCAAGAAATATTCATATGATGAGTACCAAACACCTACAACCAAGACTACTTTATCCAGCAAAGCTATCATTCAGAAGTGAAGGCCCGATAAAGAGCTTCACAGATAAGGAAAAGCTAAAGGAGTTCATCACCACCAAACCAGGATTATATGAAATGCTGAAAGGTATCCTTTAAGAAGAGGAAGAAGAAGAAAAAGGTAAAGATACAAATTATGAACAACAAATAAACATCTATCAACAAGTGAATCTAAAAATCAAGGGAATAAATAATTTGATGAACAGTATGAACTGGTGATTGTAATTGAATCAGGGACATAGAAAGGGAATGGACTGACTATTCTTGGGGGGCGGTGGGTGAAGGAGTGTGGGGTGAGGGAAGAGATTGGACAATAATCGTGCACCTATGGATGAGGACAGTGGGTGGGGAGTGAGGGCGGAGGGTGGGGTGGGAACTGGGTGGAGGGGAGTTATGGTGGGAAAAAAGAGTAACTAATGTAATAATCTGAACAATAAAGATTTAATTTAAAAAAAAGAAAAGAAAGAATTTGTGTGAAATGGTTTATTAAAGCATTCTCGGGAAAAACTGGAGGGAGAGTAGGGTGGTGGGATCAGGAAGGGAAGGAGGCTGCAGTGGGTTGAATAGTGGCCCCTAAAAAGACATCTCCACGTCCTGACTCTCAGAACCCATGAGTGTGACCTTATTTGCAAAAGGGTCATAAACAGATGTAGTTAAGGATCCCAAAATGAAGTTATCCTGGATAATCCAGATGTGCCCTAAAGCCAATGACAAGTTTCCTTCTAGGAAACCAAGAGGAGAGACACATAGAGAAAGAGGAGAAAGCCATGTAAGACTGAGGTAGAAATGAGAGGATTGTCGCCACAAGCAAAGGAATGTCTGGAGCCACCAAAACCCGGAAGGAGCGAGGAAAGAGCCTCCCCTAGAGCCCTCGGGAGGAGCGCGCCCATTCGGACACCTTGATTTTACGTCTGGCCTCCAGAACTGTAAGAGAACAAGCTTCTCTTGTTCCAAGCTACTGAGTTGGGGTCATTTGTTACAGAAGCCCTAGAAAATTAATACAGATTTTGGTACTGGAAAGTGGAGTGCTGCTACAACTAAAACTGTGGATGTGGCTTTGGAATTAGGTAATGGGAGAGGCAGGAAGAACTTTGAGGTGCATGAGAGAAAAGCCTAGCCTTCCTCAAAGAGACTATTAATGGAAATAAGGACTTTAGAGGCAATTCTTGCTGAGAAGGAGCATGGTAGAGAAAGTTTCTGTTATCTCAGAAAATGCATCTCTCATCACGAATAGAATGTTAGTAAGTATGGATGTTCAAAGCGTTCCTTCTGAGGGCTCAGGAGACAATGAGCAGCATGTTGTTGGAAATTGCAGGAAAGGCAGTCCTTGTGAATATGGTGGCAAAGAACTTGGCTGAATTGTGTCCTATGTTTATATGGAAAACAGAACTTGCAAGTGATGAACTAAGATAACTAGCTGAGGAAGTTTCTAAGTAAAATGATAAATTGTGTAGACTATTATCCTATATAATAAAAGCCTAATATGCAAATTGTCCCCTCTGGTGGTCTTTTGATCTGGAGTTCGACCACTTGCTATGAGCGCACTGACCACCAGGGGGGCGCGGAACATGGCAGGTATCAGTGGCACGACCTCTTGTGGGCTACCTGAGGGCGGCAGTGATGGGGATGGAGGTTGGGTGAGAATGCGGGGTGTCTGCCTAGCTCGCTCTCACTCTCCCTGCTACCCTCCCCTGGGATGCCAGGGCTTGCACACAGGGGAAGCCCCCATACTCAGGTGCTGGGCACCCGACACCCACATGGCCTCTTCCAGGTGAGCTGGGCTGCAGCCTCTGGGACCACAAGGGCCAGTCGGGCTTCCCATGGCTTCGCACAGAAGCCAGTCTGCAAGGTTGGCCAGGAGAAAAACGCGCTGCCCACCCAGCTTCTGTGCCGCACCACTGGCCGGCCCAGAGGCCTACACTGCGCCCTGGCCCGCAGCATCTGGCCGCGCTCACCACATCTCCATGTGCGGACTCAGGTTCTGTGACTCAGGCAGAGAGGGGTGCGCGGGGCCTACTGGAGATCGAGCCTGCAATGCTGGCATGTGCCCTTGACTGGAATCAAACCCAGACCCTTCAGTCCACAGGCTGACACTCTATCCACTGAGCCAAACCAGCGAGGGCAAAGCAGATTTTTTTTTTAAAAGCCTAAATGATCAATTGCTATTCTTATTGTGTTCATGCAAATGATCAGGCCAAATTGAAACTAGACTTAATACAGTAGATAAATTGGTCTTAATTTGGCTCCTTAATAAAAATGAGGGTGATTTAGGGGGAAAATTGTGTTTCAGTAGACTATAACACACAGTGTGAATATTATATTCAAAGCTTTAATTTTTTCACCTATGAATTGAATTAGATCCTGAATTTATCTCTAGCTTTTACCCCAATAATACTAAAATTTATAGCACAGTTTGTTTCCATAAGGTTACAAGCCCTACTCACACTCAGGGAGTACCACCTCTAGATACCTCCTTCCATGTCCAGGCATCATCGTCCCTCTGACAGAGAGCAAGGATCTCTTGGCTCTGAAAGAAAACTTCGTCCCTCCTCAGCATGAAGCAGCTATGGAAGTGACCCTATGCTCCTTTTCTCTAAAAGAATTCAATGCCAAGATCCTGGCGGGGAGCAGGGGGAGTAGGCAGTTAGACAGATATGAGCAGAGCAAGGACGATGGGCCATCTGGAGGAGAAATGAACGGGACCCTGAAACGTGCTTCTCAGCACTCCCACTGTTCTGAAGCTGGCGGGGTGAAGCCCTGGCTCCATCTCACCAGAGTGCAGAGGGCCCCAGAGGGGAAGAACGGGTGACTGAACCCAAGGAGCACCTCAAGGTCGTCTTTTGAAGGCAGCATTCACTATCCGCAGGCGCTTGACCACTGTTGATCTGGCTGAAGAACTAATTCCATCCAAAGAAATCAAAATATTTAGGTGTGTTTACCAAAATTGTTCTTAATATCTCTGACTTTTACCTTTCAAGAGGAGCTTACGTAGAACAGACCTTTAGATCTTGCCTAGTAGAAGTGGGGACACCCATTCATAATATATAGAATTATACTCATTCTGTTCAATTTGGGAGGTAAGTCATTTTGGTTAGGGTTAGGTTTAGGACTAGTGCTAGCGTTAGAGTTTGGTTTAGGGTTGGGTTAGGTTTAGGGTTAGAGCTGGGGTTAGAATTAGGGTTAGGGCTAGGGTTAGCCTCTGGATCTTTGGCTGCACATTGGAGTCACTTGAGAGTTGGAGTCAGGGTTAGGGTTAGGATTAGGGTTAGTGTTAGTGTTAGGGACAGGGTTAGGGTTAGAGTTAGGGGTAAGATTAGGGCTAGGGTTTGGTTTAGGGCTAGGGTTAGTGTAAGGTTTAGGGCTAGGGTTATGTAGCAGGTTAGGGGTAAATTAGGGCTAGGGTTAGGTTTAGGGTCAGGGTTACATTTCAGTTAGGGCTAAGGTTAGGCTTAGGATTGCTGTTCTAGTTAGGCCTAGAGCTACGGTTAGGGTTAGGTTTAGGGCTACATTAGGGTTAGGGCCAAGGTTACAGTTAGGTTAGGGTTCAGATTAGGGCTAGGGCTATGGTTAGGGTTAGGGTTATGGTTATGGTTAGGGCTAGGTTTAGGGCTAGAGCTATTATTAGGGGTAGGGGTAGGGTTAGGGTTAGGGTTAGGGCTAGGGCTAGGGTTAGGGTTAGGTTTCAGGTTTGGGTTAGGATTAGCGTTAGAGTTGGGGTTATGGTTAGGGTAAGTGTTATGGTTAGGGCTAAGGTTAGGTTTAGTTTTACTGCTAGGGTTATGGTTAGGATTAGGTCCAGGGTTATGGTTATGGTTATGGTTATGGCTATGGTTATGATTAGAACTATGGCTAGGGTTAGGGTTAAGGTTAGTGTTAGGTTTTAGGTTAGTGTGAGTGTTATGATGATGTCTAGGGTTTGGGTTATGATAGGGTTAGGGTCAGTGTTAAGATTAGGGCTAGGGCTAGTTTTAGAATTAGGTTTAGGGTTAGGGCTAGGATTAGGGTTAGGTTTCAGGGCTTTTGGTTTAGGTTTAGTGCTGGGGTTACGTTAGGTTTAGGGCTAGAGCTAAAACTAGGGTTAGTGTTAGGATTAGGGTTAGGGCTAGTTTTAAGGGTAGGCCTTGCCCTAGGGTTAAGGTTAGGGATAAGGATAGGGTTAGTGTTATAGTTAGGACTAGGGGTAGGGTTAGGGTTAGTTTTAGGGCTAGGTTTAGGGTTAGGGCTAGTGTTAGGGTTAGTGTTATAGTTAGGGATAGGACTAGGGTTAAGGTTAGAGTTAGTTTTAGGGGTAGGGTTATGGTTAGGTTAGTTTTAGGGCTAACAGTTAGGCTAGGACAGTGATGGTGAACCTATGACACGCGTGTCAGAGGTGACACGCAAACTCATTTTTTTGGTTGATTTTTCTTTGTTAAATGGCATTTAAATATATAAAATAAATATCAAAAATATAAATCTTTGTTTTACTATGGTTTCAAATATCAAAAAATTTCTATATGTGACATGGCACCAGCATTGTTAGGGTTTTTCAAAATGCTGACATGCCGAGCTCAAAAGGTTCGCCATCACTGGGCTAGGATAAGGTTAGGTTTAGGGCTAGGGTTAGTGTAAGGTTTTTGGCTAGAGTTTGGGTTTAGGTTAGGTTAAGATTAGGTTTTATGGCTATGGTTAGGGTTAAGGTTAGAGCCAGGTTAGGGTTAGATTTAGGGTTAAGACAAGGGCTAGTCCTAGGATTAGGGTTAGGTTTAGGGCTAAGGCTACAATTAGGATTAGTGTTAATATTAGGGCTAGGGATAGGATTAGGATTAAAATTAAGGTTAGGGTTTAGGTTAGGCCTAGGACTAGGGCTAGGGTTAGGGTTCGGGTTAGCATCTGGGTCCTTGGATGCACATTGGAATTGGTAGGATTAGTGTTAGGTGTTACAGTTGGATTAGGTTTAGGGTTACAGCTGGGCTTAAAGTTATGGTTAGTGTTATGTTTAGGGTTAGGGTTAGGTATAGGGTTAATATTAGTGCTAGGGCTATTGTTATGGTTATGGTTAGGGCTAGGACTAAGGTTAGGATGAGGGTTAGAGCTAGGGCTAGAGCACGTATTAATGATAGGGTTAGGGTTAGGGTTAGCATCTGGGTCCTTGTGCACATTGGAATCACCTGGAGAGTTGGGATTCAGGTAGGGTTTGGGTTAGTGCTTGGGCTAGGATTAGGTTTAGGGTTAGGTTAGTGTTAGAGTTTGGGCTAGGGCTAGGGTTAAGATTAGCATTTAGGGTTGCATTAGGATTAGGGTTAGGTTTAGATAAAGGTTAATGTTAGGGCTAGAGCTAGGGTTAGAGTTAGGTTTTAGAGTTGGGGTTAGGGTTAGCACTAGGGTTAGTGTTAGGGTTAAGATCAGGGCTATGGCTAGTGTTTGGTTTAGTGCTAGGGCTAAGGCTAGGACTAGGGGTAGGGGTAGCATTAGGGTTAGGGGTAGAGCTAGATCTAGAGTTGGGGTTAGGGTTGGGGTTTTGTTACGTTTAGGGTTAAGTTTAGGGTCAGGGGTAGGGTTGGTGTTTTGGTGGGGGCTAGGGTTAGGGCTAGGGCTAGGATTAGGGTTAGGGTTAGGGTTAGAATTAGGGCTAGGGATAGGGCTTGTGTTGGGGTTAGGGCTAAGGCTAGGGCTATGGTTAGTGTTAGGGTTAGAATTAGGGCTAAGGATAGGTCTTGTGTTGGGGTTAGGGCTAAGGCTAGGGCAGGGTTAGTGTTATGGTTAGGGTTAGGGTCAGCTCCTGGTTCCTTGTCTGCACATTGGAATCTCCTGGAGGGTTAATGTTAGGGTTAGGGCTAGAGATAGGACTAGGTTTAGGGCTAGGGCTAAGGCTAGGGCTAGGTATAGGGTTAGGGTTAGGGCTACTAGTTTTAGAGTTAGGGTTAGATTTACGATTAGGTCTAGGGCTAGAGTTAGCTTTATAGTTAGGGTTAGGTTTAGGGCTAAAACTAGTGTTAGGGTTAGGGTTAGTGTGAACATTAAGACAAGGCTAGGGTTCGGATTAGGATTAGTGTTAGTGTTAGGGTTAGGAACAGGTCTAGGGCTAGAGTTAGGTTTAGGATTATTGTATGTGTCCTTCAATGCACAGTGGTATCACCTGGTGAGTTAGGGTAAGGGGTAGAATTATAGCTAGGGCAAGAATTAGAATCTGGGTCCTTGGATATACACTGGAATCACCTGGTGAGTTCAAGTTAGGGTTAGGTTTAGGGCTAGGGCTAGGGCTAGGATAGGGTTAGGTTTAGATAAGGGTTAGTGTTAGGGCTAGGCTAGGTTAGAGTTAGGTTTTAGGGTTGGGTTAGGTTTAGAGTTAGAGCTAGGGTTAATGTTAGGGTTAAGATTAGGGCTATGGCTAGTGTTTGGTTTAGTGATATGGCTAGGGTTAGAGCTAGGTCTAGGGCCAGGGTTAGGGTTAGGGTTTTGCTATGTTTAGGGTTAAGTTTAGTATCAGGTTTAGGATTAAGGTTAGTGTTTTGGTGAGGGCCAGGGCTAGGGTTAGGGTTAGGGTTAGGGTTAGAACTAGGGCTAGGGATCAGGCTTGTGTTGGGGTTAGGCTAAGACTAGGGCAAGGGATAGTGTTAGGGTCAGTGTCTGGCTCCTTGTCTGCACATTGGAATCTCCTGGTGAGTTAAGGTTAGGGTTAGGGATAGGATTAGGTTTAGGGTTAGGTTAGTGTCAGAGTTAGGGCAAGGTTTTAGGGTTGGGTTAAGTTTAGGGTTTGGGTTGGCGTGAGGCCTAGTGTTAGGGTTAGGGTTAGTGTTACAGTTAAGACTAGCCCTAGGGTTAGGGCTAGGGTTATGATTAGGGCTACAGCTAGGGTTAAGGTTAGGTTTAGGGTTAGGGTTAGGGTTTGGGCTAGGGCTAGGGTTAGGGTTAACCCTAACCCTATTAGGGATAGGGCTAACATTAGGTTTAGGGTTATTGTTATTGTTAGGGCTAGGGCTAGGGCTAGGGCTATGGCTAGGGCTAGGGTTAGGCCAGTGATGGCGAACCTATGACACGCGTTGTCAGAGGTGACACGCAAACTCATTTTTTTGGTTGATTTTTCTGTTAAATGGCATTTAAATATATAAAATAAATATCAAAAATATAAGTCCTTGTTTTACTATGGTTGCAAATATCAAAAAATTTCTATATGTGACACGGCACCAGAGTTAAGTTAGGGTTTTTCAAAATGCTGACACGCCGAGCTCAAAAGGTTCGCCATCACTGGGTTAGGTTATTTTAACATTAGGATTAGGGTTAGGGCTAGGGCTAGATGAGGGCGAGGTAGAGGATGAGGGCAAGAGTGGGGGTGAGGATTATTGTGTACAAAAGAAAAGTGTTGTAATCTAAACCTGACATCTTTGGAGGGGAGAGAGGGCATGTCAGGCCTTAGGAACATGGTGACAGAAAGTAACCGCACGTGGTCAGCTTTCATCTTTCTTGATAACGACCGCTTTTTAGCTTAAGTGAGTCCTGTCTATTATCTCTTTTCTAGAATAACAAATCTTGGAAATGCCGGTAACTTTCTCTTCCAGACCCTGGCAGGCACGATCCTCACTCAGCACAAGGGCAGGAGAGCTCAGTTGCCTTGGGCCGCACAGCACCTCTCTGTGTTGTTGACGCCGTGGTCCCGCCTGCACCTGCCCAGGTGAGAGCACGTCTCCGTCTCACTGTGACCGTCAGCCTGGAGAGGGCCACCGCCAGGGATGTCACCTAACCTTTCCCAATCTCCTTTGATGCCAGTTTATAAAAGGAGCCGCAAAACTGCCTGTCTCTGGAACATTTTCTCAATCCGGGAGGCTGTTCCGGGCATGTCTTCAAAATTTTGGCTCAAATAAACTCTGATAAAATTTTCCGTATGTTGGACTTTCCTTGGTCGTACACTGAGGACACCGGAAGGTCCCACCCCTCCTTCTATGCAACACTGCGAAGCCCCTGTCCACGCGCGGCACCCGCCCGTGCCGGGGAAGAGCAGCTATTTTCATTCACATTTCTGTATTTTGAATGACAATGCATTCTGGGACGACTTCCGTGATTTAAGAGTCAAGATCCTGGTTTTCAGTCACATTAACACTCCCAGCGCTCCAGCGCCCGCGAGGGCGAGGGCGCGGGCGCGTGCGGAGCCTCCGCCGGAGGGCCCAGCGCGGCGGGGCGCTGGCGGCGCCTAGGAACCGGTCCCAGAGCCCCTCCCCGCCCCGCTCCCCCGCGCCGGGCCGCGCCCAGGCCCATCCTCCCGCGGTCCCGGCCGCCCAGTGCGCAAGCGCGACGGGGCGGTGCCCAGCCTCGGCCGCCCCGCCCCCAGACGCCGACGTCACTGGTCGGCGCCGCGCAGTTTGACGTCCCTGAGGCCCGCCTTCCGGAAGGAATCCCGAGCGGCTGACTATGGCGACCGCCGCGGAGCAGTGGGTCCTGGTGGAGATGGTCCAGGCGCTCTACGAGGTGAGCGCGGCTGCCCGAGCGCCCGCGACACCCGCCCCGGGGAAGGGGCGACGCGTGCGGGCTGGTGGTCCGAGGCCACGCGGGACTGCCTCCGCCTCGCCGGACCGCGGCGATCCGGCTGGAAGGGCTCGTAGGCGCGCACGGTCCAGCGGCGGAGAGGGGCGAGGGGCCGCCGGCGCGGGACGTGGGCCTAGGTTTGCGCTCCGGGAGCGGAGCCCGCGCGGTCCTGGCGGGGCGGGGCCGGAAGGCGTGGGAGGGCCGGGGAGAGGTGGTCCTCGAGGCCTAGTTGATCCCAGGAGCCCAGGAGCGGAAGGCACAGGCTGGGAGGCCCTGGGAAGTCAGGTCTTGGGGACTGTGGAGCAGGAAAAGGGGGAGGCTTGTGGTAAGCTGAAGTTTGTTTTTATCGGGGCGTGAGGTTAGAAAAGCGGAATGATTTAGGATTTAGGAATATGAGATGCACGTAAGTTTGTCATTCTTCTGTGTATGTCTCATTTTCTCTCGTAAATAAACAAGGCTAGCCATCATCATCATCATATATAATAAAAGAGAAACATGCAAATTAACCGTCCCTCCCCTATGCTCACCAGCCAGTCAGCGTGAGTATGCAAATTAACCTGACAAAGATGGTGGTTAATTTGCATACACAGGTGTCAAGCGCCCCAGGAGGCAATGGAGGCTGCGGCTCCTTGGACCATCACCGGCCGGGGAGGCGAGGCCGCCTGCGCCTAGCCACTCCCGGGACCTTGCCGGGGGAGAGCAGAGTGGAAGAGTGGGCGGAGAGCGGGAGGTTTGGAGGACTTGGCAGAGTAGGAGGCCACTCGTCGCAGAGCGACAGAGAGGGCGGCTTGGAGGGAGTGGCTCCCTCTGTCACCCCAGCTTCCTCATCACAGCTGTGGAAACTGACAGCAGGGAGGAGGAAGTCCCACCACCCCAGAATCAGCCAGAATCAGCCATAGGTCAGACAGCTCTCAGCGGCCTGACAGCTAGGACTCTCATTCACCTGTGTCTCAGACCGTGACAGTAGAGAGGTGGGACTATGTCTAAAGAACAACTGTTGATACAACGTAGCTCTGCAGCCGAAAGATGCTAGTGTTATCCACAGAAAATGTCTGCAGAGCAGCATGCATCTGATCTTGAAAGAAGGCGGCGCCTGCGACAGAATGTATCTGAACAGCTACTGGAAAAATGTCACTCTGATGCTGTAAAACATCGGCGTCATCAACAGAAAATGTATAAAGACCAACGTGCCTTTGAAGTTGAAAGAAGGCAGTGGCAGCGACAGAATATGTCTAGAGAACAGTCATTAACAAGTACTACCAATACTGGTAGGAACTGCCTTCTCAGCAAAAATGGAGTACATGAGGATGCAGTTCTCGAACGTAGTTGTGGTGGAATGACTGTTCAATGTGAATTTTGCCTATCACTAGATTTCTCTGATGAAAAACCATCCGATGGGAAATTTACTCAGTGTTGTAACAAAGGGAAAGTCTGTCCAAATGACAGACATTTTCCAGATTACCCGGCATATTTAAAAAGATTAATGACAAACGAAGATTCTGACAGTAAAAATTTCACGGAAAATATTCATTCCATAAATAATTCTTTTGCTTTTGCTTCTATGGGTGCAAATATTGCATCGCCATCAGGATATGGGCCATACTGCTTTAGAATACACGGACAAGTTTATCACTGCACTGGAACTTTACATCCTTTGGATGGTGTTTCTCAGAAGTTTGCTCAACTCTATATTTTGGATACAGCTGAAGCTACAAGTAAAAGATTAGCAATGTCAGAAAACCAGGGCTGCTCAGAAAGATTCATGATCAACATCAACAACCTCATGCATGAAATAAATGAATTAACAAAATTGTACAAGATGCTACATGAGGTAGAAAAGGAAGCTCAATCTGAAGCAGCAGCAGAAGGTATTGCTCCCACAGAAGTAACAATGGCAATTAAATATGATCGTAACAGTGACCCAGGTAGATATAATTCTCCCATGTAACCGAGGTTGCTATCATATTCAGAAACGAAGATGGAGAACCTCCTTTTGAAAGGGACTTGCTCATTCATTGTAAACCAGATCCCAATAATCCAAATGCCACTAAAATGAAACAAATCAATATCCTGTTTCCTACATTAGATGCAATGACATATCTTATTCTTTTTCCACATGGTGAAAAAGGCTGGGGAACAGATATTGCATTAAAACTCAGAGACAACAGTGTAATCGGCAATAATACTAGACAAAATGTAAGGACACGAGTCACACAAATGTAGTAGCATGGATTTCATCTCTCTGTGCAGGACATGTTCAATCCTATTTTAAATGCAGGAAAATTAACTCAACAGTTTATCGTGGATTCATATTAAAAAATGGAGACCAATCAGATAAATTTCATTAAAGCAAACCAACCTAAGTTGAGAGTTGAAAAATACAGTGGTTTGATGGATTATCTCAACTATAGATCTGAAAATGACAATGTGCTGATTTGTAAAATGATAATACTTCCATCTTTTTTTTTTTTTTAATATATTTTATTGGTTTTTTTACAGAGGGGAAGGGAAAGGGATAGAGAGTCAGAAACATCGATGAGAGAGAAACGTCGATCAGCTGCCTCCTGCACACCTGGGGATGTGCCTGCAACCAAGGTACATGCCCTTGACCAGAATCCAACCTGGGACCCTTCAGTCCATAGGCCGACGCTCTATCCACTGAGCCAAACCGGTTAGGGCCTTCCATCATCTTTTGAGGGTAGTCCCAGAACTATGCAGCAGTGATATCAGGATGCTATGGCAATTGTAACGAAGTATGGCAAGCCCGATTTATTCATAACCATGACATGCAACCCCAAGTGGGCAGATATTGCACACAATTTACAACACTGGCAAAAAGTTGAAAACAGACCTGACTTGGTAGCTAGAGTTTTTAATATTAAGCCGAATGCTCTTTTAAGTGATATCTGTAAATTCCATTTATTTGGCAAAGTAATAGCTAAAATTCATATCATTGAATTTCAGAAACGCAGACTGCCTCACGCTCACATATTATTGATATTAGATAGCGAGTCCAAATTACATTCCTCTAATTAATTCCCTTTCAATGTGCACGAATTTTGTGCACCATACCACTAGTTTCAAATATGTTAGATAACATGAAATCCAAATGTCAGTCTTAGAGAACTGACATGTATTTAACCGAGCTTCACGCAGTGTCCAGTAGGAACTCTGTTTCTAACCATACATGGCCATTAGACACTTGAACTGTGTCTAGTGCGACTGAGGAACTAGATTCAAGTTAATTTAGATGTGTAATTAAATAATTACCTGGTGACTTAGTGCCATGGTATTGGACAGCGCAGGTCAAGACGCTGGATGAGCTTAGATTTGTTTACAGTGGATCTCAGTTTTCTTTTGACATTACTGCTTAGTGCAGCCGGGGACAAACTACGGCCCGCGGGCCGGATCCGGCCCGTTTGAAATGAATAAAACTAAAAAAAAAAGGACCGTACCCTTTTATGTAATGATGTTTCCTTTGAATTTATATTAGTTCACACAAACACTCCATCCATGCTTTTGTTCCGGCCCTCCGGTCCAGTTTAAGAACCCATTGTGGCCCTCGAGTCAAAACGTTTGCCCACCCCTGGCTTAGTGGCATGGCTGATGATGGCATCGACCACTGCAAGACTTACCAGGACTTGATGAAAAACAGTTGACAGAGCAGATGTGGCATAATGGACGTCCAACATTAATTATAGTAAAATAAGAGCTACTAAAATTTAATGTTTATTTTTGTATAAATGAATATTTTGTTTTTTATTTTTGCTCTCTTCTTGAAAATTGCATAACTGAGCAAGAGTGACACTTGGGAGAAGTCTCCCTGGATGTAACATTTCCAGGAAAGGAAGCTGCACTTGTGAATTTTATTAATCCATTAGACAGTTAGTGTCTCAGTTTTTCTGAGTGTTCTTTCTTTGTGGAGTGGGATGTTTAGTGATGTGGGCAGATGTTTGCCTACTAGAATCCAATTATTCAAGAAACCAAACGGATATTTAGAGTCCTTATTCTTTTTTTCTTTTTTTAATATATTTTATTGATTTTTCACAGAGAGGAAGGGAGAGGGATAGAGAGCTAGAAACATCGATGAGAGAGAAACATCGACCAGCTGCCTCCTGCACACTCACCACTGGGGATGTGCCCGCAACCAGGGTACATGCCCTTGACCAGAATCGAACTTGGGACCCTTCAGTCCGCAGGCCGACGCTCTGTCCACTGAGCCAAACCGGTCAGGGCTAGAGTCTTTATTCTTAAGAGAATTATATTCAAGGGGGATTAGCATATTTTTAAAAATCATCTTAAAGAGAGATTTCTGTTCTTGCTCCCGATTTCTGTGTGCTTGGTATGTAGAATTTGAGGAGTCTTGTGTAGTGCACCCAAAAAAGAAGTAACAGTGTGTGTATGTGTACCGAAATCTGTAATTTGATGAAAGTTATTTGTACATTGACCTGAAAATTTACAAACAAATTTTTCAGTAGTTTTCCGATCTCCACATACTGGATTTTTTTAAACTGTGATGATTCATCATCACTTCTTTCTAATGTTTGAAAATAATTTGTGTTTACATTTCTAAATACCTCTTTTAAATTTTCCAATGACAAACTATGGGAGTAGAGCACCCTGTAACTGGCTGGGCTTTAGTTGATACGTGAACTCTTCCACGTGCACTTTGTGTGTCTAGTTGGACAGCAATTAGAAGTCACCTTGAGCTTTATCCTGAAAGAAGGCTAACATGGATAATTGAGCTTTATCCTGAAAGAAGGCTAACATGGATAATTTCATTAAGATATCTTTATGCCTGTTCATATGGGAAACACTACATATTTTGGGGGAACTACAATAGAAAAAAGACCTGCTATCCCTTCAAGCATTTATAAAGTCTTTTTTTCTCTACCATGTTAGAAGAAAGAATTTAAAGGGGTTATCAAAAGAATACAAAAAAATGTAGTAAGATATGCAGAACTGTGGAAACTGATTTCCAAATAATTTTGTTACCTCACACGTGGTAGAAGGAGTTAAAGAAGGCTTGTGAAGCTGTGATATGTTTGTTACAGTCATTTCCCAGGTAAAAATTTAAATTACCTCTAGGATCTCATAATTGATGTTGTTTGACATGTTGGGATTCTGTGTCAGATTTATTTTAAAGAGTTCTTTTTCTAACAATATTTTAATGCTACAATACCAGAGATTTTTAATGTGTAGAGGAAATTGCCTATTAGAAATGGGAAAAGCAACGAGTAGAAGTGAAAGGAGCTTTTAAAGTAAATTTTAAAAAGTAACAGGTTAAAGGTCATAGGAGGCAGTATTTGTCGGTGCATTAAATTCTATATGCACGTTTTACTATTCATTTCACTTCTGTTTTTTATTCACTCTTAGGCTCCTGCTTACCATCTTATTTTAGAAGGAATTCTAATCCTCTGGATAATCAGACTTCTTTTCTCAAAAACTTACAAATTACAAGAACGATCTGATCTTACAGTCAAGGTAAGAAATTAAATCTCTATTTTATTATCTGGTGTATGATGATAGTTGCTACATCTTTCCTGAAGGATCTGTGGTAAAATATTTTCTGTACTGATAGAAAATCAAGGGGAATGCAATACGGGACAGGCAATCTATGGGAAAGCCAAGTACCTGCCCAGAGGAGTAGCATGTTACAGACTTCTTTACTTTACAAGGGACAAGCAGCAGTCTTACGAGTAGATGATGAAAGGGAAGCACGGGGAGCTACTCGATTTTGCCATTTCCAAATGCAGTTACATGAGTTGTCGGGAAGGGCCCACTTTCTGAAGCCTGTGAAGATTTCCCTGTGGTCTTCATAAAGAAAGCTGAGTTGGAAAGAATCCTCTCTCCCCACTCTCCACCTCCCCACCCCAAATCGAATTTTGATGTGTTCTGTATGGTAAGGGACCCAAGCCAGGTGAACCTTAGAAAGAAGAAGTGCCTAGACTAGAGGAACTAGGGCGCTGCCCACTGCAGTCTATTGGTATGAGGGACAGGGTAGGAGCACTCAGTGACTGCCTCAGTGCTTGGGAGGCAGGGATTGTGAGATGTTTTCCCGCAAAAGTCTCTGAAAGTTTGGTTCACAGGAAGCATTGAGTGCAGCGCAAAGCTGGAGCACTGGGCCTTTCTCTACTTCCTGGAGCCTCCCAGGAGGAAATGCAGTGGCGTGGAATTGCCACATCGATGTGCAGTTGCTGCCCTGGTTTTCCTGACCAGCTGCTGCTGTCCTGATCATTCATACTAAACTGTCCCCTAGGGAACATGCAGCATATGTTTTTAGGGCAGAACGTCTGGCAGCCTGGGTAAAGCAGAATCAAAAGATCTCATTGCGTGATTGTCACCCTTAATATGCATATTTGAACCTCTATTTGGAGGAATACCCTACACGTGACCACAGATCTCTCCCTTTCCCCCGCCCCTTTTAATGAATACTTTGTGGGATTATCATGCCACAGAACAAACACTTTTTCTGTAGCATTGCAGTAAGACTGGGCCTTGCGGGCCAGAAGTCCTTTCCATGCTTTTCCCTTTGGTATTTAGGAACTTCTTGTGGATGATTAAGTGGCCATGAAACAGATTTCTAGCCCAACTTTTTAAAGGGTTTGATTAATCCAAATATTCTTAGTTTTAGTTTAGACATATCAATCCACACATATATACTTTTTTTAAAAAAAGAGCCATAGGTAAACATCTATAATAACAACAGTGTAATATGCTAATTAGACCAGATGTCCTTCCGGGGTCGAGGGAAGCCCAGGCCCAGAGTGCCAGAGGGAAGCCTGTGCTGGCAGCCGGGGGAAGGAAGGCCTACTCTTTCACGAATTTCGTGCATCGGGCCTCTAGTAGTTTTAGAAAAATCCTCTGAAAGCAGACTTAGCTAGAACAAAATTTAGTAATCACTGACATCTAACCCTCCCAGCAGTGGGAGGAAGAAACCGAGTGCTGTGAATGAGAAGTGTCCTTCTCAGTTGGATAGACCTACAGAGGCTCTGAATGGCAGGGCATCGTGTGTGGGTCCTTACATCTCTGCACGCTAGCGAGGGGACAGTGTGCGAGGCATGTACACGGCTGCTGTTCTCCTCCATGAGGTCATTGGCAGAAACAGATGAGACATTTATTGGTTGATTTATTCAGCCAGTATTTTTGAGCACCTGAAAATCAGGTGTATGGATATGCTTTTGGTCTTGCTCTGGAGTTGCCAAATAGGAGAAAAATGCACAGACGCGTTTATTGGAAGTCTGAGACTAGAACTATTGGGAGAGGGTCTATTTGTGAGGCAAGAATTGCTGTGGCCACCATGTTAATTTAGGGGCCTCATCTCATCCTGTACATCCAGACACATTTTCAAAATTACCTTTTTTCCTGATTCAAAAAAAGATAACACAAAATTATCAAAATACTTATAATGCATAAAGTAACAGCTACAAGGAATAAAGTAGCTTTTTATGAGAAATTCCAAACAAAATCCCATTACAATAATTGTAACAGAGTTTTTACCTGTGTTTTAGCTCTGCCTGAATCCCTGCAGATGGCTTGTAGGAACAGTGCTTGGTGATCTGGTTGATCCCTTCCCATGATGGTCACCTCCATCAGCACTTCTGGTGTGGCTTTCTGTCTTGTCTTGGGATAGAGGCTGAGCTGACCTAGCAGAAATCATGCTTCTCACCTTTGTATTGTATACTTTCTTTTTGTTTCACAATCAGTATAAGTTGTACTTTGCACGATGAAAAATTCTGACTATAGAAGTAAAGTTTTCTTAAATTTTCCAGTCACCTACAAAACTACATGGAAAAAAAGTATTTTGCCTATGATGTGAGGAGGTTAAGTGCCCAAAACTCAAAAATGATTCTATTTCATTTCTACAACTAGACCTCTGGTTCCAGCAGTGTGTTCATTATGACGGTTCCATTACAACAAACAGTGATACTGCTGGAGTCACTGTCTGGTAACTAGCATTGTGATGTCTTAACACCTTTTCTCTTGTAGGAAAAAGAAGAATTGATTGAAGAGTGGCAACCAGAACCTCTTGTTCCTCCTATCTCAAAAGACCATCCTGCTCTCAACTACAACATTGTTTCAGGGTAAATCACTTTGCTACTGTTTCCTGTGGGTAAGCTCAGCAAAGTATACAGTAGTTTAATGCTATTCCTTTTTTACCTGAAATAAAACATTTAGGCCCTAACCGGTTTGGCTCAGTGGATAGAGCGTTGGCCTGCGGACTGAAAGGTCCCAGGTTTGATTCTGGTCAAGGGCATGTACCTTGGTTGCGGGCACATCCCCAGTAGGAGGTGTGCAGGAGGCAGCTGATCGATATTTCTCTCTCATCGATGTTTTTGACTATCCCTCTCCCTTCCTCTCTGTAAAAAAAAAATCAATAAAATATGTTTTTTAAAAAACATTTAGGAATGAGTGCTAATCAGAAACTACCTGCTTTAGTTCCCAACATAAAACTTTCTTTTAGGAATGGTATGGTCATTTTTTGTAGTCTCCAATTTGGGCATTACAGTTTGTCCCTTTTTCTAAAAAAATTTTTATTTTCAAAGTAATACACGCACATGATAATATGTCAAATGGTCAGACACACTTAAAATGAAAAGCAACACTCCTTCCCACCTGGTTTCTGATTTTACGTCTGTTGTCGGTTTCCTTCATAATAAGCTGTTAACAGTTTGCTGACACTACTACTTGATTAACGGTGGAAAACACCTATGGACTCGCAATATGAATTATGAAACTTCAGCTCACTTATCCTACCTCTCCTTGCTTTCAGTGTCTGATCTGTTTTTATTATTAGTTTTTCTGTTGGGTATCTTTGCTTTTTGTATGTGCTTTTAAGTATTTTAAAAATACAGACACATATGTATTAATCATCCAGAATTAACAGGCATTTTGCTATCTTTACTTGAAATCTATTTTCTTTTTTAAATATATTTTATTGATTTTTTACAGAGAGGAAGGGAGAGAGATAGAGAGTTAGAAACATCGATGGGAGAGAAACATCAATCAGCTGCCTCCTGCACATCTCCCACTGGGGATGTGCCCGCAACCCAGGTACATGCCCTTGACCGGAATCGAACCTGGGACCTTTCAGTCCGCAGGCCGACGCTCCATCCACTGAGCCAAACCGGCCTCAGCACTTGAAATCTATTTTTAAAAAGAAAGAAACCATTACAAATATAGCTAAAGAAACTCCCATATATCACTTACTCTTGCCTCCCACACAATATCACCACTATCTTGAAGTTGGTGGATATTTTACTCTTTTACATTAGAATGATTGTTTTATGTGTTTTTATTGCACATTTAGGCACTTTCTCAATGTCTAGTGGTCCTTAGCATCTTTTTATCTTCAATATGCAGAATGTTTCATTATAATTAATAGCATAATATAAATAGCCTGCAAAAACCATGCACAAAAAAACATTTTGTTATTGATAAGTTTAGAGTTTTCAACTTATGCAGTTCCTCTTTATATTCAATACTGAGTTGACACAAAAGTAAGTGAATTTACTTAATTTGGATCATTTTTTAAAATTTAAATAACAGCCTTATTGCAATATCCATATACCATTAAATTCACCCTTTTAAGGTACACCATTAAATGGGTTTTAGTATATTCACAGAGTTGTGCAACTATTGCCGCCATCCAATTTCAGAATTTTCATCACCCCAGAAAGAAATTCCACACCCAATAGCGTTTATTCCCCATTCCCTCTCTCCTCCTCAGCCCCTGGCAACGACTGATTCACTTTCTCTATGGATTTGCCTATTCTGGGCATTTCACATAAAAGGAGCCATTCAGTATGTGGCCTTTGTATCTGCCTTCTTTCCTGGAGCCTAATATTTTCAAGGCTTAAGCATGTTGTAGTGTATGCCAGTGTTTGATTCATTTTATGGATAAAGAACACCCCACTCTGGATAGATCACATGGTGTTTACACATTCTTCAGTTGATGGACATTTGGGTTGTTTCCACTTGGGAGTACATGAAAAAAGAAAATACATATAAATATGTATGTATATGTTCAAATACTTGTGAACACATTTTTGTGCAGACATGTTTTCATTTGTCTTGGGTATATACCTAAGAGTGGACTTGTTAATCATATAGCAACTCATTTTGAGAAACCACCAAACTGTTTTCCAAACTGGCTGAATCATGTACATCCCACCAGTAGTATATGAGAACTCCACTTTCTCCACATCCTAGCCAACCCTTATTTTCTGTCTTTTTTAATTATAGCCTTCCTAGTAGGTGGGAAGTAGTATACCAAATAACTAATGTTACTGAGTGTCTTTTCATGTGGTTATTGGCCATTTTCATATATCTTCTTTGGAGAATAGTCTACTCAGTTATTTATCTTTTATCATTGAGTTGTAAGAGTTCTTTATATATTTTGGATAGTAGGCCCTTATCAGATATATGATTTGTAAATATTTTCTCCCATTCTCTAGGTTTTTGTATCTTTTCTAGTGTATTTTGAAGCACAAATGTTTTTAATTTTTTAAGATATATTTTTATTGATTTCAGAGAGGAAGGGAGAGGGAGAGGGAGAGCGAGAGAGAAACATCAGTGCTAAAAGAGAATCACTGATTGGCTGCCTCCTGCTTGCCTCCTACTGGGAATCAAACCCCTAACCCTAACCCAGGTATGTGCCCTGACCAGGAATCAAACCATGACCTCCTGATTCATAGGTCGATGCTCAACCACTGGGCCTCACCGGCCTGACAAATGTTTTTTATTTTAATGAAGTCCAATTTATCTCTTTTTACTCTTGCTGCTTGTGCTTTTGTGTTATATCAAAAAAATCTTTGCCTAGTCCAACATTATGAAGATTTACTCCTTTGCGTTTCCTAAGAGTTTATAGTTTTTGCACTTAAATTAGGTCAGTGATTTATTTTGAGTTAATTTTTATAATGCTGTGAGGTAGGGATTCATCTCCATTCTTTTACATGTGTATACCCAGTTATCCCAGCACCATTTGTTGAAAAGACTATTCAGACTTTCCCTACTGAATTGTCTTGGCACTCTGATGAAAATCTATTTTTAAGACTGAGACACTGAAATGCTAATTCGAAGCCCTGTGTCAGTGGGCTGGGCTTCCTGACTGATAGTGGGCATCAATTTAGGATAATCAGACAAGGACCTGCCCATTTATTTGAGGGAATCCCAGATTCAGTATTTTCTGCTTTTCATGTCTTAACTTTGAATTTCACTGCAGAGGAGTACTCCTGTGTGTTGGGATGGGAGTGGGGCGGTCTTAGGGGGTGCCCTTAATAAGCCTGACTTCCAGCCCTCTGGGAGCTGATTTGGAGGACGGAGGAGGACTCAGTGTCCCATTTTTATTATGGTAAATTTATACTGATTTCTGTTTTCAGAGTGGCACTGTCCCCTCACTAGTCCTTAGGAATTTTAGTTTATATTCAGCATTTCCATAGTAAATTTCCCGCCTTCCTGCAGGGCCGGAAAGGGACCTAAGGAAATGACTCCTTATCATGGGTTCCAGGCTGGGCTCCTGAGTCCCCCGCCTGTTCCCCTCTCCCAGGGACCGCTGCCCCCAGCCGGGGAGCATTTTCATGTCTGCTGCAGGCTTTTCCCTGCCAGTGCACTCATGCTCAGCTTTCGCACCCTCAGCTTTCTTTCTGGTCTCTGTTTTACCAAATACAACTTACCCACCTGCTCTCTAGTTTCCCACATTTTGTTCCTGTCATCGCCTATGCCTGCTCTTGGTAAGGTCAAATATTTTAGACTTTTGTAGGCATTTTTGTGAGCGGATAGGTTTTTCTATTAGGAAGTAATTGTTATGTTCCTAGGATAAACCCTATTTAAGGATGACTGTGGTTTTTGTAAACTACAGGATTTGTTTTGCTAATATTTGGGATTTTTCACGTCTATGTTGACAAATGAGTTTAGTTTCTTCTTTTCCCTTACTGTGCTGGTCCAGTTTTGATATCAAAGATATATTAGTCTGACCATTTCCCTAGCAACAATATGTGTTTCATATGGTGTTCTGTTGAGCACAGATTTTTAATCATGATTTCATTGTCTTCAATGAGTTTGTAAAGCTATTCAGGTTTCCTTCTTAAGTTTTTCTTACCATCATTTAGTCATTGTCCATTTCTTGTGTTTTCAAATGTTTTGGCATGAGTAGTTTTAGGTTTCTTCTGGGCATATATATAAAAAATGTATTCATAACACTTTATTATACATACACTAGAGGCCCAGTGCTGACATCCATGCACTGGGCAGGGGGGTTCCCTCAGCCCAGCCTGTGCCCTCTTGCAGTCCAGGACGCCTTGGGGGATGTCCACCTGCTGGCAGTTGGACATCCCCCAAGGGATCTTTAGCACTGCTGCGGAGGTGGGAGAGGCTCCCGCCACTGCCGCTGCACTGGCCAGCCCTGAGCTTGGCTTCTGGCTGAGTGGCACTCCCCCTGTTGGAGCACACTGATTACCAGGGGGCAGCTTCTATGTTGAGTGTCTGCCCCCTGGTGGTCAGTGCGCATCATAGCGACTGGTCGTTCCACTGTTTGATCGATTTGCATATTAAGGTTTTATTATGTAGGATAGGGAATGACACATCTGTGGGGCTCATGTCTCCACTGCGAGCATCATTGTGTCTCCTTCCTCACTCATTCTCCAGAGGTTTACTTCTGGTTTGTTTTCTCCGTGGCACGCCTTTTGTGGAGACATAGGGGTGACCCCTTGGCTCAGCTCCACTCTTGTCAGCACCCACCTGAGGCAGTGCTCTTGTTTGCTTCGTTCTCAATGTCCTTTGTCCCTGGTGTCTGCCTCCACTCTCCTCTTCACTAAGACACCCACTGTAATACTTTATCATGCTTTCTAGCAGCATTTTGTGTGTGACACATTTCTATGTTATTAAAATGATACATTTTATATTTATGTTGTTGGTTTAAAACATATTCTTAATGTTTTATGAATGTATGTTTTTAATTTTGTGTTCTAGACTATTCTGATGTTCTGTTTTTTGTTAATCCTCACCCAAGGATATTTTTCCACTGACTTTTAGAGAGAGTGGAAGGGAGGGGGAGAGGTAGAGAGAAACATCGATGTGAGAGAGACACATCGATTGGTTGCCTTGTGCACGCACCCCGACTAGGGCCGGGAAACCTGCAACTAAGGTACATGCCCTTGACTAGAATCAAACCCGGGACCCTTCAGTCTGGGGCTGATGCTCTATCCACTGAGCCAAACTGGCTAGAGCTGTAGTCTGACTTTTTGCAAGATTTCTGCTCAACATTTATTTTTTTCAACAAATACCTACTATGTTTAGGGAATGTGCTCAGCACATTGGTTTATAGAGCAATAAATCAAAATCTTAGTTTTCTTGGGACAGACAGACCGGCAATGAAATAAATACAGCGTTTGCTGGCATTGAGTGGTCTGAGGAAATAGGAAGCAAGGCATACAGAGGTGGGTGCCGGGTCCTTCTTGTCATTTCCTCTGACTGCTGCATCTTCTGTTGTGTATGGTAACTGAGTTCTAAATACCATCTTGGGGAGAAAGATGCATAGAAAACCCTGTGTTAATGTCCCTTTGCAAACCTGTTTGATCCCTCCATCATGACCTGCCCATGGACGCTCCCCTGCGTTAGTCTATGGGGCTTCAGTTTCCTCACAGCCTTGGTTGGTTGCATTAGTTTATTTTGCATTTCTCTGATTATTTGAGCCTTTGAGTATTTACCAGCTGCTGGGTTTTGCCTTTTATGAATGCCTCCTGATATCTTTTTACATCTTTCTGCTGATCTCTAGTGTGTCCTTTGATTAATAGAGCCATGTGGATTCTAATCCTTAGTCAGTTGGTTTTTTTTTTTTAATATGTTTTTATTGTTGAGAGAGAGAAACATCACCGATCGGCTGCCTCCTGCATACCCTCCACTGGGATGGAACCCACAACCCAGGCGTGTATCCTCACCGGGAATTGAACTGGTGACCTCTTGGTTCATGGGTTGACGCTCAATCACTGAGCCACACCAACCAGGCTTTGGTCAGTGTTTGATGTGGTACTTTATTACACTGATTCTAAAATGCACCTTTTTTTTCCCCTTCTATTTTAAGATCTCTGAATTGGGGGTGAATCATACAGCTGCTGCAAGTCTTTGTCAGCCAAGGGGCCTGGGGCGGGGGGCTGTCACTGCTTGTGTACCAGTGAACTAGGTCATGACTGTGTTTACTGCCAGCACTTCAGTTGAGTTATGGGCAGCGCTGGTAAGTAAATCAGCTGATGGCAGGAGAAAGGGCCAAACCACTCCAAGTAGGCTAACAGAGGCTACTGCAACTAAGGTTTGAGTGTCCCTTTGTCAGATTCTGCTGCCTTTGGGTAATAACAGCTTACTTTCTAGAAACATGGTTCAATTGGCAAATGATGAAACTAGGAGTTTAGTTCATAGGAAAGTTCCAGCATTAAAACGTAGAGAATGAGTGACACCAACTTGTCAGATGGTAGGAGAGCACCTGCGAAGCCACTGCCTGGGTATTCGGTGGCAGACAGCAGAATAGTGTGAATGGCCACAGTGTCCGTGGCTTAGCAGAGGAGAGCAGACAGTCGGAACTTGGGCAAAGAGGTTAGGAATGTCCTGACCAATTGAATTGCTAGTATTTTCCTTTTCAGAAGTTCAGAAGAGTGTAACCAAAGTCTGTGTCTAAGAGTACCCAACAGATCTTTTCATTAAATATAGTCTAAAAAAATTCTAGATGACAAGGAAACATCCTGACCTTCTAATCAGCAGTGTTTTCTTCTGTAGTGGCCGATAAAATACAGTTGATGCCCTCTTAGATTCAGTGAAATACAATCAATCTCTTTATTATACACCTGTTAACTTCATCTTTGGTGTTAATTTTGACTTGATCAGTTTTGTTCATTTCAGCTTCATGGTTTGCATATTTTGAGACTTGCTTCAGAGATCATTTCCTACTCCAAGGTCACAAAAACATTCTTCTACGTTTTCTTTCATTATCTTTTCCAAAATACCTTTTTGGTTTGTGACATGTCTGGAATTCACCTTTGTACATGATTATACAACTTTATTTTTTCCCCATAGAGAAATATCTGTGTGTAACTAAGTCATTTGTGGGGCAAATGCTATCGTTTGCCAGGTACTCATGTATACACAGCTCTCTTGAGTTCCAGATTCACTCACTGGTCTAGTTGTCTATTCTCACCAGCGCCAAACCTGATGTTGCTGGAGTCTGTAATGGTTGTTTTTCTCGGGTAGAGCACCCTTCTCCGTTTCCAAGTTCACTAAGCCACCTATGAACCTTCATTCATCCAGGTGACCTAACAGTGAGGCTGGGGTTTTTGGTTGGGAAGGTTTTATTTTCTTTCCTCCCATTCTCTGAGGCCTTGACTGTGGAGCTGTCTTTCTGGATTGATTTTACTGACTTCTGCGAGGCGACCCTGCAGGGTCTTGCTCTCCAGGATTCCTGTGTCAGGTCCCTGCATGGGGCACAGGTGTGAGCCTCCTGGTGCTCACTGGAAGCTGTTTTCCTGCCTTGTCCCAGGTGCTGGACGAAAACCGGTCCCCACATCCTGTGTCGTGCTTCAGCTGGCCTGTGCTCAGCGGCTTTGGGTGTGCTCGTTCTTGATAGTTTGGTTTCTCCGTGTCACGGTTTTTGTGGAATGGCCTTGACTTTCACAGCAGCAACTATTACTGCAGGCTTGTCTATATAGGTGTTTTGTTTTCTCATCTTTTTGTGAGTGCCAAAACCTCCACACCAGGGAGGACTGGGGAAACTTTAAGAAGCCCTGAGAAGGATCAAACTAAATAACATGATGGATTCACAGTCCCAGTGGGTGAAAAGAGAAGAAACCTTGAAGCCATAGGGAAGAAGGAAGGTAATATTTAGAGAACACCTCTGTGGACCAGGCACTTTTGTAATGACAGTTATCTTGAGAAAAAGGTCCTCTCCCCATTTTACAGATGAAGAAACTGAGGCTTACAAGCCCAGGTAATCTCCAAAAGTTTCTGAAGCCATCAGTAGCCACAGGGCAAACGACTGTAAATTTTTATCTGCTTTTGTGAATTTACTTGAAGTTGTCTTTCATTTCCTCCCTGGTTTCCCAGCATCTTTGTTATCTTTCTCATAGAAAACTAGTTCTGTTGATACATACCAATGAGAGCAGTGTCTCGGTCTTTTCTGGCCGTAGTGCATTTTCTAGAGCAACCCAGCATGTAGACCAGTGCAGATGTGTAACTGAAACAAGTTTCAGGCACAGTCACTTCCCTTGCTGCGACAGTCCCACTCCATTCTATTCTATGGTTTCCTTTAGTTAAAATAGGTTGATTGTGACTGACTCAATTTGGTCCTACAACCAGTTAATTGCTTGTGACCTGTAGCTTGGCCCTGTGTTTCTGAAGCATGGCCTACAGCTAATGTTTGTCAGCAAAGGACTTGTCCTGTCCCAGCCACACTTAGATGCATACTCCTGTGGAGCTGGCCACTCTGTTTTTAATACAGTGGTCGCCAACCTTTTGGGCCTCATGGACCACCGGTTGGTGACCGCTGCTTTTATACACACACACACACACACACACACACACACATACACACACATCCCAGCTGGTGTGGCTCAATGGTTGAGTCTGAGGTACTTTATTTAGCTATTTTTTATTTATTTTTTAATCCTCACCTGAGGATATTTTTTCCATTGATTTTGAAAGAGAGTGGAAGGGAGGGAGGAGGTGAGAAGAGAGAGAGAGAGAGAGAAATAGTGTTGTGAAAGAGATACATCCATTGGTTGCCTCCCACACGCACCTCTACTGGCGCTGGGGAACCTGCAACCAAGGTACATTCCCTTGACTGGAATTGAACCCTTGACCCTTCGGTCCATAGGCCGACGCTCTAACCACTGAGCAACCGGCCAGGGCTAGCTATTCTTTCTTAAATGAATTGTAAAATCAAAACAAAGATTTGCCATCTGTCCATTTTAAAATTCTAGCTTCTTAACTGAAGTGTACAGGGTAGCCTATTAAGAATTACTGCCCAAGTATCTGATTTTAATATACCATTGTCTAATTTTACTTTTTAAAAATAAACAGTACAAGAGCTGGAAGACCGGTGCACAAGTAGTGTAGAGTAACAACACTGTGTCCTGTCTGCTGCCAGGGTAGTGTGGGAGCATGTGTGCTGTAATGTGTTGGCTGAGTAAACCATTCTCATCTCTCTTTCCCAGCCCTCCAAGCCATAGCATCGTGGTGAATGGAAAAGAATGTATAAACTTTGCCTCCTTTAATTTTCTTGGATTGTTGGATAACCCTAGAGTCAAGGTAAGTAGTACCCATGCTGAAGTGAAAAGATAGCATGACTGACTTAAGAAACTGGACATAAAATCAAAGATCAATGCAGAGCATCAGAAAGGGCTCTCTAAGTGTCTGCCATCTCTCTTTTCTGGAAGAGCTGTGACCTGGATTTCCAGAGAGGGAGGCAGGAGTGTCTGTTGTGGCTTAGTGTTGTCCGAGCCAGACCTGGTGATGGTTGGAGATGTGTTTAGAAAATTGTTCCAGTTCCTGTTGGGATTGTCGGCCAGTAAATATTTTTGAGCCCAGACTTATGTCCACACATGCCAAAAAGTATAAACGCATCAAATTAACCGGGATTTGATATTTGAGTTAATAGAACATGTCTGTTTTAAGTTATATCCTTAAATCTTTTTTAAAAAATATATTTTTACTAGTGGCCTGGTGCACGAAATTCATGCAGGGGGCATGGGGTGTTCCTCAGCCCGGCCTGCACCCTCTCTAGTCTGGGACCCCTTGAAGGATGTCCTGCGGGTTTACAGGGATTGGGCCTAAACCGGCAGTCGGACATCCCTCTCGCAATCTGGGACTGCTGGCTCCTAACTGCTCACCAGCCTGCCTGCCTGTCTGATTGACCCTAACCACTCTGCCTGCCGGCCTCCTCACCCCCAACTGCCCCCCGCCGCCGGCCTGCTTGCCCCCAAATGCCACCCCCCGCCAGCCTGATCACCCCCAACTACCCCCTCCCCCCCGCTGACCTGCTTGCCCCCACCTTCCCACCCCACTGGCCTGCTCACTCCAAACTGCCTCCCCCCCAGCCTGCTCACTCCAAACTGCCTCCCCCCCGCTGTCCTGATCACCTGCAACTGAACCCCACTGATGGCCTGCTTGCCCCCAACTGGCCCCCATGCTGGTCTGCTTACCCCTAATGGCCCCGCCCCCCACCAGCCTGATCACCCACAACTGCCCTCCCCTCTTGGCCTCTAACTGCCTCTACCTCGGCCCCGCCACCATGGCTTTGTCCAGAAGAATGTCCGGAAGGTCTCCTGGAAGGTCTCCCAGTCTAATTAGCATATTACCCTTCTATTAGTATAGATAGAGGCTTGGTGCACGGATGGGGGCCGGCTGGTTTGCCTTGAAGGGTGTCCCGGATCAGGGTGGGGATTCCCCTGGGGCGTGGGGAGGCCTGGGCGAGGGGCCTGTGGTGGTTTGTAGGCCAGCCACGCCCCCATGGGATGAGGGTCCCTGCTGGGGGAGCGTGGTCAGCCTGGGTGAGGGGCTGAGGGCTGTTTTCAAGCTGGCCACACCCCCTTCAGGGTGGGGGTCCCCGCTGGGGTGACTGGCCAGCCTGGGTGAGGGGCTGATGGCTGTTTGCAGGCTGGCCAAGCCCCCCAGTGGGGACCCTCACCCCATGAGGGTGTGGCCAGCCTGGGTGAAGGGCTGAGGGCTGTTTTCAGGCTGGCCATACCCCCTTCAGGGTGGCCACAGCCCCTGGCAACCCAGGCTCCCAGATCCTCCTTGAGCGGAGACCACAGTGGCTGGAAGCAGGTACCTGGGATTTATTAATCTTCTATAATTGAAACTTTGTAGCCTTGAGCGGAGCCCATAGCCAGCCAGGGCAGTGGGGAAGCTTGGCTTCCTTCATCGCCAGGGGCAACCCAAGCCTCCTGTTTGCTCCAGCTCCGTGGCCACTGCCATCTTGGTTTGGTTTATTTGCATACTCCTGATTGGCTGGTGGGCATGGCTTTAGGTGTAGCAGAGGTATGGTCAATTTGCATGTTTCTCTTTTATTAGATAAGATTGATTTCTGAGAGAGAGAGAGAGAGAGAGAGAGAGAGAGAGAGAGAGAGAGAGAAACATCCATGATGAAAGAGAATCATTGATCAGCTGCCTCCTGCACACCCCTACTGGGTTCGAGCCTGCAACCTAGCATGTGCCCTTGACTGGAATCGAACCCGGGACCCTTCAGTCCGTCGGCTGATGCTCTGTCCACTGAGCCAAACCAGCTATGGCTATCCTTAAATCTTTATGTCTGCTTTTCTTTGTATCCTATTGTTAGGATGTCATAGTTTAAGAAAGGAAGGAAAAGGGGGAGGAAGGGAGGAGTTATTGGTTAAAGACTAGGAAATGCCAGTTTTGAACTGTTTCTTTCCTCCCACAAGGCAGCAGCTTTGGCATCTCTAAAGAAGTATGGTGTGGGGACTTGCGGACCTAGAGGATTTTATGGCACATTTGGTATGTTTCAATATTTTTCAGACTACTCTTTGGTGGAATAAGGTACCATTTTATTTCAGAACTCCTTGGAAAAGGCATCTTTAGTTAATTGTGGTGTTAAGCCGGTGCGTGCTATTTCTTACCTTATTTTCTAGAACATTGTTGTTTGGAACCATTGGTTAGAGTTGAATGTCACTTGTGGAGAAGAGCCAGAGTTACCTTAGGTGTGCAGTTCTTAGGTCAAAGCCTGAGCTGCTGTTTCATGTGCCCCCCCCCCCATCCCCCCCAAGGCAGCGGTGTTAGGAAACAGTTCATTTCTGTGGTGCATGGCAATTGTAAGAGGAAGGGTCCTGTGTGGGTGGCTCTGCTCTTCATAAATGTGCAGGAATCGGCATCTTTCCTGTCTCTGCTCCAGTGTGGAGGGCACCATCCTTGTCTGCATGGCTGCAGCCAGGTGGCAAGTATAGGGAGCAGGAGTGCAGGGCAGCAATACACTTTTAGGCAGGCAAGTCACCCTGCACATCACTCTGCCACATTGCATTGGTGAGACCATAACCCGGGTCATGCCTTCCTGCAAAGGGGGCCGGGAGATAAGCTCTACCTGGAGAACCACCATGTGCCGGGGAGAAAGGCAAGAGCAGATTGTGAGGCAATAGGCTGTGTAGCTCTTTCTGGAATAAAGATGAAGGATCATTGATTTCCCTGTGTATGGGTGACCCTGGGACAGGCTAAGTAAATGTTAGGATGAGTATGTGATTTCAAACACTATGAACTTCCCTAACAGATTTCTTAAAGACACCCTGGCATTTTCAGGTTGTGTTTATTACATGTATATTGTTCTTCTGAAAGCTTTGAAAATGCTAAATAATTGTTCAAATGAGTATATTCCTGGAAATAACATTCTGGCTTACAAAATGTCAGAGTGTGGTGAAAATAAAGCCAGGGAAGGCTCCTCCATCTTCTGTCCTCATTTCCATTTCTGTGTGTGTGTGTGTGTTTCTTTAACAGTTATGATATTTTTATTTAAGAGAGCACTTTTCTTTATTCCTTAGCAAGTTTAGCAGTTAAATTATTTATATTGGAAACAGGTGACAGGAGTTAATGTCCAAGAATCCTACAGCTGGAAAGGTTTTAAAAGTCATATACTCCAGGATTCTAACTATTCATAAGACAAATAGAAATCCCAGAGAGGTTAAGTGACTTCCTCACAGTCACACAGGTCATTAACTTCTGCCCTAAAACTGGAAACCAAGTATGCTGACTCCTAGTCTTTTTCCCCCCTCATTTAATAATTCTTTTCTTAAATAATTTTTTTAATTATTGACATAGAGTTAGTTATATTAGTTTCAGGTGTACAACATAGATTTGTATAACTTAAAGTGACCACCCCCATAAGTTTAGTACTTATCTGACTCCATGTATATCTTCTATATATACAATAGGCCAGTGACGGCGAACCTACGACATGCGTGTCAGAGGTGACACGCGAACTCATTTTTTTTGGTTGATTTTTCTTTGTTAAATGGCATTTAAATATATAAAATAAATATCAAAAATATAAGTCTTTGTTTTACTATGGTTGCAAATATCAAAAAATTTCTATATGTGACACAGCACCAGAGTTAAGTTAGGGTTTTTCAAAATACTGACACGCCGAGCTCGAAGGGTTCGCCATCACTGTAATAGGCTAATATGCCATCTGCCGGTCGCTATGACATACACTGATTGCCAGGGGGCAGACACTCAATGTAGGAGCTGCCGAAAGGTGCTCGGGCATTTACAAAGAAATGGCACTGCGGACCTGGACCCCACAAAACAATACTTGGCTTACCCCAACTGGGACACAGGCCCCGCCACCAACCTGGAGCGACAGCCCACTAAATCGCAGCTGATGCTGCCGAGACCCCATGGTGCAAAATGCGGCCCACAGCCCAGTCCAGCTCGGAAACGGTGGCTGTGGGTGCCGGGTAATGATGTCATATAGCAATGGCCGGCTTCCTCTCCCCAGCAACAGGCCATCTGTATATATAAAAGGCTAATATGCTTAGTGTCCATCCAACTGGTAGCTATGATGTGCACTGACCACCAGGGGACAGACGCTCAATGCAAGAGCTGCTGAGCTGCAGTGACTTGGCAGCGGCACTTCTCAGGTTATGCACCCCGAAACCAGAGAGGAGGGAGCCCGATTCCTTGTGGGGCCACGCGATTCCACCTTTGGCCGTGGATTATGTTGTTGCTGGGGCACTGTCTGCTCTGAATCTGGTTTACTGCACACTTGCTTTTGTGTTTCACACACTGTACAACAGCAACTTTGCAGAGTGCCCCCTCTCACTCCGGGACCCCTCGGGGGATGTCGGAGAGCGGGTTTTGGCCTGATCCCCGCAGGCCAGGCTGAGGGACCCCACCTGCCGGAGGGACCCTGCTCACTCCACAGATGCCCTTCAAGCCATGGCGCCACCCCAGGTGTGGCCGGCTGGGGGTTACCACAGGACGTTGGCTCCAGGGCGTGTCCAGTCCACTTGCCCAGTCCTGCTCTGCCGACCACCTTCTAATTTATTTTCAATGTGCACGAATCCGTGCACTGGGGCACTTTTTTAGTATGATATTATGACTATATTCCTTATGCTATATTTTATATCCTATTGACTAATTTTATAACTGCCAATTTGTACTTCTTAATCCTTTCACCATTTTTACCCATCTCCTCAACCCCCCTGCCTTCTGGCAAGCGTCAGTTTATTCTCTGTATCTATGAGTTTGTTTCTGTTTTGTTTGCTCTTTTATTTTGAAAACTAGAGGCCCACTGCATGAATTAGTGCATGGGTGGGGTCCATTGGCCTGGCCAGCGATTGGTGCTGATTGGGGCCATCTTGCCCAGTCCCGATTGGGGTTGATCAGGGCCAGCTGGCTGAAGGGAGGGACCACAAGAGGTTGGCCAGCCACAGGAGGTTGGCTGTGGGAGTGCACTGACCACCAGGTGGCAGCTCCTGCATTGAGCATCTTCCACCTGGTGGTCAGTGTGCATCATAGTGACCGGCCATTTGGTCGACCAGTTTGAACGGTTGCTTAGGCTTTTATATATATACTAGAGGCCGGGTGCACAAATATTTGTGCACTCGGGGGTGTCCCTCAGCCCAGCCTGTGCCCTCTCACAGTCTGGGACCCCTTGGAGGATGTCCACATGCTGGCTTAGGCTTGCTCCCTGGGGGGATTGGGCCCAAGCTTGCAGTCAGACATCCCTCTGGCATCCTGGCAGTCCTCAGGGGATGTCCATTTGCCAGCGGGGAGCAGACCTAAGCTGCAGTTGGACATCCTTAGTGCTGCTGAGGAGGTGGGAGAGACTCCCGCCACCACCGCTGTACTGGCAGCCATCAGCCTGGCTTGTGGCTGAGCAGAGCGCCCCCTGTGGGAGCGCACTGACCACCAGGGGACAGCTCCTGCATTGAGCATCTGCCCCCTGGTGGTCAGTGTGTGTCATAATGACCCGTCATTCCCAGTTGTTCTGCTGTTAGGGTCAATTTGCATATTATCCTTTTATTATATAGGATCGAGGCCTGGTGCATGGGTGGGGGTCGACTGGTTTTCCCTGAAGGGTGTCCCGGATCAGGGTGGGGGCCCCGCTTGGGTGCCTGGCCAGCCTGGGTGAAGGGCTGATGGGTGTTTGCAGGCTGGTCACACCCCCTTCAGGGTGGGGGTCCTTACTGGGGTGCCTGGCCAGCCTGGGTGTGGGGCTGGTGGCTGTTTCCAGGCTGGCCACACCCCCTTTCGGTTGCGGGGTCCCCACTGGGAGCTGGAGCTCAGAGCTGGCCGCGGCAGGCGGGAAGCTTGGCTTCCTCCATCACTGGGCAACCAAGCCTTCTGCTCGCTCCAGCTCCGTGGCTGCCAGCCGCCATCTTGGTTGTGTTAATTTGCATATAGTCGCTCTGATTGGCTGGCGAGTGTAGCTTAAGGCATAGCGAAGGTACAGTCAATTTACATTTTTGTCTTTTATTAGTGTAGATACACACACTAGCGGCCTGGTGCACGACATTCGTGCACTGGGGAGGAGGGGGGTCCCCTCAGCTCGGCCTGTGCCCTCTGACAGTCTGGGACCTCTCAGGGGATGTCTGCCTGCCGGCTTAGGGGAGCAGGCCTAAGCCGGCAGGCAGACATCCCCCAAGGGTTCCATAGCGCTGCCTCAGAGGCAGGAGAGGCTCCCGCCACTGCTGCTCCGTTCGCCAGCCATGAGCCTGGCTTCTGGCTGAGCGGCGCTTCCCCTGTGGGAGTGCACTGACCACCAAGGGGCAGCTCCTGCATTGAGCGTCTGCCCCCTGGTGGTCATTGCACATCATAGCAACCAGCCCACCTCCCCCGCTCCCCGTCCCCTCTGCTGCAAGCCCCCACCCACCCGAGCCTGCTGTGCATGCAGCCTGCTGAACGGTTGTTAAATGACAGCATCCCGGACAATTTGCATATTCCTCTATTGTTAGTATAGATACTAGAGACTCAATGCATAAAATTTGTGGAAGAGTAGGCCTTCGCAGCTGCGGATGCCTTGATTCCTTCCTCGCAGCTGTGGTGGCTGCAGCCTGGGCTTCGTCCCGGAAGGACATCCAGAAGGGTGTCTGGTCTAATTAGCATATTACACTTTTATTATTTTAGACTAGAGGCCCAGTGCATGAAATTCATGCATGGGGAGGTGTGCCCCTCAGCCCGGCCTGTGCCCTCTCGCAATCTGGGACCCCGCAGGTAGGGTCCCTAGGCCTGGCCGGCGATCAGAGCCTATTGGGGCTTTCCTTTTCCTGCTGCTGCCACTGGTTGCCATCTGTGCAGCGCTGCCCTCCCCTCCACCACCACTGGTCACCTCCTTCTGCGGGTGACAGGCATGGGGTGCGATCGCTTGGCTGGCCTGGGCCTCCCTCTGCGGGCCTATCGATCGCAGAGCCCCCGCATCGATTGCCCCACAGAGGGTTCCTCGGCCTCCCTCTGCAGGGTGATCATGGGGCGATGGCTGGGCCCCCCGACCAATCGCATCACACCCACATTGGCTGGCCTGGCTCCAGTGTGTGTCCTGGTGTGGTTGTCCGGAAGGTCATCTGGACGGTCCTTCTGCTGTTCAGTTGTTTGGTTGGTTTGCATGTTATGCTTTTATCATTATAGATATACTAGAAGCCTGTTGCACGAAGTTTTGCACAATAGGCCTTCCTTCCCCTGGCTGCTGGCACCGGTTTTTCTCCGGCATCCAGGACCCAGGCCTTTGTCCGGCCGCAGCAAGGCTGGGCCGCAGCTGAGAAGCCAAGCCTCTTCAGTATTCAGTCTTCACTCTGGCCAGAGCCTTCAGTCTTCACTCCACGCCTGCGTATGCAAACTAACCACCATCTTTGTTGGGTTAATTTGCGTGGTCGTTCTGATTGGCTGGTGGGCATAGCGGATTGACACCAATTTGCACGTTTCTCTTTTATTAGTGTAGACTAGAGGCCCGGTGCACAAAAATTTGTGCACTCGGCAGTGGGGGGGGGGGGGGCCTCAGCCCGGCCTGTGCCCTCTCACAGTCTGGGACCCCTTGGAGGATGTCCACATGCTGGCTTATGCCCACTCCCCGGGGGGATCGGGCCTAAGCTGGCAGTCAGACAGCCTTCGGAAGATGTCCACTTGCCAGCTGGAGCAGGCCTAAGCTGCAGTCAGACATCCTTAGCGCTGTTGAGATGGGAGAGGCTCCCGCAATAACCGCTATGCTGGCAGCCATCAGCCTGGCTTGTGGCTGAGCAGAGTTCCCCCTGTGGGATTGCACTGACCACCAGGGGGCAGTCTATCCCTTGGTGGTCAGTGTGTGTCATAGTGACCAGTCATTCCCAGTTGTTCTGCTGTTAGGGTCAATTTGCATATTTCCCTTTTATTATATATAGTATCAAGACCTGGTGCACAGGTGGGGGCCGGCTGGTTTGCCGTGAAGGGTGTCCCGGATCAGGATGGGGGTCCCACTGGGGTGCCTGGCCAGCCTGGGTGAGTGGCTGATCACTGTTTGCAGGCTGGCCAAGCCCCGCAGCAGGGACCCTCACCCAATGGGGGTGTGGCCTGCCTGGGTGAGGGGCTGAGGGCTGTTTTCAGGCTGTCCACAGCCGCGTGCTGGAAGCAGGTATCTGGGATTTATTTATCTTCTATAATTGAAACTTTGTAGCTTTGGGTGGAGCTCAGGGCATGCAGGGCAGGCAGGAAGCTTGGCTTCCTCCATTGCCGGGGCCAACCCAAGCCGCCTCCTCACTCCAGCTCCGTGGCCGCCACCATCTTAGTTGGGTTAATTTGCATATTTGCTCCTGATTGGCTGGTGGGTGTGGCTTGTGAGCGTGGCTTGTGGGTGTAGCGGAGGTATGGTTAACTTGCATGTTTCTCTTTTATTAGATTAGATATTGATAGATTTCATGTATAAATGAAATTATATGGTATTTGCCTTTCTCTGCCTGACTTATTTCACTTAGCATAATATTTCTAAGTCTATCCATGTTGTTGCAAATGGCAAGATTCACACGTGACATCTTCTTTAGCCATTTTTTTTATTCTTGTTAATCTTCCATATGTTGTCTTGGTTTTCTAGCCATTTGATTATTGATGAACACTTAGGGTTTTTTTGTGTGTCTTGGCTATCTAGATGTATAAAAGCCTAAGCAACTGTTTGTCCATTTGACCGGTAGCTATTACGTGCACTGACCACCAGGGGGAAGACGCTCAATGCACAGACCTGGGAACATGGAACAGACTGATGAATCTCAGAAGGAAGGGGGGAGGGTGGGAAGAGACTGACCAAAGATCTTACATGCATACTAGAGGCCCAGTGCATGAATTCATGTACCAGTGGGATCCCTCAGCCTGGCCTTGCAGGGATCTGGCTGAAACCGCAGTCCGACATTCCCTGAGGTGTCCTGGATTGTGAGAGGGCGCAGGCCAGGCCAAGGGACCCCCACCGGTGCACAACTCTTTGCACTGGGACTGTAGTTGTAAATAATACTGCAGTAAACATAGGGATGCATATGTCTTTTTTAATTAGTGTTTTGGGCTTCTTTGAATAAATTCCTCAGAAGAGGAATTGCTGAGTTCTTCTCTGACTCTTGTTGTAGCCTTGGTTTTAAAGTCTATTTCATGTGATATAAATATTGATATTCCAGCTTTTCTTTCACATTTCCATTTGCATGAAATATCTTTTTTCATCCCTTTACATTCAATCTGTATGTCTCTTTCAATCTGAAGTGGGTCTGTTATAGACAGCATTTGTAAGGATCTTATTCCTTTATCCATTCAGCCACCTTACTAGTATGTCTTTAGATATAGCTATAGATATAAATACACAACACACACACACACACACACATATATATTTCAGAGAGGATGGGAGAGGGAGAGATGGAAACATCAGTGATGTGAGAATTATTGATTGGCTGCTTCCTTCACATCCCCTACTGGGGATTGAGCCCGCAATCCCTGCATGTGCCCTTGACCGGAATTGAACCCAGGACTCTTCAGTTTGCAGGCCAATGCTCTATCCACTGAGCCAAACCAGCTGGGGCACACCTTGTCTTTTAATTGGAGCATTTAATTCATTTACATTTCAAGTAATTATTGATGGGTATGAGGTTATTGCCATTTTATTTTGTATCTTTGTTTTCATCTCCTCTTTCTCCTCCTCCTCCTCCTCATCCTCCTCATCCTTGTCTCTTTAACATTTCATATAATACTGGTTTGTGGTGATGAATTCCTTTAGCTTTTTGTTGTTGTCTCTTTATCAGACCTTCAGTTCTAAATGATAGCCTTGCTGGGTAAAGAAAATTTAGTTGTAGGTCCTTGCTTTTCATCACTGTGAATACTTTCTGCCAGCCCTTCTGGCCTGCAAAGTTTCTGTTGAGAAATCAGCTGACAGTCTTACGGGATCTTCCTTTGTAGGTAACTAGCTGCTTTTCTCTTGATACTTTTAAGATTCTCTCTTTGGCATTGTAATTATGATATGTCTTAGTGTGGGCCTCTCTTGGTTCATCTTGTTTGGAACTCTGTACTTACTGGATTTGTATGTCTCTTTCCTTCAACAGTTTAGGGAAGTTTTCCATCATTATTTCCTCAAATTGGTTTTTTTTTTTTTTAAATATATTTTCTTGATTTTTTACAGAGAGGAAGGGAGAGAGATAGAGAGTTAGAAACATCGATGAGAGAGAAACATCGATCAGCTGCCTCCTGCACATCCCCCGCTGGAGATATGCCCGCAACCCAGGTACATGCCCTTGACCGGAATCGAACCTGGGACCTTTCAGTCCGGCCGACGCTCTATCCACTGAGCCAAACCGGTTTCGGCTCAAATTGGTTTTTAATCTCTTATTGTTTCTTCTTTTGGCACCCCTGTAAGGTGAATGTTGGTACCCTTGATGTTGTCCCAGAGGGCCCTTAAACTGTTTTTTCCTTTTTTTAAAATTCCTTTTTCTTTTTGCTATTCTGATTGGGTATTTTTATGTATGCTTCCTTATATTCCAAATCACTGATTCAATCCTCTGTTTTATCTAATCTACTGTTGACATTCTCCAATGTAGTCTTCATTTCTGACTGGTTCTTTATGTTTTCTATCCCCATTTTTGTAGTTCCAATCTTTTTGTTAAAGTTCTCACTGAAATCATTGAGCATCTTTATAACCAGTGTTTTGAACTCTGTATCTGATAGATTGTCTCCATTTTGTTTAGTTCTGGAATTTTATTTTGTTCTTTCATTGGGGCATGTTTCTTCTCAGTTTGGCTGCCTCCCTGTTTGTGTCTACATCTCCTGGTTTTGGTAGTGGTCTTATGTAGTAGGTGTCCTATGGGGCCTGGTGGTTCCACCTTCCTGGTAACCTGCCGGGGCTGACCAGCAGACCCTCTGCGAGGGATGAATAATTACCCTAACACACGTTTCAGTGAAAGAGGGGCTAAGGCACTACTCGGCTATCGCCGCCAAGGAGCCCCGTTCGCCTGCCTCCTGTGTCCTAACAGCTTGAACTAAAATTAACCTCTAGTTACAATCAGCAGGGTAGGTATCCTTGAGAAAGTATATGCTTCTACAAGGTCGTGCCTTTAAAGACTAAACAGAGATTCTAGCAAAACACCCCGGGGATCGAACTTGTTTGGAAAAGTCAAGGTAGGGGCTGTCCTCTCAGAGGCCCCTGATCTTTCAGAGAATCCTCCTCACAGACCTTCCAACCAAGTCCCATGCTTCCCCACAGCAACCTGAGCTGGGTGCTCCAGGACTGTCCCCTGTGTGGGTGTGGGTGCCTCCTGTTGTAGCTGAGCCTTGATTGCTGTTGGCACATCAGTTGGAGGGATAGGCCCTCAGGCCGGTTGGCTGTGACTACACTGGAGGACTTGTGCAGGAGCTGACCCTGTGCAGCAGGATTCGCGTTAGTGGGGCTCTAGTGCCTGCCAAGTCCATCCTTTTAGGCTCTCGTTTGTAGAGGTGGTTGGGTGGTGCTTTGGTGTGGTCTGTAGCTGGCCACCAGGTGTGTTGGTTCTGGAGCCTCTTGGGAGGCACTCTGGTGCAGGCCAAGGTCAGCCACTGCCTCTGCCTTCTCCAGGGCCACATGATAGGAGCTACAGAGTGATCTACAGATGGTTGCCACTTGTGCTGGGCTTGGAGGCACCTGGAATTGATGAAGCTTCAAAATGAGGCTGGCTGCAGCTAGTGCCAGACTTAGGGCTGCTTAGGAAGAGGTATGGTCATGCCGAGGCCAGATGCTGCTTGTTTGGTTTGTGAACCTTTGAGAGATGTTGTGAAAGTCCACAGCATGAGCCAAGACTGGCTGTTTGTATGGAAAAGCTGCTAGAAGTGGCTTCGGTGGACAGCAAATTTGATGGGGCAGGAAAATAGGCAATTACAGTTCGCCAGGTTGATGGAGACTCAGATAAGGGGTCCGCCTGCTAGTCAGGGGGTGGGGGGTGGGAGGGGTGGGGGGGACTCAACAAAGGACCAGTGGACTCTGCCAACACTTGTGTTTGAAGAAAGCAAACCACCATGGTGCTTTTTGAGCTGCAGCTCAGAGTGAGTGTCGAAGTCCATGGTGGGCTCTTCATGAGGGGTGGCTGGGATTCAGCATCCCTGCGTCTCAGTCACAGCCTTTGCTGGTTTTCACAGCCACAAGTGATGGGGACTTCTCTTACTGGCACTGGAAGCCTGGGCTAGGTAGCCTGGTGTGGGTCTGGGACCCCTCACTCTTCAGGGGAACCTCCATAGCGTAGATATCACTTCCCATTTTTAATCTCCACACGTGGGTATGAGACCAGCCCCTTCTGCATTAAGGCCCTCCTACCCGCCTTACCGTAGCTTCTCTGTACATCCTTAGTTATAGGTTCTGTTCAGCTTGTCTTCAGGAGGTTCTCAGTGAGGATTGTTCTGCAGTGGAGTGGTAATTTTGATGTGGTCGTGGGAGGAGGTTTACCTTCTCTGCCATCTTGACCATTGCTAACTCCCGGTCTTAATGGCAGGATCAACGGCTTAAATGGGCTCCGAGCAGTCTCTCTCTTTGCTCTAACCTACTGCAAACGTGCGTTGTTTGCTTGGTTCTGATTCATTGGGAATGATTTCCTTGATTGACTATTGAAACACAAGGAAAGGCATTTTTATGGGGTTGTTAGTTGTAATCTGATTAATAAGGCTTTCTTTCTGTGACCTGCCTACTGAGGTAAAGAAGTTGCTTTCCTAAAAGCCTCTCTTTCTCTAGAATTCTATTTGCATGAGTGGCTTGACCCCTGTTGTGAGTTCATCTGAGATGACAGATAAGATATTTATTGCTAAATCAAGTCATGAAAAACAAATGTTTCAAAACTTCAAGACCAGTTTTCCCAAAGCTGTGGAAATATATTGTTAGACTAGCCCAGTCATCTTGCCATTTGGCTCACCTGAAATTTACTGTGCATAACAGGATGCTGTGTGCTTCCAAGCATGGGACTTTATTGGGGTTTTAGAGGAATGGTTTTTTAATTTTCTTGTTTGAATAATTCAGACCAGGATATAAACTTCAATAAGTTTCTAGAGATAGAAAAGGCTTCCCTTTCCCACTGCCATCCCACCACTAAAAAGACAACTACTATCAAGAGTTTGTCAGTTCTTCCATATGTAAACCACTGCCGTACATATATATTTTCCCCCGTTTTTACAAACATGGAGGTATGCTACACATGACCTTTACCTTGCAGTTGGAGTGACTGTTTTAAGTTGGATTTGACTTTTCAGGTGTCTGAATGTGCCACCAGAAGCAGTATAATGAGCACATTGTTGTATATAAGCTCCTCTGTAAATGGCTGTTGGTCACGGAGTCATCTTTTCCTAATTGTAGTTGAAGCCTCAAACAGACGGTGTCATCTAGCAAAGGTTGAAGTTAATTTGCAGTGTTTTTGTGACAAGGCACTAAAGCTGTAGCTTGGAGTCGTGTGTAATGGTTTTCGAGTACCTTGTCCTTCCGATAAACTTCTTGTTCCTTAACAGCTGCCCATGTGGACTTGTCACCCTTTTCCTTTCTTTAGATGCCTATTGTCTATATTTTTCCCTTTTTGGTTCTCTAACAGGATAGTTTCTATGCTTTGCCTATTCTGGACGTGATCACTTAAATTATTGCAGTTATATTAAATGCCTTGAAATTTCGGTGTTAGGTAAGATCAGAGAAGCTACTTGAGGTCAGTAAGGCTAAATTTTAAACTTCTCAAATACCCTGTATAATGAACTTATCCTAAATATTTAGGATATTGTATATTCACTCTTGGCACTGAATGCTAATACAAACTTGGTGACCTTTCCTCTTCTTTGTAGTTGCGTGTGTATTTGTGAGGCTGAGGGTCTCTTTCTCTGGATCCCCAAAAGGTTTTGTCTTTTTTTTTTTTCTCTTCCTGAAAGTCTCAAATTCAGGCATCTGTTTTCAAAGATGAAAATACTCCCTCTTTTTGTCAACTTTTCAGATACTAAATGTAAATCACTTGTAAAAGTACATTTCCTTATTAAAACATTCTCTCTTTTTATTTCACAGTAACATATTAGATATTAGGTGATCAATACCGCAAAAGAAAAACCAAACAACAGCTGAGTCAGGATTCATCTAGTTCCTTAGGCTAAGTGTTCTCCTGTGTCCTAAGGCCTGGCAGGTAGAACTAGTCAGATTCTTAGGATAGTCTCGTAAGGACTGTGTGGTGAGTTTGCCACCATCTCATTGTATTGTTTTGTGTATTGTAGAACTGAGCAAGTGATTTTATCAGATTGTGGAGCCTTCTCTCCCCCCCTCCCTTTTTAAAAAATATATCTTGATTGATTTCAGAGAGGAAGGGAGAGGGAGAGAGAGATAGAAACATCAATGATGAGAGAGAATCATTGATTGGCTGCCTCCTGCACGTCCCCATTGGGGATCAAGCCCACAACCCAGGCATGTGCCCTTGACCGGAATCAAACCTTGGACCCTTCAGTCCGCAGGCTGACGTTCTATCCACTGAGCCAAACCAGCCAGGCCCTTTCCTTCTAAGGCCAATGGAGTCCCAGGGCACTTTGATAGTTTCTCTTGTTGAGAACTTTGTTTATTTTGATTAGAATACATACATATCTCATTTACCTGTGGTTTATTGCTGGTGCCCAGGATCTGCTTTGCATATATAATGCCTACTTGGCTCTTTGGTCTTAACACGTTAAGTGCCCAGTCAGTCACTGATGACTGACACTATACTTTCTGTCCGGAAGACAAAACAGGCTGGGCGCTTACCGTGTTAAACTAGATAAAAAGGCAGTTAGTGGCAGGGTTCCATGGTGAGAGAGAGTGGCATTTAACTGTGTTCTAAAGCCCACAGTAAACAATTGCTCATTTGTTTATTTTTAAATGTATGTTCTTTCTTTGTTTTATAGCAGTCAGCCGAACTATGACTGCATGTTTTAGTAGGAAGAGCATTGGGTCATGGAATTCCTAGGTCAGCCACTTCTTCCCCCGTCATGGGAGAGTACTTTCAGAGTGTAGGAGCGAACAGTCCTTGTTTGCATCACTCAGAACATTTTGGTAAGAATCCCATAAGATTCTGTGAAAACATTTTGAGAAACATTCAGCACCATATTTATGTTCCAATGAGTGCATAAGTGATGTTATTTTTACTTTTAAGAAAAACTGTCCAAATCTCAAGGTATTTTAAAAAACCAACAGTGTGGAAAGCAAGCATATGGAGGCCTGAAGAGAAAACATGGTTGGTTGTTTTTTAAACTGTTCTAATGTTGATATTTGCTCTTACCAGATTAAGAGGAGATATTACATAAATGGAAAACTGAACAAGTGACTTTAATATAAGATAGTCCTTAACTACCTGGGATTTGGATAAATTAATTAGAAGACAGTGTAACTGTTTTTACCTTTTAAAAGAAAACCATTTTTAAATTCTAAAAATACTTGTTTAATTGAACAAACACGGCCCACTTACTGTCTCTTCCATGCCAGGCTTTGTTCTGAGTTTTATAAGCATGAACTCCAGAGGTTCTCAGAACCATCTTTTGAGGCAAGTACAACCGTTACCCATTTGACAGAAGAAGGACCTGAGAGGCACAGAGCAGGTTCATGCTTGTCAGGGTCCACACCTGGTGATGAGGGAGCCCAGAGCTGCCCCCCGCCCCCCATGATTGCCACAGCCAGGCCCCGTGCCGCCTCTGCCTCCCGGCACTTCCTTTCTGCCAAGGGCAGCCGGTGCTGGGAGAGACAGGCTTTCTGGCCGCCTCCTCTGTTGCCTCTTACCTACGGTGTCAGTTCCTGGTAGTGAATCAGAGAATGTAGTGCTTGCACTCCATGCACACATGTGGCCCCAGTTGGTGAAGTGGATCACAGACACAGCAGACAGACATCAAAGTTGGAGAACAGGCCCTGACAGTTTTCCTGTTGGCTGCCGCCCCACCCCAAGAGTTCCGTCATTGTGCAAAGTAACTATCATACATCAGGAGAAATTATGTAGCTTATTCATATTTACCTGTGACAGAACTGGCTTCGCAGAGCTGACATCACTGTCTTTAGATAGGAGAGGACAGGCCGGTCTTTTTTAAACTTTTAGGCCAGGGTAAGAACCAGTAACATTGATTTATTGGATAGAGATTCTCCTTACACTTGATGGCAAGGACATAAAAACGATTATGAATATATATAATAATGAGAGTATTCTTGGCATACAATTTTCAGCAACTAGGTAGAAACTCTGAAACAAAGCCAAGTCTGCTTTACTGTCTCATTGCTAACCAGGGAAACGAGTTCTTTAGAGCTAAGTCTGTCGTGTGACTTAAAGTCACTTTTGTAGATAGCAAGAAGTACCTAGCATCCACAGCGTGTTTTTTCTTTATGAAATAGAGATTGAGTGAAAGCAATGCAATGTAGCTTGGTTGTCTACCTGCTAGCTAAATTGTGAAGATTTGGGGTAGCTAGTCCAGTTTAGGGGCAGCACTGTAATTTGAAGGAGGCCTTCCCCAGGGGACCTGCCTTCATGCCCGATGGGAGGTGAGAAGTGGCAGGTGGTGGGAGCCTGCCTGTAGGGAGGCACCCAGAGAGCACTGCGGAGGAGGACAAGGGAGACACGCCCGAGCTCGGCTGTGTGGGGTCACTGGTTCTCTAGTGCTTTGCTGCTTCCTTGTTCTTGCCAGATTTTTCCTGAGTCCTTCTGTGGGCACCATCTGTCATAGAAGGGCGAGCAGCCAGGCGCTGGGTCAGATCCTCATGCTTGGTCGTGGTGATAGTGCAGGTCTGATGCTTGAAGAGCCAAGTACCCCTTTGGTACCATTTTGATCAGATGGGATACAGTCTTCTTTGTTACTGTAAAAATCCCAGATGTGTTTAATGTTGATATAATGAAAGCGTCAGTTCTATAAGATGATGATAACCAATTAGTAATGAAAATCAAATGGTTTTATGTGTGTGTTTTTCTATAATAGACTATGGTAGTATACATATCTTAACTGATAAATGGGAAGAACCTCCTTAATTTTTTATCATTACTTGATTGGAATAAGATGATGATTCCTAGTAGTGAATCAGAGAATGTAGCTTTATAACATCCTATAAGAACCCTATAAGTAAAGAGAGCTTCAGTTTCTGGATATTGCTTCTGAATTTTCTAATTCCTTGCTATATCTCTCTTGCCATCCAATCAGGGTTTAGTTTAGACCAGCCGTGGGCAAACTACAGCCCGCGGGCCGGATCCGGCCCATTTGAAATGAATAAAACTAAAAAAAAAAAAAAAAGACTGTACCCTTTTATGTAATGATGCTTACTTTGAATTTATATTAGTTCACACAAACACTCCATCCATGCTTTTGTTCGGCCCTCCGCTCCAGTTTAAGAACCCATTGTGGCCCTCGAGTCAAAAAGTTTGCCCGCCCCTGGTTTAGACCATCTGTGTCTTCCTGGTTTGCACCTGCCTTTGGTTCACTGTTGAGTGTTCCCTTTTCAGTCAGAAATTGCTCTGGGTGTGTTGTGGTTCTGAGTGTGGAAGGGGCCCAGGTGTTTCAGACCTGTCGGTTGAAGGCATAGGTTAACCTTGTACCTGTGCCCGGCCTGGAGTTCTCCAGTGACAGCTGCTGGGTGACCCTCTGAGCTGTGGCAGAAACCCAGTCCAGTGCCTATCAGAGTATCTGTCCTTATGTGATATTCACTAAATGTTTGATTAATGAATTAATTGAGAAGATTGTTGGATCTCCCTCATCTGACTACTTTTTTTTTAATCCTCACCCCAAGATATTTTTCCATTGATTTCTAGAGAGAGGGGGAGGGAGAGAGGAGAAAGACAGAGACAGAGAGACATCGATTGGTTGTCTCCTGTACGTGCCCCTACCGGGGCTGGGGAACTTGCAGCCAAGGTACATGGCCTTGACAGGATCCTTTGGTGCACAGGCCGGCACTCTAACCACTGAACAAACTGGCCAGGGCCTGACTGCTTTTTAAATGTAGTCTTTTGTGAAGTTACAACTTTTATCATTCTTAATTTTGCCTTCAACTAGTTAGATTGCTCCACAATAGATTAGCTCGCCTCATAAGTCAGAGAATGGGTTCGCAGATTTTGCACTTAGTCAAATATTAGAGGCCCATTGCGTGAAATTTGTGCAAGGGGCTCGGCCCCGCCACCCCGGCAGCTGCCGGCCTCTGCCTCCGCCTTTGCCCACTGCTGCAGCTGCCCCGGCCCTCGCAGCCCCGGCTTCTTCCGGCAGGTTGTCCAGTCTAATTAGCATATTATGCTTTTATTATTATAGATTCTAAGAAAGTTGTTTCTTATTTCCTGTGGCTGAACTGACCTTCCTCACTTGTCCCTCCTGGAGGGTGTGAGAACCTGGCCCTTGACGGTTCACCATGTCGCTTACAGTGGGAATATAGTACACTCACAGTCCAGCTTTGTACCCAGCTGGTTACATCATCTCTTCTGTATATCTCAGTTCTTCAGGTCTTGTCCCTCTTCCCCTTCTCACCAAGAAGGCCCCTGAGGGGCGGGGGCATACCTGTCCCTCAGGAGTGAGGAGCTACACTTCGCCCTGGTCTCTCAGGGAGGTGCCAGTGCCCCCTGGAGGAAGGCTGATGCTGAGGATGGTGGGGTTCGCCAGTCTCCTGGAGTGATGCTCCCTCCGACAGGGCCTCCGATCTGGGCCCGAGTGCTGTGTCAGCCCATCAGCCCCCTGCACCGTTCCTCTCTGGGGAACATCGGGGTCCCCTGCTGCTGCCTAGACTTCCAAGTTCCCTCGGTCTGAAAGCCTGCCTTCCCCACCTCTGACCGCCCTCCTTTTTCCCATGAAGCCCCTGCCCCCCTCCCCCCGCCTTCTTATCAGCTGATGGTTCTCCTTGTGCAGAGCGTGTGGTGAAGCTCCGGGCAGTTCTCCAGGCTTGGGTGCTGCTGTAGTAAAAGAGCTAAAGGGAGTTGTAACCATCCTTTTCTCTCTTGATAAGACCACTTGGAAGGTTTTAGGTTCAAAGCCGGTCAGTGCACTGTTTATTCTAGACATCACTGGTTCTTCCATCCGGGGCATGCAGCCTCATGGCTCAGCCTGGGAAGGTGAAAGGCTAACGGGAACCATGATGTAAGAAGAAGAAAAAGTTTAATAATCAACGTTTTTTGTATCATCACATCAGCATTCTTCCTAAGCTCTCTCTATAAAAGGACCACATTTCTCTTGGTACTTTAAATTTTAGTTCCCTAATACACTTAAAAAGGAATTTAGGCAGAAATTCAGTCCTGCAGAGCGATGGCAGGTGCTACAGTTCAGTACTGGCACCCGCTGTGGAGGAGTGACCTCTGCTCAAAGCCTCTGTCTTGGTGCAGAGTGCGTGGAGTTCTTTTTGGTAAATGAACCACTTCCCCGCCCCCCTTTTTCCTTTTTCTGTTAGAAGCTGGTTGACAATTTTCTTGGTGTTTGGTTTGGTACTTCTGCTAAAAGGCAGGAAGGCATTAGGAATGAATATTGTGCATTGATTGAGGGACTTCAAAGCTGGTAAAGTGGCTGGGCCTTGAATTCTTGGGCTAGAGTGGTATCAAAGCAGAACCCCAAATTGGAGCCACATTGTACGGACAGATGAGTAGCTGATTCAGTTCACAGTTTTTAGAAGTATTATTGGCCCAGAATTATCTTAATAGACCTTATGTAATTTATAACTTGAAAACAATTACATTTTGGTCATAAGGCGACAGTATTAATAACTAAACTGTTTATTTTTATCCTTTAGTTAGTGAAAAAGAGTTACATGGCAGTTTAACCATTTAATTTTTTATTATTGAAATAGATGTGCACTTGGATTTGGAAGACCGCCTTGCAAAATTTATGAAGACAGAAGAAGCCATTATCTACTCGTATGGATTTGCCACCATAGCCAGTGCTATTCCTGCTTACTCTAAGAGAGGGGACATTGTGTTTGTGTGAGTAACCTTTACCTACGTTTCTAATCAAAATCCTTTGAAAATAATATTGACCCTCCTAGAAAAGTCTTTTGGTAGAGGCTATCTGCCTAAAATAATAGACTTTTTTTTGTTTTTAAAGAAATTCATAGTCACCACAGCTAAGTAATTCTACAAAATTTGTGAGACAGTCATTAGAAGGATGAGTACCTCAAGGTGTCGGCACTCAGTTATCTTTCATTATGATTTTATTTATTGCTATCGAGAAGCCCGGAGGAGGCCCACCATCTCCCTTCCCTGCACAGCTCTGTGGCCATGTGGTAACCTTGTAAGACTCCACTTCTCTGTACCCCAGCCCAACCGTTCGTCTCTGCTGGTCTTACTTCATGGCATGTTAAGAACACAGAAGCCGCCCTGACCGGTTTGGCTCAGTGGATAGAGCATCGGCCTGCGGACTGAAGGTCCCAGGTTCGATTCTGGTCAAGGGCATGTACCTTGGTTGCGGGCACATCTCCAGCAGGGGGTGTGCAGGGGGCAGCTGATTGATGTTTCTTTCTCATCATCAACGTTTCTAACTCTATCCCTCTCCCTTCCTCTCTGTAAAAAATCAATAAAATATATTAAAAAAAAAATAAGAACACAGAAGCCATGAGTCAAGGGCTTCCTTCATTCCTGGTTGCAAATCTGCCCCCTCATGCATGTATACTAGGTGGGTTGCTCTTCGCTATGGAGAGGAAGGACAGAGAGAAGTGGGTATGGCTGGCATAGCACAGGCAGCTGCCTGCACCTTCCAGAAGCCTCCAGCCCAAGCCTCTGTTGTCTTTTGAGTAGACCATTAAATGACCCTTTGCATTTAGAAACAAATTTACTTTGAATTTAAAAAAACACACACACAAATTTACACCAAGTCGTTGTGGCTCAGTGGTGGAGTGTAGAGCCATGAACCAGGAGATCATGGCTCGATTCCCAGTCAGGGTACATGGCTGGGTTGTGGACTTGATCCCTAGGGGGAGGTGGGGGGGCCATGGGACGGGGGCGGGGTGTGCAGGAGGCAGCTGATCAATGATTCTCTCCCCCACTCTTTCTTCCTCTCTAAAATAAAACATATATTTTAAAAATATTTTTAACATATTTAAAAAAACAAAAGCAAATTTACTTTTGCCTTTTCTCTCTCTCTTTTTTTTAACACCATAGCCAGAATAAATTTTTTTCAAAAATACAAATCTGATTATGTCACACTTTTAAGAGCTTCTGTTGTTCCTGAAATAATGATCCAGGTCTTTATTTTGATTTTGCATGTTCTAGACTACTTTTTCAAGCTCATTTTATACCATTTTCCCTCAGGTTGTCCTGCTGTAGCCTCACCAGCCTTAGATACTAGTTTCCCCTCACTTCAGGGCCTTTGCACATGCTAAGTATATTGTTCCTTATCTCATCTCCTGTTTAATTCCTGCTCACCTTGCATGTAATATCACTTCTGCAGGAAAGTCTTCCCCTACCTCTCAGGCCAGGTCAGGACCCATGCTGCATGTGGAGAAGAACTTAGAGCTACAGAGGTCTGGTGCCTTGTGAATCTAGGACACATGGCACTCGCCTGTCAGAGTCCCCCTGCTCCTCAGGCCTTCTTATGTCGTTAGGCGTGTGTAGCACACACACCTCTGCTCTCTGCTCATCTTGCCTCAGACTCACGGAATACAACAGTTTTAGTAGTTAATTGCCTTTTAATAGTGCTCAGTAAATACCAGTTCAGTGAATGAATGAATGGAGACTGGCGCTCAAAAGAGGGGTCGGAGTAACTGGCCTTCCCTGGCCCCTGCAGCCTCCGACTGCTTCTCACACACTGTTGGAATTCCTGTTAGTGCAGCAAGCCCAGCCCAGGACGCAGCACAGGCTCTGCCTGGGCGTCGCAGGCCACACGCTGTTCATCCTTCTATCACCCTGCAGCAACCTGGGAGCTCTCCAGCACATGGCCTGAACTAGTGTTTCCCCATGTCATGAGAATGAATGTTTTCATTAACTTTTTGCACATAGTTAAAAAAATCCAGTAAGACTCATCACAGACTTGAGAACTGCTGATTTAAAGTATTTCTGGTTTTTAGTAAAAATAGTTACAGACAAATTCATGTCATCCAGATCCAGTATCACCTCATATAAGAACCTCACTATATAGACTTTTTGAGTTTTAAGTCCAGGAAAAGTGTACAGTTGCAACTGAGTTTGTATTCTTCCTTTGTCACATAATAAGTACTACGTTATCCTTTTGGTTTTAACTGCTAGGAAAACTAGGTTAAATTCGCTTCCAAGTGTTATACCCAGTGTCTTTGAACTTCAGTTTCTAGTCAGTCATGAGACAATTTACTCTTATAATTTTAAATATTTTGCCAGAAATCAATAGGAACATTATAGGTAAAAATATGTTTCTTTGTGTCCTCATTTTGGCAGCCTCCCTGTGTTTAGTAAATTATTTTTTACTAGAGGCCCGGTACACAAAAATTTGTGTATTTGGGGGGGGAGAGGGGCCTCTCAGCCCGGCCTATGCCCTCTCACAGTCTGGGACCCCTCAGGGGATGACCACCTGCTGGCTTAGGCCCGCTCCCCGGGGGGATTGGGCCTAAGATGGCAATCAGACATCCCTCTGGAAGCCTGGCAGCCCTCGGGGGATGTCCACTTGCCAGCGGGGAGCAGGCCTAAACTGCAGTTGGACATCCTTAGCGCTGCTGAGGAAGCAGGAGAGGCTCCCACCACCACCGCTGTACTGGCAGCCATCAGCCTGGCTTGTGGCTGAGCAGAGCTCCTCCCATGTGAGAGCGCCCTGACCACCAGAGGGCAGCTCCTGCATTGAGCGTCTGCCCCCTGGTGGTCAGTGTGTGTCATAGTGGCCAGTCATTCCCAGTCCTTCTGCTTTTAGGGTCAGTTTGCATATTACCCTTTTACTATATAGGATAGAGGCCTGGTGCACCGGTGGGGGCCGGCTGGTTTGCCTTGAAGGGTGTCCCGGATCAGGGTGGGGATCCCGCTTGGGTGCCTGGCCAGCCTGGATGATGGCTGTTTGCAGCTGGTCACACCCCCTTCAGGGTGGGGGTCCCCACTGGGGTGCCTGGCCAGTCTGGGTGAGGGGCTGAGGGCCGTTTTCAGGCTGGCGGGCGACTGAAGCTCCCAACCCTTTTTTTTTTCTTTTTTTTATTCTGGTATTTATTTACCTTCTATGGCTGTCACTAGAGCTGAGAGCCGGCTTTAGCTCTGAGGCTCGGCTCCAGCTCTGAGACCTCAGCTGCTGAAAGTGTGTATCTGAGTTTGTTTGGGTTCTATAATTGTTACACTGTTGCGGTCCTGCTCGCTCCAGCTCTGACGGCTGAAAGCAGGTTTCTGGGGTTTGTTTAGCTTCTATATTGCAACATTGTTTCTTAGAGTGCAGCACAGAGGCCGGCAGCGGCAGGCAGGGAACCTTGGCTTCCTCCATCACTGGAGCAAGCAGGCCTCATGTTTGCTTCAGCTGCCTGGCTGCCGGCCGCCATCTTGGTTGGCAGTTAATTTGCATATTGCCCCGATTAGCCAATAGGAAGCGTGTCGGAGGTATGGTTAATTACCATGTTTGTCTATTATTAGATAGGGTAAATTCATTATGCATAGACAGTATGTCTGAAGCTTCATTTTCTTCCTTTTTTAGTAAACAGTATAAAGCCTTGTCAGTAGGAGGTCTCAGCACAGTGGTTGTTTATGTATTTAAGCCTTTCCTGGTCACTCTACTAAGTGTATGTTCATATTACTTCATATGTCTTTTTTAATGTAATATTTTATATTAAGATAATTGTGGATTTACATACACTTCTAAGAGATTCTTTGTGCCTTTTACCTAGTCTTTCCCAGTGGTCACCTCTTGCAAACTATAAAAGTGTTTCACACTGGGATATTGACAGTGATAAAGTCAAGACACAGAACATGTCCATCACCAGAAGGATCTTTCATGTTGCCACTTCCATGTCCCTCCCAACCTACCCACTATTTTTAATTTAAGTTTTAAGATGACGTCTATTTTATATTTGATTTAAGTCAGTCTATCAAAATAGTATTGTTTAACATGCAATAAACATAAGAAGTTTTTAATGAGTTACTTAACATTCTTTTTTTAGCCGTTTTTTAATTTTTAAATTACAGTTGTATGAGTCTATTTCTGTTTTGCTTGTTTATTTTTTTAGATTCAATTGTGGGTTATTTTTGGGTTTTTTTATATATTTTTATTGATTTCAGAGAGGAAGGGAGAGGGAGAGAGAGAAACATCAATGATGACAGAGAATCATTGATCAACTGCCTCTTGCATCCCCCTAATGGGAATCGAACCTGCAATCCAGGCGTATGGCCTTGACCAGAATAGAACCTGGGACCCTTCAGTCCGCAGGCCGACACTCTATCCACTGAACCAGATCTGCTAGGGCAGTTCAATTGTTGATAGATAAGTATTTATTACAACTTTATTGTTCATATTTTTATCTTTTTTTTTTTTCTTTAGCATTTCATATTACTGGTTTGGTGGTGGTGAACTCTTTTTGCTTTTTTCTTGCCTGGGAAGCTCTTTAGTTGCTGTTCAATTCTGAATGCTAGCCTTGCTGGGTAGAGTAATCTTGGTTGTAGGTCCTGGCTTTTCATCACTTTGAATATTTTTTGCCAATAACTTGGGCCTCTTTGGATTCATCTTATTTGGGACTCTGGGCTTCCTGGAGTTGTATGTCTCCTTCATTCACCAAGGTAGGGAAGTTTTCTTTCATTATATATTCAAATAGGTTTCTAGTTTCTTGCTCGTTCTCTTCTTCCAGTATCCCCATCATGTGAATGTTGATATGCGCTTGAAGTTATCCCAGAGGCTCCTTACACTAGCCTCACTTTTTTTGGGTTCTTTTTGCTGTTCTACTTGCATGTTTTTTGCTTTCTTATATTCCGAATCGCTGATTTGATTGTCAGCTTTATCTACTGTACAGTTGACTCCTGTAAATTACTCGTCATTTCAGTTAGTGTCTCCTTTATTTCTGACTGGTCCTTTTTTAAAAAATATTTTTTATTGATTTCAGAGAGGAAAAGAGATAGAAAATCAATGATGAGAGAGAATCATTGATTGGCTGCCTCCTGCATAACCCCCCTAGGGATTGAGCCTGCAACCCGGGCATGTGCCCTGACTGGGAATCAAACTGTGACCTCCTGGTTCATAGGTCGATGCTTAGTCACTGAGTCACACTGGCTGGTCCTGACTGTTCCTTTTTTATGCTGTTGAGGTTCTCACTAAGTTCATTAAGCATCCTTAATAACCAGTGTTTTGAACTCTGCCTCTAGTAGATTACTTGTCTCGATTTTGTCTAGTTTTTTTCCTGGAGTTTGTTGTTTTATTTGGGACATGTTTCTTTGTGTCCTCATTTTGGCAGCCTCTCCGTCTTTGTTTCTATGTATTAGGTAAAGCTGCTACATCTCCCAGGGTTGGTAGAGTGACTTAATGTAGTAGGTGTTCTGTAGGGTCAGTTGCACAGCCTCTCTGATCACAAGCTGGCACTCAAGGTTTGCCACCTTTTCTCCCCCACTGTGAGCTGTGTACACCTCCCTCTTGTAGTTGAGCCTTGATTGCTGTTGGCACATCGATGGCAGGGATTTAACCTCAGCCCAATCATCTGCAAGGACTGGCTGTAGCCACTGACCACCGACCTCCGACCACCATGGAGGATCAGCTGTGCAGGGACCCACCGCTGCACAGAGCAGGACTTACTTAGTAGGGCTTTGATGCCCACTGAGCCTGCTCTTTTAGTGTGTTGCTTGTGAAGGTGGTTGGGTGGTGGTGCTCTGACATGATCTGAAGGTGTCCACTGAGTGTACTGACTCTGGGGCCTGCCAGAAGGTACAGGCCAAGGTCAGCCACTGCCAGGGTTCTGCCTGGGCCACTCAGCACAAGCTACAAAGCGATCTGTAGGTGGCTGCTATTTGTGCTGAGCTTAGAGGTTCCCAGGAGAAACCAAGCTCTGACCCAAGGCTGGCTACTGCTGGTGTCAAACCTTGGGCCTGAGGTATGGGGCATGCTGAGACCATATGCTGCTTGTTTGAGAGATTTTAGGAAAAATCTAAAGCCTGAGCCATTCTCTGGAAAAGCCACTGGAACCAGCTTAGATGGGCCCGAAATTTGGGTGGAACAGGACCTCAGGGAATCACCAGGGGAGGGTCTCAGGAAAGGAACAGTAGCCTCTGTCAGCACTTCTGTATGGGAGAAAGCTGACCCTCCAGCTCTCTCTGATGCCGGCCAATTCAGTTCCTCCCCATGTGCTCTTTTGAAGCTGCTGCCCCAGCACTGGAGCTCGAGGGAGTGAGTTCTAGTAAATTCGTGTGTGGGCCCTTTAAGAGTAACTGTCTGGGACTCCAGCAGCCCTCCATCTTACTCAGTCACAATTACCACTGGTTTTCAAAGCCAGAAGTTATGGGGACTTTCTTCCTGGCACTGGAACCCTGGGAGACTAGGTCTGGTATGGGGCAGGGAGCCCACGCTCTTCAGGGGGACCTCTGCAGCCAAGATATCCCTCCCAATTTTATCGGCCACACATGGATGTGGGACCAGCTCATTCTGCAGTGACTCTGCCTCTCCTACTAGTCTTGATGTGGCTGCTCCTTTAAATCCCTAGTTGTAGGACTTCCATTCAGCCAGATTTCAGGCAGTTCTGAATGATGATGGTTCTCTGGTTAAGTTGTAATTTTTATGTGGTTGTGGGAGGAGGCAAATACTGGGTTTACACCTAGACGCCTCCCCACTTCTTAATCCCTGGCATCCACTAATCTGTTCTCCATTCCCATAATTCTGTCATTTTAATATTGTTGTGCAAGTGCAGTCTTAGAGTAGGCAACATTTGGGGATTGGTTTTCTTCAGCATTAATTCTCTGGAGATTTATTCAAGTTCTTGTGTGGAGCAAGAGTTTGTTTTTTGGATTGCTGAGTCATATTCCATGGTATGGGTGCACCACAGTTTATTGAGCCTCTCATCTGTTAAGGACATCTGAGTTGCTACTCTAAACATTCACTTACACATTGTTTGGCAAATGTAAGTTTTCATTGCTTTGGGATAAATGCCAAGGAGTCCAGTGCTGGGTCATACAGAATTGCATATTTAGATTTTAAGAAATTGCCGAACTCTTTTTCAGAGTGGCTGTTTCATTTTTATTTATTTATTTTTTTTAAAAAAAAGACCATACCCTTTTATGTAATGATGTTTACTTTTTTTTTTTTTTAATATATTTTATTGATTTTTTACAGAGAGGAAGGGAGAGAGATAGAGAGTTAGAAACATCGATGAGAGAGAAACATCGATCAGCTGCCTCCTGCACATCTCCTACTGGGGATATGCCCGCAACTCAGGTACATGCCCTTGATCGGAATCGAACCCGGGACCCTTCAGTCCGCAGGCCGACACTCTATCCACTGAGCCAAACCGGTTTCGGCAAGCTGTTTCATTTTATGTTGCCATTGACTGTATAAGTGATCTAGTTTCTGAGCATTTGGTATTATCACTATCATTTTATTTTAGTCATTCTGATAGGTGTATAGAGATATCTTATTGTGGTTTTAATTTACATTTCCCTGATCCCTAATGATGTTTACTTTTTTTGGGACTATGTGTGGTCTTGGCATCAGAATAGTACTTCATCAAATCAATTGGAAAGTGATCTCTTCTATTTTCTGGAGAAATTGAAGGCTATTCAAATTATCTGTGTCATATTGGGTGAGTTTATGTTTTTCAAGGAGTTAGTCCATTTCTTTTAAGTTGTCAGATTTATATATATGACGTGCTTTGTAATATTCCCTTATTATCCTTGTACTGTCTGCAGAACCTGTAGTGACACCCCATTTCATTTATGACTGGTAATTTGTGTCTACTCTCTTTTTTGTCAGTCTTCCTAAAGGTTTGTCCATTTTATTGATCTTCTCTTTGGTTTATTGACATTTTTTTCTATTCTATTTTTGTTTTCAGTTTTTTTGACTTTTAATATTATTTCCTGCCTTCTCATTATCAGTTTATTTGTAATGCATTAGTGCTATGAGTTTCCCTCTCAGCATTCCTTTAGTTGTGTCTAATAAATTTTGATGTGTTTGTTTTCATTTTTATTTAATTGTGTTTTATTTCCCTGTAAACCTTCTCTTTGACCCCTGGATTATATAGAAGTGTATTGTTTAGTTTCCAAGTGTTAGAATATTTAAATTTGTTGTAGTTTGTTTTATGGCTCATGATGTGGTCTCTCTTAAACAATGTTCTGTTGTCACTTTAAAAAGAATATTCTGCTGTTCACTGGAGTGTTCTATAAATGACAGTTGATAGTGTTGTTGAGTTCTTTTCTATCCTTGCTGATTTTCTGTCTAGTAGTTCTATCAGCTGGTGTAGTTGTGATTTGTCAATTTCTCATTTCACTTTTATCCGTTTTTGTTTCTTTTCTTTAGCAGTTCTATTATTTGGTGCATATTTATTCCAAGTCTCTAGGACAGCGGTCGGCAAACTGCGGCTCAGCAAACCGCGGCTTGCAAGCCACATACGGCTCTTTGGCCCCTTGAGTGTGGCTCTTCCACAAAATACCGGCTCTTCCACAAAATACTTACTTCTGCGCATGGGCTGCAAAGTTTCAATTGCACTGTATGTGCACGCCTGCACGTGGTATTTTGTGGAAGAGTCACACTCAAGGGGCCAAAGAGCTGCATGTGGCTCGTGAGTCACGGTTTGCTAGCCACGGTTCTAGGATAAGACCCTTGTTACCATTATATAATGTGCATCTTTGTCTCTGGTAATTTTCTTTGTCCCAAAGTGTACTTTATCAGATATTAACATAGGCAATTCTGCTTTCCCTTGGCGAATGTTTGCATGGTATATTTATTGTATGTAGTATATATGCACTCATTACCAATGTTATTGAATAATATATGTGTGTGTGTGTGTATTTTTATTATTTAATAATAAACTACTTTTATTATTACATTTGAAGTGAATTTCTTATAGGCAGCATATGGTTGAGTCATGTTCAATCTATTCTGTCAATCTCTAACTTTAAATTGTATGTTTTGGCTATTTTCATTTAGTGATATATGAGGCCTTATATCTGCCATTTTGTTTGTTACTTGCTCTCTGAGTTTTTGTTTTTCTACTTTCCCTTTCCTCTTTGTTGGTTATTTGACCATGTTTGGGGATTCCATTTCTATTTACCAATATTGTTTTTTACTGTTTCTCTTTGCATAGTTTTTTAAGTCATTGCTCTAAGTATGGCATTATATGTACACATAAGTTATCACATTCTACTGCTCATTTTCTTACCAGTTTAAGTATAAAGTTTTACCTTATATACATCCCTCTACTATCCTCATTTTTTATGTAATTATTTAAATACTAGAGGCCTGGTGCACGGGTTCGTGCACCAGTGGGGTCCCTTGGCCTGGCCTACAGGGATTGGGCCGAAACTGGTTCTCTGACATCCCCCCAGGGTCCCGGATTGCAAGAGGGCAGTTCTCAGGTGACACACCCCATAATTAGGCTCCCTCCTCTCTGGTTCCAGGGGCTTCACCTGAGAACCGCAGCTGCCAAATCACCACAGCTCGGCAGCTCCTGCATTGAGCATCTGCCCCCTGGTGGTCATTGCATAGCTACCGGTCGAACAGTTGGACAGTCGCTTAGGCTTTTATATCTACACTAATAAAAGAGAAACATGAAAATTGATTATCCCTCCGCGATGCCCACCAGCCAATCAGTGATATGCAAATTAACCCAACAAAGATGGCAGTTAATTTGCATACACAGGCAAAGAGTGAAGACTGAAGACAGCAGAAGGAAGCCCAGAACTGCAGAAGGGAGCGAAATGGCGGAGAAGGGAATGGAGCCAAGGCAGCTGAGATGGGCACGGAGCTCAGGCAGCGGAGACGGAAGGGAGTGAAGTGGCGGAGACGGGAGGGAGCGAGGCAGCAGACACGGGCGGGAACGAGGCGGCGGAGAAGGGAGGGAGCGAGGTGGCCGAGAAGGGAGGGAGCGAGATGGCGGAGAAGGGAGGGAGCGAGGCGGCAGACACGGGAGGGAATGAGGCGGAGGAGACGGGAGGGAACGAAGTGGCGGAGACGGGAGGGAGCGAGGCGGGCTTCACTCCCTTCTCTGCTTCTCTCCGGCCTCAGGAAGCCCTATTCTTGCAGGAATCTTCCTGACACGGGCCTCTAGTATATATATACACTAGAGGCCTGATGCATGAAATTCAAAAGCCTGGCTGGCAATTGAAGCGTGAGTGTCTGGTGTGGAAGGGTAGGTCCCACCTGACCTCCGGGTTCTGGGCAATACCTAAGTCCCCCAAGTGCCCCCCTTCACCTGAGTCACAGCACCCGAGTCCCCATGGGGAGATGCAGTGAGCATGGCTAGATGCTGTGGGCTGTGGTGCAGCATGGGCCTCTGGGCTGCCCAGTGGCGCCACATGGAAGCCAGGCAGGCAGTGCACTCTCCCAGTCAGCCTCGCAGACCAGCTTCTGCATGAACCCTGGTGAGCCCAACTGGCCCCTGCAGTCCCAGCAGCTGTGGCTCACCAGAAGAGGCCACGTGGGTGTGGGATGGACTCCTCATGGGCGCCTGGTGTCCCTGGGTAGGGTAGCAGATGGAGTGAGAGTGAGTCCGGCGGACACCCCGCATTCTCACAGCACCTCTGTCTCTGTCACTCCTGCCCCCAGGTAGTTGGCGAGAGGTAGCAGCCTCCGCCCGAGCACCACGGGAGGTTGGTTGCCGCGCCCTGGTGGTCAGTGCACATCATAGCAAGTGGTCAAACTCATGGATGAACGACTGCCCAAGGGGACAATATTCATATTAGGCTTTTTAAAAATATAGATGTCCTGTACATACATTGAGAACCACGTCAGACAGTGTAGTTTTTGCTTTATCCATTATACTAATAAAAGAGAAATATGTAAATTGGTAGTCACTCCGCCACACCCACCAGCCAGTCAGGATGAGTATGCAAATTAGCCCAACAAAGATGGCAGGTTAATTTGCATACATAGGCACGGAGCGAAGACTGAAGGCTCCAGCCCGAGCGAAGACTGAAGACTGAAGACGCTTGGCTTCTCCGCTGTGGCCAGAGTGGAGAAGCCAAGCCTCGCTGCGTTTGGACCAAAAGGCCTGGTTCCGAGTCCTGGCAGCCAGGGGAAGGAAGGCCTATTGTGTGAATCTTCATGCAATGGGCTTCTAGTCTATAATAATAAAAGCGTAATATGCTAATTAGACCAGACAGCTGAATGACCTTCTGGACATCATTCTGGATGTCCTTTTGGATGAAGCCGCGGTGGTGGGGGCCGAGGCAGAGGCAATTAGGGGCAATCAGGCAGGCAGGTGAGCGGTTAGGGGCAATCAGAAAGGCAGGCGAGTGGTTAGGGACGATCAGGCAGGCAGGCAGAGGCGGTTAGGGGTGATCAGGCAGGCAGGCAGGCCAGGGGTTAGGAGCCAGTGGTCCCGAATTGCAAGAGGGATGTCCGACTGCCAGTTTGGGCCTGATCCCTCTGTGGGATCAAGCCTAAACTGGCAGTCGGGCATCCCCTGAGGGGTCCTGGATTGCGAGAGGTGCAGGCCGGCTTAGGGACCCCCATCCCATGCATGAATTTTTTGCACCAGGCCTCAAGTTGTTTATAATGCTGCAATGCACATAGCGGGGGCGTATATTCTTTTGAATTAGTGTTTCAAGTTTCTTCGGCTATATCCCAGAAGTGGAATCACTGGGTCAAAAAACAGTTTCGTTTTTAATTTTTTGAGGTAACTCCAGTGGCTGCACCAAACTGCATTCCACCAACAGTACATGAGTGTACCCTTCTTTTCTTCACATCCTCATGTTGTTTGTTGGTTTATTGATGATAGCCATTCTGACAGGCATGAGGTGATTTCTCATTTTGGTTTTAATTTGCATATCTCTGATGATTGGTGACATTGAGCATCTTTTTATATGTCTATTGGCCATCTACATGTCCTCTTTGGAGAAGTATCTATTCAGGTCCTTAGCCCATTTTTCAATTGGATTGTTTGTTTTCTTGGTGTTGAGTTGTATAAGTTTTTTATACATTTTGGATATTCACCCTTTATTAGATGTATCATTGGTGAATATGTTCTCCCATTCAATGCCTTTGCCCATTTTTTCATTAGGTTTTTTTTTATGTTGAGTTGTATATAAATTTTGGGTATTAATCTCTTATCAGATATATCATTGATGAATATCTTCTCCTATTCTCTGGGTTGTCTTTTTATTTTATTGGTGGTCTTTTCATTTTGTTGATGGTTTCCTTTGCTGTGCAAAAAATTTTTAGTTTGATGTAGTCCCATTTGTTTATTTTTTTCTTTTGTTTCCCTTGCCAGAGGAGATATAGTAGAGAAAGTGTTACCTGAAAATGTCCAAGGTTTTACTGTCTATGTCTCATAATCCAGGACTGCTGGCTCCTAACCGCTGCCTGCCTTCCTGCCTGATCGCCCCCTAACCGCTCCCCTGCCGGCCTGATTGACATCTAACTGCTCCCCTGCTGGCTCGATTGCCCCCCCAACTGCCCTCCCCTGCTGGCCTGATTTCACCCCCAACTGCCCTCCCCTGCCAGCCTGATTGCCCACAACTGCCCTCCCCTGCCAACCATCTTGTGGTAGCCATCTTGTGACATCACGTGATGCCACCTAGACTTTTATTTTATAGGATGTGTGCTGGATTTTGTTAAATGCTTTTTCTGCATCTATTGATATGATTATATGACTTTTATTCTGCATTTTGTTTATATAGTGTATCACATTAATTGATTTGTGGATACTATACAAACCTTGCATCCCAGGAATTGATCCCACTTGATCATGGTGTGTGATCTTTTTAATATATTGCTGGATTTGGTTTGCTAATATTTTGTTGAGGATTTTAGCAGCCTATAATTTTCTTTCTACGTAGTATCTTTATCTGGTTTTGGAGTTAGGATACGCTGGCCTCATAAAATGAGCTTGGCAGTCTTCTCTCCTCTTGAGTTTTTTTGGAATAGCTTGAGAACGGTAGGTATAAGTTTTTCTTGAAGTCTTGGTAAAATTCAACTGTGAAACCGTCTGGTCCAGGAATTTCGTTTGTTGGAAGTTTTTTGATTGCTGCTTTAATTTCATTAATTGTAATCTGTCTGTTCAGATTTTCTTTTTCTTCATGATTCAGTTTTGGGAGATTGTATGTTTCTAGGAATTTAACCATTTCTTCCAGATTGTCCAATTTGTTGGCAAACAGTTGTTCGTAATATTTTCTTTAAATCTTTTGTGTATCTTTGGTGTCAGTTGTTGCTTCTCCTCTTTCATTTCTGATTTTATCTTTCAACTCTTTTTTTCTTGATGAGTCTGGTTGAAGGTCTCTCAATCTTGTTTATCTTTTTAAAGAACTGGCTCTTGGTTTCATTGAAAACGTTTTTTTATTGGCATATAATTGACATACAATATCTTATTAGTTTCAGATGCACACTACAGTCAAACCTTGTTTCTCAAATGTCTCCCATCTCGAACAGTTAGGTTCTGGACCAAGTTGTTCACAGAAAAAAATATCTGGGTTGTTTATTAAAACTTCAGTTTTCAACCTGACAATTCTTTTATGCTGATACCTCAGCATGACAGAAATTATCTCTCAGGGAACAGAGGCAAGAATGCTTTTGTTGCTGGAAATCTATGATTAGTACAATTTTAAAACATAAAGAAACCAAGAGTGCTAATGTTACTAAGGGTGTGAAAGTGTTCACAAAACAGTCACAGGCATTGAATAGGTGGAAAGACTGCTGCTGAGCAGATAAAGGGAAGCAGTTAGCCAGTGATAGCATTCCCAGGCAGGGATATAGTAAAAATTTGTTTAAGGCTAGTAGGGGTGGTTTTATAAATTTAAGAAATTTTTTTTTTCCAGATCAAACAGTACATTAGACGTGCTGTATTTAAGAAAAGTTAAAACAAGGAATCAGTTGAAGGTCTTAAATGGATTCATTCAATTTACATTATTTCTAATGGGAAAAATGATTGTGTTTTCAAACAAATTGCTTCTCGAACAGCCTTTCAGAACAAATTAAGTTCAAGAAACGAGGTTCCACTGTATAGTGATTTGATACTTGTATATGTACACATGAATTGATCCCCTAGTAAGTCTAATTACCATCTGTTACCATACCAAGTTATTACAGTATTATTGCTATACTAGTAGCTCTGCGCACGAATCCATGCGCCCTCCTGTAGCTCTCCGCCCACTGCCCCGCCCTCCTGTAGTTCTCTGCCTGCTTCCCTGCCCTCTTGTACCTCCCCCTGACCCCCCCCCATAGCTTGTTGCCCTGCCCTCTCCACCTCCCACTTGCTTGCTGCCCTGCCCCATTCTGTAGTTCTCTGCTGCCCACTTGTAGGCAGTAGGTCGCTGCCCTGCCCTCCTGTAGCTCCCCGCCCCCCCCAGCTTGCTGCCCTGCCCCCTCCTGTAGCTCTCTGCTGCCCACTTGTAGGCAGTAGGTCGCTGCCCTGCCCTCCTGTAGCTCCCCCCCCCCCCCCCCCAGCTTGCTGCCCTGCCCCCTCCTGTAGCTCTCCGCAGCCCACTTGTACCTCGCTGGGCCACCCTCCTGCTGATCCGTGATCTGGTCGTGCTGCGCTTGGTCTTTATGCCTCAGGGCATAGTGGCTAATTAGCATATTCCTCTCTTATTATATAGGATTCCCTATGTTGTACATCACATCCCCATTGACTTATTTAAATTTTTATGATGGGAAATTTGTACTTCTTAATCTCCTTCACCAATTTTCCCCAGCTCACTGAATGGGTACGCTCTCTGGTAATTACCAGTTTATTTCCTCTATGAATGAGTGTGTTTCTGCTTTGATTTGTTTGGGTTTATTTGTGTGTGTGTGTTTTTAGTTCCACATATAAGTACAATTATATTGAAACCGAAATGTGGGGTGTTTGAGTCCGAGTTCATTGTCTCGAGAAATCGAAGAATGAAGCCACAGACAAAAATGATTAGCGGAACCGAAGTTCATTGGGAGAAACCAGTCCTGGAACAGGTGCAGCTGGGGTTCCAGGAGCAGCCAGCGTCCAGGCTTCCTTTCCATGTGATAGTCGGGTGTAAAGTCTATCAGTCCATGTGTAGAGTCCCAGTGGCCATCAGCCACATGGGCGCAGGCGTGTGCTCCCACCACAGGAACATCAGGAACCCTTTGCGCCCTGAGAGCGGCAAGAGGGAGTGCACGCTTTTTAATTGAGGGTGTGGATACAGCCTTGCTAGCTCCTGATTGGACTTTTTAAAGAATTCTGCTTAGCAATATCCTTGGGATTGGTTTATATGCCTCACTGCCTTATGATTGGTTATTTGCATGCCTCCTGTCTTAGCAATATCCATACATTTTCAAGTTCATGCCTCTCTCAGGTGTCCTTCCTTCCCCGCCCAGTTGGTGTCTTTGTAACTCCACCTAGTTGGGTTCCTGTTTTGTTTTGTTTTTAAAATATATTTTATTGATTTTTTACAGAGAGGGAGAGGGATAGAGAGTTAGAAATATCGATGAGAGAGAAACATCGATCACCTGCCCCCTGCACACCTCCTATTGGGGATGTGCCTGCAACTGAGGTACATGCCCTTGACCGGAATTGAACCTGGGACCTTTCAGTCCGCAGGCCGACGCTCTATCCACTGAGCCAAACCAGTTAGGGCGGGTTCCTGGTTTTACTTCCTCTTCCCATGGTCCCGATTCTGACTGCCTACCTTCCTCTGCCTCCTCAAAGTGGTATTTATCTTTGTCTGACTTTTTTCACTCAGCATAATATTCTTTAATATTCCATTCTTTTTATACCGAGTGATATTCCATTGTGTATTTGTACTACAGCTTTTTTATCTACTTGTCTACTAATAGACACTTGGGGTGCTTTCATATCTTGGCTATTGTAAATAATGCTGCAATGAACATAAGGGTGCATATGTCTTTTGAATTAGTGCTTACATTTTCTCTGGATAAATACCCAGTAGTTAAATTGCTGGATTGTTAGATAGGTCTCTTTTCTATTTTTGGAGAAAATATTGTTGCCATGATTGCTCTAAAGTTATCAGAAGCCCTGACTCCCTATCATCTCAGGACTGCCATTTGTTGGCTGTTTTCTTTCATTCTGCTTAAAGACCTCTGGTTCTTGGTAAGACAGGTAATAGTTGGTTGACACTGAGCGGGTGCTTTCTCTCCCTCATTCTCCTGAGCCTCCTCTGATACAGGCCACATTCAGGAGAGAGAGGTTGCCCCTAACTGCAGGGTGAGTGGAACTTGGCATGCTCTCCATGGTCTCACTGACACCATGTTGTAGCCCCATGTTACCCATCGGCACAGATCAATGTCTCAGCTCCCTTCTCCAGCACCACCTGGGGATGCTGAGGTGCCTTGCTACAGCCTCACCAGGGTCAGAGGCTAAGCCAGGGGTGGGCAAACTTTTTGAATCGAGGGCCACAATGGGTTCTTAAACTGGACCGGGGGGGGGGGGGGGGGGGAAGGGCCGGAACAAAAGCATGGATGGAGTGTTTGTGTGAACTAATATAAATTCAAAGTAAACATCATTACATAAAAGGGTGCGGTCTTTTTTCTTTTTAGTTTTATTCATTTCAAAGGAGCCGGATCCGGCTGGGCTAAGCCCTCCCTCTCAGCCTCTGCTGGTGCGGAGGGTGGGCCCGATATTCCTGTGGTGTGGCTGCAACGGAGCCGTTATTGTCAGCTGGGAGCCCTCTTTCCTCTCCCTTTGGCTACAGAACACAGACTTCTGTTAGTTGTTTTGTCTGTGTCCGTGGCATTTCCAGGTGGCCAGCTTCATCAGCCCTCAGTCTGGGAAATCCAGGAAACTGGTGTCATGCCATTTCTCAGGTCCCTAGCTGGTCTGACTTTTCTCTCCATCTTTCAGTGTTCTTAGACTTATTTTATATGTAATGTTAGGGGTTTGGTAAGAAACCCCTAGTAAGAAACAGCTAGTGCCGAAACCGGTTTGGCTCAGTGGATAGAGCGTCAGCCTGTGGACTGAAAGGTCCCAGGTTCGATTCCAGTCAAGGGCATGTACCTGGGTTGCGGGCACATCCCCAGTAGGAGATGTGCAGGAGGCAGCTGATCGGTGTATCTCTCACATCGATGTTTCTAACTCTCTATCTCTCTCCCTTCCTCTCTGTAAAAAAATCAATAAAATATATTAAAAAAAATAAAAATTAAAAATTAAAAAAAAGATAAGAAACACCTAGTAAGAAAAATAGGGAAAATGTGTCTACTTCATCTTCCCAGACATAGAAATCTTGCATATACTTTTAATTAATACAACTTACTTTAAAAATATATTTCCTCCTAATTAACCCAATTTAGAAGATCTCATGGAAGTTTAATCTGCAAGATTCAGAGTTCTACCTGGTTTTGCGGATAGTCAGCTCTCCAGGATGGCTTCTCTTGAGCGTGGCATCCCAACCAGAGGTGCCGCCGTGGTGCAGTGTGAGTGTTCGTGCATTTCTCAGAGAGCGTTGCTGAGAGTAAACCGAGAGCCCATGCACAGTAAGGCCTTAGCCTGCTGACGCCGAGGTGAAAATACAGAAGAGAGCTGCTTAGAACAGAACCAGGATGTAGTTTTGTGGAAAGCGCTTGCAGGGGGAAGCGCAAACAGTGATGTAAAAATGTTCAGGTGTGCTTTATTTATTTGTCATGTTCCCATTAACAAGTAAATGTAGGTCATCCTACTCAAATGCTAAGAATATTGACAAGCCCTTTAAACCCCAGTTTGGTTGTACTCTTCCTTACAGAGATAGAGCTGCCTGCTTTGCTATTCAGAAAGGATTACAGGCATCACGTAGTAACATTAAGTTATTTGAGCATAATGATATGGCTGACCTGGAGCGACTGCTAAAAGAACAAGAGATCGAAGACCAAAAGGTAGGATTCTTTTGAAGAAAATTATGCAGTTCTTTTCTACTCTAACCAGCTAAATTATATAGGAAATGATCATTTGTCATGAAAACTTGCCTGTGGATCACATTTGGATATTAAGGATGTTCCTGCTTATTAAGTGTACTTCATGCTGTAGAGCCAAGTTTGATGTAATTGCTTCATTACTGCCAAAATTATGTATGGCAAATTTGGGGAAGGTAATCAGGCAGCTTATTAAAAAGGAGAGAGAGCCCGAACCGGTTTGGCTGGGTGGATAGGGTGTCGGCCTTCAGACTGAAGGGTCCTAGGTCCGATTTTGGTCAAGGGCACATGCCAGGGTTGTGGGCTCGATCCCCAGTAGGGGGCGGTCAGGAGGCCGCCAATCAGTGATTCTCATCATTGATATTTCCTTCTCCCTCTCCCCCTCCCCCTCTCTCTTCCTCTCCCCCTCCCCCTCTCTCTCCCTCTCCCCTTCCCTCCCTCTCTGAAAACAATAAAAATATTAAAATTTTTAAAAAAGGAGAGAGAAAAACAGCCTGCCCTATGGGTGGGGGTGTATACTTTCAGCTCTGCAGGAATAGCTCCAGATTCAGTAGGACCGTGGTTGGGAAACCAGGGCTCGCGAGCCACATGCGGCTTTTTGGCCCCTTGAGCGTGGCTCTTCCACAAAATACCATGTGCGGGCGCACGTACAGTGCAATTGAAACTTGCTGGCCCATGCGCAGAAGTCGGTATTTTGTGGAAGAGCCGGTATTTTGTGGAAGAGCCACACTCAAGGGGCCAAAGAGCCGCATGTGGCTCATGAGCCACAGTTTGCCGACCACTGCACTAGGGTGTTCATGAGATGTAACAATTGGATTCAAAATAGATTAATTCATATCAGAATCAATCATGTATCAATTAAGTGGAAGAAACAATAACATCAGATCTGAATTTACAAATTTATGAACAAAGTGAGACTCTCTCCCCACCCCACTGTCATGTGCTTCTAAGCAGCTGCTACCTGTGAGAAACAATAGCCCCAAACCGGGTTTCCTGCCTTCTTGCCACCCATTTACACCGTTTCTTCCCCTTGAGGGAATGGGCTTCTTCCTCCGTGTGCCATGGGAGTGTGGCAGAGGAAATGTGTTCAGAGCATCACTGTTAGGATTATCATTTATTTTCTTCTGATGACGTGGATGAAGAAGGTAGCTCTGGTCTGTGATTCTACGGGAACTGTTACATGTAGACTGGACTAGGAACCTGGTCACCACAGCCTGTCTCAGCGTCACTTTCAAGGGGACTGTTCCAGGACAGCTCATTCATTAGAGTCACTGATAAAAATGCCCATTTTTGTGTCAATTTTTGTTTATTCAAATATTTGCGTTATTCCTCTAGGATTCTGTCGTCTTTGTTAGGAGACAGCAGTCCTTACTGAGTACATAGACTCTGATGAACTTCCTCTGTGATACATGTGTTGTAGCTGCACAAGTAGGAAATTTTTTTTTTTTTAAATATACTTTTTAGTGATTTCAGAGAGGAAGGGAGAGGGAGAGAGAGAGAAAAAAATCAATGATGAGAGAAAATCATTGATGGGCTGCCCCCTGCACGGCCCCTACTGGGGACTGAGCCCACAACCCGGGCATGTGGCATGTGCCCTGTCCGGGATTAGAACCGTGACCTCCTGGTTCATAGGTCCTCAACCACTGAGCCACACCGGCTGGGCACAACTAGGAAATATTAACATTGAAACTATTCCATTGATGACTTTCTAAAAATCATTAAAAAATGTCCCTTGTTCTGACTTAGTAATAGCATGCTACCAGACTGAAGAGCATTGCCTTGGGGAATATGGCCAATGACCAGTCTGCTGTAGAGTTTATTCTGCCAAATTAGTATTGTACAAATCTGGAAAACATGATATTCAAATTTCTCTCTGTGTGTATGTGTGTGCACGCGTGAGTGCGTGCGCGCACGCTTTACCAGATTTATATTACTTGTGAACTTTTTTTATAATAAAAAATAAAATTATCTTGAAAATGTATTTCCATGTTATAGTTTTTACTAATTAATTTATACTATATTTTCCTGCCAAGAGTAGGTTTTCTAAATTACTCTGTATTTTTATTTTTAAAGGTGATTCTTTTTCAGTTTTATATAAATGTTAAATTTTTGAATATTTTCTACTTAGATGCTTATCTTTCCTTTGAAACTGAATTAAAATATTATAGTGTAGTCCAGGTATGGATCAAATTTTTGGGGGGTGGTGTTAATTTCCCAAGATGTTTCTTGTTCCTTTTCCTACAGGGTTCTCTTGTCATATATTCTTCTAAAAATAAATAAGTCAAGCATTTTATGGAAGAAACACAAATAACTAAGCATGTGAAAAATAATCTGAGAAAGATTATCAGAGAAAGTAGGCTAGCAGTTTTGGCCTGCCCAATTAGGGAACATTTTTTAATCGTAATAATCAGCCTCAACACAGACATGCGTGATGAGACAGAAGTCCCTCTTGGGGGTTTCATTGGCATAGCCTTTAGACACAGTCACATTCCAGTATTCTTAAGTAGCTGTACCCTTGGGACTGGGATGTGGGGTGCTGTTATAGAAGATAATCAGAAGTGGTGTCAGAAATTGAAAGATATTTACGATTTGAGGTAAAAAAGCAAAACAAGGGAAACAGCCTAAATGGAACATTAGGAGAATTGTTAATTTATGGTAAACCTACAAGGTAGAATTTCTCCCCTAAAATCATGTTTTAAATAATATTAAGTAATGTGGAAATGCTCATAACATCCTATATAATAGAAGGCTAATATGCAAATTAGCTGAACAGTGGAATGACCGGTCACTATGATGTGCACTGACCACCAGGGGGCAGATGCTCAACGCAGCAGCTGCTCCCTGGTGGTCAGTGCGCTCCCACAGGAGAAGCGCCGCTCAGCCAGAAGCCCTGAGCCAGGCTCATGGCTGGCGAGCGCAGCGGCTCCATGGCAGCGCTAAGGATGTCCACCAGGCAGGCAGGCAGGCAGAGGGGTTAGGGGCGATCAGCATGCGGACATCCCCCGAGGGGTCCCTGACTGCGAGAGGGTGCAGGCCAGGCTGAGGGCCCCACCCCCCCACCCCCAGTGCATGAATGTCGTGCACTGGGCCTCCAGTCTATACTAATAAAAAGGTAATATGCGAATTAGACCTGATAGACTGGATATCTTCCGGTTGTCCAGTCCTCCTTCAGGACAAAGCCACGGTGGTAGGGGCGGAGGCAGAGGCGGTTAGGGGTAATCAGACTAGCAGGGGAGGGCAGTTAGGGGCGATCAGGCTGGCAGGGGAGAGCATTTAGGGGCAATCAGGGCTGGCAAGCAGAGGCAGTTAGGGACAATCAGGCTGGCAGGCAGAGGCAGTTAGGAGCCAGCAGTCCTGGATTGTGAGAGGGATGTTCGACTGCTGATTTAGGCCTGATCCTACAGGGATTTTGTGCACCGGGCCTCTAGTCTATATATAAAAGCCTAAGCAACTGGCCAGTAGCTATGAAGCACACGGACCACCGGGGGCAGATTCTCAACACAGGAGCTGCTGAGCAGCAGCAACTTTGCAGAGTGCCCTCTTGCACTTTGGGACCTCTTGGGGGATGTTGGACTGCCAGTTTCAGCCCAATCCTTGCAGACCAGGCTGAGGGACCCCACCTGCCAGAGGAACCCGGCTCACTCTGCAGACGCCCTTTGTGCTCTGGTGCTGCCCCAGGTGTGGCTGGCCTGGGAGGGACCACAGGAGGTTGGCTCCAGGGTGTGTCCAGCCCATCTTGCCGTGTCCCGCTCTGCTGGGCACCTTCTAATTAACTTCCTTTCAATGTGCATGAATCCATGCACCGGGCCTCTAGTAATATCATGAAACCCATATCCTAAAACTATTCCAGTAAAATCCTGATTTGAACAATGTAATTTATAAAGATACCAGAGGCCCGATGCATGAAATTCGTGCATTCAGGGTGGTGGTGTCCCTCAGCCCCGCCTGTGCCCTCTTGCAGTCCAGGAGCCCTTGGGGGATGTCCGGCTGACCACGAGCTGGCCTAAGCCAGCAGTCGAACATCCTTAGTGCTGCCACAGAGCCACTGCGCTTGCCAGCCATGAGCCTGCCTCAGGGCTTCTGGCTGAGCGGTGCTCCCCCTGTGTGAGCACACTGACCACCAGGGGGCAGCTTCTGCATTGAGCATCTGCCCCCTGGTGGTCAGTGCACGTCATAGCAACCAGCCATTCTGCAGTTTGGTCGATTTGCATATTAGCTTTTTGTTATATAGCATAGGATGCTTTTTACAAGAACAACAAAAATTATCAATGTGTGGTTGTGAAGAGCTAATTTGTTAAATTGTTTTTTGTACTTTGTTATTTCCTAAGAGTTTTACATTGGATATTTTCAAACCCTAAATAAGATACTTTGTTTTTAAAAGGCAGGGAAAGGCAGGATGCCCCCATGTCCCCAGCAGACCTGTGGCCTTGAAGTTTGTGTTAGTGGCAGAGTAGAGATGACCAAGCAAACTCAGTGGTGGATACTTCAGCATACTGTGACAACTTTCGGAGTGTCCAGCCTTGGGTTCTAAGCACCCCTTAAAGCAGAGCTCTGGCATTGGAGTTTCTAGATGTCCATCAGACAGGAGCTTAGAGGCAAGAAACTTTGAGTAGGAAGGTGGTGGTGAACTGTCTGTGGACCTCAGTGTTTTCAGCCCAGCACGGAGGAAGCATCTACACATTTGGCAGAGGGACTTGGAATCACCGAGGGGCAGGGCAGGTGTGTGTTGTCTGAAAAAAATCCCTCCACACCACTGCCTTCCAGCATCACTGGATGAGGTCATAGTCAGGTTTCCTTGGCCCAGCAGTGCAGAGTAAGGAAAGGGGTTTCATCTGTTTTTTTGGTAAAAGAAGTATAAAGTAGGCTTTGTCTGTGTTTTTATTATGGAAAATTCTGGGCACTTTCAAAGGGAACAAAATAACATAATGAAGTCCTTGTACCCTTCTCCCAGTTTGTTATCAACTTTCTGCCATTCTTCTATCCTCTGAACCACAATCTAATTCCCCACTACATCTCTATGATGATGATTGGCATCATTGTTATAGTTTATATTTTAGGTAAAATTTACAGACACTGAAACGCACAAATCCTTGCCTTTTTACCAATGGTTGGAACCATATAACCCAAGTATCATGGCCTCTATCATTACATCAAGCACCCTGTCATCCCAGAAAGTTCCCTGGGCACCTTCCCAGTCATTCTGAGCTTGGAGGGGTTTGTTTGTGTGATAATAGTCTCAGAGTGCCTCAACCGTGTGTGTGTGTGGGGGGGGGGGGGGGTGTCCCCTAGTTCATTGCAGGAGCTGAAAAACATGTCTGAGAGGAGAAAGCACTGTTTTTCCTCCTCATCATCTCAAACGTGGGCTTGAAATTCACACTGTCAGTTTTTTTTTATTTTGATGAATAAATCTTGTAATAGATTTTTGTAATTTGGAGTTACTAAAATTTAAATGTTTATGGTTTTTCTTTTAAAGAATCCTCGCAAGGCACGTGTAACTCGACGTTTTATTGTAGTTGAAGGCTTATACATGAATACTGGCACCATTTGTCCTCTTCCAGAATTGGTAAGCAACCATGATTTCATTATCCTAGTGTTCGGACTCTTTGGCAGTTTGCCTTTTGTTTATGACCACTTATAATGTATAACATCCACACTGCTGTGCACAATAAGGTCACAAGCACACTCGAATCATACCAGGGAAGTAGAGCAGCATGGAATGCCTACCCTGGCCTTTAAAGAGTGATCAAGACTCACCTTTTTAACACCAACTTCATCAAGGTGTAATCCTATATAATAAAAGCCCAATATGCTAAGTGTCCGACCGTTTATTCGACCAGTCACTATGACGTGCACTGACTACCAGGGTCCAGATACTCCAACCAGTAGGTTAGCTTGCTGCTGGAGTTCGCCGATCGGGACTGGGCGAGATAGGCCAAACACGTCTGGAGCCAATCTCCCTTGGTCCCTCCTCAGCGTCTAAAATAATTCTTCTAATTAGTTTCCTTTCAGTGTGCACAAATCTGTGCAGTGGGCCTCTAGTTGACATATACTAAAATACAAAGAAAGTTTACAGTCTAAGTTTTGATAGATGTATACGCCCCTATCACTGCCCCCATAGTTGAAATACAGAACAGATCTATCACTCTGGAATGTTCCCTCACGCCCCTTCCTAGTCAGTACACCCAAACCTGGCCCAGGGCCACCACTGATCTATTTTCTGTTCCTATAGTTTTGCCTTTTGTGTAGAACTTCGTCTAAATAAAATTATATGGTATGTATTTTGTGAAACTTAGCTTTTTAACAAGGAAAGTAATACATTGTTTTTAGAAATCATGACTATTGAGATTTTTTTAAATTGAGATGAAATTTACATAAAAAAGTTAGCTTTTTTTTTTAAACTTTCAGTATCATTTTTATTTTTTCAATTTTACTGAAATGGGAATTCATATTTACAAATACTGAGAAAGTTTATAGAACCTAAAATGAGGCTTAAATAGTATGGAGCACTGTCTTGCTACAGTTAATTTTATCCAGATTCTAGGAAAAACAAATTAGCTAAAGTACCCAGCTTAGTGGCATTTAGTACCTGCACAGTGTGTGCACCTTCAATTCTCTCCTTCTAATTCCTTGTCATCGCTCCCAAAGAAGGCCTGTGCCATCATGCAGTCCCTCTCCATCCCCCCCCCCCCCCCATCCCTGAACAGCCACCAGTCTGCTTTCTGTGTGGGTTTACCTATTCTGGGTATGGAATCATCCTAATATATATCAGGTATAGTAGTCCCTCATTATCCGCATGGGTACATTCCAAGACCCTCAGTGGATGCCTGAAACTGCAGATAGTATCAACCATGGTGTGTGTGTATATATATATATATATATATATATATATATACACACACACACACACACACACACACACACACACACACAATGTTTTCCCTATAAATGCATATATACGATAAAGACTAATTTGCAAATTAGGCACAGAAAAGATTAACAATAACTAATGATAAAAGCCTAATATGCTAAGTGTCTGTTCCAGTTGTCTGTTCAACCAATCAAAGGATAATATGCTAATGATATGCTAAGGCCGCTCAACCGTTTGCAAGGACGTGCACTGACCACCCACCAGGGGGCAGATGCTTCGACTGGTAGGCTAGCTTGCTACTGGGGTCCAGCTGATCAAGACTGAGCTAGACAGGCTGGACATGCCCTGGAGCCCTCCCTCGGTCCCTCCCCAGCTGGTCAACCTTCCTCGTCCCTCCCTGGCACCGATTGTCAACCTCCCGCATACCTCCCTGGCACCGATCGTGCACCGTTCGGATCCCTCAACCTGGCCTGTGCCCTCTCGTAATCTGGGCTGAGTGACCCCCCCCACCCCCACCCCGAGTGCATGAATTTCATGCACTGGCCCTCTAGTATCTACACTAATAAAAGAGAAACATGGTAATTGGCGTACGACCGCTACCCTTTTCATTGGCTAATCAGCGAGATATGCAAATTAACTGTCAGCCAAGATGGCGGCCGGCAGCCAGGCAGCTTGAAACTAACATGAGGCTTGCTTGCCTCAGTGACGGAGGAAACCAATGTTCCCCACCTGCCGCTGCAGGCCTCCGAGCGGGCAGTTTCAAACATTGTAACAAATACCGCAGGACTTCAGCCAGCAGATTCGCAACATTGTATGCAAAGGCCAGAAACCTACTTTCAGGAGCAGAGGCCTAAGAGCTGGAGCCAAGCCTCAAGCTAAAGCTGGCCCAGAATTAAAAAAAAAAAGAAAAAGAAAAAGAAAAAAGGAGCATTTGGGAGTTCAGTCACCCCCAGCCTGAAAACAGCCCTCAGCCCCTCACCCAGGCTGGCCAGGCACCCCAGTGGGGACCCCCACCCTGAAGGGTGTGTGACCAGCTGCAAACAGCCATCATCCCCTCACCCAGGCTGGCCAGGCACCCCAGTGGGGACCCCCACCCTGATCCAGGACACCCCTTCAGGGCAAACGAGCTGGCACCCACCCATGCACCAGGCCTCTACCCTATATAGTAAAAGGGTAATATGCCTCCTGGCACCGGGATCAGCATGACGGGGCAGCGCCCAAACACCCTGATTGGCCCTGCTCTGTGTGTGATAGGGTGCGGCACCCCAACCCCCCCGGGCCCTGCTCTGTGTGTGACGGGGTAGAGCCATAACCTCCCCATCGGCCCTGCCCTGAGTGTGAGAGTGGCGGCGCCCCAACCCCCCACCCCACCCCCCCACGGGCCCTGCTCTGTGTGTGATGGGGTAGAGCCATAACCTCCCCATCAGCCCTGCCCTGAGTGTGACATTGGCGGCGCCCCAATCCCCTGATTGGCCCTGCTCTGTGGGTGATAGAGGGTGGCGCCCCAACCCACTGATCCGCCCTGCTGTGTGTGTGACAGGGGACGGTGCCCCAACTCCCCTATCGGACCTGCTCTGTGCATGGCAGGGGGGAGCTCCCCAACCCCCTGATGGGCCCTGCTCTGTACATGACAGGGTACGGAGCCCCAAACCCTCTGATGGGCCCTGCTCTGTGTGTGACAGGGGGCAGTGCCCCAACCCCCGGATTGGCCCTGCTCTGTGCGTGACAGGGGGTGGCTCTGCAACCTCCCCATCGACCCTGCCTTGAGTGTGACAGGGGACAGTGCCCCAACCCCCCAATCGGCCCTACCCTGAGCGTGACTGAGGGTGTCATCGCAACCTCCCGATACACCCTGCTCTGTGCATGACAGGGGGCAGCGCCCCAACTCCCTAATCGGCCCTGCTCTGAGCCCGACCAGGGGCTGCACCTAGGGATTGGCCCTGCCCTCTGCCACCCAGGAGCAAGCCTAAGCCAGCAGGTCGTTATCTCCCGAGGGGTCGCAGACTGCTAGAGGGCACAGGCCGGGCTGAGGGACCCCCCCTTCCCCCCGAGTGCACAAATTTTTGTGCACCGGGCCTCTAGTTAATTAATAAAAGTTACATGAGCTCACCAGTTTGGCTCGGTGGATAGAGCATCGGCCTACGGACTGAAGGATCCCAGGTTCGATTCCAGTCAAGGGCATGTACCTTGGTTGCAGGCACATCCCAGGTGGTGAGTGTGCAGGAGGCAGCTGATCGATGTTTCTCTCTCATTGATGATTCTAACTCTCCCTCTCGCTTCCTCTCTATAAAAAAAATCAATAAAATAATATATATTTTTAAAAAGTTACATGAATGTGGTCACTTGTTTCAGGGGTCCCTGGCTGAAGTTTTCATGTGAGTTCAGTGCTTTCTGGAGCAGCATGTTACCATCAATTGGAACATGTTTTCTGTTCAAGTCTTCTACCTGCAGATTTAACGTCTTTTCTGTCTTAACTGAGCACTCACACACTGTGGCTGTAAGTTTTGCAGATTGGGAACAGCAAAACTAGCATGAATTTCTTTCTTTCTTTAAATCCTCACTCAAGGATATTCTGCCATTGATTTTATTTTTAGGGAGAGTAGAAGAGAGAGGAAAGACAGACAGAAACATCGTATGGTTGCCTCCTGCACGTGCCTGGGCCGAGGAGAAGCCTGCAACCTAGGTATTGCCCTTGACCGGAATCGAACCCGGGACCTTTCAGTCTGCAGGCTGATGCCCTATCCACCAAACCAAACTGGCTAGGACATCTTTTTCCTTTTTCACAAATTCACAGTTAGAAGATCATAGATCTTAGCTACCTAAGCATATGATTTTTTTTTTCTTAAGTCAAGAACTTCCACTTTTTCATATAAAGGAAGTAATTTACAGTTTCTCTTCGGCCTGTCAGGATAGCCAGCACCACTGCTCTAGCACTGCAGGGCGCAAGCATTGCGACACCTCCACAGTCAATCCGGTAACAGACAGCTGCTGTGTGTCCGGTCCTACTCGGGTACCCTGGGCAAAGGATGGTGCACGTCCCGGGCAGGACCGAGGGTGCGTGAGACTTCACCACACTGCTCAGAGGGGCATGGGCTGTTTATTGAATGATTTGTTTCTGGGATTTTCCAGTTAATGTTTTCAGACCACAGTTGACTGTGGGTGATGAAACCATGAAATGTAAACTAAGCTGAGGGGAGACTATTCACACATGACCTTTGTGTGTGGTTTTGTTCCCTGAGCTCCGTGTTCTCCTAGTCCCATGGTCGGTAAACTACGGCTCGCGAGCCACATGCGTCTCCTTGGCCCCTTGAGTGTGGCTCTTCCACAAAATACCACGTGCGAGCATGCACGTACAGTGCGATTGAAACTTCGTGGCCCATGTGCAGAAGTCAGTATTTTGTGGAAGAGCCAGTATTTTGTGGAAGAGCCACACTCAAAGGGGCAAAGAGCCGCATGTGGCTCACGAGCCGCAGTTTGCTGACCACTGTCCCAGTCCTTCCACTTGTGGCATGGACCAGCGCTCCATGCCTCTGTCGTGGTGAGTAACACGCAGTCTGTGGGTACGCAGCATTTTGTTTTTCTGCTGAATATTTGGGTTGCTTCCACCGTCTGGCTACTGTGAACAGCACTGCTATGAACATTTGTGGACAAGCATTTCTTTGAGTTATTTGTTTTCAGAAATTGTGTCTATATATATAGCCGTGTAATTGCTAGATCACATGGTAGTTTTATGTTTAACTTACTGAAGAACTGCCATACTGTTTCCTCAGTGGCTGTACCATGCTATTAATATGGTATATTACATGGATTGATTTTCCTGTGTTGAACCACTCTTGCATTTGACTATGAAAATTTGAATCTATAAGTCCATCACTTTGAATAAGGATTTAAAATAAAGGTTTCATAGCTAATTTTTCAAGTTTTTGCTATGTTTTGAGGAAATACGGATACATCCTAAATATCAATGAAAGAGTTGTCTTTGTTTTCCTCTCGTTTTCATGAGTATCAAAGACTGATAGAATAATGAGGGGGGACAGGGGCACAGGGGTCAGGGGCCCAGAAGAGGCTAGAATGTCTGTTGTAGGACTAGGATCCCAGAGCAGTGCGTATGGGCAAGTGTCAGCAAGGAAGCAAGATCGCAAGTGAGGGAGAGGTCAAGATGTGCCAGATCTGAGTACAGAAAGGTTACAGGACACAAAATAGGGTTCGACTGTGGATTGCTCTTTGACTGATTTGTTTATTTGTGTACCAGTACTGTCATAATACTATTAAACTAGGGGCCCAGTGCACGAATTTGTGCACCTTGAAAGGAACTGTGGGCCACGAGGCTGCAGTGGGCACAGGGGTGGGTCTCGGCCTATCCTCCGCGCCCCTGCTGGCCACTCCTGCCGCAGCCTCTCGTCCCCTCTCTGCCAGTAGCCCCGCTCCCACTGCCGCCGCTCCCATGCGCTGATGACCCCAACCCAGCTCGCACCGCTGTTGGCACTGAGCGATTGAGGCTGGCGCCAGCAGCAGGTGCAAGCAGGGCCGGCACCATCAGTGGGTGGAAGTGGCAGCTGCTGCCCCGATTGCCCTTCATGAGCGATCTGGGCTGGCGCTGGCAGCAGATGCGAGTGGCGGCTCTGGCGCTGGCTGTTGGTGAGAGCGGTGGCTCCTGTGCCGGCAGTGGGTGCAAGCGCCAGGCGGGACCGTGGCGTGTGGAGCAAAGAATTTTCAGTAACTACCAGAGGCTCGCCCTGATGACAGCGACTGGCAGCCCACCTTGGTCTGGCGCCCCCATTCACCTGCTCCCCCGTCTCACCATAGCCAACACCCACCATGTTCCACGTATGTATGCCCCCTGATGGTCAGCACACATCATAGTGACCGGTTGTTAGGTTGTTCCGCCATTCGGTCTATTTGCATATTAGCCTTTTATTATATAGGATATACTCTATGACTTTTAAAAACTTTCTCATTCATATTAATGGATGGAAAAAGTGTTGAAGAGAGGTAATTCTCCCCAAATAAGTTTATTAATTTTTAATTAAAATCCAGCAAAAAGCTCAGTGTGCCCCCCATGAATTTGATATTGATTAGCAAGATTAGCCAATAAAATTTTGATTAAAAAATAAATTATCGCCGAAACCGGTTTGGCTCAGTGGGTAGAGCGTCGGCCTGCGGACTGAAGGGTCCCAGGTTCGATTCCGGTTAAGGGCATGTACCTGGGTTGCGGGCACATCCCCAGTAGGAGATGTGCAGGAGGCAGCTGATCGATGTTTCTCTCTCATCGATGTTTCTAACTCTCTATTTCTCTCCCTTCCTCTCTGTAAAAAATCAATAAAATATATTAAAAAAAAAATTATCACCCAGGCCAGTGTGGCTGAGTTGGTTGGGCATCGAGTCATCCCGTGCACGACAAGGTTGCTGGTTCAATTCCTGGTCAGAGCTCATGCCTACGGATTTGATCCCCAGTTAGGCCATGTGCAAAAGGCAACCAATCGATATTTCTCTTTCTTTCTCGCTCTCTTTCTCCCTTCCTTTCTCAACATCAATAAATATTTTTTAAAAATAAAAATCAATAACCTGAGACTTGGGACACATCTTATACATTACTAAAGGCCCGGTGCACAAAATTTGTTCATGGGGGTGTGGGGTCCCTCAGCCCGGCCTGCACCCTCTCCAATCCGGGACCCCTCAGGGGATGTCCGACTGCCTCTTGCAGTCCGGGACTGCTGGCTCCTAACCCTCACCTGCCTGCCTGATCGTCCCTAACTGCTCCCCTACCTGCCTGATCACCCCTAACTGCTCCCCTGCTGGCCTGATCGCCCCTAACCACCTCTGCCTTGCCCCGCACCCAGGACCCAGGATTCCCTCCTCCAGCCGGTTGCAGGCACCTGGGACCTGGGCTTCCCTCCCTCTGGCTGGCCGCAGGCACCCAGGACCTGGGCCAGCTTCGCCCAGGCCAGCCACAGCCTCAGGGGACCATGTGTGGGCAGCTTGTCCCTCTCCTGGGCCACAGCCTGGCTAGTCCTCATTCCTCTCTCGCGAACTCATTTGTGCCTGGCTGGTCCCCATTCCTCTCTCCCCAGTGTTGAGTATCTGGGCCATGATGGCGTGAGGGCATGACAACATTTGCATATTAGCTCTTTATTATATAGGATTCCTATAATTTCAATGTGAAAAGGTCCTTTTTTCCCCAAATCTGTTTTTATTGATTTGAGAGAGATAGAGAGAGGAAGTGAGAGGGAGATAGAAACATTGATCGGCTGCCTACTGCATACTCTTTACTGGGGGTCAAACCCATAACCTGGGCGTGTGCCCTGACTGGGAATTGAACCTGTGATCTCCTGGTACACGGGATGATGCTCACCCAATTGAGCCACACTGGCCAGACAATGTGAAAAGATCCTAAAATTAAATCTTTAGTAATCAAAATACATGAGTCATGGGAATGTTTGAGAGGTCAACTTCTCATATCATATATATAAAAAATTTAGTGGTTTATAATCACTGTATTTTAATTCAGTTGTGAAATTGATCCTGTACATATCAAATGGGATAATTAAACTCTAGAGGATAAAAAAAACCTATAAACAAACATGCACATGTCCAACTTCCCACAGTGTACACAAAAATATAAAAGACATGAAATGCTTAGGAGAAAATACAGATCAATATGCATCCGAACCTTGATGGGAAAGGACTTTCTTCTAAGCCTGAAAGGAAAGGGGAAATCTTTTTCTGCATTAAAAAATGACATGGATCCAAAGTTAAAACACAGTGCCACTGAGGGAGGGAAGAGAGTATGTTTCCCCAGGAGTTTTTGTGTGATCAGACCTGTACTTAACTGATTCTATATTATAAAAGGGTAATATGCAAACTAACCCTAACTGCACAATGACTGGGAATGACTGGTCGCTATGACACACACTGACCACCAGGAGGCAGACGCTCAATGCTGGAGCTTCCCCCTGGTGGTCAATGCACTCCCACAGGGGGAGCTCTGCTCAGCCACAAGCCAGGCTGACGGCTGCCAACACAGCAGTGATGGCGGGAGCCTCTCCCGCCTCCTCAGCAGCGTTAAGAATGTCCGACTGCAGCTTAGGTCTGGTCCCCGCTGGAAAGTGGACATCCCCCAAGGGCTCCCGGGCTGCCAGAGGGATGTCTGACTGCCAGCTTAGGCCCAATCCCCTGGGGAGCTGGCCTAAGCCAGTAGGTAGACATCCCCCGAGAGGTCCCAGACTGCGAGAAGGCACAGGCTGGGCTGAGGGACCACCCCCCCTGAGTGCACAAAATTTTGTGCACCGGGCCTCTGGTAGGTTATATGTCTATACTCATAATGGCTCACCTTGTACTTTTTTTTTTTTTTTTTTAATATATTTTATTGATTTTTTTACAGAGAGGAAGGGAAAGAGATAGAGAGTTAGAAACATCGATGAGAGAAACATCGATCAGCTGCCTCCTGCACATCTCCCACTGGGGATGTACCCGCAACCCAGGCACATGCCCTTGACCGGAATCGAACCCGGGACCCTCCAGTCCGTAGGCCGACGCTCCATCCACTGAGCCAAACCGGTTCGGCATCCTTGTACTTTTTTAGAAATTACATTTTGAAGCATCACAAGTCAGTGGATTGTCGTTACTGACGTTCTCAGGTTCTATAAACCTGCTGCAGGCACTGAATTACAGACTGTGAGCTGTTGCTCCTGGGCAGACACAGAGGTAGTTCTCGGCAAGCCTCTGCTCACCACCTTCTCCTCAGTCCTTGAGTCACAGCCTCATTTTGTGTGTTTCTGTTTAAAGACACCCTCTTTAATTGATAGTGTTGATTCACCAGCGTTGAGCTCTGGCTGACAGCACTGTGACTCCCACCTGCAGGAAACTCATCTAGCTCACGTGTTTTCTCCACGGGGCACATCACAGCCTCTCGCTGAAGAACAGCACTCGGCACTCCACCTGGGACCACTTTAGACAACAGGGTCACCAACAAAAATCACAGAATATAAGGAAATGTGGCAATAAATAGACTGTGAAAAGAGCACTTGCTTACAGTATGAGCTGAAGCCGCTCCTGTGCAGCACAGCTGGGAAGGGCTTGTCAGGTGACTCGGAGTTCCCACTGCTCTGCCCTGGGCGTGGAGGACGGATTTGGGGGTACAGCTCCATGTCAGCAAGTGGGCAGTTCACAGATAAGAATGTGCCTGTCTTGAGGAGCAGCTGCGTGCTTTTTCTCCCTTGTCATGTTAGGGTAATTTGTTCTTCCCAGGGTGTTCTCTTTGCTACTCCTAATCAGACTTGTAAAGCTCTGTCTTATTAACACTTAGGTTCAGTTAAAATACAAATACAAAGCCAGGATCTTTCTGGAGGAAAGCCTTTCGTTTGGAGTGCTGGGGGAGCATGGCCGAGGAGTCACTGAGCATTTTGGAATCAATGTAAGTTTTCCTTTTTTGGAACACGCCTCATACCGGAAATGCGCGGTCCCATCCTGCTGGGCAGGTTCACAGCACAGGCAGTGCATGCACCTGCAGGGCCCGCCGCTCTGGTGTCTGTCTCCTCACAGCCACGAGGGTCGGGTCCCCGCAGGCTGCCAGCTCAAGGCGCGTCACAGAGTCTGTGCTGTGTTCATCGGGCAGCATTGGATCCGGGTTCCGCATCTGTGCTCTAGGAACAGTTGCATTTGCCTCGCATTGTGTGTAAATTGTTCATGGTGATGAAGTGGCAAAAGGGATAAAGTGAAACACTTTCGGGAGTGCTTTGAACTGTTCCTTCTTTTAACGATCGATTGTGTGTGTCCATCCTCTATTTTCACATACGTAGCTTGTAGAGCCCAGGTGTTGACATGATTATTGCTGAAATCTCAGTAGGCTTGAAATTGGTCTTTTTTAATTGAGGAATAATTGACACGGTCCCACTTTTCTGGCAGATCGATGATATTGATCTCATCAGTGCCAACATGGAGAATGCACTTGCTTCCATTGGGGGCTTCTGCTGTGGCCGGTCTTTTGTAATCGACCATCAGGTAGGTTCTTTCTAAAACAAGCTGCAGCTAAAACTCCTTCTCCTTGGTCACCAAGAACTGTGACTTATAATTAACATTTCATTCACAGTTAATCACAATTTTTTTGTTGTTTTGTTTTGTTAATCCTCACCTGAGGTTATTTTCTCCATTGATATTTAGAGAGAGGGGAAGGAAGGGGCATAGGGGAGAGAGAGGAGGGGGGAGGAAGGGAAGAAGGGAGGGAGGAACATATTTATGTTTTTAACTTCTTTCTTCTCAGCGCCTTTCCGGTCAGGGATACTGCTTTTCTGCCTCGTTGCCGCCCTTGTTAGCTGCTGCTGCCATTGAGGCCCTCAACATTATGGAAGAGAATCCAGGTATAACCTTCGAACCCAGGAAGTCAGACTGCAGGTTACATTAGCCCTGGTCCTATGCGCTTTTTGGAGGAATTAGCTAGAGATAATGTGCCAGTCAGCTCTGGGCTGAGTCTCACTCTCGGCCTGACTGGAGAGGAGCAGGGCAGCGCGCTCCTGTGTCTGCTGGCCTGGAGCTGAGCTGGAGCGGAGCACTGCTTCCTGTGTGGGTGGGCGCAGTACTGGGCCTGTGTCGTCTGTTTATCTCTTTTTTTAGAAATTAGCCCAAGTGTGCTACTAATTTTTGTTACATATACTTTTATGACTGTCTAATTTCCCTTCCGCTTTTAAATCATCAATTGGATTCTAGTTTACGACCATTAAAATCAACTGAATTTAAAACGTGGCTTTGGTTGTGATCATGCCTCCTCACCAAAGCCTGAAACAGAATTTGAGAAATAGGCATAACCTGGTATTTCTTGAATTTCAAATTTTCTAAGTTTCTAAATTTTCAACTTTGGGTTTAATTCAGAGAATTGGGAACCATGAGTGTTTTCTGGGCACTTTCCCACACCTGCCCGGCAGGTGGCCTGGCCTTCCAGCCTCCTGCTCAGGTAGTTTAGTTTTCCAGTTTTTCTTGAGGAAATGGAAAATATCAAGGAAAAGATCATAAAAATTATTACATACAGTCTCTATTTTTTACCAGATTGTTTACCAATTTGATATTTCTGTAACAGATATCTTGGTACCCTTTTATCCTTAGCCAAATTATTTGTAGAATTTTGATAAGAACAAGAGCCATTGTTTTGCTGTGGAAAACGTCATCCCAGATTTGCTAAGAAGGATGAACAGGTATCGGTATGTGCCAAGGACGAAAGCTTGGCCTCCAGAGGCATTTCTGGCCGCCTGTCTGTGTGTTGTTAGTATGTGGAAGGATTTGCAGCATTTTAAATTTATGAACTTGAAATGGATCTTTTTAAAAAAATATATTTCTTTTATTGATTTCAGAGAGGAAGGGAGAGGGAGAGAGAGATAGAAACATCAATGATGAGAGAGAATCATTGATTGGCTGCTTCCTGCATGCCCCCCACTGGGGATCAAGCCTGTAACCCAGGCATGTGCCCTTGACCGGAATCAAACCTGGGACCCTTCAGTCTGCTGGCCGATGCTCTGTCCACTGAGCCAAACCGGCTAGGACTTGAAATAGATCTTTAAAAAATATTTTTTGATTAGTAATACCAGATTTTCCAAATATGTACTTGACCTTGAACAACATGGGTTTGAACTTCCCAGGTCTATGTGTATGTGATGTTTTTCAATAAATACCTGCACCATCTTCCATTGATTTGAGGATGCTGAGGTTCTACTGTGTGCATTGATCTGTGCCATGTCATATGCATCTGCGGATTTTGGTATTCCCCACAAATGCCAAGGGACAACTTAAGTTTTTAAAAGTCAGAAGTTAAACTCAGCCTGGCCAGTGTTGCTCAGTGGTTGAGTGTCAGCCTATGAACCAAGAGGTCAAGTTTTGATTCCCGGTCTGGGCACATGCCCGGGTTGCAGGCTCAATCCTTGGTGAGGGTAGGGTGTGCAGGAGGCAGCCAATCAATGATTCTCATCATTAATGTTTCTGTCTATCTATGAAATGAAGTAAAACTATATATCCCATCTAATAAAGAGGTAATATGCAAATTGACCATCACTCCAACACACAAGATGGCCACCCCCATGTGGTCAAAGATGGCCGGCAAGGGAGGGCAGTTGGGGGTGATTGGGTTGGCAGGGGAGGGCAGTTAGGGGTAATTGGGCTGGCAGGGGAGCAATTAGGTGTCAATCAGGCTGGCAGGGGAGCAGTTAGAGGGTGATCAGGCTGGCAGGGGAGTGGTTAGGGGCAATCAGGCAGGCAGGCAGGCAGGCAGGTGAGCAGTTGGGAGCCAGCAGTCCTGGATTGTGAGAGGGATGTCCGACTGCCCAGTGGGATTGGGCCTAAATGAGCAGTCGGACATCCCTCGATGAGTCCCAGATTGGAGAGGGTGCAGGCTGGGCTGAGGGACACCCCCCACCCCCACCCCCACACGAATTTCATGCACCAGGCCTCTAGTATATTATAAAAATTTTTAACTCAGGTTTTTTAACCCTTGTATTGTCCAAGGGTCACCTGTACTGAGGAATGTTTTTTTTACCAGGTATTTTTGCAGTGTTGAAGGAAAAGTGCAGACGAATTCATAAAGCTTTACAAGGGTAAGTTTTCTGTTTTCAACCAGCTTAAAGTTTACCTGCTCCACATATAAACAATTACTGAAAAATTTTCAATGTCGTCTCTTTAGTTTGGAGTATATTTGATAGGCTCGAGTCAGTTTGAATTGCAACTAAGAAACCAAAACCTCAGTTCACTCAGATTTGTCTGTCTGTATGCATGAAACCAGAGCATCCGCTGTGTCATTATTTTAAGAAATCATGATTGTTTTTCTAAAGAGTGATACAAGCTCAATAATAAAATATGCTAGCAGTGCTCAAGATAGAAACAACGCATGCCCGAGCGTGCAGCCGCCAGAGTGGTCAGCATGAGCTCTGGGCACGCCACGCCTGTAGGAGCAAGCGGCCGGCACGTGCTGCTCGTTGGTGGCTGTGCACGTACTGTCCGCAGGCCTTAGGAAATTACTAAGGTGTATTTCAGGTTCATATGAGAAAAAGAAACAAGTGAAATTGGAGTGAACCTGATGAGTGGCTTATTTGTTTTAATGACACAAGAACTTCAAGATTCCTGAGTGAGAGAAAATGGAGGCTGGTGATGTTTCAGGCAGATCTCTGGTCTTACAGAACATGATCTCTCAGTGCCCAGGGGGTTTCTTCCTGCCTTTTCTAAGGTGAAACCTGCCCTTTTGGGGATGTAAGGCATCTCTCTGCTGCCAGATATGGAAACTAGAAACTTTTGTAAAAGAAAAGGCCAGGCGAAAGGCGAGCAGCTCACAGCTGTGCCAGGTAAAGGAGGGGCAGAAGTGAGTCACGTTCTGGGTGTGTCTGCCTCAGCATAACAGCAGTTCTTGCATGATTTGTGGTGGAGAGGCACAGTGTGTGTGCTTCCAGTCACACTGGTGATGAAATGTGAACGTACAGCACAGCCCAGCCGTGCGTCCCGTCAGCCCAGGAGCAGGTGCCTTCTGCTGCTGGCAGGGTGCTGTGCTTCGTTGGCAAGGCTGGCCCTCCACTCTCCCCAGCTCTTGGCCACCTTTTCCTCTCTCCAGTGTGTTTACCCCTCTGTCTCTCCATCTGCGTTGAGCTGCAACCATGCCTCCTGCTCTCACTGGAAGCTCCCTCGCCTCTCCTAACAAACCCATGCACTTCCCGGCTTCTGAACCCGTCTCCCCTTGTGTTACAGCCAAAGAAATGCTCTCCAGGCATCACAGCTCTCTTTCTAAAGGCGGGTGTGGCTTTGGTTGTGCCTCCTCCCCGTCCTGAGTCGTGTGATGAGCATTCAGCTACACTGTCCTCTCTGTAGTGTACATTCCTTTCCCTGACTTCTCCTTCACCTCCGGTAGCTAACCCGCTCTGCTCCGTGTAGCTCACCTCCATGCCCTCGCCCCTCATCTACACTTGAAACTCCTGAATCTGCCTCTGCTCTCACGCTTCTCCCAGACGGTGCCCGTGGAGGCCACGCTGACTGCCTCGTTGCTGCATCTGGCAGTCTTCTGAGCTCCTCTCCCGTAGCACAGGCGCCTTCAGCAGTGACCACTTTCCCCTTGCGGCTCTCCCCCTGGGTTCTGTGACAGCACCCGGTTTTCCTCTGCCTCTGAGTTGCCTCATGGTTTCCTTTGAAGCCTTTCTGTTAGCACCCTCCTCTTCCGGGCATCGTCTGCGCTCCTCTTTCCTCCGGCACCTCCTTGGAGGATTGTGTGCTTCCATCCTGGACTTCCATCGTGACCCCTCTGTGGGCAACTCACGGATTTGCATCTCCAGTGTATCCCACTCTTTAGGGCTCCAGGCCTCACGTCCAGGGTTTATTACTAAGTAGTTCTACGTGGAGGATTCCACAGGTGGTACCTCAGACCAACCGCAGTAAGGCAGGTGTGGGGGCACATCACACAGGTACCCAGATATTTAGAGATAACAGTAGATAAAACAGCGAGGACGCCAGTGTGGCAAGAGGGGGAAAGGCCAGGGCATGCAGGGCTTGGAGGCTGTGACAAGAACCCGGCTCAGATAGGAAGCTGTGGCCTGGTTCTGAGCAAAAGATGGCAGGATAGGGGGCAGGGGGGGAGGGGGCGGGGGGGGTCTCTCTTTTCCACATCCAGCACGGAGAGAATGATCTGGTTATTCAAGTAGAGGCGCTGGGGATTGAGAAATGAAATAAAGAGACAAGACACAAAAATAGGAAAAGCTGGGGCCGGGTGGGACCGCTGTCCTCTTCTGACTGAGAGACAGACAGACCCAGCACTGAAGCAGCCTGTTTATTTTATAGCCCAAATACCAGGAAGTTACGGCAGTAAAGGGCAGGCCGGCTGGTGGGCTTGACAAGCAGTCAGGAACTCGAGGGTGTGGCTCCACCTCAGGGCCCCTCCCACAGGGCGGGGCACTTGGTGTCCCTTGGCCATTAAGCCAGGGATTGGGGTCAAAACTGGCTTGCCAGTCAGAGAGAGTCCTGTTCTTTCCTGGTGCTTGGCTGGATCTACAGTAATAAAACCCACTCCCCGACACCTGGGCAGCAAAGATAAGAGTCAATGCTGAGAACACATCGCCGTCTTGGTAAGATGTGTATCCAAGGCTCGGCTCTGCCAGTCACCTGGGGTTCAGTTGACAGTATTTTAGGAGGCATGCCCATGTGTCTTCCCTGGGGGGCCTCTACAGCAGGACATGACTGAAGGCATCTTAGCAAAGCCACTCTTTTGCTGTGTGAAGTGGATAATATTCTACGGTAGCGAGTACCGAGGCAGAGACCAGCGAGGAGGTTGTGCGGTGTTGCATGTAAAAGATGACGGGGGCTTTGACCTTCCTACCAGCAGTGGATTTTGGATGGAGTTTGAAGCTGGATTTGCCAGAAGTTCGTATTCCAGTGAGTGAGAAAGAGAAGACGCAAGCTTGAGCTTAAGGTTTTTGGTCTGAGTAACTAAGCAGAGTTGCTAGTCCGCGAGATGGTTAGGACTGCTGGGGGCAGTGTGTTGGGCACGGTCAGTGGCCGTGTTAAGCTGGAAATGCCATCAGACGTCTGGGAGATGTAGCCGCTTAAGTTTAAGGAAGAGGCCTCGGCTCAATTGCATATAAATAGTATTTCAAGCATTTCCATGTGAAGCGGTCAGGAGCCAGGAGGAGACTGAGAAAGAGTGAGGAGAGCCCAGTGAAGAAAGGGGCGCAGGCCCCAAGTCCCCGCTGCTGCGAGCTGGCCTTCATTTCCCGCCTGGAGGCGGAGCAGTGTCGGGAGGAGCAGGTGCAAAGGCCTGACAGAAGCAGGATCCAAGAGACCGGGCGGGAGAGATGGGACACAGTCACATGACAATTTTGAGGAGTTTGACTGTTCAGAGAGACAGAAAGGATGGTGACTGGAGGAGGAAAATGAGTCAAGAGAAGGAAGGTTGTTTTGATGTTTGCACAGTCAGTTTATAAAAACACCACCTCCTTTCTTCACTGGTTGGTCTCTGTCATATACCAGTGTCTCACTTGTACCTGAATCTGGTTTTTAGCCATCTTTTCTCCTTCATTGGTTAATTGTTCAATCCTCGGGCTGTTTAAATACTACCTGTTGTTATCACTGTATAACTTTTGGCATATGTGCTGCCAGAGTGAGCACAAATCACCATATAAGTTTTGCAATAAGTTCAAGTTTCACCAGAAATAATTACTAGAATTTTAATTGTAATTGCATTAAATGTTTTGATTAATGTGGAGTGTATTTGTATCCACTTATTTGGATTTTCCTTTGTGTCCTTTAATGGAAATTTAAAATTTTTCTCTAAAGCTTTTTTATCTTATGGACCATTAAAGGTAATTTGTAGGTATCCTAATGATTTTATTTCTATTATAAATAGGATTGTTTTTTCTTTTATATTTTCTTTTTAATTATCACCCGAGGATATTTTTCCATTGATTTTTAGAAAGTGGAAGAGAGAGGGAAAGACAGAGAGAAATATCGATTTGAGACAAACACATCGATTGGTTGCCTCCTGCACGCACCCTGACCAGGGCCCAAGCTGGGAGGAGTCTGCAACCAAGGTACATGCCCTTGACTGGAATCAAACCCGGGACCCTGCAGTCTGCAGGCTGACGCTCTATCCACTGAGCCAAATCAGCTAGGGCTATATTGTCTAACTATTTCTGACTTACAAGAATGTTCTTGTTTTCTCTAAACTAATCTTACATTCAGCAGTAGTTCTTTTCTCTAATTGATCTTAAATTCTAGTAGTTCTTTTCAGTCTGTTGTGATGATGCACATAGAAATCCTATTATCTGCTACTAGAGGCCCGGTGCATGAAATTCGTGCACAGGAGAGGGGTTCCCTAAGCCCAGCCTGCACCCTCTCCAATCTGGGACCCCTTGGGGGATGTCTGACTGCCGGTTTAGGCCAGGATTGGGCCTAAACCGGCAGTCGGACATCCCTCTCACAATCAGGGACTGCTGGCTCCTAACTGCTTGCTTGCCTGCCTGCCTGCCTGCCTGCCTGATTACCTCTAACTGCCCCCCTCCCCCACCGCCGCCGACCTGGTCGCCCCTTACTGCCCCCATGCTGGCCTGGTTGCCCCCAACTGCACTCCTCTGTTGGCCTGGTCGCCCCTCACTGCCCTGTCTGCTGGCCTGGTCGCCCCCAACTGTCCCTCTGCCGGCCTCGTCACCCCATGCAGCCAGCTTGTTCATTTGTTTGGTCGTCCCTCACTAACCCCCCTGCTGGCCTGGTTGCCCCACACAGCCTGCTGTTTGGTCGTTACTGTGACAGTGTCCCGGACAATTTGCATATTCCTGTATTATTAGTGTAGATAATGTTTTTTCTCTTCGTAATCCTTAAATAATTTTAATTATTTTTCTTCTCTTATTGCATTGCTCTGGGTCTACTGAACAAGCAGTTGCAGCAAACATCCTTCTCATTCCCAATATAGAAGTGTTTTCTTTATTCAATATAAAACATCATACAATAGGGTTTTGGTGGGTGGCCTTTTTCAAATTATTCCTAGATTTGGAGACTTTTAAAAATTATGGAATTGTCTCATGCTGAATTGCACTGATACTTACTTATTTATTTATTTGCTTATTGTTGACAGTATTACAGACGTCTCCCTTTTCCTCCCTCTCTGCCCGCTCCGCCCAGGGCTTCCCCATGCTGTCGTTTCTGATGGTAGGCCTCCCTTGCATTTCTGACTAAACTCCTACTCAATTACAATAAGTTTCTACACTAATATATTTAGTTAGCTTGTACTTTAATTTGAATTTTTATATCCATAATTGATGGACCTGGGGAGTGTTATGCTAAGTGAAATAACCCAGTCAGAGAAAGACAAGTACCGTATGATCTCACTCACACGTGAGTCTAATGAACAATATAAACTAACAAAGTGGAGACAGACCCATGGATACAGAGCACAGACACAGCTGTCGGGTAGAGGGTAGGGGGCCAGGTGAGAAGGGTGAAGGGATTAAGCAAAAAAAAGAAAGACTCATGGACACAGACAGAGGGAAAGGGGGTGGGGGAGGTAGAAGGGAGTAAAGGGGAGATACGTGGTGCTAGAAGGAGACTTGCCTTGGGGTGGAGAAAACAATACAATATATAGATGATGTTTTATAGAATTGTATGCTTGAAACATACAATGTCACCCCAATAATTAAATAAATAAATAGTCCTATTATCTTTTCTGTACCAACCTTTCATAACCCAGGAATCAGTGTTCTGGTAGCCTCCGTAAATGAAGGAACAGTGTTTCCACCTTCCCTGCGTTTTGAAGCCATTGTGTAAGACCAGGTCCCCCCTGAGGTTCTCCAGCCTTGGGCCTTTGCATTGGGTGTAGTCCGTGGTAATCTCGCTGTCTGCATTATTTCCTCATTATATTTCATGTTTCTTTCTTTTGCATTTTTATGGTAAACTTTCTAGAAATTTGCCTAGCTCATTGTCTTTAAATTTAATTTTGTTTCTGTTTTTATCGTATTTCCCTTTTTTTTCATTGATTTCTTTTTTGTTTTTTTGCCTTCTTGGAATTTATTCTTACCCTTTTTTTAGCTTCTTGAATTTAGGTTATTGGTTTTATTTATTTTCCAGTAAAGATAAATAGTATCTAAGGCAGTGATCAGGGGGTCACTTCCATGTAATTTTGTGAGTCCCCTCTAATCAGTGATCCTCCTCCTCATCTCAGAGGCTGCACCTGGGAGAAGGCAGCAGCCTGTGCTCTCTGGTCCTGGGACAGGAGCGGCTGCGTTCCAACAGACACGTGCCCAGCCCTCCCCAGGCTGGGGGCACACACGGGCCTCGTCTGAAAGGTGGGCTGCTCTGTCCTGGCACCCAGCCAGTGCTTAGTATTTAAACATGTTGATAAAATAATATGCTTTCCAGGATTTTATTCAAAAAGTTTAATAGGCCCTGAAACAAGTTTTTAAGCTTCTGAGCTCAGGCTGTAATTCTGTGTCCACTTGGTTTTCATTACACTTCCATCTGCTCTTCAGTCGTGGCGGCCAGAGAGAGGGCACTGCGCTTCCTTCTCCCAGCAGCCTGCCCACCTGCTGGGTGAGCGAGCCCTTCGTTTGAAGCGCGGGCCCAGGTGGGCTATAGGTGTCCTGTGTGTATTACGGGAAACCCAGGCTTTTTAATTAATATAAAATGCTGTTTGGAAGGCAATTTTTTAAAGTCCCCCCTGAGAATATATGACCTAAAAACAGTTGGTACTTTCTTATGGACAAGTTTAACACATTCGGAGTTCACATAGGATATGGGTTTTGAACGCATATTATTTTGCTTGTACATCAATAAAGAAAACTAATCTAGAAGTTTCTCCACACTCCAGAAGCCCTAGATTCTAAGACTCCATGATTTCAGTTTGCAGCCTGGCTTATTGAGAAGTCATAGCATGGCGCGTGACATTCAAAGAAAGGAGGCAGTTCAATAATGTGCAGGGAGGTTTGAGGCCAGGCAAGGTTCCTTCCCGCAGGGCGCATGCTGCTTGGCGTGTGGTGGACAGGATACTCGTAAAAGCTGTGGAGTCCTAACCTATCTGAGGAATCAGGCATGCTACAGGTGCTTTCTGTGCTCACTTCATTCTGAGGGAAGGATAAGTCTTTTTGGGTGAAACAAAATAAATGAGAGCAATCCAAGGTGCTTAGCCTAATCTATAATATTAAAAGCGTAATATGCTAATTAGACGTGACAGCCGAACGACCTTCCAGACGAACCTCCTTTCCGACAAAGCCCCGGTGGCGGGGGCCGAGGCAGAGGCGGTGAGGGGCAATCAGGAAGATAGGCGAGCAATTAGGGGCGATCAGGCAGGCAGGTGAGTGGTTAGGGGTGATCAGGCAGGCAGGTAGAGTGGTTAGGGGAGATCAGGCAGGCAGGCAGAGTGGTTAGGGCGAGGCAGGCAAGCGGTTAGGAGTGAGGGGTCCCGGATTATGAGAGGGTACAGGCTGGACTGAGGCATGCACCAGGCCTCTAGTGTCACATGAACATGCATTACCATTGGTGCCAGGAGATGGGTCAAAATCACCCTTAAAACCTTTCTCCCTGCGAGTTCGGTTTCCTAAGAAGGAGGAATATAAGTGTTAGCTCAAATAAAATGTAAAAGTAAACATGCAAATAAGGACACTTTTCAATCAAAACATATTGCTGGTAGTCAGATTATACCATTGTCAATGTCAGCAATTCTTCCTGTAATTTATGAGATTAAAGATGAGATACAGACTAAAGACTTAGATGATAAGCAAGGACACAGTGTTACCAGTGGTGATGCGCAGTCGGAGGAGGGAAGGAGACAGTAGTGTAGACCATGCATGTCAAACTCAAAGGCTAACAGAGCAAATAAACAAGGTTTAAGTTTATGCGGGCCGCAAAAAAATAAAAGCTTCAATTTTCATAGAAACAGGTTTATTTCAATAGAGACATGTTGAATACAAAGGGCTGAAATAAATGATTCACCGTTAACGTAAAATAACTGAACATTTTTATAAAAATTAATATTTTCTCTTGAACATTAACTTACCAGACACTGAATAATTGCACAGATTAATAAGCATAATGGAAATAAACCTATTTTTCTTGTTCTCCGAAAGCGAAATATTTCCTGTTGCGCACAACAAACAAGTCAGTCTAAGACTAATGATGTGGCCATCCACTGCTAAAATATTCGCTGCTAGTATTAGTGGAGAGAAATGGGCGCCTGCGCATAAGGGAAATGAATGCTACACGATTATAGTAACCAGTCATTAGCGAACGTTGTAGTTCATTATTAATAACTAGGGGCCCTCGCCCTGACCGGTTTGGCTCAGTGGATAGAGCGTCAGCCTGCGGACTCAAGTGTCCCAGGTTCGATTCCGGTCAAGGGCATGTACCTTGGTTGCGGGCACATCCCCAGTCGCGGGTGTGCAGGAGGCAGCTGATTGATGTTTCTCTCTCATTGGTGTTTCTAACTCTCTATTTCTCTCCCTTCCTCTCTGTAAAAAATCAATAAAATATATTTTTTTAAAAATAACTAGGGGCCTGGTGCACGAAATTCGTGCACTGGGGGGGAGGTGTCCCTCAGCCCAGCCTGCCCCCTCTCACATACTGGGAGCCCTCAGGGGATGTCCTAGTGACGGCTTAGGCCCACTCCCTGCTCCTCTTGGGGATAGGGCTTAAGCCGCAGTCTGGCCTCCCTTTGTGGGAGGTTACTGGGCTGATCAGGGGAAGGCACCAGCCCCATAACCCCGCTGCTGCAGCCACTGCCAGTCACCACAGCCACCAAGGTTTTCTCATCAACATGGACTCCAGTCCCTTCACCATGAAAAAATGACAACTTTCTTTAGGCATTTTCAAGATGTGTCTTTCATATAATAATAATTTCTTTATTATTTTTTCTTATCTTCACCTGAGGATATGTTCCCATTGATTTTTAGAGAATGTGGAAGAGAAAGGGAAAGACAGACAGAAACATCAAAGTGAGAGGAACACTTTGATTCGTTGCCTCGTGCATGAGACCTGACCTGGGCCCCGGCCAGGGAGGAGCCTGCAACCTAGGTACATGCCCTTGGTCAGAATTGAACCCAGACCCTGCTATCGGCAGGCCAAGGCATTATCCACTGAGCCAAACCGGCTAGGGCAGGATATGACATTTCTTAGCCCTCCAGCAGCAGACCTTCGTTTTTTTCACCAGGAGTGTGGTGAAAAACCCTAGATCACCTTTTTGGATTCTTATTACCCAAGTTACTAAGAATATTACCAGTGGCATACAGGGAGCTTAGCCAATGAGAGGTCAGAAAAGGTGTTTCCTCTGTAGTTCACACCAATCGCCGGCTTGGCCCCCCTACCCCCCCGCCCCAGGCCTGATGCCTTGGCCAGAGGCATCGACCCCCATCACCCTCCAATCGCCGGATCAGCCCCATGCCCAGGCCTGACGCCTCGGCCATAGGCATCAGGCCTGGGCAGGGGACCCCCAGACCCTCTGATTGCCAGCTCCGCCTCCTGCCCAGGCCTGATGCCTCTGGCCCAGGTGTCAGGCCTGGGCAGGGGATCCCCTCCGATTGCCAGCTCCGCCCTCCGCTCAGGCCTGACGCCTCGACCAGAGGCGTTGATCTCCATCACCCTCCGATCACTGGATCAGCCCTTTGCCCAGGCCTGACGCCTCTGTTAGGCCTGGGCAGGGGACCCCCATCTCCCCCGGTCACCAGCTTCTGGGGCCGACCTCCGGCCCGGGATGGCGGCTGCGCTGTCCTGCCCTGCCTGCAGTATGCAAATTAGCCGCCATCTTTGTTGGTGGCTAATTTGCATATTGTGCTGATTAGCCCATGGGAGGTGTAGTGAAGTTACAGTCAATTACCATGTTTGTCTATTATTAGATAGGATTACGTATAATAGGATATTGTAAAAATTAAGTTATGAAATTTTTATTAAAACATTCTTACATACCGTTATATTGGCTGGGCCACAAAAATATTCGTTGTGGGCCGCAAGTTTGACATGCTAGGTGTAGAGCAGCGGTTCTCAACCTGTGGGTCGTAACCCCTTTGGGGATCGAACGACCCTTTCACAGGGTTCGCCTAAGACCATCGGAAAACACATATATAATTACATATTGTTTACAGTAGCAAAATTACAGTTATGAAGTAGCAACGAAAGTAATTTTATGGTTGGGGGTCACCACAACCGGAGGAACTGTATTAAAGGGTCATGGCATTAGGAAGGTTGAGAACCACTGGTGTAGAGCATGATGGTGCAGCCCCTCCGTGCACTGGGAGTGACAGCTGAGACCAGGAGCGACCAGCGCTGGCCACCGGAGGGTGGGAGAGAGCAGGTGAGGAGAGGAAACAGCAGGGCGGAGGCCAAGGGGCTGAGGACCCATGAGGAGCCACCTGAGCCTGTGACATGTGACCCAGAGGTGACCAGCAGCCGGGCCCTTCCTCCCAGCCCGCTGACAGGAGCGCAAGGCGGGGTTCTGGCCTGCGAGCACTGCCCAGAGCATGCATTTGTCTGTGGTTGAACCGGAACCCCACCTCCGGAGGTTCCTGTAACAATCAGTGTGAGTGGCGTGCACTAGTACAGACCATGGGCAGTTACTTGTGTGGAGACGCCGAGCCGGCAGGGGTGGAGCTCTGACTGTGCGTGTCTCCCCTCCAGCATTTCTGGGCTGAAAGTGGTGGGGGAGGCCCTGTCCCCAGCCTTCCACCTGCAGCTGGAAGCCAGCACTGGGTCCCGTGAGCAGGACGCCAAGCTGCTGCAGGAGATCGTCCGGCAGGTGAGTGCCAGCCCTCCCAGCGGTTCTGCTTGCCCCACGCCTCCCTGACCCGAGCAGCCTTTTCTGTCATTTCACAGCTCTCTTTGCCCCGGGGTAGGGGGAATGGAAGAGCGTGGTCCCCCTCACGGAATGGTGCTCCTGCCCAGTTGAGTCTAGCATGTCTGACAGGGACAGCTCACGCCGCTAGCGGTTTCAGCTTGCACTGAGGACGCTGTGTTCTGGGCCACATTGTATTCACATGTAAAATACTCTTGCTTCTACTGAGTCACTAACCTTCCAGAACACCATTTTGCTTACCATGTACAGCACCAGGTTTTCTTACACGTGGTGGGGCCGCATGGTGTGCAGTGACCCCGGGCAGCACTAGACAGCTGACTGTCAGGGTGAATCCCAGCATCGCTCAGAAACAGGCCATAGTGACCTCGTAACGCAAGGCCACTTGGTAGCCATGGCTAAGTTGGGTGTCAACATACTCAGTGTCTGAGAGGCAGTTTACTACTAACGGAAACTCGGTTGCTAACCAAGAAGAGACCTCTGGGGAAGACCACTTGCCCTTTTCTGTTCAGCAGCCCCCCACCCTGCCCCCACTTCCCCCCATGCTGCTCCCCGCAGAAATGCCCAGGGGCCCTGCGGCTGCGGAGCCTGCATGCCTTGCACTTCCATCGGGAGCACACACAGGAGTGAGATGGGCTGCACACTATGCCTCCACCTGCTCTCCCCGCATCCCTCCGCCCGGCATCAGCGAGTGTGATGGCTGCCGGCTGCCAGGTGGCTGCTCAGGATGGGCGCAGTGTGCGGCCACCTCTGGCTCACAGCTTGCCTCAGATGTCCTGTGTCCTGCGGTGTGTGCACCACATCGCCTGGAGCCACAGGTTCCTGGACAGCTTCCTGCAGTCTGGCCATCTGGGGTCAGTCCTCTTAAAAAACGGTCTCACCAGACGCAGAACGTGAGATCCCTGATGAAGCTGGAGTGCTCTCACCTGCCGAGGGAGGCAATGTCACAGCTGTCCCCTCCGGTCAGACAGCTCCACAGACGTGAAAAAGACAGGCTCTCACGGGACCAGAGCGTCCTGAGAGCCAGTGCCTGCCGCGGTGTTTTTATAAGTGTGCAGACAGGAGGAGTGACAAGCACCCGTGACACCAAAGCAGGTTCTAGCTTAAACACCAGCCAAAGGGACAAGCCAGGCGGTCAGTGCGATCACAGGGCCTTCCTGTGCGGTGAGTTAGCTTCCCAGGCAGGAGTGGCCGCTGCAGAATGGGCCTGGAACCGCATTGGGGTTCACTGCGCCGTTCTCTGCACACGTGTGTGTGCGGGACATGGGCCTCCCCACTCCGGCCGTGTATCTCGCTGTCCCTGCAGAGACAAGACGGGAGGGAGGGCGGCGAGATCGCCCCATAGCGGAGAGTCTGGCGGGCTGTCTTCCACCCACGGGTGGGCGGGCAGGCGAGGGAGCAGGGCGGGCTCTGGGGGACGGCACTGTGTGCCACGCGCATGTGAGAGGCGGGCAGAGCTCTCACGTGGGTGCCTCGCCACAGGTTCCACCTCAGGGCCGGTGGTCCCGCCCTCCCCCCTCTTCCCAGTGCCTGAGGGACAGGAGACCGGAGCTGTGAGCCTTAAACTTTGTAGAACTAAAAGGGTTTGTCGAGTTGGTCTGTACACACTGAGGTGGGTTGGATGCTTCTTACTAGCCAGGCTGGGGCAGCCGGGCAGGTGTCCACTTCTGGACGCAGATCAGCCCGTGCCATTGCCGGGCGCCTGTCCTTGCCCCTCAGAAACCCTGCCCTGCCACTTAGAGAATGCCCTTCTGCGGCTGCCTGGCCGCCACGCACGGGTCACTCCTTGTGCCGCCACGTGCTCTTTTTTACAAGTCTGACTCGACTCCAAACGCTTTCATCACCCCAAAGAAGAAACCACGGTAACGCGCTCCCTTCCTCTGATTCATTCTGCCTTCGTTTTGATAGATTGTGTTTCCAGATCCAAAGTGTCAGCAGGTGACGCGGGCCTGGAGAGCGGCCTCAGGCGTGTGCAGCCGCCTGGCGGGCCGGGCGCTGGCAGGGGGAGCAGGCGGTCAGAGGCAGCCGAGCTCCGAGCCCTTTCTAGACGCTCTGCTGGCACCAGGCCCAGTCCGCCCGTGGGCCGCCTGCGGGCTTTGCTGGCATGTGCCCCTGTCCCAACTCTGCTTTGTCTGAAATGACTACCAGCTACTGTGGCTGTTTACATGTCAATGAAGTCGACCTAACGCTCCGTCTCTGGTGGCTCCAGCCATATCTTCAAATCCTGCTGGTCACGCGGGCTCCCGCCATGGTGGGTGGTGGAGGGCTCCGCGTACGGTGCTGCCCTCACTGGTCTCCAGCCGTTGGCATCGGACCGGGCGCTAGGCCTGCCACAGGGGTGCCCCTTGCGCCTGCTGTGGCTGACTGCCCTCTTCCTGCAGTGCATGGACCGGAGCATCGCCCTCACCCAGGCGCGCTACCTGGAGAGAGAAGAGAAGTGCCTCCCGCCTCCAAGGTTGGTAGACGTTGAAGTATGGCCTCACTTTGTTCCTTCTCTAAAATCTGGGTGAGATGTGTCATGGTTTGAAGTTTTTGAAAGGGTGAGGAAGAATGTTTATCATTAAAATAGAGTACATCAGCAGTTGTCTGCTTTCAAACTAGATGTTTTCACATTTTAACTGAAAACCCCCCAGGACTCACAATGCCCTCCTAGTTGACTGAGAAATGTCTGAGGTCCCAAGAACTGAGATGGCAGGTACTTCCCACCCCTCACAGCACACGGTGTGCGCAGTGTCCACACACCCATGTAGAACCCAGGCAAACAGCAGTGGCGGGATCGGAGGGGTGGGAGCCAGCGTGGGGATGCGCCTGGACTCCTGGTTTAACACAACACCCCCCACCCCCCCGCCCCGCCCACGTCCAGTGCAGTGAAGGAGGGAGACGCTGAGGCATGGTTTGCAGGGCACGGCATGGGGTCAGTGAGGTCACAGAGAAGTAGGCCTGGGAGGGACTCAGGCTTCCGAGAGCAGCTGACATGTAAGCTGAGCCCAGAAAATCGAATATGTCAGACGACCTGGTGGGCATGGAGCCTTCCAGAAGGGAGTAGAGTGTACGTGGCGTGGCGCCCCCGGGTGCAGGTGGGAGCCAGAGCCCGAGCGTGAAAGGCAGCAGCAGGAGCGAGCTTGGAGCCAGCCCCGGGGGCCTCGTACATGGGAGCCAGAGACGGGGCGCTGGGTCTGCAGGCCCCCAGCAACAGCTCACAAGCACCTTAGGACACTGCCCTCCCTCGCTGCGCCCAGGCGGAGGTGTAACTGAGTGTCAGGACCGGGGCCGTGTTGGCCTTATGCCCTGGGCTCCATGCCCAGCACAGTGCAGCTCAGCAAATGTGTCGTCGATAACAGAAGATGTTTGTAGGGGACAGAGGTAGAACTGCTCTTAGGAGCTATTTGTCCCCAATTTTCTGCAAATTTGAAAATGTTTGCCTTGCTGCCAAGTATTGTAGAGCCTCCACATGACTTACTGAATTACGACAGGAGCAACCAGACAGTCCATTAATTGGAACTTTTTCCTGGGGTCTGGGACTGCTAAAGCAGTAGTTTATGTAAAAGACCGGTTTCCTGGCGTTGCTGGGCAGAGCCCCCTGCCAGGTCACGTGGAGTAGACACACTAACCATCCAGGCAGGAGCCACGAGCTCTTGTGACAGGTGGTGTCAGATGTTTGGGGCCTGCAGGACAGAGGGCCCTGTCCCACCCTCACCTGCTGTCGTGGTGAGATCAGGCGGCAGGCTGAGCAGTGGGCGTTTTGTGTCCTTCCTCATCTCGCAGCATTAGGGTGGTGGTCACAGTGGAGCAGACGGAAGAGGAGCTGGAGAAAGCTGCATCCACGATCAAGGAGGTAGCCCAGGCGGTCCTGGGCTAGTCCCGGAGGCTCAGGGCTGGCCGCCCGGCACACAGCCTCACCACACGTCGGAGGCCTGCACCGACTGACTGGGCAACGGGTGCGGTGGCTGCGGCCTCGGCATGACCATGCGAAGGATGCTGGTTATTTTTACAAAGAAAACATCTAAAAGCCCAGGAACTGATGGTTGTTTTTAAGGAAAACTGGTGAAAGCATACAACTGTGTGAAATCATGCTGTTTAGTGCTATCTAAATGTTCATTATACTAGTATTTTATATTCTTCCTTTTGTTCTTGTCATTGTTTGAAAATGGAGCTTCAGTTACCGTCCCTCCCTCCTGGGGAAGACTGGACACTCCTCAGGGCTTCCGAGGGAGCGCCCAGTGCGGCCTGGAGAAGCCGACCGACCGCAGGTCCGGCTCCACCCCTCGCTGCAGGCTGCGCCTTGGGCGCTCAGTGTGGCTAACCTACAAAGGAACACTTCTCTGTGCAGTTATTATAAACTGCTCATTCCATTTGAATCCTAAAATTCTTACAAACACTAAGTATTGCCGTCACACCATTTCTGACAGCTAGTCCTAGCCTCTACCCAGAGAATAGCATTAGGCTTCCTGTGTGAAACTTAAATCAGATCCTGTTCTGTTTTCATCATTGACCTTTCCGTTTACTACGGGGAGATCTAATCTGTTTTAGGAAGAGGGTTATTGTGACGATCCTGTGAACCATGCCCTCGATGTTCTAGAATATCGTGAATGGATTCCTAGGGACATAGAACTGCAGGCTTTGTCTAAGCTACGGAAAATGAGAAGTTTTTTCTTCTCAGGTGATTGATTCCAAATATCCAAAAATAATATAAAGCACTAGAAATTACATTATGAAGCTGTACCTCAGCTGTTTTCCCTTAGCAAGCCCAGTGAGGTGGTGTGAATATTTGTTGCGGGCACCCATGTTGCATAAGTATTAAACCTTTTTTCCCTCTTACTAACAGTGAAGGAATGAAATTGTAGAAGTGTCATTTTTATAATCTGTGCTCATCCTTTAAAATAACACCTTTTTAAAATGTGGTTTTGATTTTGCTTGAGGTAATTCGTCCATATGGCCTTGTGGCTGCTGCTGCTGCTCACAGGTGCAGGGCTCTTCGCAAGGTGAATCTGTTTTGTTTGTTTGTTAACGAAAATAAAGTTACATTCCTGATAATGAGTCTATTTGTGTATGTAACATAGTCAACAGAATACTCTCTTGATTTTACTTTTCTACAAATCTAGGATGTTATTTTTGTAGCAATTGGGTGAGGTAGAAAAATATTAACTTCTTAGTACTGTGAAAAGTGGTGTCAGATGTCTGGAGCCTGCATAATTTCAATAATGTTTCTGAAATTTCCTAGCTTCCTACTAATTTAAGCCTTGGCCCCATAGAACTACAAACATACAAGAACCATTAGTTTATAAATGATGAGGATAGTAACTTTTAAACTGCTTTGTACTTTCCAAGTCAGAATTGTAACAGCTGTGTTTATTGCTACTTCTAAAAAGTATAAATTCCCGGGAAAGATGGTAGAGCACATTATTTAACTTCAATCCTCAAAAAATACCAACATTTTAAACAAAAATAATGTTTTTAATTATTTATGTAAAATGCCCACAATCCAGTAATGTAAATGGCAAAAAATGTCAGTTAGGCAAAATGCTGAGGAAAACACTCAAATCTGATGCAGGTTCCGAGTTTCTCCCAGAAACACAGGGTTCTGAAGCGCTCGGGAAGGACGCTCTGTTGAGAGAGGCGGCGGCTGCGACATGGGGAGCCCATGTCCACCGGGCACAGGGCCAGGGTTGGCGCCGCGCGCTGCCCTTCCTGTTGACTGCAGTGAGGGTGCCCTCAGGAAAGCAGCCGACGCAAGTCGGACAGAGATACAGCAGCACGCCAGCTGCGCGCTGCCAGCTGGACCAGGTGCGCGCATGTGCGCTGCTGTCTGTGATATGCCACCAGGTGTAAGACGCAGTTCAGTGTCAGGTAATGTGGATGGGAAAGGTGCATCTTTACATCTGAAATAAACAACAATATTCTGATGTGTGGGCCTGATGCCATCTTTCCTGTGGACATAAAACCTTCGTCCCAGAAATAGAGTGTGTTTGAGGATGCTGATAGGCACCTAAATCTGATTATCTCCATTGGAACTGTCCTTGTGAAGACAGCGAATAAAGCCACCCACAGCCACACCTACTCTATGGACTATGTTGTGGAGAATACTTACACTTTATTTCCCTACTTACTCTCTGATGAAGAGAATGCACTGGGAGGCTGAAGGAAGATGAAACACAGATAAATCAATGAAAATTCTCTCAGCAGCATGCAAAGCAAAACAAAAGTGAAGCAGCATTTTGAAGAGATTCAATTAAAAAAAAAATGAATGTGAATCAAGCACTTTATATCCAGAAAAGCTATCCTTCAAGTAACATGTTTGTAGAAAAACAAAATTAGAGCTCAGCCAGGCTGGAGTGGGTCAGTGGTTGAGCATCAACCTATGAACCAGGAGGTCAAGGTTCAGTCCCTAGTCAGGGTGCATATGGGAGGGAGCCAATCTCTCTTACCCCTTCCCCTCTTTCTAAAATCAATAAACATCCTTGGGTGTTTTTTGTTAGTTTTGTGTTTTTTTAAGAATTATAATGGGCCCTAACTGGTTTGGCTCAGTGGATAGAGCGTTGGCCTGCGGACTGAAGGGTCCCAGGTTCGATTCCGGTCAGGGGCATGTACCTGGGTTGCGGGCACATCCCCAGTAGGAGATGTGCAGGAGGCAGCTGATCGATGTTTCTCTCTCATCGATGTTTCTAGCTCTCTATCTCTCTCCCTTCCTCTCTGTAAAAAATCAATAAAATATATTTTTAAAAAAATTAAAAAAAAAAGACAACATGAAAATTTTGGAGTTGAAAAATAAGAAAACATAAAAATCACTGAGGGCCATCACAGAGGATCAGTAACTCGAAGATAGATAAGTAGGAAACAACAACCTGAAGAAAGGAGAATATAATGATGTTTTAAAAATATTTTTTATTGATTTCAGAGAGGAGAGGAAAGGGAGAGATAGAAACATCAATGATGAGAGAGAATCATTGATCGGCTGCCTCCTGCACGCCCCACACAGGAACGAGCCTGCAATCCAGGTGTGTGCCCTGACCAGGAATCAAACTGTTGACCTGTTTCATAGGTCAGTGCTCAACCACAGCAGCGGGACCCACATTTTATTTATTTTTTAATGAATCTACACATTGAAAAAGTTGACAAACATAAAGTATTGTGTAAACAGATTCACATCCAGACACATCATAGTGAAAATGCTGAGAGACAAAACCTTGAAAGCAGCAAGAGAAAAGTGCAAGGGGGCAGCATGATTAACGCTGGTGTCTCTGGGATAACAGAAGCCAGAATGCAGAGGAGGCATTCAAGGCCCTAGAACAGCCGTGGGCAAACTACGGCCCGCGATCCGGCCCGTTTGAAATGAATAAAACTTCAATCCCCAGAAGGAAAGTAGGGGAGGGTGGGGGTAAGGGGAAGAGATCAACCGAAGGACTTGTATACATGTATATAAGCCAAACCAATGGACATGGACAACAGGGGGATGGGAGCATGAGTGTGCGGGGCGGGGGGGTGGGGGGGGAGGTTGGGGGTTAATGGGGGGGATGAGGACACATTTGTAATACCTTAACTAATAATAATAAAAAAAAGACCGTACCCTTTTATGTAATGATGTTTACTTTGAATTTATATTAGTTCACACAAACACTCCATCCATGCTTTTGTTCCGGCCCTCCGGTCCAGTTTAAGAACCCATTGTGGCACTCGAGTCAAAAAGTTTGCCCGCCAAAACCGGTTTGGCTCAGTGGATAGAGCATCCACCTGCGGACTGAAAGGTCCCAGGTTCGATTCCGGTCAGGGGCATGTACCTGGGTTGGGGGCACATCCCCACTAGGAGATGTGCAGAGGCGGCTGATCGATGTTTCTCTCTCATTGATGTTTCTAACTCTCTATCTCTCTCCCTTCCTCTCTGTAAAAGATCAATAAAATATATTTAAAAAAAAAAAAAGTTTGCCCACCCCTGCCCTAGAACAAGAAACCCATCAACCAAGAATTCAGCATCGGCAAAATAATCCTTCAAAAATAAAAGTGAAGAAAGACATTCCTAGGAGAACTAAGAGAATTCATTGCTAACACATGCCTCACAAGGAATACTAAAGGAAATTCTTCAGGATGAAAAGAAGTGAGAGCAGACAGGAAGTCACATCTGCAGGAAGAAATGAAGATCTCCAGAAATGGTAAATCTGTGGGTAAATATTTTTAGACTATAAATAAATATATTTCCCATTTCTTCTCTTTACTCTTTTAAAAGATATGAGTGTCCTAACTGATTTTGCTCAGTGGATAGAGCATTGGCCTATGGACTGAAGGTTCCTGGGTTCAATTCCAGCCAAGGGCCCATGCCCGGGTTGCGAGCTTGATCCTCAGTAGGGGGTGTGGAAGAGGCAGTCGACCAGTGATTCTCATCAATGTTTTTATCGCTCTCTCTCTCCCTTCCTCTCAGGAATCAAAATATATTTTTTAAAAAGATATGAGTGTAGCCGAAACCGGTTTGGCTCAGTGGATGGAGCATCAGCCTGCAGACTGAGAGGTCCAGGGTTTGATTCCGGTCAAGGGCATGTACCTGGGTTGCGGGCACATCCCCAGTGGGAGATGTGCAGGAGGCAGCTGATCGATGTTTCTCTCTCATCGATGTTTCTATCTCTCATCTCTCTCCCTTCCTCTCTGTAAAAAATCAATAAAATATATTAAAAAAAAAAAAAGATATGAGTGTAACCTCAGCCTTTCTCAGAGTAGAGACTCTGCTTGTAAAGTGAACTCAGGGCTTTTTCTCCTAGCATGGAACCAGGCATGACCTCCCTAAACTGGCTACTTGGAACAGACTTTCTTCAGAGATTTCTCCAAAGGCTTTAAAATATTCCAAACGTGGAAACAAGATGCTGGCGTAGGTAAATGACTGTACTCACCACCTCCCACAACCACATCAAAATTAGAACTAAAGTACAGAACAACCATCTCCCAGAAGTGCCTGAAAGCTGGCTAATGGGAGTCCTACAACTAGAGAAGTAAAGAAGAAAGCTCACTGAGGCTGGTAGGAGGGCAGAGGCACACAACGGGCTGGTCCGGCTGGTCCGGCACCCACCTGTGCCCCTTTTGCAACTGGGAGGGAGAGTGTCTCTGTGGAGGCTGCCCATGAGGAGCAAGGAGTCCCAGCCCCACACCAGCACCCCTAGCCCAGGCTCTCAGAGCTGAGAAGAGAAGTCCCCATAACTTCGGGCTGTAAAAACCAGCGGGGATTGTGGCTGAGTGACATGGAGGCTGCTGGAAACCCAGGTGTCCCTCTTAAAGAGCCAGCACACAAACTTACTAGGACTTGATCCCTCTGAGCTACAGAAACAGGCAGCTTTGGGGCCCTAGAGACATACAGGGAGGAACTAGATTTTCTGACATCAGTGCAGGAACTAGGAAGCAGCTTTCTCCTAGATGGGGGTCCTCACAGAGGTCATTGTTCTTGTGCTGGGACCTCCCCTGTCCCAGAGCTGACTGCTAGCCCTATCTGAGTTTCTATCATCCTGGCTCACTGTTTGCTCCGCCCTGGTGATTCCCTGAGACCCCACCCCATCCAGCTTGCAGCCCCACCCAAGCTGTTTGCAGCGGCTTTTCCATAGGAATGGCCTATCCTGGCTCAAGCTTCAGATTTTCCTAAAATCTCTCAAACAAGTGTGCCCCTAAACCAGCCGTGGGCAAACTATGGCCCGCGGGCCAGGGCCCGTTTGAAATGAATAAAACTATTGAAAAAAAAGACCGTACCCTTTTATGTAATGATGTTTACTTTGAATTTATATTAGTTCACACAAACACTCCATCCATGCTTCTGTTCCGGCCCTCCGGTCCAGTTTAAGAACCCATTGTGGCCCTCGAGTCAAAAAGTTTGCCCACCCCTGCCCTAACCTATCAATTAAATGCCCAAGACCCAGGAATAGCCCCAGCCTGCCTTGCTGCACAGCTGGGCCTCGCCTGGGCACCTCCAAGCCCAATACAAATAGCAAGTAGCAGCCATCTGCAGATCCCTGTTAGCTCCTGCCGGGAGGCCCCAGAGCCAGTGCACCTGGTGGGCAGCTTCAGGCCACGCCAGATTACAACTCTACACATCCACAAGTGGCACACTCAAGGGCCAGACTCGGTGAGCACCAAAACCCCACTGAAGCAAGTCCTGCTCCACAGGGGTGTCCCCTGCACAGTAGCTCTTCCACTGTAGTCTCAGCCGGTCCTCACAGCCAATGGGCCTGGAGGTCAATTCCTCCCAGTGACGCCAACAGCAATCAAGGCTCAACTACAAGAGAGAAAGCAAGATGGCGGCATAGGTAAACACTGGAAATTGCTGCCTCGCACAACCACTTCAAAAATACAACTAAAAGACAAAACAGACATCATCCAGAACACAGGAAGGCTGGCTGAGAGGAAATTCTACAATTAGAAGGAAAGAGAAAAGCACACTGAGACTCAGAGGAGTTGCAAAAGTAAACTGCAGAGGGACGGAGGCGCACATGGAAAGGGCTGGCAACTGAGGACACGGTTGTGTTTTTAAATCGAGAGGAAGTCTCAAACTCCCGACTGCTCTGAACTCCAGTTCCGGGCAAGTTTCTGGGGACCCAGACTCATACAGGAGAAACTGGACAGTCTGGCATCAGTCGGAACTCGAGGGCGGCTTTCTCTCAGAGGTGCTTGAAGTGATTGAGACGCGGGGCCACTTAGGGTAGGACTGAGGATCAGCCATAGCTGTTTGCTCCACCCTGTTGATTCCCTGAGACCCCGCCCCACACAAGCTGTGCGCAGAGACTTTTGCATATGTAAGGCCTGGCCCTTTGCAATCTGAAAATTACCCAACAAACTGCAGCTGGGTCAGAGAGACCCAGAACTTCCAAAAGAAGGCGGAAGGCCCCACAGCAGCTTGTATTGCTTCACAGCTGGGCTTCATCTTGGCACCTCCAAACCCCAAACAAAGAAGAGGAATCTTCAGATCTCTCCACAGCTCCTGCTGGGTAGCCTCAGGCAGAGGCTAAATTAGCACCTCCTTAGAGATCCAAGAGCCAGTGTACCCAGTAGTCAGAGTAGGACCATCCAGATTACAACTCCTCAGATCCATAAGGGACACACTCAGGGGGCAGACGCAGTGAGCACCAAAGCCCCACTGAAGCAAGTCTTGCCCCAGAAGGGTGTCTCCAGCACAGAAGTTCTCCCACTGTAGACACAGCTAATTCTCACAGCCAATTGGCCTGGAGGTCAATTCCTCCCAGTGATACCTACAACAATCAAGGTTAACTACAACAAGACTGTGCACAAAGCCAAAAAAGGGTGCACCAAGAGTGTCCACCTCAGGTAATTGGGGAGGCTGAGCCACTGGGCCCTATAGGACACCTAGCACAGAAAGCCACTCTATCAACACAGGGAAGCATAAAAAAAATGTGGAGACAAACAGGTCACAAATGACATAAATGGAGGAAAGCAAACTACAGGATATAGAGTTCAAAACCACACTTATAGGGTTTTTCAAGAATTTTCTAGAAACTGCTGATAAATTAAGTGAGACCCTCAAGAAATCTAGTGAGGATATGAAAAAGGATCAACTAGAAATTAAGCATACACTGATTTAAATAAAGAATATTATACAGAGTTCCAACCACAGACTAGAGGATCGCAAGAATCAAGTCAACGAATTGAAATACAAAGAAGCAAAAAACACCCAACCAGAAAAACAAAAAGAAAAAAGAATCCAAAAATATGAAGATAGTGTAAGGAGCCTCTGGGACAACTTCAAGTGTACCAACATCCGAATTATGGGGGTGCTAGAAGAAGAGAGAGAGAAAGATATTGAAAACCTATTTGAAGAAATAATGACAGAAAACTTCCCCTACCTGGTGAAAGATATAGACTTACAAGTCCAGGAAGCACAGAGAACCCCAAACAAAAGGAATCCAAAAAGGACCACACCAAGACACATCATAATTAAAATGCCAAGAGCAAAAGACAAAGAGAGACTCTTAAAAGCAGCAAGAGAAAGAAACTCAGTTACCTACAAGGGAGTATCCATATGACTGTCAGCTGATTTATCAACAGAAACTTTGCAGGCCAGAAGGGAGTGGCAAGAAATATTCAAAGTGACGAATAGCAAGAACCTACAACCAAGATTACTTTACCCAGCAAAGCTATCATTCAGAATTGAAGGTCAGATAAAGAGCTTCACAGATAAGGAAAAGCTAAAGGAGTTCATCACCACCAAACCAGTATTATATGAAATGCTGAAAGGTATCCTTTAAGAAGAGGAAGAAGCCGAAACCGGTTTGGCTCAGTGGATAGAGCGTCGGCCTGCGGACTGAAAGGTCCCGGGTTCGATTCCGGTCAAGGGCATGTACCTGGGTTGCGGGCATATCCCCAGTGGGAGATGTGCAGGAGGCAGCTGATCGATGTTTCTCTCTCATCGATGTTTCTAACTCTCTCTATCTCTCTCCCTTCCTCTCTGTAAAAAATCAATAAAATATATTTTTAAAAAAAAAAGAAGTGGAAGAAGAAGAAAAAGGTAAAAACACATCACACATGGGTGTCAGACCAGCCTGTTCCTCACCTCCCCCCCTCCTACCAGTCTCCATCTGCTTTCTTCTTTACTTCTCTAGTTGTAGGCCTTCCATTCAGCCAGGTTTCAGGTGGTTCTGAATGATGGTTGTTTTGTATTTCAGTTGTAATTTTGTTGTGGTTGTGGGAGGCGGCGAGTACTGGCATTTACCTGCCACCATCTTGGTTCTCCGCATTTCAGGAAGATTTTAATTACAAAGTCTATTTATTTAATGTTATAGGATTGCTTATGTATCTGTTTTTCGTACTGACTTGTGGTAGTTTGTGATTTTAAAGAAACTGGTCCATTTCTCCTAAGTTGTCAAATGTATGAGCATGGAGTTTTTTGTAGTATTTACCTGTTATTTTAATGAGCGAGGGATCCATTGTGATTTCCATCCTTTAATTTGACATTTACTTATATTTTCTCTCTTTTTATCTTTGCAGTAGTCGTTTGTCAAATTTATTGACTTTTTTGTCAAACAAATTTTTGTTTTATTAATTTTCTCTCGTTTTCACTTTCATCGATTTCTGCTTTTATTTTTTCATTAATTCTGCTTGCTTCATTGTTGTAGAAACCTTACTTCCATTTAGATCCCCTTTTCCAGTCTTTTGAGCTGGAAACTTAGATACTGATTGATGTATTTCTCCTTTCTAACATGAGCATTTAGTGCTATAACTCTCCCGCTCAGCACTTTGTTAGCTGAACACCACTAACTATGATATGTTGGCTTTTCCATTTCATTCATGCAAATTTTTATTCTTTAATTTCCTTTGAGACTTCTCCTTTTATATATGAATCATTTTGAAGCGTATTGTTTAATTTCCATTTATTTGGAGATTTTTCTGTTGTCTTGTAGTTATTAATTTTTAATTTGATTCTCTGTAGGATTTCAGTTATTTTAAATTGGTTAAGGTTTGCTGGGTGACTTCAGGTATGGTTTTCATGGTGAACGCTCCATGACCACTTGACTGGAATGTGTGTTCTGCTTTTGTTGGATGGAGTGTTCCATAAATGTCAGATCTTGTAGGCCAATGGTGGTGTTCATTCCTCTATATCCTTGCAGATTTTATCAGTTGCTCCAAGTTGGGTTTTGAAATCCCAGTTGTGAATTTGTCTGTTTCTCTTTTCATCTTTATCAGTTTTTGCTTCATGTTGCTTTGAAACCCTGCTCTGGGCTGCACACGCACTTTGGATTGTTACACCTGATGGATTGATTCCTTATCATTATATATTATCCACTTTTGTTCCTAATAATTTCCTCCCTCTCTGAGGTTTATTTGATGTTATTATAAGTAACTCTTACTTTTATTCTAATTCATATCTGATATACTTTTCATCCTTTTATTTCCTACTTATTATTGTTACTTTTGAAGTCATTTTCTTATAACTGCATATAATTGAGTTACACATTATCTACTCTATTTTTTAAAACTATATTTTATTGATTTTTTTACAGAAAGGAAGGGAGAGGGATAGAGAGTTAGAAACATCGATGAGAGAGAAACTTCGATCAGCTGCCTCCTGCACACCTCCTACTGGGGATGTGCCCACAACCAAGGCACATGCCCTTGACCGGAATCAAACCTGGGACCTTTCAGTCCACAGGCCAACGCTCTATCCACTGAGCCAAACTGGTTAGGGCACTACTCTATTTTTTATAGTTGTAATTTTTCCCATTTTTACTGAGGAGTAATTGACCTCTATCTTTTAACTGGTGTGTTTATATAAATTATATTTAAATTAATCATTGATGTGTTAGAGCTTAAGTCTACCATTGTAATATTTGTTTTCTATTTGTCTAGATTGTTTTTCATTCCTCTGGGGCTTTTATTCTTGCTATCTTATGAGTTACTTGAACATTGTTTAGCATAGATTTTTTTTTTGTTTATAATTTTTTACACCACTTTGTATAGTTTTATTGGTTGTTGCTCTGGGTATTTCCTGACACCTCTGTAATTATCACTTCCCATGGTATCAGTGTTTCACCCCCTTGAAGTGTAGAAACCTTACTTCCATTTAGATCCCTTCACCGTTCCCACTTTTTATATACAGTTGTCTTCAGTGTTTCCATTACATACACTGCACACCATATCAAATGGTGTTGTAATTTGAACTTCAAACACAAAGTATAATTAAAGAAACTAAAGAGGTAGCCTGGCTTGTGTGGCTTAGTGGTTGAGCATCAACCTATGAACCAGGAGGTCATGGTTCAATTCCTGGTGAGGGCACATGCCCAGGTTGTAGGCTTGATCCCCAGTGGGAGGTGTGCAAGAGGCAGCCAATCGGTGATGTACTCTCATCATTTATGTTTCTATCTCTCTCCCCTCTCCCTTCCTCTCTGAAATCAATAAAAAATATATTTGAAGAAAGTAAAGAGGTAAAGAATAGTCTGTTATGTTCACCTCTATATTTCCTCATTCCATTGTTCTTCATCTGTTGTCATTTTCTATATTTATCTGCTCAGGCTGCCAGAAGAAATACTCCAGACCAGGCAGTTTAAACCACAGGAATGTATTTCTCACACTTCTGGAGGCTGGCAGGCCCGGGTGTGGGCAGGTTTAGTTTCTCCTGAGGCCTCTCTCCTTGGATTGCAGATGGCAGTGTGCACACACTCCTGTGTCTCCTCCTCTTCTTAGATACCAGTCTTATTAGGGACTAAGGGCCCACCCTTATGACCTTTACTAACCTTAATTACCTCCTTAAAGTTTCTATCTTCAAATACAGTCTCATTGGGAGTTTCAACATTTGGATTTTTGGGTGACACCTTTCAATCCATAACATTTAAAAAAATATTTGGAATACATCCTGCATATCAGATATTTACATAAAAAATATATATATTTGGGAGCTCTCTTTAGCTAACCTTTAAAGGTAGGTCTGCTACCAACAAATTCTCTTAATGTTTCTTTATCTGAGAAGTCTGATTTCCCCTTCATTTTTGAAAGGTAGTTTTGCCAGATACATGACTCATGGTTGGCAGTTGTTTTCTTTTAATAGTTGAAAAATGTGCCATTAACTTTCAGCCTTGATGGTTTCAGATAAGGAATCTGGTGTCAATAATTTGGCCTTCCTCTATAGGCAATGCATCATTTCTCTTGCTCTCTTTCTCTTTTCAGTTTTTCAGAAGTTTAATGATGATGTGTTTTTCTTTGAGTTTATTATCTTTGGGTTTCACACACCTTCTTGAATCTACAGTTTTGTGTCTCTTGGTAAATTTAGAAAGTTATGAACCATTATTTCTTTGAATATTTTCCAGGCACACCCTCTTTCTCTTTTCCTCCGGGATGCCAATGACAGAATGTTAGATATTTAGTTAGACATGTGTTTCACAGATTCCCGAGGCTCCATTCATTGTTTTTTTTTTGTTTGTTCAGATTGAATAAATTCTACAGATCTGTCTTCAGGTCCTTGGATTATAACCACTGTCATGTCTATTCTACTATTGAGTCCATGGAGTGAATTTTAAAACTTTTAGTTATATTTTTCAGTTATATAGTTCCCATATGGCTGTTTAGTATAACTGCTACTTCTTTATTGAGATTTTCTAGTTTCTTCATTTGTTTCAAGAGAATTTGTAATTGTTTATTGAAGCACTAGAAGCCCTGTGCATGAAATTGGTGCACAGGTAGGGTTCCTAGGCTTGGCCACCAATCAGGGCCAATCAGGTTCCCCGCCTCCCCACAACTCCATCTCATTCTTCCCTCATCACCATGTGGTTCCCCACCCCACCCCCCACCCCCCCCCCACCCCCGCCTCCCGGCCTCCCCGCCTCTTCCTCCTTCCCTCGCTCCCTCAACGCTCAGCCGCTGCTGCTGCGCTGGTCGCCCGCCACATTCCTCACTGCCCCCGGTAGTTAGCACATGTCATAGTGAGCAATCAAACTCCCAGTCTCCCGGTCAAACTCCTGAGGGAGTTTGTGCACCGGCGGGGTCCCTCAGCCTGGCCGGTGATCAGGGCTGATCAAGGCCATCTCGCCCAGCCAATCGGGGGAGGGACCGCAGGAGGGCTCCAGGGTGTGTTCAGCCCCATCTCGCCCAGTCCCGATTAGCCAGACCCCAGCAGCAAGCTAACCAGCAATGCTACTGGTCAGAGCATCTGCCCCCTGGTGGTCAGTGCATGTCATAGCAACCAGCCAGTCGACCACTGCGTCGGACACTTAGCATATTAGGCTTTTATATACTAGGGCAGTGGTGGGCAAACCGCGGCTCGCAAGCCACATGCGGCTCTTTGGCCCCTTGAGTGTGGCTCTTCCACAAAATACCACGTGCGGGTACGCACGTACAGTGCGATTGAAACTTCGTGGCCCATGCGCAGAAGTCGGTTTTCGGCCTGGGCGAGTCTATTTTGAAGAAGTGGGGGGTGTCAGTCGGTCGGGCGACGGGAAACACAAGGCAGGTGGGCTGCGGGGTACGCAGCGCGGGGGAGGCGCGCGGTTCATGCACGAATTGAGTGAGCCAGTCAGTCAGCAGTCTCATCGTGCAGTGGTTAGTGCTAGTCGCGTCCGCAAATCGAGAGCGGGTGACAAAAGTAAAGTTTATTAAGTTAATTTTAGGGAATGTTGTGGAGTGAAAGAAGATGTAGTGTCGAGGATTGAGAAAGGTATGTTGAGATGGTTTGGACATATAGAGAGGATGAATGAAAGGAGATAGACGAAACAAGTATACAAGACGAGTGTGGATGGGAGAGTTGGAAGGGGTCGACCTCAGTGAACATACCTCAATCAGATTGAGGACATTTTTAGCAAAGGCCAGCTTAGGAGTACCCTAATTAAGTTAATAACAATGTACCTACCTAGATAGTTTAAGTTTAAAAAATTTGGCTCTCAAAAGAAATTTCAATCGTTGTACTGTTGATATTTGGCTCTGTTGACTAATGAGTTTGCCGACCACTGTACTAGGGTATAGATAGATTACAACTATTTTAAAATCCTTGTGAAATAATTTCAACATCATATTCAACATTAGTGTTGGTTGACTTTTTTCTCATTATTAGTGTGGTTTTTCTGGTTCTTGATATAATGAGTGAATTTTTATTGTATCGTGAACATTCTTGTTATTAGGTTAGGAGCCTCTTAATGCTATTTAAATCCTCCACTTTAGCAGGAAGTCACCCCTTTTAAGTGTAATGTCTGGGTCCTGGCCTACTTTTGTGGGCTGTGGTTCCAGTGACCGTTTAGCTTTCAGAGCCTTTGCAGTTGTGTTCTTGTCGGCCTCACTCTCTGGCGCCTCCGGGCTGTCGCTCAGTCCGTGCTGGTGCTGCCTGGAGGGGGAAGTGGCTCCCAGTGCCGCCTGGTGTTGCAAGTCCACCTCTGCCATGGGAAGTGGGAGGGGTCGAAGCCAGTGGTCTGTGTCTTCTCATGCCACTGAGTGAGGGTGGAGAGATGCCAGGTGGGCCGATGCTGCCCTCACTGGATCAGCCCACCCAGCATCGCCCAGGTGTGGAGTGGGGTGGTCAGCTCAGCAGGGCTTTGAAGGCCAATGGGCCCCCGCTGTGCCCCTTGCAAAGTGGGCTCTGTCAGGGTTCCCTTTGCCAGGCCTTTGGCCAGACCTCTTTTTTTTTTTTTTTTATTTCAGCAGTACAAACGGCCTTTATTGGCTGGAACGGGAGACGGAAAAGGAGGGGATACACAGCTCCAGCTCCTGGGCAGCTTCACGGACTTGGCCGCCTTCCGGCTGGCCAGGCCTTTCCTGTTGGTTGGTTTGTCTGTGCCCATTGGTGGTTCCAGGTTTCAGCCTCCCTGGCGCCCACATGGGAAATAAAAGAACTCACATCATCATGCCTGGAGCCCGAGGTCTCGAACCAGTCCACCTCATTCTTTCCGTTCTCGGAGGCCTTCGTCATGGCCTGTTGGATCATTTCCAGGCTGTTCAGCTGTTTTTAGGGGGAGGAGGGATGGTGGTCTATGCTTGCTTGTTCTGGGAGGATCATTTGAGATTTTGCCAATGGAAACAGGAATGAGCCATGTGAAGTCCATGGGTGCCAGTCACTCCTGGGCGCTGGCACGTAGTGGGCGTTCTGGGTAAGTGAACGCGTGAATGGAGTTTCCATACTTGAATGTCAGTGCCCTACAGGCATAACGAGCCCCATGCCCTGAGTTCTCGGCCGCGGGCTTCTTGGGGCCTTTAGGCTGCATCTTCCGGGAAAGGACCCGGGCGCTGTGGCCTGCGGTGGAGACTGCTGTTTCCATGTCTGTCCAGCTGTGCGTTTGCCCAGCCACCCGTGTTTCCGTCTGTGTACTGTGTATATGTACTATCTAGGCCAGGGCTGGGCAAACTTTTTGACTCGAGGGCCACAATGGGTTCTTAAACTGGACCGGAGGGCCGGAACAAAAGCATGGATGGAGTGTTTGTGTGAACTAATATAAATTCAAAGTAAACATCATTACATAAAAGGGTGCGGTCTTTTTTTTTTTTTTAGTTTTATTCATTTCAAACGGGCCGGATCCGGCCCACGGGCCGTAGTTTGCCCACGGCTGATTCTAGTCACTTGGGGGGCGTTATTAGTCTCTGCTTTCCAAAGACGAGACTTGCTATTCAGTATCCAGACATACTTAGCAAAATAAATCGGGACCAGAAATCTTTAGCTGGAATCTTTCTCAGGAAAGAGGCCAGTATTTAACAAAGGAATTACAATTTTTTCTTCTATTTTGCCCTTAACAGAATCAGATTAGCATGACAGAATGTCAGCCTGTTTTAAAGACTTAAATATTGAGGTTTCAGTAAGATCTCCTTCAGCTCAGGCTCCGTTTTCTCTGTAAACATCACGGTGCCTCTCGGAAGTGGCTGTTTAAGTGACAGCATCTTAATGAAGCCGTGACTACCTTTCCTGAGCGGTCGGCACGCAGGGCGTCCCACAGGGGACCAGACCGCAGGCTTTGTTTCTGTAAACCTGAATTTTACTCCCCGGCCTTTACCCCACATTTTGTATTCAAGAGATGAAACACATAAGGAATTCATTAAGAAATCAGTCTTTGGTGGGACAGCTTTGATTTGACACTTTTGAAATAGGATCCAGGTCACGCTGGTGAATGGTACAAACCTTTTTAGGCAACAGCATCTGGATCTGATTATTTTAAATTAGGTTGTGGGGTGCTGGCAACCCCTCCCCCCACCCCCGTGAAGCTGCTACTGCACACAGACCTTGTATCCTGAGATAACATTGGAAAGCAAGATGTGCTAAATACTTAAAAATACGCTTTTATATGAATTCTCCACTTTGCTCTTCCAGTACCCCATTTTAATAAGCTTTCAGAATGTCACCTTTTATGTTTGATCAGTAATGATGGCTTTCATGCTAAAGGTAAATTAAACCTGGAGCATTTTATTAGTATTAATTTCTTCCCTCAGAAGCATAAGTGACACTAAATAGCTTCTTCAATGAATATTTATTAAATGAATGGGAATTACTCCAAAATAACCCAGTCAATGTGTGCTCTGGGAGGGCAGCCTGTGCTGCCTGCACCCAGCCTCCATCCCTGAACCCCCACCCCCACCCCTACCCCCACCCCCCCCTGCTCCACTGCCCACATCTCCACTGGGAGGACTTGAAGGTAGCCTGGCTTTCATCTCCTCCTAACTGCGGGCGAACAAGGAGGTGTAAATTGGGTGGAAGCCCAGTGTTCAGCTGCTAAGATGTAGTTTTCTTATTTCAGGAATGTTTGTATTTGAAGTCATTTTTCAGGATCAGAGTCAGTCAGAAGAGAAAGAAACAAGAACACTTGCATATCTAAAGAGCTCACCAATGGTCTGCACTTCCTCTTCTATGTTGTTTCAGAAACAGAAACACAGGCATTTCTCAGGTGATTTCATAGAAGCCAGATGCCCAGTGCATTTACACTACAGAGATGAGAGGACATTCTGACGAGCCTTTGTGCTCAGAAAGGGTTTAATAGCCGATGTTTCGGGAAGAGATTCTGCAGGAAGAAGGCCCGAAGGCAGCTCTTCCCTTGCACACACACCAGGCATGTGGTCACACTTACACGTGGCCAGGCTGTTCACCATCCCCCGCGGGTGCACAATGTTAGCTCTGCAGCCTCGTGTCTCTACTTCTCCAAGAAACTGCATCTCTTTTAACCCCGCGAAGTCTCCTTACGGATGAGAAGACAGGGACAGATACTAACCTGTGCCTGGCCCACAGCCAGCGTCACCCTGACCCCTCTCCATTCCTAGTTGCCTCCCCAGCGGAAGTTTCTCTTTCTCCAAGCAGACAGAAATGGGCTAAGAATAACTCCGGAGCATAGAAGCCTGGGGAACAATAATTTCAAAGAGGGCTCTGAATCTCTCTTGAATTCTAACCCCACGTGACTTCCCTTTGATCCACTCATCACCTTCTTTTAAACTGGGAATTTTTGTTTTGTTTTATTATTGATTTCATAGAGGAGGGGAGAGGGGGAGAAACATGGATGATGGAGAGAATCATTGATCAGCTGCCTCCCGCGCGCTCCCTACAGGGGATCGAGCCTGCAGTTGCCCCCGGGCATGTGTCCTGACTTGGCATCCCACCCTGACCTCCTGGCTCATGGGTCAGCGCTCAACACACTGAGCCACGCCAGCCTGGTGGGAACTTTTCCTTCTCTTCTTATTATTGTGTTTGTGGGTTTTTTTCTTTTCTGTGTCAAAAAGGACTCTTACATCACAAAGTGAGAGAAAGGAATGTATTTGCTGGGGAGTGGGTGTGTCTACTTGGGAACATAATTGTATTCCTGGGCTATTGCTTCTGAGTCTGGTTTCCCCTGGTTTCCGCCCCGGCCCAGCAGCCTCTGCGTGGACAGCATCGGGCTTGGGCGTCGGCAGAGAGACTTCCCGCAAGGGCTCCAGGTTCTGAGCTGTGTGACCCACGCGATGTTTTGGTTTTTGTTTTTTAATTTTTACATTTTTTAAAGTCCAGTTTACATTTAATATCATTTTTTATTTGCTGAGCCTCAGGTTGCCTCCTGGGAAATGAGCTGAGCCGCGAAGGAGCCACCCCACTCAGGCCTGCCCACCGCAGCCCGCAGCCCGCAGGCCGCACCACCCACTTGCTCAGACTGGGCGGGAATGAGCTGGGCGGGGCGGGGCTGAGCGGGATTGGGGGCGTGAGGGGCTGGGCGGGGCTTGGCGGGGCGGGGCGGGGCCGAGCGGGACTGGGGGCGTGAGGGGCTGGGCGGGGCTTGGCGGGGCGGGGCGGGGCTGAGCGGGATTGGGGGCGTGAGGAGCTGGGCGGGGCTTGGCGGGGCGGGGCGGGGCCGAGCGGGATTGGGGACGGGGCTTGGCGGGGCGGGGCGGGGCCGAGCGGGATTGGGGGCGTGAGGGGCTGGGCGGGGCTTGGCGGGGCGGGGCCGAGCGGGATTGGGGGCGTGAGGGGCTGGGCGGGGCTTGGCGGGGCGGGATTGGGGGCGTGAGGGGCTGGGCGTGGCCGAGCGGGGATTGGGGGCGGGGCGAGCGGGGCTGGGCGGGACTGGGGCGTGCGGGCGGGCTTCTGGTGCCAGCGGTGTCCGCTCACGGAGGTCTGCGCCAGCCTTTTCGGAAGCGCCAGTGGAGTGTTAGGCCCAGCAGCAGCGCCGGGACGCCTCCCGGGAGCCCCTGCAGGGCAGTGGGAGGCACTGACTTTACTCAGGAGCGTGCGGGTCCCCGTGGGCAGCTGGGCTCAGCCGTCTTGGGAGTCGGAGGCTGGCCAGGGACCCCACCCGCCCGCTCTGGGCGAGGCGCTGCCGGCGCACGGCGCCCTCTGCACACCGCCTGGGCCGGGCGCCGGAGCCGGGGCCGCGGACCTGCCCGCGTCCGCTGGCTGCCGCATCCGCGGGCGCTGGCTGCTGCTACAGCGGCTGGGACACTTTTTGCAAAAGAGAACTCAGCATTTATGGCGTCCCAGAGTAACGGGCAGTTTCAGCAGAGACTTAAACCCCGGACTTTGCCAGCTGCTCAAGTTCAGGGTCAGACAGAAGGCCGCGTTCCCCGGCACCCAGCGTGGGGCCGGGCTGTCCGCGAGGCGGGGGGGCTCCCTGCACCGAGCCCACCTGAAGGAGCCGGCCGCTGGCGACAAGCTCTGCCTGCAGGAGGAGCTGTTGGGGTCCGGCCCTTGGCCCTGTCTGGCTTCGGGAACTCTGGCCTCAGAGCCGCCCTCCAAGGCCCTGCTGCGGACAGCGACCTCTAGCGTTAACGGCGGGGCACACCCAGGGGCCCCGGGCCAGCTCCCTCCCCACGCAGCCGGCTTCTGAGCACTTGACTCCCAGGGCGGTACCAACTTACAACGTGGGAGGGACCAGAGCAAATGAGCAGCCAACTTAGGTAAATTATTCACACACACACACACACACACACCCCTATGGTTGGATATCAGAAATAAAAGAAAATTTGCATTCATGAACTGAGAATAATCATCAGAGGCCAAAAATAACCTAAATTAATTTTTTACTAGCTCAGTAAATGGGGCGGAAGATCAAGTTAAGAACATATCAGGGTAAAAAACTCCTGTTTTAAAAAATGAAAGAAAATATCAGGGTAAGAGGGATGGAGAAATGGAAAAATATAAGAGAAAATATAAGAAATGAGAGAATCAGTCTAGGAGGCACAATATCTAATTACCTGAAGTTATAGAATAAAAGAACAGAAAATAATTAAATTAACTAAAAGCTTAACTAACCAAAATGTTAGGTAGATATTGGACCTTCTAGAATGATAACGGATAAATGGCCCAGGCTTCTCACTTCTCAAAACGAATCCCTGGAATTTCCGGGCGGCTGAGTGCCCGTGTGGGAGAGGCCGGGACAGCGCTGACCGCTGACCGTGCTGAGGGGCCCAGCGCGGCCGCACTAGGAGGCTGCACGTGTCACAGCCAGGGAGCTTCCGCCTCGTGTTTCAGAGAGACTGTCAGCGCTGTGCTGCCGACTTACAGCCACGTTCATGACATGCCTGCCTTCAGCGTGTTCCCACTCGTCCTGAACCGAGGCCGGGTTAGTCCCGGGAATGCAGTCAGAGGGAGTCCCGCCAGCCTCGAGTAAGAACTGCCGTGGACAACTTCCGTGAACCAGCCCAGTTGTTGCATAAAGTAGTCTAAGAACAGACCATCTGACCATAAACCTACTCTAGACCCAAGGTTACAAGCAAACAGTTCAAACGCTTCTCGCTGCACACAGCCAGAGGCCACCTCTGTGAGAGTGCGGGCCGGTGGCAGGTTTGCTGCGGCGCACTCCCTCACCGATCTAATGAATATTTCACGTCCGGCACTGGGCTGTTCTTTTAAAAGACAGTGGAACCTCGGTTCTCGAACTTAATTCCTTCCAGAGGCTGTGAGAAGCAATTTGCTCAAAAACCGAATCATTTTCTCCCATTAGAAATAATGTAAATGGAATTAATCCATTCCAGACCCCCAGATGATTCCGTTTCAGCCTTTCTCACATACAGTGCATGTCTCACGGGCTGTTTAGTCTGTAAGCAAACACTTCTTTTCTTAAGCGCACTGAACTGCCCCTCCTCACCTTACAGGAGTCACTCCAGCTCGGCCGGGTGTCTTTCAGGTCGGCATGCGCCTCTGAAATGCTGACCTGCTCACTGCCTTTCCTTGATCCCAATCAACAACCATTTTTCTGCCTCTTCAACTGTCCGTGTCATTCACACCCTTAGCAACATTAGTACTCTGATGGCCTCCTCATGTTTTAAAATTGTGCTAATTGTTGATTTCGCCAGTAACAGAAGCATTCTCTCCTTGGTTTGCTGCCGGAGACACTCTGTCCTGCTGAGGTATCAGCTTGGAGGGTTGTCAGGTAAAAAACTGAAGTCTGGCTCAACCACCCGGGACATATTTCCTGTGAACAACTTGGTTGAGAAGCAAATTGTTTGAGATGGGAGCCATTCAAGAACGAGGTTTGACTGTCCCCGTTTTAGCCGAGTCTCATTCTCTCAGGGTTTTACGTGAAATGCTTTCACTTCAGGCAAGTGTTCTAGTCAAGGCTGAATTAAAAATATGGGGCTTAGAGCTACCTACTTCCACCCAAAACACCAGAGAGATAGATAACCCTAACCTTTCAGAGAGAGAGAAACACGTGACAGACACTGCCCAGGCCTGCCCGCCTGCCCTTGCCTCCCGTTACTTCCCGTACATTTCCCTGTTCTGGCTCTTTGAACCCAGGTTGGAGGCCTGCAGTAGGGCCTTCCCAGGAGAGGAACCAGGCCAGGCCAGAGGGGTAACTGGACTGGGTGTGTGGCACTGCCCTGACCAAGGGCACGCAGGAAGGCATCGGCTTTAATCTTGCTCCTACTCTGCCTGTGCCCAGGCTGTGAGGTTGGCAGCTCGCCCGTCCTATCCCAACAAAGAGCGCACTGCTAGCACCGAGGAGGGAGGGAGGGGCAGAGCTGGAGGAAGCCCTGATGAGTGGGGGTAGCTGCCAGCCCAGCCTTGGGATTGCTCTCTCCCAGGCCTCCTTAATGCAACAATCAATGGATTCCTGATCCTTTTTAAAAAAAATATATTTTATTGATTTTTTACAGAGAGGAAGGGAGAGGGATAGAGAGCCAGAAACATCGATGAGAGAGAAACATCGATCAGCTGCCTCCTGCACACTCCCTACTGGGGATGTGCCCGAAACCAAGGTACATGCCCTTGACCGGAATCGAACCTGGGACCCTCGAGTCCACAGGCCGACGCTCTATCCACTGAGCCAAACCGGTCAGGGCTGACCGGTTCTTAGATAGACATTGTGTTCTTGGAGTCAGAGCATGACATTCCAAACGGCCACTCTGGCCTAAGGATTATTTGACCTGAAGGCCATTGAGGAGCAGCAGACCCACAGGAAACGCTCTCGATCATCCCCTTTCTGCCTAAAAACGGGCATAATTTCCCTTTGTGAGGTGTCGCCTCTTCCGTGTCACTGGAGGTGGAGGTGGCACCGACTTGAGTCTGTAAACAGCCCTGACCTCCCATTCCTTTCCTGTACATGCACCTTCCCGTAGTCACTGCCTCTAGAGGCCCACCCCCTTTCCCTTGCCCAGTTGTCTGCACAGTGTATGGCCCCGCTCTAAAATGATGCCTGCGCCTCCAGGCTCCACTGCTCTCTAGGGCTTTCCTTCCAACCAGAGGCTCGGCGCGCCCGTGACGTGGGCCTGCGTGCCTGCTCTCCGGTCAGTGCGTCTCATGCTGGTTTAATTCACAGCTCGCAGCCACAGACCCGGGGGCAGAGGAAACGCTTTTGCTCACCTGCAGCCCGCCCCCCCCCCCCCGCCCCCGGTATCTTATGCACACGCACAGCATCAGCAGTGACGGCCGGAGACTTTCCAGCAGCAACAGGGCAAGCTCCAAGCTGCAGGAAGGTCTTTGGGGCTCAGAAAGGCTATCAGTCACCTGCAGCGGAGAAGCCCCACCCCCTGCTCTCTTCTTGGTCCAAGGAGGGTGCTTTTCTCACGGGAAACTAATGTCCTGCTTTTAGGGGGGACGAAGGGGACAGAGGTCCTTCCTGCACCTGCTGCTTCTCCAGTCCTTCGGCTCAGAATAGCCCTTATGCCAAGTGGCCTCTTCTGGGGTGTGTTCTGCTCCTTCAGCGGGGCGGGTGCCCATGCTTCTCCGCCCGCCCCCCCCCCCTCCGCCTCCTCCCGGGCAGGGTCATTAACTTTCATTTAGCAAGTAAACCGCCTGGAGAGTTTAAGCAGAATTATTACGATTTTTCTATGCAAATAAATGCTCTGGGGACTTAGATGAGCTCTCCTGGATGACCAGAATTTGTGAGGCCCTGGTTTTGGGGTCCTGCTGGGATCCCCCCAGTGTCAGCCCCTCCCCTGTCCCTCCAGTGGGCTACCTAACCCGCCAGAATGGCTGCTCACAGCCCACGGCGTGCATCCCATCTCACCCGGCACGGGCGGCTTTATCCTAAATGTTTATTGAATGACAATGCTTTCAAGGTTTATTTCTTAGAAGGAGTTTTCTGAATATTAAACCCAATGAGGTTAACACTCCATTAGGCTGCTAACAGAGCAGGGTGGGCGGCGCTGTCTCACCGGTGCTGCCCGGCGAGGAAGCGGCCTTCTCGTTGGGCCAGCACTTGGCCAGCACCCCCAGACACTCTAGTGAACAGAGGCAGGAGAAACTGGGGAAATGGAAAGTCACCATTTGGCAGGCACCCCCGTCACAGCTGCTGTGGGGAAGACCCGCGAATGGCGTGCGGTTTGAGGAGAAACAAGGTTTGCATTGTCTCAAAACGTGCCCTCTATTGAAAGCACTGCACAGTGGAGACCCTGGCAGACAGCCGTACCCAGGGAAGGAGGGCAGCCTCCGCCGGGGGTCAGAGGGACTGCGGGGCGGCCGAGGCTGCCTCCTGAGGAGGGCACGGCATCGCTGGGGGGGATTTTTGTTGAACATGCAGCTTCAGTCCCATCGAGAGAAAACACCAGACAAACCCAAACCAAGAGACAGTCTCTGGAGATAACTGACCAGTGACCTTCGAAAGTGTGCCAAGGCCACGAAGGACAAAGAAGACGGGGAAACTGTCCAAGAACAGAGGAGCCTAAGTGCAAGGAGGGTCCTGGAGCAGAGTGAGGGTGCTGGTGGAACCGGTGCCGTGTGAACAGGCCTGCAGGGGGGAGCAGCCCCGGGTGGGGGGCGTTGGGCCTGTGGTTTGGAAGATGCTGCGCTAGAGGACCTGGTGAGGGTCTACAGGAACACCCGTCCTGTCGAACTTCTCTGTAAGGCTAAAATGATTCAAATAAAAACATAAAGAAAAGGACCAGTGGCCTCAGAGAGGACGGTCCCCACTTCGGCATCAAGTCCCAGGTCCCGCGGGAGCTGCTCTCCGCCCACGGGCAGGATTTGTGGCCCCAGGTCTGGCTGCTTCTCTCCAGGGCAGCTGGAGCAGTGCCAGGAGAACGTGGCCGGGGCTTTCACAGAATGGGAAGATGCCAGTTTTAATCAGAGAACTGGCTCTTTGTCACCAAGACTGGCACAGGATGTAAGCAGAAAGTTGAATTAAGGAATCTTCAAAGATGTGCATGCAAGTTGATAAAATGTGTTACTAATTTAAAATGCATGGCATATGCTGGCTGCCACGGTCCCCACCTCCCTAGCCACACATGTTACTGAGGGTGGGCGGTCAGGGACCTAACCTGCTGGGGAAAGGTAGGCTGTGTCAGCCTCGCCAAGTAAAGAATGTGGGTTTAGTCTTGACTGACCAGTTCACTATAACTTTGCCACAACTCTTTCTCTGGAAAAAAACAGCGATGTAGGTACCAGAACTATGCAGTTCACCCTCTAACCTGCTCCTCTGTTCAGCCCATGTGGCCAAGGGATGGAAGAAGAGTTGCCTTGGAGTTCGAAGAGGAAGGTGTGGGAGTCCTTTGCCGTGGGAGTCCTTTGCCGTGGGAGTCTGTTTGTTATACTCCTCCCCAGAGTATACGCCTCGCTCTCATGGAGTATTTATTTGCAATTTGTAGCACTGATCTGCGGTATAGTGTTCTGGAGTTCCTTAAACAGAAGTAGGCAAGGGAACCCCAATGATACTGAAATACGCCTGCATCCCCTGCACGGGGATGTAAGTGGTGCTTGTATACCACCATGGTGATCATCCCATCTAATAATAGACAAACATGGTAATTAACCATACCTTCACTATGCCTCCCATGGGCTAATCAGCGTGATATGCAAATTACCTGCCAACAAAGATGGCGGCTAATTTGCATACTGCAGGCAGGGCGGGACAGTGCAACCGCCAGGGCGAGCTGCCGTCCCGGGCCGCAGACCGGCCCCAGAAACCCCAGACGCCACCCAGAAGCTGGTGATCGGGGGGAGATGGGGGTTCCCTACCCAGGCCTGACATCTGGCAGAGGTGTCAGGCCTGGGCAAGGGGCCGATCCGGCAATCGGAGGGTGATGGGTGTCGATACCTCTGGCCGAGACGTCAGGCCTGGGCGAGGGCAGAGCCAGTGATTGAGGGGGAGATGGAGGTCCCCTGCCCAGGCCTGAAGCCTGGGCCAGAGGCATCAGGCCTGGGGTGGGGGCGGGTGGAGGAGGGGCCAAGCCGGCGATTGGTGTGAACTACAGAGGAAGCACCTTTTCTGACTGCTCATTGGTTAAGCTCCCTGTATGCCACTGGTAATATTCTTAGTAACTTGGGTAATAAGAATCCAAAAAGGTGATCTAGGGTTTTTTACCACACTCCTGGTGAAAAAAATGAAGGTCCACTGCTGGAGGGCTAAGAAATGTCATACCCTGCCCTAGCTGGTTTGGCTCAGTGGATAATGCCTTGGCCTGCCCACCGCAGGGTCTGGGTTCAATTCTGACCAAGGGCATGTACCTAGGTTGCAGGCTCCTCCCTGGCCAGGGCCCAGGTCAGGGCTCATGCAGGCGGCAACCAATCAAAGTGTTCCTCTCACTTTGATGTTTCTCTCTGTCTTTCCCTTTCTCTTCCACATTCTCTAAAAATCAATGGAAACATATCCTCAGGTGAGGATAAAAAAATAATAAAGAAATTATTATATGAAAGACACATCTTGAAAATGCCTAAAGAAAGTTGTCATTTTTTCATGGTGAAGGGACTGGAGTCCGTGTTGATGAGAAAACCTTGGTGGCTGCGGTGACTGGCAGTGGCTGCAGCAGTGGGGTGATGGGGCTGGTGCCTTCCCCTGATCAGCCCAGTCAGCTCCCACAAAGGGAGGCCAGACTGCGGCTTAGGCCCTATCCCCAAGGGGAGCAGGGAGCAGGCCTAAGCCGTCACTAGGACATCCCCTGAGGGCTCCCAGTATGTGAGAGGGGCCAGGCTGGGCCGAGGGATACCCCTCCCCAGTGCACGAATTTTGTGCACCGGGCCCCTAGTCCTATATAATAAAAGGGTAATATGCAAATCGACCAAATGGCAGAACTTCCGGTCACTATGATGCACACTTACCACCAGGGGGCAGACACTCAATGCAGGAGCTGTCCCCTGGTGGGCACTGCGCTCCCACAGCACTGAGGCAGTGCTAAGGATGTCCAATGGGGAGCGGGCCTAAGCCATCAGTCAGACATCCCCCAAGAGCTCCTAGACTGCAAGAGGGCACAGGCCAGGCTGAGGCACTCCCCCAAGTGCACAAATTTCGTGCACCAGGCCTCTAGTAAGATATAAGAAGCTGGAGAGATTAAACACTAGCCCCGTGCCAAAAACAATCATAAGAAAATAAAGCACACGGCACACACAGTGTTTGCAAGCTCATGCTGAGGTTTGGGGGGGAATGGATAACACCATTCTCTTCTCCTTCTGCGTTCTGAGCTAACTCACAGATAAGAGAGAGAGTCAGAGATCAAAATACCAGTTTCACTCATGGCAAAGCTGAGTGGAGAAAAGGGGGTTTCCTCCACTTTCTAAGGACTTTCCTTACTATCCTCCAGCCCCATCCAGTCACAGTCCCTGAGGAGACTGAAGGCCCAGGAACTACACGGAGGAGCCTGTTACCTCAAACACCCAATCTGAGAAGACCCCCTCCCTCGAACCCACTGCCAAGAAGGGGGAGAGCTTCCTTGTTCCTGGGCTACACTCAGAGGCTGGGGTAGAGGGAATGCTTACCTACAGCTTAGGCGGAAAGTCTAGTAGAAGGCCACGAATTAAGGTTGGGCTGGGGGAGGGGGATGGAGAAGTTGGTATTGGATGGGGACAGGAAGGCGTTCTGTGGGGACGATGGTGGTGGCAGCTCACAGTGCGAATGTCCTTGCTCCCACTGGCTGCACCTTGCAGACGGTTAGCTTGGCACATTTTATGCTGTATGTATTCTACCACAATTTTAAAAAGTGCCTTTAAAGGGCAAGTGAATTAACAACATGGCCACAAACCCATTATGATTTCACCATAAGGGTACTATTCAAAGTGAGACAAACGCCAAACTCCGTCTAGATTTATGTCTGCTTTGGGGAGAAGCAGAACATGGTCTCAGAAATGCCTTTTAGTTACTGCCTCCCAGGACGAGGCCCAGGGACAGTCAGGGCATGTCCCCCAGGCCTCCTGCTGCTGCAGGGCTGAGTGCGGAGAGGATGCGGGAGGCCAGCAGCGAGCAGGGGGAGGGCTGGCACGGGCTGGGGCAGAGGCGAGTGGGCAGAGACGGCGGCATGTGGGAGGGCTCACCGGTGTCTGTTGGGCGTGGGGAGCAGGGGTGCTGGGGGGGGGGGGTAGGTGAGGCCGCAGGCGCCGGTCCTCCCCCACGCTCTGTCCTCACTCGCAGCCTCGGGAAGTGGCTGAGTGGGTTCCAGATGGAGCCTGAACCCTGACCTCTCCGCACACAGCCCGGCCCCCGCCGGCCATCTGGGCCGCGAGCCCTCCTCCCGCGCTCGGCGGTGCGCCTATGGGCCTTAATGCAGAACACATTTCCACGGGAAGAAAGCGCCCGCGTTCAATTTACATTCCCCGTCAGTGAAACAGGGTGGAAATGAAAACCAGTTGTGCGAGTCGTTTATCACCGAGCTCGGCTCCAGGCGCGCCTTCCCTAAAGCCATGGCGTAAAGGCGCGTTCACGGCACAGAGGCGCTGGCGGCCGCGCGGAGAGGCGCGGGGTGTCCTTTAAGAAGTTCAGCGCTGACCACAGCGCGCTCGCCCTCTCCCGACTGCGCAGGTGGAAGCGAGTTCAAGGTTGGCCGACGGCAAGCCTTTCCTTCTGCCTGGGTCGCCGGAGGCCGTGGCAGTTGGGGGGCTCCTCGCGCTCGCGGCCACAGCAACTCCGCGCCGCAGCCCCTGGCGCCGGGCACGGACTTGCCGCAGGAAGTACGTCTGGTTGGCGCTGCAGAAAGTTCCCCAGTGCTCGCAGACGCTGCATCTGACCCCGCGTCAGCCCCACGCGGAGCGCCCACGCGGGAATCGGGCTAAGACGAGACTCGCTCGCTCGGAAGCAGAGGAGCAGGGCTGTTCGGCTCCGCCTGCCCATTTCCTGCGAGGCTGAGCTGTGCGCATTGACTAGCAGGCACGGGCCTGCTCCCGAAAGGGCGCACGCAGGTGCCACGTCTCCTCCAACCACGTCCGAGGGCGCACGCAGGTGCCACGTCTCCTCCAACCATGTCCGAGGGCGCACGCAGGTGCCACGTCTCCTCCAACCACGTCCGAGGGCGCACGCAGGTGCCACGTCTCCTCCAACCACGTCCGAGGGCGCACGCAGGTGCCACGTCTCCTCCAAACACGTCCGAGTCCCGCTGGTGACCACTGCTCTGCGTTTCTTATGGGTTCTTTCCCGTTATTTTGCAACCATTCATTTACGGCCCTGCTTGCGCTGTAGACTGTCCCTCATTCCTCCGTCTTCCTGTTTCAGCTCAATGCGTGATGTATGTCAGTGACCTCTTAATGTTTATGACAAAATTAATCCTCTGGCTTCCCAAGAAGGCCGGCCTCGCGCCCTCCCTCCGCATGGGCGTTTCCCATCGCCTCCTAGAAACGTGAGCTTCAGCACGGAGTCATCGTTGCCGGGGACTCCGGCGGGCGCCTCCGTTGCCTCCCAGACAGAAGGAAGGGGATAGAGACCAGCCCTGCCTTTCGGGCACAGGGCTGGGCACAGGGCTGGGCACAGGGCTGGGCTGCGGCCGACTGCAGCTTCTGGGAGCGGCTGTTGGCTCTGCGAGGTCGAATCTCTGAGCTTCCCAACCAGGAACGCATCTCGGTGCAGCTGCCTCCAAACTGCTCGCAGCATGGCTCATCAGTGCAAAAGCTGGGCGTCCGTGGGCGCCGCGATCTGTGCTGGGGTGAGAGGCCCTGGCCTCCACTGCATGGACAGTGAAGGAAACCGGATCTCCCGGGCCACCGTCTCTGCAGGTTCTGGCTCTGTGTATGCATATGGGGTCATGGATGGGCTTCCTCCTATGGCCTGGAGGTGGGGGAGCCTATGATCGGGCCGTGGAGCCATCTACCGAGCCGCCTATAGGGATGTACTCAGGAGGTTCCTCCAGCCTCTACCATGTCCGTGAGGACGGCTGGATGGAGTACAGCGGATCTACCCCCTGAAGGAGGGTGGATGTCGCTGCTTGTGTTTCTGGGGGTGACTGCTGTTGGTGATATGGATACAGCTCCCCATTCTATAGTGGAGGGGCCCCGAATTGTGTTGCTTGGTTTTTATGCTCCTGTGCATGGACCTCCACTGTTACAGTTGATGAGCTGCTGCAGAGGTGATGGTTGGTTCTCCTTTCTTGGATGTTCATATTACACTACTCAACCCCCCTCCTCCCCCCCCAAATTACTACTCTATCTATACACTCAATAATCATTCAAATTACATTTTTTCAGTGTTCTGTTTTCCTACCATTCGCATATGGAGAAGTCTATTTAAAAGCCGCCTTTAGGTATTGTAGGAATGTTGCAAGTAGAGCCTGTGTTTTACAACTTCCAGAACCCAGTTCATGACCCTACTCGAGGTTAGAACAGCAAAATACTGGTTTCCCAGACTCCCTTGCAGCCCAGTGTGCTATGGAACTAGTTATGGCCAAAGCAAGGTCAGTGAAAGTCCATGGGAGCCACCCTGTTCCTCTTCTTGTTCCACTGAAGGCCCTGCAGCTGCCTGCAGGCCGGAGGCAGCGAGGGCGACTGATGCATCACCCAGGGCAGGAGAGCAGGGACAGAGGCCGGGGTCTGGAGGCCGCCCGGAGTAGCTGGTAGCTGACTGGCACAGCACCAGCCACCTGTAAGAAATTTTTACCCCAAAGGTGGCCTAACGTCTTTGAACATTTTCAATTCAGCAAGAATCATGGAGTAATTGTTCTGAGCATAGCTCTGTGCTAGTCTGAGGGGAAATACACAGCTCAACTAAGACGAAGCACCCAAGAAGATGCTTTTTAGAATGTATAGGAAAGCCCATTTGAGAGTTTTGACATGTCCCCAAGTCTTATATTTTGTTATTTCTGCTATCAACTCCCAACATAAGGCGGTTTATATATATTTTTGAACCATTATAAAATAGGTTTGGCTTTCACCACACTGCCCCTGAATACTTCATCCTACACTTTCAAACAAGCAGTTTTTTCTTCTCTAACACCATGATATCATTATCATATTTAATATTCCCAAATAGATCTAATGCCTGGCCCATATTCAGATTTCCTCAATCGTCCACCCTAAATGCTTCCTATGGTTGCTTTTTTAGAACCACAATCCAAGCACTGCCTCACATTTTCATCTAAACTTCCCCTCATTTCTTCGTGACTTTGGCTTGTTCAAGAGAACAAGCCAGTTGCCATTAAGTGTCTCACTTTAAGAATTTTCTCAGATTGGTTCCTCTGGTGTCATTTTATTGTTTCTCTGTCTCCATAATTCCAGTAACTGGAGTTCTATCTAAAGGTTTGATGAGATTTGAGTTAAATATTTTTGGCAAGAACCTGGCAAGAGATCCCTGTGCTAATTTTCATGGTTTCTTTTAGTGACATGCAGCTGGACACCACCTCCTATGCTCAGGCCAGCTTCTCGGTCATTGGTCTTGTGCTTCCTGTGCCTGAGCTGACCCTTGTCCTTGAAGCCCCACACTCACATGCTTTTGGTGTGCTGTGCTCTACACAGAGGTCATCTTTCTGTAGGCACAGTGTGTCTCTAACCCTGTAGTCATCTTTCTGTAGGCACAGTGTGTCTCTAACCCTGTAGGTCATCTTTCTGTAGGCACAGTGTGTCTCTAATTCCTGTAGGTCATCTTTCTGTAGGCACAGTGTGCCTCTAACCCTGTAGGTCATCTTTCTGTAGGCACAGTGTGTCTCTAATTCCTGTAGGTCATCTTTCTGTAGGCACAGTGTGCCTCTAACTTCTGTAGGTCATCTTTCTGTAGGCACAATGTGCCTCTAACTCCTGTAGTCATCTTTCTGTAGGCACAGTGTGTCTCTAATTCCTGTAGGTCATCTTTCTGTAGGCACAGTGTGTCTCTAATTCCTGTAGGTCATCTTTCTGAGGCACAGTGTGTCTCTAACCCTGTAGGTCATCTTTTTGAGGCACAGTGTGTCTCTAAGTCCTGTGTTTGAGCAGGACCTGGAACTTGCTTATGACCAGTAGATTACAGAGCAGGCGAAGGGATGTCACTCCCCTGTTTCGGTATGTAGAACAATGACACCATCTAGCCAGCAGTTTCTGTTTCTTGCTGACCTTTACTAAGCAAACCTCCATGTTGGGAAAGTTCACAGGTAAGGAAGTGAGTGCAGCCCCCACCCACAGCCAGCAAGCACTGAGGCCCTAGTCCAGCCCTCAAGCACCTGAAGCCTGCTGAGAACCATGTGCCTGAGCTGGACATGGCTCCTTCCCCATTTGAACTTTCATATGAAACCTCAGCCCTAGCTAACACCTTGATTGTAGCCTCATGAGACCCTGAGCAAGATCACTCAACTAAGCTGTACCTGGATTCCCAACTCACAGAAACAGAGGTAGTAAACGCCTGTTGTTTGAAGTTAATAAGTTTTGGGGTGATTTGTTACTTAACAATAGATAATGAATACATCCCACAATTTATATTTCAAGCCTAATCAGTCTTTAAGGACCATCCTAAATATCCTAGTATCCTTAGGATTCTAATGCTCTGTGTCCCTGCTGATCCTTTATGGTCAGAGCCACACAATTCATTCTCTCAAACTGCACCCATACCATTAATATCACCTTCCTAACTGGACCATAAGTCCTTTGCATGCAGGAGCCACAGTGAAAAGCTGTACCTCCTGCATTCTGAAGCACATGTTGTAAGGTAGGAGGTACTCACTGAACACTTGTTATTAACAGCAATAGCAATTATTATATTCAATAACCCGTAACAGTGTACACTCACTGTAAGCCTGCCTCACCAAATGTTGAGAGCTGTATCAATAACATAATTAAAATCTGCCTATAATAAGGAGAAGTATTTGGCTGTGCAAAAAACCCACACACTATTATTTGGAAATTCCTTTTATTTTTATTAAAACAATACAAATGGAGTGAGTTAGTGACAATGACGTTTTCCAGATGTTCTCTAGATAAGACAATAAAAATATAAACAAAAGTATTTTCTTATTTTTTTCCTGAGAAAATTCCAATAATGAGCTCAGTCTTTAATTGATTGACTCTCCCCAACAAATTCACATTTTCTCTCTAAGCTTGGTGTGCTGAACACAGCAAGGACTTGAAGAGTCCATGTGTTCATAAAGCACTTTAGAGTTCTAAGTTAAAGATGGTTTGCAAAGGAAACACACAAGAAGGCCCACAGCCACTTTCTGTCAGTAAAACACTTGGAACATGCATGGAAGAGAGAAGGAATAAGATGAGAACATGAAACCGCAGCCAAGCACCCAGGCTTGTCTCTCAAGAATGAGTTCATGACCTGAGAACCAAGATGGCCGCATAGGGTAAACACCGGATATTGCTGCCTCGCACAACCACTTCAAAAATACAACTAAAAGACAGAACGGACATCACCCAGAACCACAGGAAGGCTGGCTGAGGGGAAATTCTTCAACTAGAAGGAAAGAGAACAGCATACCGAGACTCAGAGGAGGCGCAGTGTGGAAAATACAAAGGTGCGGAAGTGCGCGCAGAGCGGGCTGGCGGCTGAGGGTGCGGTTGTCTGTTTCAATCTGGAGGGAGTCTCAGGCTCTGAGCTCCAGTTCTGGGCGAGTCTCTAGGGACCCAGACTCAAACGGGAGAAGTGGGACTGTCTGACATTGGTCGGAACTCGAGGGCAGCTTTCTCTCCGAGGTTTGCAGCAGTTACTGGGACTCTGAGAGGCAGAGCCTCTGGGGACGGGACTGAGAGCAGCCATAACTGCTCGCTCCGCCTGCCCTGTTGATCCCCTGGGACCCACCCCGCCCAAGCCCTGCACAGAGCTATTTGCCGGATAGCCTCAGGCAAAGGCTAGATTAGCACCTCCCCAGAGGACGGAAGTTCTCCCACTGCAGACACAACTGATTCTCACAGCCAGTTGGCCTGGAGGTCAAATACACCGAAGTATTACCTACAACAATCAAGGTTAACTACAACAAGACTGCACACAAAGACCACTAGGGGGTGTACCAAGAAAGCATAAAAAATGCGGAGACAAAGAAACAGGACAAAATTGTCAATGGAGGATATATAGTTCAGAACCACACTTTTAAGGTCTTTCAATAATTTTCTAGATAAACTTAATGAGATCTACAAGAAATCTAATGAGACCCTTGATGTTGTGATAAAGAACCAACTAGAAATTAAGCATAAACTGACTGAAATAAAGAATATTATACAGACTCCCAACAGCAGACCAGAGGAGCTCAAGAATCAAGTCAAAGATTTGAAATGCGAAGAAGCAAAAAACACCCAACCGGAAAAGCAAAATGAAAAAAGAATCCGAAAATATGAAGATAGTGTAAGGAGCCTCTGGGACAGCTTCAAGCATACCAACATCAGAATTATAGGGGTGCCAGAAGATGAGAGAGACCAAGATATTGAAAACCTATTTGAAGAAATAATGACAGAAAACTTCCCCCACCTGGTGAAAGAAATAGACTTACAAGTCCAGGAAGCACAGAGAACTCCAAACAAAAGGAATCCAAAGAGGACCACACCAAGACACATCATAATTAAAATGCCAAGAGCAAAAGACAAAGATAGAATCTTAAAAGCAGCAAGAGAAAGAAACTCAGTTACCTACAAGGAATACCCATACGACTGTCAGCTGATTTCTCAACAGAAACTTTGCAGGCCAGAAGGGAGTGGCAAGAAATATTCAAAGTGATGAATACCAAGAACCTACAACCAAGATTACTTTATCCAGCAAAGCTATCATTCAGAACTGAAGGTCAGATAAAGAGCTTCACAGATAAGGAAAAGCTAAGGGAGTTCATCACCACCAAACCAGTATTATATGAAATGCTGAAAGGTATCCTTTAAGAAGAGGAAGAAGAAGAAAAAGGTAAAGATACAAATTATGAACAACAAATATGCATCTATCAACAAGTGAATCTAAGAATCAAGTGAATAAATAATCTGATGAACAGAATGAACTGGTGATTATAATAGAATCAGGGACATAGAAAGGGAATGGACTGACTGTTCTTGGTGGGGAAAGGGCTGTGGGAGATGCGGGAAGAGACTGGACAAAAATCGTGCACCTATGGATGAGGACAGTGGGTGGCGAGTGAGGGCGGAGGGTGGGGCGGGAACTGGGAGGAGGGGAGTTATGGGGGGAAAAAAAGAGGAACAAATGTAATAATCTGAACAATAAAGATTTAATAAAAAAAAACAACTAAAATATTTTTTAAAAAATGCCGAAACTGGTTTGGCTCAGTTGATAGAGCGTCGGCCTGCAGACTGAAAGGCCCCGGGTTCGATTCCGGTCAAGGGCATGTACCTGGGTTGCGGGCACTTCCCCAGTGGGGAATGTGCAGGAGGCAGCTGATCTATGTTTCTAACTCTCTATCTCTCTCCCTTCCTCTCTGTAAAAAATCAATAAAGTATATTAAAAAAATAAAAAAAGATGAGCACATGATCACTTAGAAGGAGACAGTGGGTCTGTCTACAGCCAGGCATGGACACTTCCACATACATTCTCCACCCCCAGAGTTCCCTCCCTCGTGGTTCTGGGACTAATAGTGTCCACCCAGGAAAGACACTTGCAAGAGGTTAGGAAGGCATCATTCAGAGATGGCCGGTAGAACGCGTGGCCAGATGGCGAATTCAGAATACTGTCTCAGATTGCTCGACAGAACTCACCACGTTTCTCAGAGTGGAAGTCAGAGGGAGCTTCCAGGGATCCCTGGGGAAAGCAGTCACTTCCTGAGAGTCTTCTGAGCACCACTGAGTGGAAGAATCAGGCTAAGTTTCCAGGGGCTGCTTCACTTACTTGCTCCCCCACGCTACTGAACTACATTTCAATAGCCCAAGAGTCCCTGAGCTCGGCTCGCACGGTATGTACCCAGGTGGATGTCTCTGAATTTTTTCTCTTGGCACTTGGGTTGTCTAAATGTCAAAACTTGAGTTTGTTTGTTTTTTTAAATGTATTTCTTTATTGATTTCAGAGAGGAAGGAAGAGGGAGAGAGAGACAGAAACATCAATGATAAGAGAGAATCATTGATTGGCTGCCTCCTGCACACCTCCGACTGGGGATTGAGCCTGCAATCGGGCATGTGCCTTGGCCGGAATCAAACCTGGGACTCTTCAGTCCGCAGGCCGATGCTCTATCCACTGAGCCAAACTGGGTACGGCAAAAACTTGAGTTTTTGCTCAAATCTAGAATTTTTCTTACATCACTATTTCTCTTATCGCTCCCTGTCTGCCTATTTTTTGTCATGATTTTTTATTTATTTATTTATTTATTTATTCATATTTATTTATTTAATTTTATTGTTGACAGTATCACAGATGTCCCCCATTTTTCCCCTTTGCCCACCTCCACCTGGCCCACACCCCAGGCCTTCACATACTATTATCTGTGTCCATGGGTTGTGCATACATGTTCTTTGGTTAATCTCTTTCCGTTCCCCTTCTTCTCTCCCCTCTGACACGTGTCAGTCTGTTCCACGCTTCCATGCCTCTGGACCTATTTTGCTGTCAATTTCTTTTGTTTATTAGATTCCACATATAAATGTGATAATGTGATATTTGTCTTTCTCTGACTGGCTTAGCATAATAATCTCCAGGTCCATACATGTCGTTGCAAAGGTAAGAGAGACTTTTTAAAAATATATATATATAGCTACATAGTATTTCATTGTGTAAATGTATCACAGCTTAAAAAAATCTTTATTATTGAGAGTATTATAGATGCCCTGATTGCCCCCCCCATGCCCTTCAAACTGGCTCCCACCCGACCCCCACCCCAGGCCTTTACCACACTATTATCTGTGTCCATGAGTTGTGCATAATGCATATAAGTTTTTTGGTTAATCTCTTCCTGCCTCCTCTCCCCACTTCCTTCTGAGATTCATCAGTCTGTTCCATGCTTCCTTGTCTTTGGACCTATTTTGTTTGTCAATTTATTTTGTTCATTAGATTCCACACATGAGTGAGATCATGTGATACTTGTCTTTCTCTGACTGGCTTATTTAGCTTAGCATAATGCTCTCCAGGTCCCTCCATGCTGTCTCAAAGGGTAAGAGATCCTGCTTTTTCACTGCTGCATACTATTCCATGCTGTAAATGTACCACAGCTTCTTTATCCACTGATGGGCACTTGGGTTGTTTCCAGATCTTAGCTATTGTAAGTAACATTGCTATGAACATAGGGGTGCATACTTTCTTTCTGATTGGTGTTTCCGGATTCTTAGGATATATTCCCAGAAGTGGGATTGCTAGACAGTACCATTTTTTAATTTTTTGAGGAGACTCCATACTGTTTTCCAGTGGCTGCACCAGTCGGCATTCCCACCAGCAGTGCATGAGGGTTCCCTTTTCTCCACATCCTCACCAGCACTTCTTGTTTGCTGACCTATTAATGGTAGCTGTTCTGTCAGGTGTGAGGTTGTGGGACCCACGCAGGGTCCTCAGATAGTCAAGGCCAATGGGAGCACAGACGCCTTGTTGTCAATACGCCAGAATGGCCAAGGCTGTTCTGAGCATGAGCCTCATCGGTGTGCCCAAGGCCACGACACTATGAGTGGGTGCAAGGACACAGGATACACTGTGCCCTTCTGCAGCCAAATGAGTGATGTCGCTGTCGGCAACCAGCCTTCTTTGTCCCTGGCGTCATATGCAGGCTACTGACCAGGAGCTGCTGGAAAGAGCAGCTGGCCAGAGCAGAGGCTAGAGAGCTGAGAGGGAGAGGCGGTAGGCACGGAGAACGTAGCTCCTATGTGTGCAGGAGAGAGGAGAGCTCAGACGGAGCTGAGAGCTGGGACTGCTACGATGTAAGGCTAAGAGCTCACAGGGAGCTCAGCTATAGCCGCCATGTTAACCAGCCAGTGTGCTGGGCAGGGAGACAGGAGAAGTTGTCGAGCCAGAGAGCTCAGGTACGGCTACGATGTGAGGCAGTGAGTCTAGGGGGCAGCGTGCTGCTATTCAGATAATAGCTGTGGGTACAGAGACGGATGCTGCTTTGTGGGAAAGATGTATCTTCACCAGCCGGTGTGCGGCCGCCTGCCTGTGTGGACTTCGCTGTGAGGACTGTTGTGCCACTGGCTCTGCAGTAAAGACTCACTCTTATATGCCCACAACTTCTCACAGCTTCCCCGTCTGCCTCACACAGAACTGACCGGTGTCTCTGACAGAGGTGATACCTCAGTGTAGTTTTAATTTCCATCTCTCTGATAATTTGTGACTTGGAGCAATAGACTTTTTCAAATGTCTATTGGTCACCTGTATGTTTTCTTTGGAGAAGTGTCTATTCTGGTCCTTTACTTATTTTTAGATGGATTGTTTGTCTTCCTGGTGTTGAGTTTTATGAACTCTATATGTTTTGGAAACTAATCCCTTATTGGCAAATATGTTCTCCACACAGCGGCTCCCTTTTCCTTCTGTGGGCGCTCTCTGGCTGTGCAGAAGCTGTTTATTTTGATTAGTCCCATTTGTTTAATTTTTATTGTTTCCCTTGCCCTAGGAGATGTATCGGTGAAAATATTGCTATGTGAGAAGTCTGAGATTTTATTGCCTGTTTCTTCTAGAATTCTTACGATTTTGCAACTTACATTTAAATGTTTTATCCATTTTGAGTTTATTCTTGTGTATGGTGTAAGTAGGTGGTCTACTTTCATTTTTTTGCATGTAGCTGTCCAATTTTCCCAACACCGTTTATCTTTACTCCACTGTATGCTCTGGCCTCCTTTGTCAACTACTAACTGACCATAAAGGTGTGGGTTGATTTCTGGGGTCTCTGCTCTGTTCCATTGGACTATGCCTGTTCTTGTGCCAGTACCAGGCTATTTTTGTTACTATGGTTTTGTAGTATAGTTTGATATCAAGAATTGTGATTCCTCCAACTTTGTTCTTCCTTCTCAAGATTGCTGACACCATTCAAGGTCTTTTTTTTTGGTTCAATATAAATTTTTGGAATATTTGTTCCATAACTTTGAAGTATGCCATTGATATTATAATAGGGATTGCACTGACTCTATAGATTGCTTTGGGTAGTATGGACATTTTAATAATATTAATTCGCGAACACGGTATGTACTTCCACTTGTTTGTATCTTCCTCCATTTCTTTTTTCAATGTCCTGTAGTTTTCTGAATAAAGATCTTTTGCCCCTTTGGTTAAGTTTATTCCTCGGCACCTTATTTTTTGTTGCTGCAATGGTAAATGGGATTATTTTCCTAGTTTCTCTTTCTGAGAATTCATTATTGGTGTATAAAAATACCATCAATTTCTGGATTTTAATTCTGAATCCTGCTACTTTGCTGAATTCATTTATTAAATCCAGTAGTGTTTTGGTAGAGTCTTTAGGGTTTCCTATGTACAATATCACATCATCTGTGAATAATGACAATTTTACTTTTTTTCTAATTTGGATGCCTTTTATTTCTTCTTCTTGTCTGACTGCTGTGGCTAGGACTTCCAGTACTTAGTTGAATAAGAGTGGTGCAAGCAGACATCCCTGTCTTGTTCCTGATCTTAGAGGAAATGGTTTTAGTTTTTACCCATTGAGTATGATGTTGGCTCTAGTTTTGTCATATAGGACCTTTATTATGTTGCGATATGATCTATCTATTCACACTTTTCTGAGAGTTTTTATCATAAATTGGTGCTGGATTTTGTCAAATCCCTTTTCTGCATATATTGATATGATCATGTGATTTTTATCCTTTATTATGTTTATGTGATGTATCACATTCATTGATTTGTGAATATTGTACCAGCCTTGTATCCCCAGAATAAACCCCACTGGTCATGGTGTATGATCTTTCTAATGTATTGCTGGACCCAATTTGCTAATATTTTGTTGAGAATTTTAGCATCTATGTTAATCAGGAATATTGGCCTATAATTTCTTGCTGTGTAGTGTCTTTATGTGGTTTAGAAATTAGGATAATGCTGGCCTCATAAAAAGAACTTGGAAGTCTTCCTTCTTCTTGAAGTTTTGGAATAGTTTGAGGAGGATAGGTATTCTTCTTTGAATGTTTGGTAAAACTCACCTGTGAGTCCATCCAGTCCAGGAATTTTATTTGCTAGTTTCTTGATTACTGCTTCAATTTCATTACTTATTATTGGTCTATTCAGGTTTTCTGATTCTTCTTGATTAAGTTTGGAATATTGTATGTTTATAAAATTTGTCCATTTTTCCCAATTTGTCCAATCTGTTGGGAAATAGTTTTCCATAGTATTCTCTTACTATCCTTTGTATTTCTGTGATGTCAGTTGTTACTTCACTTGTTTTATTTCTGATTTTATTTATTTGGGTGCATTCTCTTTCTTTCTTGATGAGTCTGACTAAAGGTTCATCAATCTTGTTTATCTTTTCAAAACCAGCTCTTGGTTTCATTGATCTTTTGTATTTTTTTAATCTCTATATGTCATTTATTTCCACTCTAATCTTAATTATTTCCTTCCCTCTACTTACCCTGAGATTTGTTTGTTGCTCTTTTTCTAGTTCTTTTGTAGGGTTAGGTTGTTTATTTGAGACTTTTCTTGTTTCTTGAGATAGGCCTACAATGCTATGAATTTCCCTCTCAGAACTGCTTTCTCTGTGTCTCATAGATTTTGGCTTGTTACATGTTCCCTTTTATTTGTTTGTAGGAAGTTTATAATTTCTTCCTTCATCTTATTCATAACCTATTTATCGTTTAATAACATACTGTTTAGCCTCCATGGGTTTGAATTATTTTGAGTGTTTCCATTGTAGTTGATTTCTAGTTTCATGCCATTGTGATTCAAAAAGATGCTTGATATGATTTCAATCTTCTTGAATTTGTTAAGACTTATTTTGTGTTCTAACATGTGGTCTATCTTTGAGAATGTTCCATGTGCACTTCAGAATAATGTATATTCTTCGGCTTTGGGATGAAATGTTCTGTAAATATCAATGACTTGATATCTGATGTGATCTAGTGTGCTATTTAAGGTCTCTGTTTCCTTGTTGATTTTTTGTATTGAAGATGTATCCATTGATGTCAATAGGGTGTTAATGTCACTATTATGTATTGCTGCCGATCTCTCCCCTAAGTCCTCCAAGAGTTTTTGTAATATATTTAGGTGCTCCTGTAGTGTGTGCTTATATGTTTGTCAGGGTTATATCCTCTTGTTGGATTGGTCCTTTTAGTATTATGTAATGACTTTATTTGTCTCTTTTTATGTCCTTTGTGTTGAAGACTATTTTATCAAATATAGGTATTACTACCGCAGCTTTTTTTTTCTTCATTTCTATTTGCATCAAAAACTTTTATCCAGTCCTTCACGTTCATCCTATGTGAGCGTTTGGTTCTGAGGTGGGTTTCTTGTAGGACAGTATACATATGGGTCATGTTTTCTTATCCATTTAGCTACCCTATGTCTTTTGATTGGAGCATTTAATTCATTAATATTTAAGGTCATTATTGATAGATATTTATTGCCATTTTTATTCTTTATGCTTATATTTCTCTTTCTATTTTTTCTTTTTCTTCTTACATGTCTTGCAATGCTGGTTTGGTGGTAATAAACTGATTTACCCTTTTTATTTGTCTGGGAAACTCTTTATTTTACCTTTTATTTTCAATGATAGCCTTGCTGGATAGAATAGTCTTGGTTTCATTACTTCGAATACTTCATGCCATTCCCTTCAGCCTATAGTGTTTCTGTCGAGAGATCAGCTGACAGCCTTACTGGAGCTCCCTTGTAGGGAAGTGACTGCCTCTCTCTTGCTACCCTTATGGTTCTCTTTGTCTTTAACATTGGCCATTTTAATTATGATGTATCTTGGTGTGGGTTTCTTTAGGTTCATCTTGATTGGGACTTTCTGTGCTTCCTGAACTTGTGTGCCTTTTTCTCCCACCAGTTTAGGGAAGTTTTCTGTCATTTTTCCCTCAAACAGGTTATCTTTTCTTTACTCACTTTCTTCTCCCTCTGTCATGCTTATGATGCAGATTTTGTTGTGTTTCATCTTGTCCCAAAGTTCCCTTGAAGTATCCTCACGATTTTTTGTTATTTTTTCTTATATTGTTATGATTGAATGATTTTTTTCTTATTGTTTTCTAATCCACTAATTTTATCCTCTGCTTCTACTAATGTACTGTTTGTTCTTTCCAGTGTATTCTTTTTTAAAAAAAAATGTTTTATTGATTCTTTTTACAGAAAGGAAGGGAGAGGTATAGAGAGTTAGAAACTTCGATGAGAGAGAAACATCAATCAGCTGCCTCCTGCACACCCCGCACTGGAAATGTGCCCACAACCAAGTACATGCCCTTGACTGGAATCAAACCTGGGACCTTTCAGTCCACAGGCCGACACTCTATCCACTGAGCCAAACCAGTCAGGGCTCCAGTGTATTCTTTATTTCAGATATGTCATTCTTTTTCAACTGTTTGTTTTTCATGGTTTCTGTCCTTTTTCATGCTGTTGAGCATTCTTAAAATCATTACTTCATACTCTGTTTCTGATCAATTTCTTCCCTTTATTTCATTTAACTCTTTTTGGAGATTCCTCCTACTATTTCATTTAAGGCCTGTTTCTTTGTTTCCCCATTTGTGCTGTTTCTTTGTGTTTGTTTCTGTGTATTGGATAGGATGATATGACTCTCAGATTTGGTGGGGTGGCCTTCTATATTGTGTGTCTTGTAAGATCCAGGGGTGTAGTCTCCTTGATTTGAGCTGAGTGCTCTAGGAATGTCTCTTTTGTGGGCTATGTGGGCCTTAGTTGTTACAATTGTGTCTTGATGGCTATTGTTCCATTTGTGGGTGGCTGACTTTGAGACTGAACCCAGACCACATCATGCCACTATTATACTGGTGCTGATAGAACAAAACTAGACAAAACAAAATAAACCTAAAACAAAATGAAAACAACCAAACCAACAACAACACCAAAAAGAACAAAAAAAAATTATAAGGAAAAAAGAATACTAAAGAACAAGAGACCAAAAGAATTAGAAACAAAAGAGAAAAAGGAGACCAAAAGAAAAAAAAAGGAACAATAACAAAAAAAACAAAAGAAGATGAAAGAAAAGAAGAGAAAAGAATAAATACAAAAAAGAAAAGAAAAAATAATAAATGAAATAATAATAATTTTGCAAAGTAATAATAATGAATAAAATATAGAATAGGAAAGCATGGAAAAATATTAAAAAAGAAAAGAGAAAGAGAAAAAGTATAATAAGAAAAGAAAAGAGAGAAATAAGAGATATGAAAGAAAAAAGAAAAAATGTTTGAAATATGAAAGAAAAATATTTTTTTCACTTTTTTTAATCTTTATTGTTCAGATTATTACAGTTGTTCCTCTCCCCCCCATAGCTCCCCTCTACCAAGTTCCCACCCCACCCTCTGCCCTTACCCCCCCACCCCCACTGTCCTCATCCATAGGTGTACGATTTTTGTCCAATCTCTTCCTGCACCCCCCACACACCTTTCCCCCCGAGAATAGTCAGTCCACTCCCTTTCTATGCCCCTGATTCTATTATAATCACCAGTTCATTCTGTTCATCAGATTATATATTCACTTGATTTTTAGATTCACCTGTTTATAGATATGTATTTATTGTTCATAATTTGTATCTTTACCTTTTTCTTCTTCTTCCTCTTCTTAAAGAATACCTTTCAGCATTTCATATAATATTGGTTTGGTGGTGATGAACTCCTTTAGCTTTTTCTTATCTGTGAAGCTCTTTTTCTGACCTTCAATTCTGAATGACAGCTTTGCTGGGTAAAGTAATCTTGGTTGTAGGTTCTTGCTATTCATCACTTTGAATATTTCTTGCCACTCCCGTCTGGCCTGCAAAGTTTCTGTTGAGAAATCAGCTGACAGTTGTATGGGTACTCCCTTGTAAGTAACTGACTGTTTTTCTCTTGCTGCTTTTAAGATTCTATCTTTGTCTTTTGCTCTTGGCATTTTATTTATGATGTTTCTTGGTGTGGCCCTCTTTGGATTCCTTTTGTTTGGGGTTCTCTGTGCTTCCTGGACTTGTAAGTCTGTTTCTTTCACCAGGTAGGGGAAGTTTTCTGTCATTATTTCTTCAAATAGGTTTTCAATATCTTGCTCTCTCTTTTTATCTGGCACCCCCATAATTTGGATGTTGATTCGTTTGTAGTTGTCCCAGAGGCTCCTTACACTATCTTCATATTTTTGGATTCTTTTTTCTTTTTGCTTTTCCGGTTGGGTGTTTTTTACTTCTTTGTACTTCAGATCTTTGACTTGATTCTTGTGATCCTCTAGTTTGCTTTTGGATCTCTGTATAATATTCTTTTTTAAAAAAATATATTTGTTATTGATTTTTTACAGAGAGGAAAGGAGAGGGATAGAGAGTTAGAAATATCGATGAGAGGGAAACATCGACCAGCTGCCTCCTGCACACCTCCCACTGGGGATGTGCCCACAACCCAGGTACATACCCTTGACCGGAATCGAACCTGGGACCTTTCAGTATGCAGGCTGACGCTCTATCCACCAAGCCAAACCAGTCTTGGCTGTATAATATTCTTTATTTCTGTCAGTGTATGCTTAATTTCTAGTTGGTCCTTTTTCATATCCTGGAGGGTCTCACTAGATTTCTTGCGGGTCTCACTAAATTTATTGGCAGTTTCTAGAAAATTCTTGAAAAACCTTATAAGTGTGGTTTCAACTCTATATCCAGTCGTTTGCTTTCCTCCATTTATGATATTTGTGACCTGTCTCTTTGTCTCCACATTTTTTATGCTTCCCTGTGTTGATAGAGTGGCTTTCTGTGCTAGGTGTCCTGTAGGGCCCAGTGGCTCTGCCTCCCCAATTACGTGAGGTGGACACTCTTGGTGCACCCCTTTGTGGGCTTTGTGCACAGTCTTGTTGTAGTTAACCTTGATTATTGTAGGTATCACTGGGAGGAATTGACCTCCAGGCCAATTGGCTGTGAGAATCAGCTGTGTCTACAGTGGGAGAACTTCTATGCTGGAGACACCCTTCTGGGGCAAGACTTGCTTCAGTGGGGCTTTGGTGCTCACTGCGTCTGCCCCCTGAGTGTGTCCCTTATGGATCTGAGGAGTTGTAATCTGGATGGTCCCACTCTGACCACTGGGTACACTGGCTCTTGGATCTCTAAGGAGGTGCTAATTTAGCCTCTGCCTGAGGCTACCCAGCAGGAGCTGTGGGGAGATTTGCAGATTCCTCTTCTTTGTTTGGGGTTTGGAGGTGCCAAGATGAAGCCCAGCTGTGAAGCAATGCAAGCTGCTGTGGGGCCTTGGGCCTTCTTTTGGAAGTTCTGGGTCTCTCTGACCCAGCTGTAGTTTGTTAGACAATTTTAGATTGCAAAGGTACAGGTCATTCATATGCAAAAGCCTCTGCGCACAGCTTGTGTGGGGCGGGGTCTCAGGGAATCAACAGGGTGGAGCAAACAGCTATGGCTTATTCTCAGCCCTGCCCTAAGAGGTCCTGGGTCTCAGTGTCTCAGGGTAATCACTGCAAACACCTCTGAGAGAAAGCCGCCCTTGAGTTCCGACCGATGCCAGACAGTCCAGTTTCTCCCTGTATGAGTCTGCGTCCCCAGAAACTAGCTCGGAACTGGAGTTCAGAGCAGTGGGGAGCTTGAGACTCCCTCAGGATTGAAAAAGACACCTGCTTCCTCCGTTGCCAGCCCTTTCTGCATGCGCCTCCGTACCTCTGCACTTTACTTCCGCACCTCCTCTGAGTCTCAGTGCTTTTCTCTTTCCTTCTAGTTGTAGAATTTCCACTCAGCCAGCCTTCCTGTGGTTCTGGATGATGTCCGTTTTGTCTTTTAGTTGTATTTTTGAAGTGGTTGTGTGAGGCAGCAATTTCCATCTTGGTTTCTCCCCCCAAATTTTTTTTTATTACAAATGTGTAGTATTCCATTGTGTAAATGTAACCACAGCTTTTTTATCCACTCATCTGCTAATGGGCAGTTGGGATGTTTCAAATTCTTAGCTATTGTAAATTGTGCTGCTAGGAACATAGGGATGTATATATTCTTTCTGATTGGTGTTTCTGATTTCTTAGGACATACTCCTAGAAGTGGGACCACTGGGTCAAATGTTTCTCTTTGAAGAAACTCCGTACTGTTCTCCACAGTCGCTGCAACAGTCTGCATTCCCACCAGCAGTGAACTAGGTTCTCCCTTTTCTCTGCATCCTTGCCAGCACTTGTCATTTGTTGATTTGTTGATGGCAACCATTCTGACAGGTGTGATATAGGTACAAATCATCGTCATTTTGATTTGTATCTCTCTGATGGTTAGTGACTTTGAGCATTTTTTCATATTTCTCTTGGTCTTCTGTATGTCCACTTTGGAGAAGTGTCTATTTAGGTCTTTTGCCCATTTTTTAATTGGATTGTTTGTCTTCGTTTTGTTAAGTTGTATGAGTTCCTTATATATTTTGGAAATTAACCTTTCATCAGATGTATCATTGGTGAATATGTTCTTCCATGTAATGGGCTTTCTTTTCATTTTGTTGATGGTTTCTTTTGCTATGCAGAAGCTTTTTTATTTTGAAATGGTCCCATTTCTTTATTTTTCCTTAGTTTCCTTTGCCCTAGGAGATGTACCCATAAACATATTGCTATGAGAGCTGTCTGAGATTTTGCTGTTTATGGTTTCTTCTAAGATTTCTGTGTTTTCATGACTTACATTTACATCTTTTATCCATTTTGAGTTTACTCTTGTGTATGGTGTAAGTTGGTGGTCTAGTTTCATTTTTTTGCATATATCTGTCCAATTTTCTCAACACCATTTATTGAAGAGACTGTCTTGCCTCCTTTGTTAAATATTAATTGAGCATAATGACTTGGATGGATTTATGAGATCTCTGAAGTGTTTCGTTGATCTATATGCCCAGGCTCCGGGCCTCTATCTTCTGCAGGAACAGCCCCTCTCACAGCCTGGCGCTCCCTCCTCTTTCGGCCTGCCAGCCTGCCGCCCCTGGGAGCTGGCTCCGCTCCTCTCGCGACCTCGCCCTTCCTCCTGGTCTCCAGGTGTTCTCTGTCCTTCATTGATATGTCTCCTCCTCAGCTGGACCTCAGGTGGGAATCCCAGGTGAATGTTCTCCCACTTAGTTCCATTTCCAGTCTGGCCCTGGGATGAGGTGCACGACAGGTCTGCCTATTTGGCCGCCATTTCTAATTCAGTCTATATTTATTCTTTTTTAAAATTCTTTATTGTTGAAAGTATTATATATGTCTATATTTATTCTTTATTCTATTGTTCTTCTACCTATGTTATAAACCCCCAAAACTGTTCCAGGTTATATGGTCTCAGACCCTAGATTGTCTGATCCATTCTCTTAGACTACATGTTAAACCCCTCAACTCAACAAAACAAGACCCAACAACCCTCTGTTCAAACATGGGCTTGGGCAAGCCCCAGCTCAGAAAAGTTGTACTGGTTATAGGCGAGGTGGTCCTGGCTAAAATGAAGCACAACCGGGAAATTCACGTGCATGTTAGTATGGATTCTTCATGGTTTCAACAATGTGCGTTCATTTAGGTCTCAAAAAGCTTTAAGAGAGCTGCTGGGACTAAACTGACAGATTTACAGAGTCACTATAAATTATTTTTCATATGGAAAGTAAAACACCTAATGTAGCACACAGCTTTGCATTCTATGATGAATAATGATGGCTTACACATATAGTGTTTACAATGTGCCAGGCATTGTGATTGATATATCTACATATACATATAGATTTTTTTCAACTTTCTTCATTGTAAAGTAGTCCATTTACAATAGGGCAGTGAAAATTGCTATATATGGCAATTCAGAAACTGTTTAACTTGAAAATGTAAACAATTTTGAGGATGGTATGCATCTTGTTATATTACTTTGCTACACTGGTTATATCAGGGTTTATAAAAAAGAATTTAGTTTTCATCTCAGGTGAATACTAAATTTCTTTCTTTAAAAAATAAACACATTTTGTGTTTTATTATTTCAACAAGTTCTCAATCTTATTGTTTCAGCTAGTCCTGATAAATTTTACTTGTTACTGTTCATATCATTTTTATGATAAGGCATCAGATTCTCAAGTAAATACTGACAGGAGCAGGGCTGGAATTTCATACATTGTTTGTGTAATCTGTGCCCCCGCGAGGTGAATAGGTCACCCATTCTTGTGTAGCAGAATAGCAGCAGTTCCCAAGCGTGCCTGTGAAGGACCTCAGAGCACGTCTGTGGAACGTCAGAGCCCTGGTCCTGGAGGACAAGATCACGTGAGGCGGCAGCCCGGGCGGGGGCACAGACTCCGAAGGAAGTGGTGGCATATCACTTCCAAAGGCAGATGGGACCAGGGCGCAGCCCCGCCCAGCCATCCATCAGGAGGCTGCTGGGCTCTCTGCATAGGGCTGAGACCTTTTCTTTCTCCCTGTCATGGTGCATGAAGCTACACCCATGGTCCCAGTCAATGCCTTAGGGAAGAGGTGAAATCTGAAAACACACACACACCCATTTGGAGCTCATATTGAGCTTATTCAACACTCAATAAGAATAAGTAAAATATACAGTATTATAGTTAATGATACACGCCAAGGGAAACATAGAGCAGCTACGGGGGATAGGAATGGCAACTTTGGGAACAGGTGGCCAGGAAGGCTCCAGTGAGAAGGTGGCATTTGAGTAGAACCTGGAGGCGCTGAGAAGCATGCCAGGCAGCCTCTTAGAGAAGAGCATTGCAGGCAGCTGGGCACTAGGCCCAGCCTGTTGAGAAAGGCTAAGGAAGCCAGTGAGGAAGGAATGAGGGAGGGAGGAACAGGGACAGTCCTGGGAGCGGAGGGTATGTGGAGAACGGAGGGCCAGGTCACTGGAAAGATGTTTGTGTTCTCTGTAGATTCGGACAATTGCAGAGACTGTTAATGGGACAGGAGGAAAAGATGTGAGTTGGATTTTTTTTAATTTTTAGTTTATGTTTTTAAAAATTTTTTAGAGAGAGACGTGGAAGGGAGAGAGAGAAAAACATTGGTGTGTTCCATTTATTTATGCTCTCATATGTGCCCTGACTGGGGAGCGAACCCTCAACCTTGGCATATCAGAACAGTGCTCTAACCAACTGAGCTACCTAATCAGGGCATGAGTTGGATTTTAAATGCATCATCCAGGCTGCCATGTTATGTTGAGCATAGACTTGGCTCAGGACAGAAGCAGAGAGAGCAGGTGGGGGCAAATAATACTAATTTAGCTTCGAGATGACGGAGGCCTGAACCACGGTAGCGGTCATAAAAATTGGTTGGCGAAGGGATCTCTTCTGAAGATGGAGCCTTGATGTGGCATGTGGGAGAAAAGGAGGAGTCCAGGGTGACCTCAAAGTATCGGGCCTGAGCAGTATTTACTGAGATGGAAAGATGGCGGGAGGAGGAGGCTGGGGGAAAGGTCAGCAGTTGTGTTTTGGGCATTTGTAAGTTGGATATGCCCCTCAAAAATTCAAGTGGAAATGTTGAGGATGTCATTGATTACATGTCACTGGAGCTCTGGGGAGGGATCCAGATGCAGATGCCCATTACGGTATCGGTCTACAGGTGGCATTCACAGAAGCAAGACTGCATGCCATTCTGGAAAGAATGAGACATTCCAACTTTTGAAGATAAGGAGATGCAAGGAAATAGAAAGGAGTTGGAAAAAGAATGGCCAGTATGACCAGCAGAAAACCGGGGATGCCAAGCCAAGAAAGTGTTTCAAGAAGATGAGGCTCACATGCTATTAATAAGTCAATACGATTAAAATTTATAACTGACCCTTGGGATTAGAACCATGGAAATCACGGAAGACCTTGTTAAGAACAGCTTTCCTGGAGAGTTAGAGGTAAAATCCTGGTAATAGTGAACTCAAGGTCAGTGAATTTGGTGGAGTGAGGACTTCCGAAAACTCTCTGCTTCCTGAAAGCAATGAGGAAACTGGTAAGATTGTCAGAATCAACTTTCTAAGAACCTTGGAAATTAACCGAAGTCTTGTAGCAACCCAGGGAGCATTTATGTAAGAAAAGCAGCCAAGTCTCAAGAACAGAAAGCGTTGCTGAGCTTGAACTTGCGCTGTTCCCATCGCTTTCTCCCCAGCTTTTCAGAAGCCTTAGAAACCAGCAGCCTGGGGGCCATCAGGAAGGGTGAATGGAAGGCGCACGTCTTCAGATCCTTGCCTCAGGGAATTGTCATTATTGACATGTCGGGGGGTTCGTGGAAGACCCAATTAAAGGATGTCTTCATTTGACCTGATTCAGAGCTCATCCTGTGAGAAAAGAGCCTGTGCTAAGAGGTGTTTGTTAAAAATGTTTACAGACAGCTGAAACCGGTTTGGCTCAGTGGATAGAGCGTCGGCCTGCGGACTGAGAGGTCCCAGGTTCGATTCCGGTCAAGGGCATGTACCTGGGTTGTGGGCATATCCCCAGTGGGAGATGTGCAGGAGGCGGCTGATCGATGTTTCTCTCTCATTGATGTTTCTAACTCTCTGTCTCTCTCCTTTCCTCTCTGTAAAAAATCAATAAAATATATTTTAAAAAAAAATGTTTACAGACAATTGTCTAATGTCACAATTGCACAAAGTTGGGGCAAACTGTAGGCTAACAAAACAGTTTAAGAAGGAAAGCTGGAAAATGAGGTATCCACAGGGCTTTGAAAAGCTCCACTCTCCCCTGGGAATCTAGAAGGCTGTGCAGGTGCGCAGGGCTGTGTGCGTGCTCGGGAAGGACCTGGCTCTCACTTCTGGCTGCGTTCAGGCTGTGCATCAGCAGGAAGTGAGGGCTACGGCAGAGCTGTCAGCTGCCAGGCTGCGTGTGGGATGCACGCCCCAACAGGTGTGCAGAGCCGCTGGCAAAGACTGGGAGGCTCCTCGTTGTAAATCTCTCTCTAATCATTAACTGACCAGTAAGCGAATCAAACAGGGGCCTAAGTGGCCACACACAACCAAGGCTACAGACAGAACTTGTTCAGAAAAGTTGTTAAACACACAATAACGAAAACAAGCAACAACAAGAACAAACCCTGCGAGAGAGAAAAATCTGATTTCCAGGGTTGGCCCATTATTTTATTATCTAAAATGTTCAGTTTTTAACCAAAAATTGTAAGACATGCAAAGAAACAGGACATGTGGCCCACACACCAGGAAAAGTTAATAGAAACAGACCCTGAGGAAGCCTGGACACGGGACCTTCTAGAGCAGCGGTTCTCAGCCTGTGGGTCGCGACCCCTTGGGCGGTCGAACGACCCTTTCACAGGGGTCGCCTAAGACCATCCTGCATATCAGATATTCACATGACGATTCATCACAGCAGCAACATGACAGTTATGAAGTAGCAACGAAAATAATGTTATGGTTGGGTCACAACATGAGGAACTGTATTTAAAGGGCCAGAAGGTTGAGAACCACGGTTCTAGACAAAGACTTCCAATCAGCTGTTTTAACATGTCCACCCAACTAAAGGAAATCATGTCTAAAGAAATGGAGAGCCCTGACCGGTTTGGCTCAGCGGATAGAACGTCGACCTGCAGAAGGGTCGGGTTCAACTCTGGTCAAGGATATGTACCTGGGATATGGGCTTAATCCCCAGTAGGGGGCATGAAGGAGGCAGCTGATCGATGTTTCTCTCTCATCGATGTTTCTAACTCTCTACCCCTTTCCCTTCCTCTCCTAAAATGAATAAAATATACTTTTTTAAAAAGAAATAAAGAAAAGTATGAGAATGAAACATTACCAAATAAAGAGCATTAAAGAGGTATAAACTGCAAAAAAAAAAAAAAAAAGGTTCAAAAGAGTATGACAAGAGGTAAATTGACCAAAACGCTTACTATAGTGAGTGGGACAGAGCATTGGTTTCCAGGGCTTGCGGGCAGGGGCAAGGGCACTTTTGGGGTAATGAAACCATCTGTGTCCCGACTGGGCTGATGATTACAGAAATCTATGAATGTTTTAAAAATTCATGGAACTGTACCTCCAAAATAAGCCAGTTTTACTGTGTGATGATTGAAAAATAAAATTCAAAAACATCAAATGCTGATTATAAAAATAATAAAAAGAAAACATTTGTTTCACAAAAGCTAGAAATAAAATACCAGACAATACCATGTAAGCAAAAAAAGGAATAGCTTGTCCTAACCAGTTTGGCTCAGTGGATAGAGCGTCGGCCTGCAGACTGAAGGGTCCCGTGCTCAATTCCAGTCAAGGGCATGTACCTTGGTTGCGGGCATATCCCCAGTAGGAGGTGTGCAGGAAGCAGCTGATTGATGTTTCTCTCTCATCGATGTTTCTAACTCTCTATCCCTCTCCCTTCCTCTCTGTAAAAACTCAATAAAATATATTTAAAAAAAAAAAAGGAATAGCTTGGAAGAGAGTTAAAGTCCCTAGTCTTGACCCTGGCCGTGTAGCTCACTTGGTTAGAGCACTGTCTGTATATGCCAAGGTTGTGGGTTCAGTCCCCAGCCAGGCACGGAATCAACCAATGAATGCATGTATTAAGTGGAACCACAAATCTGTGTTCCTCTCTCTCTCTTTCTTAAATCAATAAATTCAAAAAAATATGTTTAAAATGTTTCTAGTGTTATTCAGAAGAACAGGCGACTTATTAAATGCAGTTTAAATTTAAGTGTGTATATTTGCTAAGGATAATCAACAAAAAGTGAAATTATAATGGGTAACTTTCACACACGTAAAGATAATTATATATATATTTAATTCAACAGGAGCCAAAAATGGAAAACAATAGAAATAAAGAGAAAGCATAATAAATTGGAAGCTTAAAATAAGTTGTTAAAAACAAAATCTCATATACATATTAACAGATTAAATTTATCTACAGCATTGGAGTCAATTGGATCATATATTAAAAATATGCTGTATAAAAGGCACACCTTAAATATTTGGGGTGGTGAGGCAAAAGGACAATTCAAAACAGAAAGATTGAAAATAAATTAATAAAACAGAATGTACAAGGCATAGCTATCTATACTAATAAAAGCCTAGGTGGCCCTCGCGCCCTCACGCCCTCACGTCACCACAAGATGGCTGGCAGGGGAGGGCAGTTGGGGGCAATTGGGCTGACAGGGGAGCAGTTAGGTGTCGATTGGGCCGGCAGGGGAACGGTTAGGGGGTGATCAGGCTGGCAGGCAGAAACAGTTAGGGGCAATCAGGCAGGCAGGCAGGCGAGTGATTAGGAGCCAGCAGTCCCAGATTGTGAGAGGGATGTCCGAATGCCGGTTTAGTACAAACTCCGAGGGGTGCAGGCTGGGCTGAGGGACAACCCCTCCCATGCACAAATTTTTGTGCACCGGGCCTCTAATCCTATATAATAAAAGGCTTATATGGAAATCGACCAAACTGCGAACAACCAGTCACTATGACGTGCACTGACAACCAGGAGGCAGATGCTCAATGCAGGAGCTGCCCCCTGGTGGTCAGTGTGCTCCCACAGGGGTAGCGCCACTCAGCCAGAAGCCAGGCTCATGGCTGGTTCATGCAGCGAAAATGGCAAGAGCTTCTCCCACCTCAGCGGCAGCACTGAGGATGTCCAACTGCCAGCTTAGGCCTGCTCGCCACGGACATCAGTCAGACATCCCCTGAGGACTCCTGGACTGTGAGAGGGTGCAGGCCGGGCTGAGAGACGCCCCCCCCCCCCCCCGCAAGTACATAAATTTCATGCACTGGACCTCTAATATATATATATATATATATATATATATATATATATATATATATATGCCAAAGCAACCGTTTGACCGGTCAACTGATAGCTATGACGCGCAATGACTACCAGGGGGCAGACGCTCCAACCGGTAGGTTAGATTGCTGCCCTGTCAGCCCTGAATCTGGTTCACCCACACCCCAGAATCACAGAGAAGGGAGTAGGGAGGTGATACCCCGATTCCTTATGGAATCGGCTGTGGGTTAGCTTGCTGCTGGGGCTCTGTCGGCCCCAAATCTGATTCACCCACACCAGATTCCCTTTCAATGTGCACAGATCTGTGCACTGGGCCACTAGTTGTATTATAAAAACAAAGCTAGCATAGCAATATTAATATCCTGTAAGATATAAGTTAATGTATAAAAATGGACAAAAGAGATAATTTCATACCATATCAATTAGGTCATTAACAAAGCCAACAAAAATGATTTCAACAAAAAGAGTTTATTTTAACAATGTAAGTAGTTCATTGCCGGGCTAGCCAGACCTGCTTAGGGACCCATGATGTCAGGAACTCCTGGCTTCCTTCTTTCTCTATGTTATGCCATCCTCATGGCTTCCTCGTGATCCTAAAATGAATGCTTTGCCTGCAGTCTCACTCCTGTATCCAGGCAGGAGAAGAAAAGGAACTGCTAAGAAGCAGTGGTGTCTTCATCAGAAGTTACACATGGCCTTTCCTAACCAGCAGTTGTAAATGATCACCCGAGTACATTGCTACTTCAACCCAAACTGGGGTCTTGTTGCTAAGGAATAAGGGAGACCGTATATGAGGTAAGCTACAGTGCCGAAACAAACTGTAATCCAGCGAGATAAAGTCACCATCAACTTATATGTCCCTAACAACGCTGCTGAGAAATGTGACATGATTACAGGAACACATTTACAAAGTCACAATCACTCTGGGAGTTTTTAAAATATATTTTATTGATTTTTTCACAGAGAGGAAGGGAGAGGGACAGAGAATCAGAAACATCGATGAGAGAGAAACATCGATCAGCTGCCTCCTGCACATCTCCCACTGGGGATGTGCCCGCAACCAAGGTACATGCCCCCGACTGGAATCGAACCTGGGACCTTTCAGTCTGCAGGCCGACGCTCTATCCACTGAGCCAAACCGGTTTCGGCCACTCTGGGAGTTTTTAAACAGCCTCTTTCAGACTCTGATTGACCAAGCAGGCAAAAAGTGTGTAAGAATAAAGAAGCTTTAAATCAGTGCTAATCAAAATCTGGTCTGTGTACTAGTGTGCCACAAGGTTAGGAACTTACACCAGAATGTAAATCACTATTCCACTAAGCCCTCAGTTCAATTAGGTTAATAGATTTAAAAAAAATATTAGGCTTGCCCTAACCGGTGTGGCTCAGTGGATAGAGCATCAGCCTGCAGACTGAAGGGTCCCAGGTTTGATTCCGGTCAAGGGCATGTACCTTGGTTGCAGGCACATCCCCAGTGGGGGGCGTGCAGGAGGCAGCTGATCGATGTTTCTCTCTCATTGATGTTTCTAACTCTCTATTCCTCTCCCTTGCTCCCTGTAAAAAAATCAATAAAATATATTTTTAAAAAATATTAGGCTTTCTTGATGAAAGAAAGTTTTTAACTGGTTTACATTCTAGTACAAACTCCTTATCTTGTCATAGACGTGATAAATTGTTCACAGACCATCTACTTTTTGACTAGTCTTCTATGTAAAGATTTCTTCTTTGACCAGCTACTTTGAGTGATACTGATTGGAATAATACCGCAGCAAGCTTAAACCCAAAATAGATGATAATTATTTGTTCCTAAAAGTTACCATGCATCTAGGACTCAACTAATCCTGTCCAAAACCTGAGGGCCTGTCAATAGGAGAGTCAGATGTGAATCCAGGCCAGTCTAGACGCCATGGCTGTTAAGTGCTCTGCGCCGCAGGCCACCCCTGTCCGGAGCTCATGTCCCGGTGTGACTCTCCCCCTCCACAGAGATCGCAGGGCGACACCCGTCACCTTCTGCCAGGGTGTGCACAGGATCTGAACTGGTGCACTTACAGTTCCCATCACACAGAGAATGGCTGGTATAAGTTGAATCTCACATTTCAGTTTTACCTCATGTTAGCTTCATCAGTTTAGGCAGAGTCCATTTACTAAGTTAATTTTCAGAAAGTCCTGGTCCCGCGTGCAGAAGGGGCAGGCGAAGGCGTGGCTGCCGTGTCCCTCCCTGTCATAGGGCCAGCTGAGGAATGTGAAACGAACAGAGCTTACCATCCCACAAACCTCAGCTGAGCTCATGTTAGACTTTCATTTTTCTGTGAATTGAGGATAGACGTCACTGTGAGAACAATAAGAGAAACACTGGAATCATGGCTATAACTTGCTCTTGACTTTTACCCCAATCTCATTTCCTTTTTCTCATAGTAGGCAGGTCCTGTTAGCAGCTTAAATTGTATCCTTCATGTCCTTATTCTGTGCAATTATATAGTACAGATTAAATATGGGATTAGTGTTTTATTACTATTATTTTGCAAAAAAAAATTTTTTTTTTTAAAGCCTATAGCACCCGATATTCCCAGGCAGTCTCCCATCCAAGTACTAACCAGGCCAGACCCTGCTTAGCTTCCGAGATCAGATGAGATCGGGTGCGTTCAGGGTGGTATGGCCGTAGACTATTTTGCAAAAATTGTATGTTGCTTTTGTAGTTGTGTGACTTGCTTTTTTTCACTTAACAATGTGACTGGGAGTTCTGTCTGTTGGTGTATATAGCTCTCTCTCACCCTGTATGCTGTGATACTGTATCATGTCAGATGTATTCATGTAGACAGTCTCCTATCGAGAGATATCTAGGTGATTTCTAATTTTTTGCCATGAAACATAACCTTGTCTGTGATTGTATCTAGTCTCCAAAGTTAGGTCTCAATAAAGTCCACCTCCAGGCTTTCCTGTCCTGACATAGTCAGTCCACTCCCACACTGAATCTGGGCTGACAGTGACTCACTGTAACCAACAGAAAACAAGGAGTTGCTGTAACAGTTCCAGGCCTAACTTACGGAGGACTGGCATTTCCGCTTCTGTGGTCTTTGGAGATGGCCACCATGCAAGAAGCCCTTCTGAAGACAGGCCGCGCACAGAGCCTTGTTGACGGACACGCCCCACATTCCCTTGGGACAAAGGCCTCCTGGAGGAAGCCCAACTGCCACGCATGTGCATGAAGAAGCTTTTCTACAGCCCAGTGGGAAACTACCCGCTAAGCCTAATCAACCCACAGAACCTGAGGAATAATCATGATTGTTTTTCTCTACTAAGAGCCGGCTTTACTATGTGGCCACAGATACGTGATGGTCAGTAATAAACAGTGCAATTTCCCTCCCCTCTCTCTGTATAGAGAACTGAATGGCCCCGGTCAGAAGTTGCCCCCATACGCCAAGGTTGCAGGTTCGACCCCAGTCAGTGCACACAATTGATTGACTAGAATCAACCAATGAATGCATAAAAGAGTAGAACAGCCCTGGCTGGTGTGCTAAGTGGTTAGAGCAGCCATGGGCAAACTACGGCCCGCGGCCCGGATCCGACCCGTTTGAAATGAATAAAACTAAAAAAAAAAAAAAAAAAAAAAAAGACCGTACCCTTTTATGTAATGATGTTTACTTTGAATTTATATTAGTTCACACAAACACTCCATCCATGCTTTTGTTCCGGCCCTCCGGTCCAGTTTAAGAACCCATTGTGGCCCTCGAGTCAAAAAGTTTGCCCACCCCTGGGTTAGAGTGTCAGTACACGCAACACACTGAAGGGTCTAGGGATAGATTCCTGGTCAAGGGCATGTACCTGGTTTGTGGTTCGCTTCCTCTCAGATGTCAGATTGTGTGCAGGAGGCAACCAGTCAATGTGTCTCACATCCATGTTTCTCTCTCTCCCTCCTTCCTCCCCCTCTCTCTGAAAAGCAATGGAAAAAATATCTTCAAGTGAGGATTAACAACAACAACAACAACAACAACAAAGTGAAACAACAAATATCTCTCTCTCTCTCTCTCTCTCTCTCTCTCTCTCATTGCTTCTCCCTCTCCCTCCCCCTCTTCCTCTCTCTCTAAAATCAATAAAGTAAGAAATAGATGTTCCAACAAACTTGCAGAGAGAGGGGGGAGAGAGAGAGAGAGAGAGAGAGAGAGAGAGAACTGGATGACTAGGTCATAGGGCACACACATCAAGATCCTGCTGAGTAGCCCTCCCAAATGGCTGCACCCAGTTACCCAGACACAAGATGACGGGGAGAACCACTTTCGCTTAAAGTGCTTGCCAGGTCAAAACCGGGATTTCATTTCATTGCATTTCTCAAATTAAGTATATTTTTCTTTGGTTATTGGCCATTTGTGTTGACTTTCCTGTTAGTCCCTGGCTGGAGGAGAGACCAGGAGGCCTGCGAGCTGTGCTGCCCCGAGCTTGTCTTCCGGGGCTGCTCCTGGCCTCGGCCTTCCAGGTTCCCGGCGCCTTTGCCTCGGTGCGCAGCTCCCGCAGCTGGCAGGCAGCTGCAAGCTCAGATCGCCCGGCCCGCGAGAGGCCACGGGCCTGTGCACGCCGCACATTGCCATGCACTTAGGTGGACATCTCCCGTGCCCTCCCAAAGAATCAAAAGCCAAACCCAGGCCCCAGCGGGTTTGGCTCAGGGATAGAGCGTCAGCCTGTGGACTGAAGGGTCCCGGGTTCAATTCCAGTCAAGGGCACATGTCCGGGTTGCGGGCTCAGTCTCCAGTGGGGTTGGGGGAGTAGGGGGGTGGCGGGAGGGTGGGGGTGGCAGGAGGGTGGGGGCGTGCAGGAGGCAGCTGATCAATGATTTTCATCATTGGTGTTTCTCTCATTCTCTCTGAAATTAATAAAAGAATAATAATAATAATAAAGAGCCGCTGTGTACTACCTGAGCCGCTGCTACTGCCTGAGCGGCCTCACCCGGTGGTGGGAGACTGGACAGCGCACTCTTCACCCTGTGCCTGGCCTTTGGGCTGCGCTAGCATTTATGACCCTAAGCCCCTGTTCTGACCCCAAAGCCCCAGCCACTCACATTTGAGGATATCTAAGCCCCAGGGTGGCCCCTGCATAATCGGGGTGGCCGCCTGCGTGTCTCAGTGGGACCTGTAATGCTGTGTATGGGTGGGGGAGGAGGCGGTGCAGGGGCACAGAACTGCCCGTGCACCCATCACACCAGCACCAGCTCATCAGGGTTTGTGGGGTAGGAAGAAGAGCCCTCCTTCGGGCTATGGCTGCCGCGCTGCTGGCCCAAATTTGGAAGATCAAGCCTTTCCTGGAAGCTCAGTGTCGCTCTGCGGAAAGCCCTTCGGGAAACGACCCTGGCTCTGGGATGGCTGTGCGCCCAGAGGGAAAGAGCATTCATGTGTGCGGGCGATCCGGAGCAGCTCTGCCCGCCTCCTGGGCACCAGCTGGGGCCTCCTTCTCTCAGAATGAGTGCTGTGATTTTGTCTATTTTAAATACTTTTACATTGGACAATTTTGTATTATGCATGAAAATCCTATCCAATAAAAGAGAAATATGGTAATTAGCGTATGTCCGCTACCCTTCCCATTGGCTAATCAGGGCGATATGCAAATTAGCTGCCAGCCAAGATGGCAGCCGGCAGCCAGGCAGCTTGAAACAAACATGAGGCTTGCTTGCTTCAGTGATGGAGGAAACCAGCGTACCCTGCCTGCCTTGCCAGCCTCTGAGCTTGCAGTTTGAAACATAGTTACAAATATAGAAGCTAAACAAAACCCCAGAAACCTGCTTTCAGCGAGCCGGGATCTCAGAGCTGGAGTTGATACAGTGTTTCGATTATAGAACACAAACAAACCAGATACCTGCTTTCAGCAGCAGAGGCCTCAGAGCTGGAGTCAGAGCTAAAGCTGACCCAGAATAAAAAAAAAAAAGAAAAAAGTAGCAGTTGGGAGCTTCAGTCACCCGCCAGCCTGAAAACAGCCCTCAGCCCCTCACCCAGACTGGCCAGGCACCCCAGTGGGGACACCCACCCTGAAAGGTGGTGACCAGCTGCAAACAGCCATCATCCCCTCACCCAGGCTGGCCAGGCACCCCAGTGGGGACCCCCACCCTGATCCAGGACACCCTTCAGGGCAAACCAGCCGGCCCCCACCCATGCACCAGGCCTCTATCCTATATAGTAAAAGGTAATATGCCTCCCAGCACCAGGATCAGCGGAGCCGAGAGGCCTCCTGGCACCGGGATCAGCATGATAGGGGGCAGCGCCCAAACCCCCTGATCACCCTGCGGCTCTGTGTGTGACAGGGGGCAGGGCCACAACCTCCCTATCTGCTCTGCTCTGTTCGTGACAGGGGAAGGCGCCCCAACCCCCGATCAGCCCTGCTCTGTGCCTGATATGGGGGAGCTCCCCAACCCCCTGATCGGCCTTGCTCTGTGTGTGACAGGGTGTGGCACCCCAACCGCCCCCCCCAACCCCCGCCGCACCGGCCCTGCTCTGTGTGTGACAGGGTAGAGCCATAACCTCCCCATCAGCCCTGCCCTGAGTGTGAGAGTGGCAGCCCCCCAATCCCCTGATTGACCCTGCTCTGTGTGTGACAGGGTACGGAGCCCCAACCCCCCTGATCCACCCTGCTCTGTGCGTGACAGGGGGTGGCGCCACAACCTCCCAATCGAACCTGCTCTGTGCATGACAGGGGGCGGCGACGCAACTCCCCAATCGGTCCTGCTCTGAGCCCGACCAGGGGCTGCACCTAGGGATTTGGCCTGCCCTCTGCCACCCAGGAGCAGGCCTTAGCCAGCAGGTCGTTATCTCCTGAGGGGTCCCAGACTGCGAGAGGGCACAGGCTGGGCTGAGGGCCCCCCCCCCCCCGAGTGCACAAAGTTTTGTACACCGGGCCTCTAGTCTACACTAATAAAAGAGAAACATGCAAATTAACCATCACTCCACCACTTCGCTACACCCACCAGCCAATCAGGAGCAAGTATGCAAATTAATCCAACTAAGATGGCAGCTGCCACGGAGCTGGGTTGTCCCTGGCGATGGAGGAAGCCAAGCTTCCTGCCTGCCCTGGCCAGCTCTGGGCTCTGCTCAAGGCTACAAAGTTTCAATTATAGAAGATAAATAAATCCCAGATACCTGCTTCTAGCCCCCCATGGCCTCCACTCAAGGAGGCACTGAAAAAAAAATAGATAAAAAGATAAAAAGGAGAGGCTGGGAGCTTAGGTTGCTGGGGGGCATGGCCAGCCTGAAAATGGCCATCGGCCTCTCACCCAGGTTGGCCAGGCACCCCAGTGGGACCCCCCCAACCCTGAAGGGGCTGTGGCCAGCATGAAAATGGCCCTCAGCCCCTCACCCAGGCTGGTCACACCCCCATGAGGTGAGGGTCCCCGCTGGGGGGCTTGGTCAGCCTGCAAACAGCCATCAACCCCTCACCCAGGCTGGCCAGGCACCCCAGTGGGACCCACACCCTGATCTGGGACACCCTTCAGGGCAAACCAGCCAGCCCCCACCCGTGCACCAGGCCTCTATCTATACTAACAAAAGGGTAATATGTTAATTAGACTGGGAGACCTTCCAGACGTTCTTCTGGACAAAGCTATGGTGGCAGGGCCGAGGTAGAGGCAGTTAGAGGCCAAGAGGGGAGGGCAGTTGTGTGTGATCAGGCCAGGATGGGACCGCAGTTTTGGGTGATCAGGCTGATGGGGGACGGGGCTGTTGGGGGTAAGCAGACCAGCAGGGGGGCAGTTGGGGGCAAGCAGGCCAGTGGGGAGGGGAGGTGAGGGCAAGCAGGCCAGCAGGGGGGGCAGTTGGGGGCGAGCACACTGGCATGGGGGGGCTGTTGGGGGTGATCAGGCTGGCGGGGGGGGACATTTGGGGTGGAGCAGGCTGGCAGCGGGGGGCAGTTGGGCCCGAGCAGGCCGCAGGCAGAGAGGTTAGGGGCAATCAGGCAGGCAGGTAGGCAGGTGAGTGGTTAGGGGCCAGCAGTCCCGGATTGTGAGAGGGATGTCTGACTGCTGGTTTAGGCCCGATCCTTGTAAACCGGCAGTAGGACATCCTTCAAGGGGTCTCAGATTGGAGAGGGTGCAGGCCGGGCTGAGGGACACCCCCACCCACCAACTCCCGTTTATGAATTTCGTGCACCGGGCCACTAGTTTTATAATAAAACTGGGAAGTAATTTGAAAGGGCTCTCTCTGGTTTGTGTTCATGGATTGCATCGTGTGAGTGTCCTGGGGCTGCCACAGGAAGGCTGCCAGGGGTGGCAGAAAACAGCAATTCCTCTGCTCCTGGTGCCATTCCTACTGACCATGTGTTGGCCTGGCCAGCCCAGCCCCCCCAGGTGCCAGGAAAGGTCTGCCCAGGCCTCTCTCCAGCAGGCTGTTGGTGTGGGCACCATCACTCCAGTCTTCTAGATGTGCTTCCTCTCTACATGCCCCACTTTCCCCTTTCCTCAGGGCACAGTCTTATGGATGAGGGACCACCCTGACGACCTCATCTTAGTTTGGTCATCTCAAAAGACTATTCCCAAATAGGCCACATTCTCAGGTACCAGGATTAGGACTTCAACACCCCTGGGGCGCCACCATTCAACCCCTAACCTACATCAAAACCAGAGGGGCAGTTGTAAGGCAGGTCCTGCAGTCTCAGGCTGCCGGAGCGTGCCCGTGGAGCGCGCCCGTGGAGCGCGCCCATGACTGGATAGTTTTCTCTGCCTTTCAGAGATTGCGTCACGCAGGAGAGGGGCTGTCCGATAAGCCTGGCCGTTGAGGATCCATACAGGTAGAGAGTCTACGTTTGCTTTTGAGAAATAAATTATGTTTAAAGGGGATTTGAAAGATACTATAGGGATGAAATATTGTTGAACAAAATACTTATCAACATTAGTATTTTCATCTAATAATCCTACTGTAGTAAACATGGTGATAAAAATACCTCTTTTTTTTCCCCCAAAAAAAGAATCAACTATTATTTCTAACTGCTTTGTCAGGAAAAGGATTCTTACCACATGCGTGGTGTCGTGGGAAACTTTTGGATCTGTCCCTGGTTCCTGGCACAGAGCTCCTAAAACCCGTGTCTTTTTACTCATAACAAGCTCCTTGGAACCGTAGCTGTGTTTACCTGATGAGGAGACTCTTGAGGGCCCTCGATAGCTTAGGAATGTGGACTGGTCACCCAAACACCAACCCATGTTTAGAGAGTTCAACATTCAGCTCCCATCCCCAGTGGCCACGTCCCCCTCCCCCCCAACGCTGACCTCCGGGGAAGGGGGCGGGGCTGAAGACTGAGCTCAGTCACCAATGGCCATAATTTAGTCACCCCTGCCTCTGCAGTGTGTGCCATAAAACCCCCTGCAGGAAGGAGAACACGTGGAGGTGCTGGGATTGTGTGCTCCCACAGCGGCATGAAGGTGCCATGCCCTCCATACCTTGCCCTATGCATCTCTTTTATTTGGTGTTCCTGAGTTGCATCCTTTATAACAAGCTGATAATAGTAAGTAAAGTGCTTTCCTGAGTTCTTTGAGCCATTCTTACAAATAGGAGGATTGTGGGAATTCCCGACTGGCATCTGATGAGAGTATTGGGGACTGGATGCTTAACCAGTGGATCAGATGCTAACTTTGGGTAGTTAGTGTCAGAAGAGAATTAAATTGTGGGAGTTCCAGTTGCTCTTTGGAGAAGACACCACATATTTGCTGTCAGGGGAGGAAAAATCTTCTCAACCTGAGTAAGACGAGTAAGACAGAGCCTCCACTGGGCTGAGCCTGCTCCCGAGGCCCACCTGTCAGGTGGGAGCTGTCTTTGTACCAAACAATGAACCACAGAAGAAGACATTATTATCTGCCAGTGTCTCCCTGTTGCTCCCATTTCTTGGCATAACGATTGGAAAGCTAAATTAAAGTTTCTTTGTTATAGTGATTGCGCTCAAGCTTTATGGAGGCTTAAAGTTCACGGTTATTGGTGAAAACTGGAATCTTTGTTTCTTCAAACCTGAATCTAAATGTTTGGAAACAAGAAAGCCTATCTCAGCTGTTTGTAGACATAAATGGTTGGAGATAAAATATACAAAACCACTGTTGTGAATGGATGTGTAATTTCAGGATAAGCCTATGATGAAGTTCACTTAGCCATGTAAGCATGACATGGAGGAACGGCTAGCATCTACACTAATAAAAGACAAACATGCAAATTGACAGTGCCTTCGCTATGCCTTAAGCCACGCCCACCAGCCAATCAGAGTGACTGTATGCAAATTAACCCAACCAAGATGGCGGCCAGCAACCACGGAGCTGGAGCAAGCAGGAGGCTTGGTTGCCCCATTGGTGGAGGAAGCCAAGCTTCCCACCTGCCTCGGGGGCTCTGAGCTCCACTCAAAGCAACAAAGTTTCTTTCTTTTTTTTTTTTAATTAAATCTTTATTGTTCAGATTATTACATTTGTTCCTCTTTTTTTCCCCCCCATAACTCCCCTCCTCCCAGTTCCCGCCCCACCCTCCGCCCTCACTCCCCACCCACTGTCCTCATCCATAGGTGCACGATTTTTGTCCAGTCTCTTCCCGCATCTCCCACACCCCTTTCCCCCCCAAGAATAGTCAGTCCATCCCCTTTCTATGTCCCTGATTCTATTATAATCACCAGTTCATTCTGTTCATCAGATTATTTATTCACTTGATTCGTAGATTCACTTGTTGATAGATGCATATTTGTTATTCATAATTTGTATCTTTACCTTTTTCTTCCTCTTCCTCTTCTTAAAGGATACCTTTCAGCATTTCATATAATCCTGGTTTGGTGGTGATGAACTCCTTTAGCTTTTCCTATCTGTGAAGCTCTTTATCTGACCTTCAATTCTGAATGATAGCTTTGCTGGATAAAGTAATCTTGGTTGTAGGTTCTTGGTATTCATCACTTTGAATATTTCTTGCCACTCCCTTCTGGCCTGCAAAGTTTCTGTTGAGAAATCAGCTGACAGTCGTATGGGTATTCCCTTGTAGGTAACTGAGTTTCTTTCTCTTGCTGTTTTTAAGATTCTCTCTTTATCTTTTGCTCTTGGCATTTTAATTATGATGTGTCTTGGTGTGGTCCTCTTTGGATTCCTTTTGTTTGGGGTTCTCCGCGCTTCTTGGACCTGTAAGTCTATTTCCTTCACCAGGTGGGGGAAGTTTTCTGTCATTATTTCTTCAAATAGGTTTTCAATATCTTGCTCTCTCTCATCTTCTGGCACCCCTATAATTCTGATGTTGGTACGCTTGAAGCTGTCCCAGAGGCTCCTTACATTATCCTCGCATTTTTGGATTCTTTTTTCATTTTGCTTTTCCGGTTGGGTGTTTTTTGCTTCCTCGCATTTCAAATCATTGACTTGATTCTTGCGCTCCTCTGGTCTGCTGTCGGGAGTCTGTATAATATTCTTTATTTCAGTCCGTGTATGCTTAATTTCTAGTTGGTTCCCCAATATAACATCGAGGGTCTCATTAGTTTTCTTGTAGATCTCATTAAGTTTATCGGCGGCTTCTAAACAGTTCTTGAGAGACCTTAAAAGTGTGGTTCTGAACTCTATATCTTCCATTGACAATTTTGTCCTGTTTCTTTGTGTCCGCATTTTGTTATGCTTCCTTGGTGCACCCCCTAGTGGTCTTTGTTTGCAGTCTTATAGTTAAATCTTGATTGTTGTAGCTAATACCAGGGAGGGTTTGACCTCCAGGCCAAGTGGCTATGAGAATCAGCTGTGTCAGCAGAGAACTTCTGTCCTCTAGGGAGGTGCTAATCTAGCCTTTGCCTGAGGCTATCCGGCAAATGCCTCTGTGCAGGGCTTGGGCTGAGCGGGTAGCACAGGATCAATAGGGTGGGCCGGAGAGAGCAGTTATGGCGGCTCTCAGTCCTGTCCCCAGGGGCTCTGCCTCTCTGAGTCCCAGCAATGGCTGCAAACCTCGGAGAGAAAGCTGCACTCGCTCTGACCGAAGCCAGACAGTCCCGCTTCTCCCGTTTGAGTCTGGGTCCCTAAAGACTCGCCCGTATCTGGAGCTCAGAGTCTGCGACTCCCTCCCGATTGAAAACGCCAACCGCACCCTCCGCCGCCAGCCCGCTCCGTGCACTCCGCACCTCAGAATTTGACTTCAGCACTGTGCCTCCTCTGAGTGTCCGTATGCGTTTCTCTTTCCTCCTAGTTGTAGGACTTCCACTCAGCCAGCGTTCCTGTGGTTCTGGGTGATGTCCCTTCCGTTTTTTGGTTTCACTTTTGAAGTAGTTGTTCAAAGCAGCAAACTCCGGCGTTAACCTATGCCGCCATCTTGGTTCTCCAAAGTTTCAATTATAGAAGATAAATAAACCCCAGATACCTGCTTTCAGCTGGCTGTGCCCACGGAGCTGGAGCGAGCAGGAGGCTGGGTTGCCCCTGGCAATGGAGGAAGCCAAGCTTCCCTCCCGCCCGCCCTGGCTGGCTCTGACCTCCACTGAAGGCAACAAAGTTTCAATTATAGAAGGTAAATAAATCCCAGAATAAAAAAAAGAAAAAAGAAAAAAAGGAGAGGCTGGGAGCTTCCGTCGCCGGTGGGCTTGGCCAGCCTGAAAATGGCCCTCAGCCCCTCACCCAGAGTGGCCAGGCACCCCAGTGGGGACTCCCCACCCTAAAGAGGGTGTGGCCAGCCTGAAAACAGCCATCAGCCCCTCACCCAGGCTGGCCAAACCTCCATGGGGTGAGGATCCCCACTGGGGGGGGGGGCTTGACCAGCCTGCAGACACTCATCAGCCCCTCACCCAGGCTGGCCAGACACCCCAGCGGGACCCCCACCCTGATCCGGGATACCCTTCAGGGAAAACCAGCCGGCCCCCACCCATGCACCAGGCCTCCATCCTATATAATAAAAGGGTAATATGCAAACTGACCCTAACAGCAGAACAACTGGGAATGACTGGTCACTATGACACACACTGACCACCAGGGGGCAGATGCTCAATGCAGGAGCTGCCCCCTGGTGGTCAGTGTGCTCCCACAGGGGTAGCTCTGCTCAGCCACAAGCCAGGCTGATGGCTGCCAGTACAGCGGTGGTGGTGGGAGCCTCTCCTGCCTCCTCAGCAGCGCTAACGATGTCAAATGCAGCTAGGCCTGCTCCCCGCTGGCAAGTGGACATCCCCCGAGTGCTCCTAGGCTGCCAGAGGTATGTCTGATTGCCAGCTTAGGCCCAATCCCCCGGGGAGTCCCAGACTGGGAGAGGGCACAGGCCGGGCTAAAGGACGCCCCCGCCCCCCCCGCCCCAAGTGCACACACTTTTGTGCACCAGGCCTCTAGTTGTTTTATAAAGATTTGCTACACATTAGAAAGACTGCAGACTGGTCCCTGACAAGACTTACTGTTTGCCCTAAACCAGATTTCAGCACATTGCTTCCTTCCGCCCTTTCTTCCTTTATTAGCAATTATTCTGCTGCCACACCTCCACACTGATGGGATTTGTCAGCCCCTTCCTTACAAAGCGTCAGATTAGCAGGGAAAATAGGCCCACATCTAGTAACCCTGCCTCCCCCGGGTAAGGCTGTACTATGATGTGCCTCCAGGTGGGGCTCTAGGCAGAGTCCACAGGGAGTCAGTGGACTCGGTGGGGTGAGGGCGACAGAGGACATGTCCCTGAGAGGTGTTACTGAAGGGGTCATGGGGCCACCCCAGCGAAGGAGCAGGCGAGCATGCCCCAAGCAGAAAGCGCTGCTGTGGAGAGGCCCCATGTGGAGGGAGCTGGCTGGAAAGGAGCAGGCCAGCATGGTGCAGGGGAGGGACCCGCTGGCCCTGCTGCAGGGCTCCGTGCACTTCCTCACCACGCAGCAGCTCTTGGAATGTTAGGGTTTAGTCTTTTTTTGTTTTTAAATATATTTTTATTGGTTTCAGAAAGAAAGGGAGAGGGATAGAAAGATAGAAACATCAATGATGAGAATCATTGATTAGCTGCCTCCTGCCCGCCCCCTACTGGGGATCGAGCCTGCAGCCCAGGCATGTGCCCTTGACCAGAAATGAACCTGGGACCTTTCAGTCCGCAGGCCGATACTCTTTCCTCTGAGCCAAACCGGTCAGGGCAAGATGGAGGGAGGAGGGAAGGGTGAGAGGGCGGGAGGGTGGGAGGGGGAAGGGTGGGAGGGCGGGAGGGTAGGAGGGGGAAGGGTGGGAGAGTGGGAGGGGGGAAGGGTGAGAGGGCGGAAGGGTGGGAAGGGGAAGGATGGGAGGGTGGGAGGGGGGAAGCGTGAGAGGGCAGGAGGGCAGGAGGGCAGGACGAGCACCTACAGAAGCTGTGGCGGAGTGGAGCCTGGCGTTCTGGTGCCTGGAGCTGAGGAGCATGTGAGCCTCAGGAGGAGGGCGGCAGAGAGGCTGCATGGGAGAAAGCAGAGGTGCCTGTTGGGTTTCCTAGCCTGGGTCCCGCTGATCGTGGGGATTCACGCCCAAAGCCAGATTGGCAGGAGGGTGCAGGGAAGGGATGGAGCCCTATATGTACCGGAAACGAGCTTACGTCCAGAACATACAACGGACTCTTAAAACTCAAAAATAGGAAGATACGCAGCCCAGTTAAAAGATGAGCAGAAGATTGAAATAGACTTTTCAGTCAAGAAGGCATAGGAATGCGGAGGGGCTGCTCCTTGGAGGCCCAGGATCCCTTGGCCCCTCCCACTGGCCCATCACAGCACCTGGAATGCTTTCCCCAGGTATCCGCATGGCCCCTGAGCCCGGTCCTCACGGAGTGCGTGGCTGCTCCTGTCACTCTCGTGGGCACTCACCATGCTCGTTGTCTCCCCTCTTGCCTGTCCCGAGGACACGTGGCTGTGCTTCCTGTTGGTGGGAGGGTAGTCAGCCTCCTATACACACACCCTGTGTCCTTCCCTCCCACAGGACCAGCGTCGACCTGTGAAACCAACAGGATCCTGCAGAAATGACTGCCGATGTCCAAGGCTAACTTCCAGGACACTGCAGCTTCTGCCCGGCTCTCGCTCTGGGAGGCCAGCTGCCGGTTGTTGTGAGGATGTTCAGGGAGACCTGTAGGGGGTCAGGTGGCCTGCCCACACCCAACACTAACTCGCCAGGCATGTGCACAGGTTGCCCTGTGAAGATCCTCCTGCCCCAGGCAGACCTTGAGCCAGAGGTGCCCAGCTAAGCCTCTCCTGAATTCTTGATCCGCAAAAAACGACCTGTGTGACATAAGAAATGTTTACTGTTTTAGCTGTTAGGTCTGAGGTGTTTGTTATGCGGCAATGCCGAACTGATGCATGTGGGAAGGAGTAAGTAGCTCCCATGTGGCGAAGCCACATTCTACCAACTACTTACAAAGAGCTTATTTTGATGCCTGCCATTTATAAGGTTAAATATATTGTGTTTATCCCTCAGTTCTGAACCTGCAGGCAGGGGAGGAAGATGGGGGTGAGGAGAGACAGGGAGAACAGGTTGGAGTTATAGGGGAGATTCTGGGGAAAGAGAAATGCTGAAAAGATAATTTTTAAGGAGCTTTAAGGAATCATGTGTGATATAACCCACATTTCTGACCCCACCCAAGAAACTGTCAGCAAAATGCATGCTGCTGTTCAAACTTTCAGTGGGGTTTGTGGGGAACACAGTCAGATGGAAATTGCATACAGATGAGGGCTGAGCGCCATTGCATCATTTCCCCAAGTTCACACCAAGGAGGGGGGCAGGGCTGCGCCCAGGTCCTGGAACTGCGGTCTCCAGCTGTGGCGGCGGAAGCGGAGGAGCGCAGCTCAGCTGGACGGATACAGCGCACAGCGCACAAACTCAGAGGACCTCCTCTGCTCCCGTCTGGACTCACTAGATCCAAGATGGAGGAGTCTGGAACTAAGTGCTTCAAGACCAACTTTTAAAGCCTTGTTTACCCTTCAGGCGTCCTTGAGGGCCCCTTTGGGGAGAAAACCCAAAGATAAACCCCTGGCAGTCCGAAAACAACGCTGGGAGTGCAGGCCCTCCGCCCCTTCTCATTGGGTCGGCACCAGCAGTGGCCGAAGGAGCCTGTGTGGTGAGGCTGGGGCCAAGGCAGCTGGATAATGATTGCACCGTCTTCTCCCACCCTCCCCGACCCCCTGCTGCCCCGGCCAGCGATGGTCAGTCCCTCCTCCAACCTGCATGAGGAATGAGAAGTGTGCGGGATGTTCCCCCAAACAGACTCAGCAAAGACAGCGAGAGGCCTAACTCATCAGGGGCAACCTCAGCCTTGTCCTCAGACCTTAGCGACAGCGTTTTCATTTCCTGCCACGTGTGAGGGGGGCGGAGGGGCAATTCCAGGGGTGCACACTCAGGGGTCTCCCTAATACACCCCAACTAACAGGAAACGGTGCTTGAGCAAAAACGCCAAACAAACTGCTTTATGGTCAGTTAGAAGATAAATCTCACACAACAAATAACAGACGCTGGAGTTTCCAAATCTTTTCTCCAAGAGAGCAAAAACAAAGGAAATTCCTAAGTTACTCACTGTAGGGACAGGCCTTCCAATTTCAGGCCTTTGCATGTGTTAAGCAAAACCAAGAATAAGCAAGAAAATATGCCATTTGAATTGCGTTCAAAATGTTTTTTACAAGTGAAGCAAATTACTTTTGCATGTTCTGAGGCTCTGCAGAGAACAGGGTTCTGCCTTTAATGAGTAAAATCACACAGTTGGCGTTTAACAGTGAACCAAAAGTTGTGGTGGCTTCAGATGGCATCGCGCTCCCGGGGCCTCTCCACGCAGCCCCACCCCAGCAGTTTCGGAGCTTTCTGGAGGGACACGGTGGTCCCCAAGGGCGCCGGCGGCTCCTCCATTTCCTCGGACCTTTCCCGTCCCCAAAGCCCTCGCTTCGGCGGTGCCCACGCCGCTGGGTGCTGGGACTGGGGGCCTCTGAGTGGCCTCCCGGGGAGCTGGCGGGGCGCAGTGTCGTCCTGACCTACTGCCTTCTGACCAGGTCCCTGGGCTCCCGCACCCTGCACGTGGGTGCGGCGGGACGTCCCAGGCGCCACCTTTGCGGCCCGGCGTCCCGAGGCGCAGGCCCGAGGGCGGGAGCGGGAGGCAAGTCCCCGGACGAGCGGCGCCCCGGGTCCGGGCCCCCAGCTTCCCGCGCGCCACGCCCGCCGCCGGCGCGTCCCTCCGGCAGGGGGCGCCTGCCGGGCCTCGCTCTGCCCATCGGGGCGGGCGAGCGGGGACCCTGCCTCCTGCGCGCCCGCGGTCCGCCCCTCGCGCTCGTCCCGGCGGCCGGACTGCCCAGCCCGCGTCCCCGAGCCCTGCCGTCCGCCCGCGCCGCGCCCGGAGAGGAGGCGACCACGAGTTCCTCGAAAGGGACCATCTTGCGAAAAGCCCCGGAGAAAGGCCACGGACGCGCGGCCGACAGGGGTGGTGGCTCCCGGCCCCCCGCGCCGCGCCGGCCCCCCGCCCGGCCCCCACTGCCCGCGGCATGGCCCGGGGCCCGGCGCTGCCGCTGCTGTGCGCCCCGGCCGTCTGGGCGGCCACCGCGCTCCTGCTCCTCGCGCCCCGGACCGCAGGTAGGACCGTGCGCCGCGGGGCTCCTGGCTGAGCCCGTCCCTTCCGCTCCCGGGCCCGCCGCCCGCCGCCCGGGTGCTTTCCACTCGGCGCGCCCCGGGCCGGCGGAGTGTTTCCAGAGGCCGGCGGCGCCGCGGGGAGCCCTTCGCCGGTTTCCAAGGGTCGAGAGTGGGAACGCGGCCCGGCCCGGGCCCTCAGACGTGGCCCGTGCTTCTCCGGACTGACTCGGCCTCTTCCCCGAGGTTCTCCCCGCGCCCCGGGAAGCGGGCTCCCGACCCCGCCGCTCGGTTGAGCGGGGCTTCGGCTTCCCTTTTGTTGGCCCCTTCCCCTCCCCCACCGCCGGGAGGTGGCCGAGGCGGCGCGTCCTGTGCTGGGGGGTCGGCGGCCCCTGGGTGGTCTCGGACCACCTTCGGGCCTCACCCCAGGATCCGGGACGAGGCGCACAGCTGGAGGGACCGGCCCGGCTCCCGGGTGGCACTGTCCTCAAGGGGCACCCCCTGTCCCGGGAGGCCCCGCGGGAGCTCCGCGGCGCGTAGGACCTGCCCCGAGTTCACCGGCGCTGGAGGGAGCGGCCTGGGTGCCGGAGGGGGAGGTGCGCTCGCTCTTGCCGTCCAGACCCAGGGAGCACCCGGCCCCTGCACCGCGCGGCCGGATGCGGGGTATCCTGCCGGCCTGGGGCAGGCGCAGGGCTCCGGGTCGGCGGTTTGCAAGCTGAAGTTCGCCTTAAGTCCTAAAATCTGAGCCGCCTCCTTACACGCAAGTAGGTCTCAGGGTCGCCCACCGCACTCTCGGTGCCCCACCCCGCATTCCTCCGCGCGGGCGAGAATCCGGGGACCCCGCCGTGTGGGGCTCGGCTCCTCCCGCGCCTGCTGCGCGCCCGGGGCCAGTCCCCCGACAGGCGTGCTGGGCAGCCTCCCCGGGCGTGTGGGCCGGAGCAGATGCCGACTCCGTCGGACACGCCTGGTCCCTGGACGGGCGAAGCGGGTGCGGTAACGTTGCGGTCTCTCAAACACCCCCGCTCGCGGCGCGCGGCGAACTGGTGAGTAACGCGCTCCATTCGCAGTTTGAGGCTCAGACATCCCTGTGCCCGCCAGGACGCTTCTCCCTTTCGAGTGGGGGGTTCCTTTGCGGTGCTGCTGGCTGGGTGGGTGTGGGTGTGGGTGTGGGTGTGGGACCGACTCCGGGACGCCAGGTGCGGGGCGTGGGACGCCAGGGGGCGGGAGTGTGCGGGGCGGGGGGGCTTCCGTTGCTTTTTCGGGGGCGGGGGCGGGCTCAGGGCTGGAGGGGGGCGTGTGGGAAAGGGCGATGAGGCTGCTGCTTACATCAAAGTTGTAACTAGAACAGGAAAGTGGCTCGCGTTTCGGGCGCCGTGGTTTCTTCGTTTCCAGTTGAGTTTAAGAAATCTCTGAGGAACGAAGCAATCCTGTGTCATTTTCGCTAACTTTTGAATCCTGTGTGGAGGCAATTTTATTTTTCCAGTAATATAATAGTAGGCTCTCTTGGGGGAGGGAATAGGAAAGCTTAAACAGCTTTCTCTCCTGGAATTATCTGAAAATTCAAAGAATATGGTCATATTCAAAATATGTATCAGTTTTACGATTACGGAGATTTGGGTTTTTGGCATCTTTTCTGCTGTGACGATGAATCCATATAATTTGAGTGTGTTTTGTACACGAAAAGTAAGTTACTGTGTAAGAACATGGGAAGGTTATGTGAAAAGGATTTAGAAGTTCTTTTCTCCCTTTCCATGGAAGGCTCTGCTCCAAGCAGACAAATCCCTGACGGGACTGTGCTCCCCGCTTCGGTGGATGAGCTGGGAGGGGGGTTTCGGGGTCGCCCTCTCCCCATTTGACAGTGAAGTGTTTACTTCTGGCCCGGATCCCTGGCGTGATGGTCATAATAAACAATGATAGTGACCCACTTGGAAGTAAATGAAAACATCTTGAATAAGAAAGACTTCGTGGAGAAAGAACAGTTTTTATGTATGCAGCAAGGCAACATGTTTTTCTTATTATGGCCGTGTACCAAGCGAAGAAGCAGCGCGCGTTGGAAATGTTTCAGTGTTTAATGGTGAGAGCGAGTTTAACCCTCACGTCTGCTGGATAAAGAATGCCATCCTGAGGCTGAGCACTGCCCATCTGTGCGACATCCGGTCTAAGCTCTCGGCCCAGCAGCGGGTGACTGGAGGGGGCTGGTGGGGCTGAACTTCCCATGAGTGCGGTGCTGGTTAGAGCACTCCCGAATTCTGCTTATTTTGCATGCAAAAAGCAGCGTCGGCCCAGAAGTGCTCATTTACGGGGCAGGTTTTGGTGACAGTGACCTGCAGATTTAGGAGGCACCCTGGAGTAACACTTCTGTTTTTATTGGTAAACCCTCCTATTGTTTGGTTAAAGGGCAGCTCTAATTGGTACTTGTAAGTCATTGTTTGTTAGGGTGTGACTTGCCTTGTTTTACCCTCGGAGACAGGTAAGCCTGGCAGAGTTGGAATTTTCCCCTGACCTTTTTTGGGGGAATCTTTTCCCTGACATCAATGGAATGAAAATGCCGGAGTAGGGGAACAGCCTGTCTGACAGGGAGGGAAGATGAATCCCCTAAAGCCAGGTTTCAGCGGGAGAAGTGGCACTCCTTTAAAATGCATTCCAGGGGAGGCCAGGATGTGGAAAATCATCATTATCATTGGAATGGAACTGGGTGTGAAAGGCCGGGCCTCCTCTGCAGAGCCCGCACCAGTCTGATTAGGCACAGGAAATTTGTGTGCTGTAGTGCTGCCCCGGGGAGCTCTAATTACACTAATTCCAAGTGTAGTCAGGGCAAAGAAAGTGGGCTACGAAGTGTTACCCCTCCCCCCAGGTTCATCACCGGCTTCCAATGCCCGCGGCCTTTTGATGTTTATCTGGTCCGTTTCCTGGGGACCTGGAGGGGGCTTGTGCCCCACCCCCAAGCTGGTGGTTACCACGTGGAGAAGGGCTGGACTAAGGTGGGCTTACCTGCTGTGGCTCCAGCAGGAGGGGTGCCTTACAGGCCGTGACTGTGCCTGGTGAAGAGAGTGAAGATGTTAACTCGAGGCATTGAGGTGTCTCCTTTTTTGGAGACGGCAGTGACCACCAGTGGATCCCTTGAATACCATGCCCGAGAGGTTTCAGAGTGAGGGGGCAGCACTTTGCAGAGGGCGCATTCGGTGCGGTGAAGTCCGCGTTTTGTGTGGCCAGTAGCATTTTCATGAAGGGCTCTTTGGGCTGAAACGACTGGTTCTGGAAACCGCTTCCCAGGGAGCCTTCCTGGGGCCTTGGTTTCGGCGGTTTGATGGCAGCGCTGCACCAGAGTCAGTTCAGCACACAGGAGGGCAGCTGGAGTTCTGAAGTGAAAACCAGAGCAAAACAAGGAGCGTGGCCCGTCGATGATGGCGGCACCGACCGGTTTGCGCCAGCCTCCTCCTTCTAGTGTGTATGCAGCTGGTTTGATGGAGCAGTTTGCCAAATTGGAAATAAGGGTGAGATGGCGCTGGTTCAATGTGCATTTGTCATAAAATATGTCTGGGGTGTGATCTGCTTACAATCATATTAACAGAGTGGCCAAGGAATTGCTGAACAATGCTGGAAGATTTCTGAAAGCTTTTCAGAAATTGGGAATTGTGTTGGTGTGGTTAGCTCCGTTGTTGGGATTTCTGGCTTTTTATTTTTGTAACTTATCTCTGAAAGAATAAAAATATTCAAAGCCAAAGGGAAGGAAATAATTACAGAAAAATCTAGCCTAATTGGAATAAGTGGCTTATCCCCTACGAAGTCTTAAGTTCCAGTGGGAGGTAGTGTGTGTCTTTGTCGTTGGAATGAGCTTCAGTAAGCACCCTGTCAAGCTTGAGATGTTATCTGGGGAGAAGTATCTGCTTTTTCAAGTCCCCGGGAGTGGGGGAGGGTTTCCCCAACCCTTAAATGCTCCCTCACTATGGTTTCCACACCCCCTCCTCCTGGAGGGCCAGCTAACCAGCCTGCAGCTAACTTGTAGAAGTCCTCCCTGCAGACTTGTGCGGTGGACTGTGGCCGCCACCAGGCACATATAGCTGTTTAGGTTAAAGTTAATTAAGCTGAACGAACTAGTTGCATTTCTTTAGTTGCCTGTGGCAGTTGGCTGACATCGCTGCAGAAGCTCTGTCCGCCACCACTCTTGTCACTGTTGCTTCAGGGACATCTCCCAAAATTGGGAGCAAGGAGGGACTTCCTGATGTTTGCTTAGAGTTTTGTTTGTTGATTGTGGGAGATTTGAAGGAAAAAATGAACTGGATTAACTCCGATCTGTGGAACCAGAGGGCCCTGCTGGTGTGATGACCAAGGCCAGGAAACCGGAGCTATAGGGAATGAGTAGGGTCGGGGGTCCCTGAGGAACTGGGTGGGGACAGAGGAGTTCCATCTAGAATGTGAGCAGCCACAAATGGCACTCTAGAGGGGGCAGGCAGGGAGCGAGGAAGCTTCCGGCACAATTTCTGGGTCACATCCCCCCTTGGTAAAGTCTGCCGTGTAGCCCTGTCAATCATAGAGTGTTATTTTGTGTTTTTGACACGTATAGAACATTGGGAAATAACATTTGGAAATTGGGAATTTTCTTTCTGACAGTGAAATAGCACCCAGATCACCATATCATCAACTTTTATAACATGGGGCTGGTTTCCAGAGCAATTTAAAATAGTGAAAAATCGAGCACCACAATAATTCTATAGGAAGAGATGGTGACCAGGTGTGTGCTTGTCTTAAAGAGGTGAGGGGTGGGCGGAGGACAGGATTGGAGAGATGGCTGGTTGTGCATCTGCTTATTTTTAAAAAAGAAACATAAAGGAGCAACCAGAAAGTGACGTCAGTGCTCATCTTCATTAGTGCATATGCATGATAGCATTATTAGGTGTATGCGTAAGTAGAGCCTGCTAACCACTTTTAAGTGCACAACGCAGTGGCATTCAGTGTATTCACGTTGTTCTGTCACCATCTCCACAACCGTCTCCAGAACTTTTCTCTTCTTCCCAAACTGAAACTGTCCCCGTTAAACACGAATTCCTAGTCCCTCTCCCCTGACCCACGGCACCCCCCCCCACCCCCCCCCCCCGCCGCCATTTTCTGTCTGTGTGAGTTTGACTACTCTGGGCACCTCAGAGAGAGTGGAGTCACACTGTATTTGCTCATTTGTGCCTGGCTTTCCCTTAGCATAGCGTTTCCAGGGTTCATCTATGCTGTAGCATGTGTCAGTCCTTAACTTGTTAAAGGCTGAATAGTATTCCATTGTGTGAGTACACACATCTCTCACACACCATATGTGTAGCACATTTTGTTTTCCGTCTGTTGGCAGATGTTTGGACTGTTTCCACCTTTTGGGTATTGTGAGTAATGCTGTTATAAGGTGTCTGTTTGAATCCTGCTTTCAGTCTTTTGGGTATACACACAGAAGTAAAATTGCTGGATTATATGGTAATTCTATTTTTAATTTTTAAAAAATATATTTTATTGATTTTTTTACGGAGAGGAAGGGAGAGGGATACAGAGTTAGAAACATCGATGAGAGAGAAACATCGACCAGCCTCCTCCTGCACACCCCCCACTGGGGATGTGCCTGCAACCAAGGTACATGCCCTTGACCGGAATCGAACCTGGGACCCTTGAGTCCGCAGGCTGATGCTCTATCCACTGAGCCAAACCGATCAGGGCTATTTTTAATTTTTTGAGGAGCCACCATACTGCCAACACTTGTTATTTTCTGTGTTATTGATAACAGCCACAGTGAGTGTGAGGTGCTATCTCATTGTGGTTTTGATTTGCATTTCTTTAGTGACGAGTGATGTTGAGCATCTTTTTGCATCAGCTGTATGTATTTCGTGACCAACTATATATATATAAAAGTCTAAGCAACCATTATGACCAAACAACCGGAACGACTGGAATGCCTGGAGCGATCAGACGACTGGCCGGTAGCTATGATGCGCGCTGACCCAGACCTTACTGCTGGGGCCCTGACAGCCCCGAATCTGGTTCACCCGCACCCCGGACCCAGACAGAAGGGAGGAGGGAGCCTGATTCCTTAGGGAATTGGCTGTTGGTTAGCTTGCTGTTGGGGCCAACCTCCAGCGGTCCCTCCCTGTGGCAGGCTGACCGCCCCTGATCAGCCTCGATTGCTGGCTAGGCCGAGGGACCCCACCCATGCAAGAATTCGTACACCAGGCCTCTAGTTTGTATATATTCTTGGAGAAGTGTCTCCAGATCCTTTGCCCATTTTTAAATCAGATATTTTTGGTTGAGTTATAGGACTTCTATATATTCTGGATATTAACTCCTTATTAGATAAATGATTTATACATATTTTCTGTGGGCTGCTTTTCCACTCTGTTGATAATGTCCTTTGATGCACAAAAAGTATTTAATTTTAATGAATCCAATTTACCTATTATTTTCTTGTTTTATCTGTGCTTTTGGTGTCACATCCAAGAAATAATTACTAAGTCCAAACTCATGAAGTGCCTCCCTGCCCCCCCCCCCCCACCCTGTTTTCTTCTAAAAGTTTCATAGTTTTAGCTCTTGTGTTTAGGTCCTTAGTTTATTTTGAGTTAATTTTTGTATATGGTGTTAGGTAAGGATCCAACGTCATTCTTTTGCATGTGGATGTCCAGTTTTCCCAGCATCCTTTGTTGAAAAGACTGTTCTATCTTCCTTGACTTGTTTCAGCACCTTTGTCATTTGCCACAGATGTACCGATTATCCGTGGGCTCGCTATTGCAGTGGTCTGTGTGTCTGTCCTTATGCCACTTTTTTGATTACTGTAGCTTTGTGAGGTATGTTTTGAAATCAGAAGTTTGAATCCTTCAACTTTTTCTTTTTCTAGGTTGTTTTGACTATTTGGGAGCCCTTAAAACGCCATATGAATGTTAGGGAGGATTTTCTATATCTGCAGAAACGTCATTGGGATTTTGGTAAGGATGGCACTGAACCTGTCGATGGCTTTGCATAGTACGGGCATCTTCACAAGTCTTCTCGCCCACAAACATGATGTCTGTGCATTTAGACCTTTACTTTCTCTCAGTGTTTTGTAGTTTTCAGTGTACAGATCTCTCACCCACTTCATTAGATTTGTTCCTAGGTATATTCTTCTTTTTGATGTTATTGTGAGTGGAAATGTTTTCTCAATTTCCTTTTCAGATCGTTCTTTGTTAATGTATAGCAAGCAATGCAACGGATTTATTTTGTTTTTAATTAACAGGTCTGGCTAGGAAAGAATTCAAAGCCAAGGCCCAAACTCTAAGAGGACATTTACTGGGCAAATCACAGAGATATAAAAAGTAATTCATAAAAGAAGTGGGCTTAGGAAACAGGTCATAGAGGTAAAAGAAGGGTCCTAGGAGCCTGAGAGTGAAGAAGCTAATGGTAACTGCGGAAGCAGACTCTTGTGGTTAGCGGTTGCCGACCGGTGGTCCGTGGAGCACGGGTGGTCCGTGAAGTCCGAACGGTTGGCGACCGCTGCTCATGGCGACACAAACCAGCAGGCCTAGGTGGAGGCGCTTCTTCCCCCTCCCGTTCCCCCTCCCCCCTCCCTCTTCCCTTTCCTTAGAATATGTTGATTTTAGAGGGAAGAGATTGAGAGATTGAGAGATTGAGAGATTGAGGGAGAGGGAGGGAGGGAGGGAGGGAGAGAGAGAGAGAGAGAGAGAGAGAGAGAGAGAGAGAGAGAGAGAGAGAAACATTGATGTGAGAGACACATTGATCAGCTGGATTGAACCTACAATTTAGGTATGTGTGAGGAAATACTCACCTGTCTGAATTCAAAGGATGGACTTGGAGACAGGAAATATGGCGAAAATGAGACGTTTAATAATATAGTCTCGAGAATGGGTGTCTTTGGTGACAGGCACAAGGTGATCTTATCCTGTTAGGTGGCAAGGCGATATTGATCCTATTGCCCGTGAGTCCCTCCTATCGTTCCTCATTGGCTGAGTACTGTGGAGTTTACAGCCTATCCCAACGACACCTAGGTCTTGTTGTCTCCTGTTGGGTTATTTAAAAAAAATGGGCTGAGGCTTTTTCTAGTTGCCTCCATCTCCCTTTGTGCAGAGTGGGATTCCAGGAGGGCCTGTGCTCCGTTGAGGACTCGCCGATGGCATCATTGGAGCCTCCGGTAAAGCTGCATGTGGACGCATGTTATGCAAAAGCGTCTCCAAGTTTACGCTCCTGCGTGTATTCTTTGCACAGAGGTTCTGCTGAGCAGGTTCTTGCTCTTAGGAAGTGCACCCAGGTGTTCCGGGGGGGAAGGGCGTGACCTCTGCAGTCTCCTCTGAGAGAGTGCAGAATAAAGACGGGGCGAGGGGTTTCTGGGTCCCACCTCCCGCGGGACTCTGGTCCTGGGTCTCACGCGATTTCGTGCGCTGGGCCCCTAGTTTTAAAGTAAAGAACTTAAAGTGTTGAATGGTACAAATGTGTGACTGTAGCCAGTGGAGTCAATAATAGAGTTTAGTGAATTCTCTTAGAAGAAAGACTCACATGGTTATACTTTTATTGGAAATGGTGTCAGACCTCACACAGGGATGGGGAGGGTGGGGTCCGCATGTCTCTGAGGACAGACAGCATTTGAGGGACGGGACTCAGAATCATGGATCTTAATCTCGTGTCTGGGTCACCGGGACTTCTCACACATCTTTGCCTTTTCTTCTGGAAGACGTCACGTGGATGTGAAGGTAGAGTGGTGCTGCTTCCCCAGCCTCAGCGGACACCAGGCCCGATAGGGCTGCACCATCCCCTGGCCCACGTGTGAGACCTAGGCAGCCGCCATGTTTTACCTGGAAACGCTGCAGCACGAGGGGGAAGAACTGGTTTCCACAAAAGCGCAATGCTGTTCTCACAGGCCTCATAGGCAAGGGTGCCGGACCCCCAGGCCTGCCTGCCTTTCACACTGCTTCCTTCAGGGCAGTGGGAGGCCAGGTGCACCCACCAACCTTGGTTTTTATTGCCAGAACAGCCTTCAGTCAGACCCTGGGTTTTCCCTTGGGCCTGGGCTCCACATTCCAGCAGGTGCGGAGGCCCAGGGACCCTCCCCCACTTGCAGGAGGGCTGAAGGGCTGCATAAGAGGGTCCCATAGAGCTCGACCTAATCCAGCTCTTCCAGGTCTCTTTATTCCGACCCCCTCTTTCCGGGTGTGCTCTACTGCCTCCGCCACCCCCACGAGAAGTGTTCTGCAGTGGCCCGTGGAGGGGTCATTCTCCACCATTCTCGGGGCCCTGGACTTATTAAAACCAGGGGTCCTGAGGGGTAGAAAGGGAGGGAGGAAGGCATGTTAGCTTTCAGGTGCGTGCTGCCCCTCCCCCTTGGTGCGTGCTGCCCCTCCCCCTTTGCAGCAACAAAAGACTCGGGTTTGTGCTCCCTGTGGAGGGTTTGGCATCCCCCTTGGAAATTCAGATCGACGGATGGAGAGAATGTGTTCACAGCATACAAGACAGATGAAGGGGCTTTGTAAATAATTCATAATATGAATAACAAAAATAAGTGCCCCAATTAAAAGAGGGGCACAGGGTAAAGCAGGCAGTTTGCAGAACAAAAAGTACAAAAGGGCAAACATTGAGGAAAAGAGTTTGGGCTTATTAGGATTTAAGAAAGTGCAAATTATAATAGAGTAACACCAGTGTTCTGAGTTTTGACGGCAAGCTAAGTGGAGGAGGAGGCATGTGTCAGGGTGATGTGGGGAGCACAGCATTGCGGTGTGACATTGTCTGTTAACATTTAAAAACACATATTCCGTTGCCTGCTCTGAAAACAGCATATGTGCCCGGGGGCATGCTGCTCCCTGCTGCACTGTTTCTAATGGTGCGAAACTGGAAGCAGTGGTCTGTCTTTTAAAGGGAACCCTAACCGGCTCCGTCTCAACTATGGATTATTATGCAACAACTAAATGAATTTGGAGACCTGTGGATGCCACCAGAGGGAAATGTCAAAGAGATTTAGGGTGGGGAGAAGGTTGCAGAAGGATATGTGTTGCACAGGATTGATCTAAACAGTCCCACCTCCTCGCCCATTTCTGTGGAGATACCTAAAGCAGCATACGGGAGAGAGTTAAGAGGATGTTGAGGTGGAAATATGATTGGAGCCGCCTTTCAGAATTTACAGTTTCATAGATATGAAGATACAGAGAACAAACTGATGTGCCAGAGGGGAGGGGCTTGGGTAAATGGATGGAAGAGGGGAAGGAGATGAAGATGTGAAAACTTCCAGTTATAAAATAAGTCACTGGTATGTAATGAACAGCACAGGGAATATAGTCACACAGTTATTAGATATTATTGACTGATGGTGACCACTTTATAAGACATATAAACCCTGAACCACTATGTTATATACCTGAAACTAATATAATATGGTATGGTAAAGGTACAAGCTTTTATTTATAAGCTAGGTACTAACAATGCAATACACAACATGATGACTGTTAGCACTGCTGTGGTAGCTGGAAAGTTGTTAAGAGAGTTAATCCTAAGAGTTCTCATGACAGGGAAAATGGTTTTCTTTATTTGATTTTTCTTTTTATTGTATCTCTATGAGATGATGGATGCTAACTCAATGTACTGTGGTAATCATTTCACAATATATGTAATTCAAACTGTTGTGCGGTACATGTTAAGCTTATCAGTGATATACATCAATTATATCCCAGTAAAACTGGAAAAGAATTTTAAAAACCACCCTGAATTTACAGTTTCAAGTTTTTATGGCTTAAGTCATTACTTAATGACTATGAAAAAATTTGTTTTTTATTGATTTCAGAGAGAAAGGTAGAGGGAGGGGTAGAGAGATAGAAACTCAATGATGAGAGAAACAATGATTGGCCGGGGATCGAGCCTGCAGCCTGAGCCTGGGCCCTGACAGGGAATCAAACAGATGACCTCTTGGTGCCTGGGACAGGGCTCAACCACTGAGCCACACCGGCCAGGCGTACTTACTGACTTTTTAGGAAGAGAATATGATACTGTTATAGACTGAATTGTGTTTCCTTCCTCCAGGAAAGATACGTTAGAGCCCTAACTCCCGGTACTTCAGAACGTGACCTTACTCGGACAGGTCTTTACACGTTAAGACGAGGTCACTGGGGACCCTGATCCAGTTTGACTGTGTCCTCACAGAAAGGGGGAAATGGACACAGGGCCTGGCACGCACCGAGGGAAGACGATGTGAGGCCACAGAAGGCCGCCTGCAAGCAAGGAGGGAGGTCTCAGGAGAAACCAGTCCTGCCCCTGATCTCCGACTTCCAGCTTCAGAACCAGGGCATGAAGTGGCCGTCGTTTAAGCTGTCTTGGCTGTGGTGCTTTGTGAAGGCAGCCCTAGCTGACTCATACTTACATGCATGCTAATCAGGTATTCTTTTTCTTTTTCTTTTTTTAAAAGGTCAGAGCAAGGCAACTTTATTGACTCATTTTGTAATGAAAGCAACAATGAAAAACACACTCAGAGCAGTGAGACATTTCTCAAGCAGGGAAAAGTGCGGCTCCTTTCATAGCCTTTGCTAAAATGAGCAGTCTGAAAAGGCAAAAACGACAGGGAAGGTTAAAAACACTGTTGAGCTCATTTCTAAGACATCTGTAGGAAAAAGACGACCTTACTGGACTCTGAAAAGGAGGCTTTCGCAGCAGAGACCTCTCCTTTATTGAAATGAGGTCTCACATCAAGGATTATCTTGGCAACAGTGACCAGTTGACATTTCCGGGATGCCAGCTGTGGAAACGGCTTTGTGGCTGGTTGAAGAGGCAGGTTCCAAAAGCAGTGGGAAGTCACCTCTAATTATATCAGGCTTGAGTCCTGACCATGGACTTGATTGGTGAACGGTTCACAGCAGGACTTCTACAAGCTACAAGCGCTGTTGGCAACTTGATCTACACTGGTCTGTTGTCCATGCTTCCCTTTTGGTTTTGTTTTTTGTATTTTTTTCTATTGATTTTATTTTTGGAGCATCTGCAAAGGAATTTGATAAAAAAAGGTTCCACTGCTAACCCCTTCTACCTTCTACACACATCACCCCTTCTGGGACTTGTGTGTAGCTAACGGGCTGGGCCCAGGGCTGGGAGAGCTCTCTGTGCGCCCACGGTCCGGCATGGAGAGTCCATCCTGGAGAGCTTGGCATCAGAGGGTGTCCTTCCCCCGGGAGAGCTTTGGGCTGGCGGTGCTGCTGTGAACCGCGCTGGCCAGCCCTGGGTGGCCTCTGGGCACTTCTGTGCCGCCGGCCCCCTTTCCAGGCCTTCTCTTCAAGGGTCATTGGTCAGCCACCCATCTGCCTCTCCACCTTCCTCCCGCTGATTGCCAGCCTCTCCGGGGGGGAGTTGAGCCTCAGAGCAAGTGAGGTGGCCCCTCTGTGAGGGAGCTCCAAGATGCCAGGCTCCACCCAGCCTCGTTTCCCTCAGGGAAGCCTGGGGAACAACAGAAAGAAAACCCAAGGAGAGCAGACATGTTTGGGAGCTGGGATTGTGGGCTGTCAGCCTGTTCATTTACCTGGTCTGGGGGCCTTTGAAGCAGGAGGCCACTGGGCTCCTGGAAGGCCCGCACAGTGGGAGGCCGGGGAAGTGCTACTTGGAGAGGAAGCAGGCTCCCGAGGGCTGGCTAGGGAAGTGTATTTTTCTGTCCTTGGCACTTCCTTCACTTCTACCGTGTTTCCAAGCCTAGGCATAGCTCTCTACCAGCCGCAGGTTCCCATGGACAGAAAAAAGCATTGACCCGGGCTGGCCTAGGGGAGCTTTTGTGGATATGGGGGCAGGGAGCGTGGCCAGCTGCTCATAGGAGAGGCTGCTAGTGCAGGCACCTTTGGATGCTGGAGAGTGGGGTGTACATGGGTCACGCAGAGGGAAGAGTTAGGAGTGGGTACACTAGCATATATGGGTGTCAGCGTGCACCCAACTGGTTCTCAGAACTGACTGGATGGTTTGGATCACAACGATATGGTGATTCTGATATGTCAACAGATGGATGTTGGTGCCAATTCAGTGCCAATGGGAAACCCCAATTTGGGGTGCAGTGCCAGGTATAGCAGGAAACTCTTCCGTGCAAACAGCTCAATTACAAAGCAGCACAGCTATGGGGCAGCCCTAGGGCAAGGCTCCCTCCAGCAAACAGCTCTGCTCTGCTCCCCTGGCTTAGGTGTTTCAGCTCCAGCAGGGGAAACACAGTCCTCAGTCCTTGGTGGAAAGGGATGGGATGCTCTCTGAGCCAAAGGGGCTGGTCCCTGATTGGCCCATCCTTATGCAAATGAGGACTCCTAATCCTCATAGCTTGATTGGTTCAAGAGCACTGTTCTGATTGGTCAGGATGGAGCTGCTGTGATTGGTGAGTGAAGATGCTGATGGGGCTATCGGTGCATAGCTCTGGACAGGGAAAGCTTTCCTCCTATTGGTTAAAATGTAGTTTCAGGAACTCCTTTACAGGGCTGGCTCAGCGGCAGGCGCACACTGTGGGAGGGCAGTTCAGTGGCTTCTCCCTCAAGTGTGGTTTGCCAGAGGCCCTGTGTAGAAGCGGCTGCTAGGCTCTGTTTTAAAAATGTGAGCTCAGTTAGCCACCAGGCGTCCCTTTTAGTAGATACCTTCTTTCTAGGGTCCACAGACACAACCTTCTGTTGCATCAATAATGGCCCAACATGTAGTTGTTTTGTAGGTAAGCTTCAGCCAGCTATTTCAAAGTATACTATTTTCCTTCATTATTTGCAAAATTCAGTATGTCATTATCATTTATTTTGCAAGAAGGGAAATCCATTGTTTCACAAGGCAGACTCAGGCATAATTACCTCTAATTATACAAGTGTTTTCAGAGTTCAAATAAGGTTCACCTACTTTTTTTTTCTTGCTTTGCTAAACTAAGTCCACTTCTTTTTCTTTCTTTTTTAATAATAATAATAAAACCCAAAATAGTCCAGTTTTTTTTCTAGTTGAGTAGCAAAAATTTTCATGGGGTCTAAAAGCCAGGCTAACAGAAAACAAAAGAAAAAGAAAGAATGAATGCTAAGTGTGGATATAAGTTGATCTGCCCAGGATTAATTTTTTAAAAATGCCATGAGTGTTGGAGTGTGTGTTGGGTGGTGGGGGTGGGTCCTCACGGTACTAAGGGAGCTTTGTCTTGGGCTCAATAACCTATTTATAAATGCAAGCATTTACTTAAAATTTATTATGTGAAAATGCACACAAAACAATACTATATACTTTCTGGGTTGTTTGTTTTTTTTTGTTTTTGTTTTTTTTTTGTAGGCAAATACTTCCAAGAGGCCCCGCCTAGCACTGGGTGTGATCAAAGACACTTCATTTAGCTTTGTCTGTAATATTTTAATTTTTTTTTTTTTTAGTAAATCTTTATTGTTCAGATTATTACATTTGTTCCTCTTTTTTTCCCCCCATAGCTCCCCTCCACCCAGTTCCCACCCCACCCTCTGCCCTTACCCCCCACTGTCCTCATCCCTAGGTGCACAATTTTTGTCCAGTCTCTTCCCACATCTCCCACACCCCTTTCCCCACCAAGAATAGTGAGTCCATTCCCTTTCTATGTCCCTGATTCTATTATAATCACCAGTTCATTCTGTTCATCAGATTATTTATTCACTTGATTCTTAGATTCACTTGTTGATAGATGCATATTTGTTGTTCATAATTAGTATCTTTACCTTTTTCTTCTTCTTCCTTTTCTTAAAGGATACCTTTCAGCATTTCATATAATACTGGTTTGGTGGTGATGAACTCCTTTAGCTTTTCCTTATCTGTGAAGCTCTTTATCTGACCTTCAATTCTGAATGATAGCTTTGCTGGATAAAGTAATCTTGGTTGTAGGTTCTTGGCATTCATCACTTTGAATATTTCTTGCCACTCCCTTCTGGCCTGCAAAGTTTCTGTTGAGAAATCAGCTGACAGTCGTATGGGTATTCCCTTGTAGGTAACTGAGTTTCTTTCTCTTGCTGCTTTTAAGATTCTCTCTTTGTCTTTTGCTCTTGGCATTTTAATTATGATGTGTCTTGGTGTGGTCCTCTTTGGATTCCTTTTGTTTGGGGTTCTCTGTGCTTCCTGGACTTGTAACTCTCTTTCTTTCACCAGGTGGGGGAAGTTTTCTGTCATTATTTCTTCAAATAGGTTTTCAATATCTTGTTCTCTCTCATCTTCTGGCACCCCTATAATTCTCATGTTGGTACGCTTGAAGCTGTCCCAGAGGCTCCTTACACTATCCTCGTATTTTCGGATTCTTTTTTCATTTTGCTTTTCTGGTTGGGTGTTTTTTGCTTCTTCACATTTCAAATCTTTGACTTGATTCTTGCGCTCCTCTGGTCTGCTGTTGGGAGTCTGTATAATATTAGTTATTTCAGTCAGTGTATGCTTAATTTCTAGTTGGTTCTTTGTCACAACATCAAGGGTCTCATTAGATTTCTTGAGGATCTCAATAACTTTATCGGCGGCTTCTAGACAGTTCTTGAGAGACCTTAAAAGTGTGGTTATGAACTCAATATACTCCATTGACAGTTTTGTCCTGTTTCTTTGTCTCCGCATTTTTTATGCTTTCTTGGTGCACCCCCTAGTGGTCTTTGTGCACAGTCTTGTTGTAGTTAAGCCTTGATTGTTGTAGTTAATACTAGGGGGATTTGACCTCCAGGCCAACTGGCTGTGAGAATCAGCTGTGTCCGCAGTGGGAAAACTTCTGTCCTCTAGGGAGGTGCTAATAATCTAGCCTTTGCCTGAGGCTATCTGGCAAATGGCTCTGTGCAGGGCTTGGGCGGGGCGGGTCCCAGGGGATCAACAGGGCAGGCGGAGCGAGCAGTTATGGCTGCTCTCAGTTCCGTCCCCAGAGGCTCTGCCTCTCAGAGTCCCAGCAACTGCTGCAAACCTCGGAGAGAAAGCTGCCTTCGAGTTCCGACCAAAGCCAGACAGTCCCGCTTCTCCCGTTTGAGTCTGGGTCCCTAGAGACTCGCCCAGAACTGGAGCTCAGAATCTGAGACTCCCTCCTGATTGAAAACGACAACCGCGCCCTCAGCTACCAGCCCGCTCCGCGTGCACCTCCGCACCTTAGTATTTTCCGCACTGCGCCTCCTCTGAGTCTCGTATGCTGTTCTCTTTCCTTCTAGTTGAAGAATTTCCCCTCAGCCAGTCTTCCTGTGGTTCTGGGCGATGTCCGTTCCGTCTTTTAGTTGTATTTGTGAAGTGGTTGTTTGAGGCAGCTAACTCTGGTGTTTACCTATGCCGCCATCTTGGTTTTCTATATTTTATTGATTTTTTTTACAGGGAGGAGGGGAGAGGGATAGAGAGTTAAAAACATCGATGAGATAGAAACATCGATCAGCTGCCTCCTGCACACTCCCTACTGGGGATGTGCCCGCAACCAAGGTACATGCCCTTGACTGGAATTGAACCTAGGACCCTTGAGTCCTCAGGCCGAGGCTCTATCCACTGAGCCAAACCGGTCAGGGCATATTTTAATTTTTTATCAGGCTAATGTATTTATTACTTAAGTAAAAATCAAGAAAAATGAAACAAAACCAAAAAACGTAGTAACATGCAATGATTTGAAAAAACAACAAAACAGAAGGGTGTAAAACGAAAAGCACCTCTTACTTCTCCCCTGTCTCGCACTCAGGCCTCCCCCGGAGGTTGTGGATAAACCTGGCTGGCAAGCCATATCCTTCATTCCAGACATTTTCTAGGCATGCATGCTTGTCTGTGCATCTCCTTTATTTGTTTACTAGAGGCCTGGTGCACGACATTCGTGCACTCAGGGGGGCCCCTCAGCCCGGCCTGTGCCCTCTCGCAGTCTGGAAGCCCTCAGGGGATGTCCCACTGCTGGCTTAGGGGAGCTGGCCTAAGCTGTCAGTGGGACATCCCTAGTGCTGCTGTGAGCCCGGCTTCTGGCTGAGCGGTGCTCCTGCTGTGGGAGCGCACTGACCACCAGGGGGCAGCTCCTGCATTGAATGTCTGCCCCCTGGTGGTCAGTGCGCATCATAGTGACCAGTCATTCTGCCTTTTGGTTGATTTGCATATTAGCCTTTTATTATATAGGATGTAAAAAAATTTTGGTAAAAATCACATGACATAAAATTAACCATTTTAAAGTGCACAGTTTGTGGCGTTTTGTATATTTACAGTGTTGTGTAACCATTATGTCTAGATGCAAAACATTCTGTCCCGCCCAAAGCAAACCCCCTACATTAGCAGTCACTCCCCCTGCCCCCTCCCCAGCCTCTGACACCCACTGATCTTTCTGTCTCTCTAGATTGGCCTGTACTGGGCATTTCATATAAATAGCACCATGCATACACTAAGCGGCCTTTGTGTCTGGCTTCCGTCACTGAGCTGATGTCAAGGGTCATCATGCTATCACATCCTAGACCCGTTTGCAGTGCAGTGAGAGTGTATGTACTGAACCGAGGTTCCCTGCTTCACATACATTAGGTCCCATACACCTTTCATGCCAGGTACCGCATTTTCTAAACCTTCGCTAATACCCGCCCTTGGCTGCAGATGGGTTATTTCGCTGGTCTCCTGCGGGTGGATACTCCTGAGTTTAGTGTCTGACGTAAAACAGCTGCAGGGAGCATCTGTGGTGCATATTTTATTTTCTTGTGTGTGTGCATGTGTGTGCGCTTCAGGTTCCAGAAGTGAATTTTTTGTCCAAGGTATTTATTTTTAAATTTTTTATAGATTCTACCAAATTGCTCCTCCAGAAGGTGGCAGTAATTTATACTCCCAGCAAGGGTGTTTGAGCTTTTCCAGATTTCTCAACCCTCACACTAGAATTGCCAGGCGTTTTAATCTCAGTGAGTGTGGAAGCAGAGAGGCCGTGTTGGCTCTGTGCATTCACGTTATTTAAATCCGCGAGCCTGGGTGTCTTCTGAACGTTTGTGTTTCCTTTTTCTGGGAAATAACCGTTTGCTCCTCCACGTATTTCCTGTTGGTTGTCTCTGGTTTCACCAGTTTCTGCGAATATTTAACTCTATTCCAGGTCACGCGAAAGTATTTTTTCTCAGGTTGTCCTTTGAACTTGCTTATGATATTTGTTTCCGTGCAGAAAGGCTCATTTAGTCAAACTAACCAGCTTTGATTTTATGTATTTTGAGTTTTGCCATTCCAAGATTATTTTTAAAAATATCCTTTGGGGAGGCTCTTGTGACTTAGCCTTTCTGGTTAGATCTTTCATTCACATGGAATTTAGATCCAACTTTATTCACCTCGGAGGAACGAAACTCTTTATTGAAAAGTCATTCCTTTTCTGTTATTGGGAAAGCAGCCTTTTATTGGTATTAAATTTTATGATAGTTTGCTGTTACTTCTGGATCATTCGGTGTCTGTCGACTGTAATTCCATAGCTTCGTAAATTTTAATATTTGGTAGGGTTAACCTGTCTCTTTATCTGTTTACCCTGGAATTTTCCTGGCTGGTCTCACTTAGTTTTCTAGATTGGTGATTTTCAACCTTTTTATTTTTACTTATTATTATTTTTAATCCTCACTTGAGGATATTTTTTTTTCCTATTGATTACTAGAGAGGGTAGAAGGGAGGGAGGAGAGAGGGGGAGAGAGAGAAACGTCTGTGTGAGAGAGACACATCAATTGGTTGCCTCCCGCATGCACCCTTTATAGGGGCTGGGGAACCTGCAACTGACTTATGTGCCCTTGACTGGGAATTGAACCTGCGACCCTTCAGTCCGCAGGGTAGCGCTCTAACCAGTGAGCAAACCAGCCAGGGCAATCTTTTCAAAATATGTTTTTTTTTTAAATCTTTATTGTTCAGATTATTACATTTGTTCCTCTTTTTCCCCCCCATAACTCCCCTCCTCCCAGTTCCCGCCCCACCCTCCGCCCTCACTCCCCACCTGCTGTCCTCATCCATAGGTGCACGATATTTGTCCAGTCTCTTCCTGCATCTCCCACACCCCTTCCCCCCCAAGAATAGTCAGTCCATTCCCTTTCTAGGTCCCTGATTCTATTATGATCACCAGATTATTTATTCACTTGATTCTTAGAGTCACTTGTTGATGCATGTTTGTTGTTCATAATTTGTATTTTTACCTTTTTCTTCTTCTTCCTCTTCTTAAAGGATACCTTTCAGCATTTCGTATAATCCTGGTTTGGTGGTGGTGAACTCCTTTAGCTTTTCCTTATCTGTGAAGCTCTTTATCTGACCTTCAGTTCTGAATGATAGCTTTGCTGGATAAAGTAATCTTGGTTGTAGGTTGTTGGTATTCATCACTTTGAATATTTCTTGCCACTCCCTTCTGGCCTTCAAAGTTTCTGTTGAGAAATCAGCTGACAGTCGTATGGGTATTCCTTGTAGGTAACTGAGTTTCTTTCTCTTGCTGCTTTTAAGATTCTCTCTTTGTCTTTTGCTCTTGGCATTTTAATTATGATGTGTCTTGGTGTGGTCCTCTTTGGATTCCTTTTGTTTGGGGTTCTCTGCGCTTCCTGGACCTGTAAGTCTATTTCTTTCACTAGGTGAGGGAAGTTTTCTGTCATTATTTCTTCAAATAGGTTTTCAATATCTTGTTCTCTCTCATCTTCTGGCACCCCTATAATTCTCATGTTGGTACGCTTGAAGCTGTCCCAGAGGCTCCTTACACTATCTTCATATTTTCGGATTCTTTTTTCATTTTGCTTTTCTGGTTGGGTGTTTTTTGCTTCTTCGCATTTCAAAGCTTTGCCTTGATTCTTGCGCTCCTCTGGTCTGCTGTTGGGAGTCTGTATAGTATTTGTTATTTCAGTCAGTGTATGCTTAATTTCTAGTTGGTTCTTTATCATAACCTCGAGGGTCTCATTAGATTTCTTGAGGATCTCACTACATTTATCGGCGGCTTCTAGACAGTTCTTAAGAGACCTTAAAGGTGTGGTTCTGAACTCAATACCCTCCATTGACAGTTTTGTCCTGTTTCTTTGTCTCCGCATTTTTTATGCTTTCTTGGTGCACCCCCTAGTGGTCTTTGTGCGCAGTCTTGTTAAGCCTTGATTGTTGTCAGCAATACCGGGGGTGATTTGACCTCCAGGCTAACTGGCTATGAGAGTCCGGTGTCTGCAGTGGGAGAGCTTCTGTGCTGGATCTCTAGGGCGGTGTTAATCTAGCGTTTGCCTGAGGCTATCCGGCAAATGGCTCTGTGCAGGGCTTGGGCGGGGCGGGTCCCCGGGGATCTACAGGGCCAGCCAGAGCGAGTAGTTATGGCTGCTCTCAGTACCCTCCCTAGGGGCTCTGCCTCACAGAGTCCCAGCAACCGCTACAAACCTCGGAGAGAAAGCTGCCTTCGAGTTCCGACCGAAGCCGGACAGTCCCGCTTCTCCCGTTTGAGTCTGGGTCCCTAGAGACTCGCCCGGATCTGGAGCTCAGAGTCTGAAACTCCCTCCCGATTGAAAACAACAACCACGCCCTCCGCCTCCAGCCCGCTCCTCGTGCACTCCACACCTTAGTATTTCACTTCAGCACTGCGCCTCCTCTGAGTCTGGGTATGATATTCTCTTTCCTTCTAGTTGTAGAATTTCCACTCAGCCAGCCTTCCTGTGGTTCTGGATGATGTCTGCTCCATCTGTTAGTTGTTTTTTGAAGTGGTTGTTCGAGGCAGCAATCTCCAGCGTTAACCTATGCTGCCATCTTGGTTTCTTCCTGCGTGGGCCTTGCTAAAATATGTTTTTTCATTGATTTTTATTTTAGAGAGAGAGGAAGGGAGAGGGAGAAGGGAGAGACAGAAACACCGATGGAGTTTTTTTTTTAAGCTTCCAGCTCTTGCACACAGTCATGGTTGTGCGCAGCCGTTCCTGTAAGACCTGAGTCTGGGAAATGAAACAAAGCAGATTTGCTCAGTTTGTCGGTCATCTTTGTGAGGTGAGAGCCGGGGTGGGGGTGAGGTGGGGGTGGGGAGAGCTCCAGCTGTGCAGGGAGCAGCCCTGGGGCGCTGGGGGAATGCCACTGGAGGCCTGGAGACCCCGGGTTTGTGGAGGTGAGGTCTGGCTCCAGGATTTGTTTCTAGTTTCCTGGTGTTTTGCATTGAGGCTGTTCTTAGGTTTTCTTGAAAATGGAGGGGTTGGTGGTGGAGGGCGGGTAGAGTAAAGCTTCTTGGTTTTGCATCTTTATTTGGAGTCCAGATGTGTTTGGAACATACGCTGAGTTGAAAACAGTTCCTGAGGGACCAGAAGTAGATTCTGGTGCTGTTCTTCTGTATTTTGAATGCCTTTCATTTCGCAGGGAGGCTGCTTCAGGCTCTGGGGGTGCCGGACCGTGGCAGAGGGTGGAACCCTCTCTGGCCACTCCCTCACAGATCCTCTTAGTGCCTGTGCGGAACTAGAAAGCATTGGTGGTGTGGGGACATCGATGCTGGCCACTCCCTGGCCTCTAAGTGCTTCCACATTCTCTTCTGGGTTGCAACAGCAGTTCCCAAAGTGGGTTCCCCGCCACTCTCCCCTGAGCTCCTCCACGCAGGAACGGCTCTGGCTGGGAACCTGTCGGGTGGTTTTTAACAGTGTTTCCCAAACATGTTTGTCTGTGGAGCTCTTTTGTTTGGGCGTTTACTGTTTCTGAGCCTGCAGACCCTCAGAAAGCGAGGTGCGGACGGGCTTGTGCAGCGGGACCCGGGCGTTCGCGGGGACAGGGCCACCATGGCTTCACTGCTGCTGTCTCGCCAGCTCGTCACTCAGAGCCTCATCACAAAACGGGGCTGTGGACTAGCCGGGGGGGGGTGGGGGGGATTGACATGTATTGAATGAGCCTCAGGACTGCAGAGACCAGTGGTGCCCACGCTCCAGCGCCTGCCCCGGACCAGGACCTGGGTGGCTGGCGGGCAGACCTGGGGGCTCCTCTCCGCCCACGTGCTCAGCCTCCTGCTCTGTAGACAGACTGTTTCCTGTCGTCGTTGGAAACACCCTGAGGAGAGGTGCTGCTCCGACGCCCTTTACAGGTGAGGAAACCGAGGCAGCAAGTGGCGCAGGACTGGCCCCGAGTCACGGCCCGGGCGGTGGACCTGGGTCCGGGTGTCCAGGGTGCACTCCAGGTGGGCGCAGGTGTGAGTGCTGTGGGTGTAAATGGGAGGGAGACGCTCCTACTTACTGCCCCAAGAGCAGGGGCCACAGCTCCCCGGCAGCTCCACGTGGGTCAGAAGTGGGGAAGGCAAGGCTGGGCACGGCGCCCCCTTAGGACTGGCCGACGTCGGGACCTGGGGCTGTCCCTGTGGTGATGCCGGTCCCTGGGTGACCGGAGGCTGGGAGACCCTGGCCTCTGCGCACTGAGGAGCCCACGGGAGGTGCCGCCTCCCCCACCCGCCCTTTGCTCCCTGAGAACCGCCTGCTCGCCGGCTGGCAGCCTCCCCGAGGACTGCAGGGCACGTTGGCCCCGTGGGGAGGACATGTCCCTGGCAGCTCCACCACCAGGGCCGCGTGGCCTGGGGCAGGGCGGCGGGAGTAGCCCTGGTGCTGCCCTGGCGAGGCCTCCCCTGGGAGTGTCTGCGAGGGCTTTCCTGTGGGCGGCGCCCAGGCACACTGTGGTGTTGGCAGTCTGGGGTGGTGACCGGCAGTCTGGGGTGATGACCGGCAGTCTGGGGTGGTGACCGGCAGTCTGGGGTGGTGACCGGCAGTCTGGGGTGATGACCGGCAGTCTGGGGTGGTGACCGGCAGTCTGGGGTGGTGACCGGCAGTCTGGGATGGTGACAGGCAGGTTGGGGTGGTGACCGGCAGTCTGTGGTGGTGACCGGCAGGTTGGGGTGGTGACCGGCAGTCTGGGATGGTGACCGGCAGGTTGGGGTGCTGACCGGCAGTCTGGGGTGGTGACCGGCAGTCTGGGATGCTGACCGGCAGTCTGGGATGGTGACCGGCAGTCTGGGGAGGTGACTGGCAGGTTGGGATGCTGACCGGCAGTCTGGGGTGGTGACCGACAGTCTGGGGAGGTGACCGGCAGTCTGGGATGCTGACCGGCAGTCTGGGGTGGTGACCGGCAGTCTGGGGTGGTGACCGGCAGGTTGGGGTGCTGACCGGCAGGTTAGGATGGTGACCGGCAGTCTGGGGTGGTGACCGGCAGGTTGAGATGGTGACCGGCAGGTTAGGATGGTGACCGGCAGTCTGGGGTGGTGACCGGCAGGTTAGGATGGTGACCGGCAGGTTAGGATGGTGACCGGCAGTCTGGGGTGGTGACCGGCAATCTGGGATGCTGACCGGCAGTCTGGGATGGTGACCGGCAGGTTGAGATGCTGACCGGCAGTCTGGGGTGGTGATCGGCAGGTTGGGGTGGTGACCGGCAGGTTGAGATGGTGACTGGCAGGTTGGGGTGCTGACCGGCAGGTTAGGATGGTGACCGGCAGGTTGAGATGGTGACCGGCAGTCTGGGGTGGTGACCGGCAGGTTGGGGTGGTGACCGGCAGGTTGGGGTGCTGACCGGCAGGTTAGGATGGTGACCAGCAGTCTGGGGTGGTGACCGCGGCAGCGACCAGGAGGTACGTGCAGAGCTGGGTTTCCAGTTTCCGGGGTCACGGCCTGGCTCAGGGGGATCGCTCTGGGGACACAGCGTGACCCCTGACCCCGCTTTGGGGCCCAGTGAGTGCTGACGAAAGAGTGATGGTCCGGAAAGGACCGCCGCTGCTCTGCTGGGCTGTCCTGTGAAATAGGAAAGGAGCCTTTTTGCAGCTTCTGTGACGCGCGGCTCTTTAAACTGCACTTCCCGTTAGGAAATTGTGGTAAAAGGTGGCCCTCAGCTCGTGCAGGGCTGGCCGGCAGGTAGGGCGGCCTCACCTCGGCAGGTGGCAGGGGAGAGCTTGGTGACGGACAGGCCGAGGCGCCTTCGAGGGCAGCATCCTGACCCGCCTGCGCTCCCAGCCCCGGGGCAGCCATGCGCTCCGCCTCGTGGTCTAAAGAAGACGGGCGTCCGGGCGACTTGCCCAGGCCGCGGGTCGCCGCACGCGTGGCTCTTCAGGCGTCCACGGGAAGTCCCCTCACGCCCCTGAATCAGTCGCCGCGTGCTACGCGTTGAGGTGGAGCTCTTGGCTCCCGTGGTCCCGCCGTCGGGGAGCCCAGCGTCCAGAGACCCTGGTGTGGAGTCCTGTCTGGGCGCTGCGCCTGCACTGTCGGGCGACGTAGCATCAGCTGGTTCCACCTCCCTGGCCCATACCGGTGGTCCGGGCCACAGGGATGAGCTACAGTCCCAGCGCTCCGGCCCTTCGTGCTCCTGCTTCCTGCTTTGCACACAGCGCTGCTGCGCCTTTGAACATACCGTCTTCTGGGCCTTTTCATGACGTGTCCGTGTTTGCCTGCCCCTCCCCCCTTCCTCTGTTGGCCGTTTTCGAGCGCCCGGGAGACCCGGATCCTCCTGGAGCAGCAGGCGCCCAGGAAGAGCTGCTGAGCGGAGGACAGTCAGTCTCCCACGGGCCCGCCCTTTCTCCTCCTCTAACACCTGCAGGAGGGGCAAGCACAAGGCTATTCTTAAATACAAACAAGGGCATAACTTAGAGAAAAAATTATCACAGTTCCAGAATTTTCGAATCAGGCAATGTATTATATGTCAATATTGTGGTCCCAATGATAGCACTGTGCAGTCTTTTTCAGTTTCTTGCCAGTTCTTCAAAAGAGAAGGAGAAACAAACAGCTCTGAAATCTTAATATTGGGGCTTGAATTGGATTGTGGGGGCTGGGCTTCTTCGTCCCTTGCAGACATCTGTGGGGTCAGGCGGCCTTGGCTGGGCAGATACATGGGGTGGGGGCCTGAGCCACTTAAAGCAGCCTCCTCCATTCTGTGCAGGAATGTTCCAGAAAATGCAGGCTCAGTCACTGTTGGAGTGGTCGGCTCTTCTCCGTCAGACTCCCCCTGGCAGTGCCCTAGCTGCCTGCACCAAGGGGCCAGCGGGACCTTCCCCGGGGTCCTAGGAAGTGGAGTCCCGGGTGGGCAGGCCTGGGCCTCCTCCCCTTCCCACCATGCGCCTGGCAGGCGTGGCGCTGGGAGAGGCAGCTGGAACGAGAATTGTTATTGCCAATTGTCAAAAAGAGCCAGTTCCTCCAGAGACCGCTGCGGTGTTCACCGAGGATGTTAGCCAGGACGGCCCACTGAGGTTCTTGCGTGAGGCCCTGCTGGAGGCCAGGTGCTGGCGGGTGGAGGCGAGGGTCGTATTTGGAGGGTCATAAATTCAGGGTTCGGTTTCAGACGGTCCTGCACTCGCAGGCAGAGCGGGTCTCTGGCTTCTGCTGAACTGTTGCTTTTACCAGCTGGCCTTTGCTTTCACATGAACTTAAACTTATTTACAGAAAGAACAGAAGTAGACTCCTGTTGGCATCCAGCACATCAGGTGTTGCAGAAGCTGTGGTTTCTGAGGCCTGAGAAAGCAGCGGCGAAAGCGGGAGGCTGGTGTGAGCACGCTCAGAGGTGCTGGTTCCCGGGCCTCGTGCTGTCTTGGAGACAGAAGTTCGTTCACAACACAGTATTTGTCCTCAGAGATTTTCCAGTGGGTTCAGCAAGACGGACTAGGTGAGAACCCGTCCGGGCAGCCAGGACAACCCGACCTGAGGGGACGGGCTGTGCAGGAGCTGGCTGTGGTGGGACGCGGCAGAGCACGAATCGGGGTGCTGACTGCTGAGTTCTGCCTGACCTGGGTGTTTCACTCCAGTCGTTTGCAGTAGAGAGTTTTGGGACAAAGAAGCAGGCTCCTTAGATGGACAGAGTGCGTGTACAGGAGCAGGTCCGTGAGATGGACACAGTGCGTGTACAGGAGCAGGCCCCTCAGATGGACACAGTGCGTGTACAGGAGCGAGTCTCTAGATGGACACAGTGCGTGTACAGGAGCAGGTCCGTGAGATGGACACAGTGCGTGTACAGGAGCAGGCCCCTGAGGTGGACACAGTGCGTTTATGGAAGTGCTCCGCCCCTTTTGTTTCAAGGACAGAGTTACTGAGGTCGAGTGCTAACCATAAAAATCCTCCTTCGTGTGTATGGCTGCTGGTTCAGGGCGTTCACTGAGCCCTTCAGCCGTCCTCACAGTGGAGTTTTCAGCCAGTCCATCACCTGTGCCTGTTTTGACGAGACATGAGGCTGTACCACACGAAATTGCCTTTGACCATTTTCACTCCACAGAATGGCCATCTCTCATGTCTCAACTTTCAAACATTTTAAAGACCGTCTCCTGACAGCTAGTGTAAGGCTTCTCCTGCATCTTATTCTAAACCACCGTGATTGTTTGGGGCCAGGGACCCCGTTGTGGGGAAGATTCACAGGGTTTGTGGGTGGTTTGTTGGGCTGCCCTCAGGTCCTGGAATTTGGTGACAGTGGTCCTTGCACTGGGTTTCTGAGGGAACATCATGAAGGTGACAGCAGCATCACTCGGGGAGGATAGTGGGACACAGATTTCATTTTGGTGAAACAATGACCTTTCCAGGTATAAAGCTCCCTAAACAATGTGCTCTGCGCTGCGCCCAGTGAGGCTGAGCCGAGGCAGGCGGGGCAGCCCGGGCGAGAGCAGGAGGGGCTCCCTGCTGGCCTCTCTGGCTTCAGCTCACCTGTCCAGGTGCCGTGCTGAGCACCACACGGGAGGAGGGCGGCCCCCAGCACCCTCAGCTGCAGAGACAGCCTCTTCCACTGCAGAGCCCCGCATGTTCCTGGCGGGCCTGGTTCCGAAGTTGCCTTTGCCCTTGTGTGGGGTCCCACAGGCTGAGGATGGAGTGACCTTTCTCAGGGCTTGTGCCCCATGTGGCCTTGGGACCCCGACTTCCCTGCCGGACCGAAGCTCCCTGCGGACAGGCCTGTGGCTGCCTGTCGCACTGCTGCACCGCAGCCCCCTCTGGGAGGGACTCAGGCCCCAGAGGTCGTCAGTCAGCGTTGGATGGATTTACTTCAAAAGCAGGGGTGTGTGTTTCTGCATGTGTGTGTGCATGCACATTGCACATACATATGCACACCCATATACATAAGCTTTCTTTGCATATACTGACAAAATAATTCTAGTAGGTTGAATGAGCAGTATGAAATCACTGCCGTTGTTGGTCAGCAATGGGAATAGTCAGTGAAAGAAACTCGTCTGAGAATCTGACAGACTGACCCCAACCATGTGGCCTTCTGGAAACAGCAAACTGTGGAGATCGTAAAACGCCAGTGGTGGTCAGGGAGGGCTGAGTTATCGGTGGCTGGGCATAGGAGTGTTAGGGCCGTGAAGCCACTGTGGACACTGCAGTGGCAGGTACGTGACTTAAGCATTTGTAAGAGCCCACAGAACTTTGTAACACAAAGACCCAGCCCTCAGGTAACTGTGGACTGCTGTTAGTAACCATATATTGATACTGGCTCATCAGTGTAACAAAGTGCTTCACCACGGCACGATGTTCATAATGGGAGAAGCTGTTGGGGGTGTGGTGGGAGGGGTCCATGGGGAGCTCTGTGCTTTCTGCTCAATTTTCCTGTAAACCTTAACTGCTCACAGAATAGTCTGTTAATTTCAAAAGGTTGAATAGCAGCACTTTTTTATGATTCAACCTACCTTCTGTTAGATTCTTAAAATAGGATTCAAATACCATGAAATTCACCATTTTATTTGTAATCTTTTTACAGATGTCTCCTTTCCCCCCATTGACCCCTTCTAGTCTGCACCCCCACCCCTCCCCCTGCCCCAGGACCTCACCGACTACTGTCTGTGTCCATGAGTTATGCATATGTGCATACAAATTTTTTGGTTAATGTCCTACCATCCCGCTCTTCCCCCTGAGATTCATCATTCTGTTCCATGCTTCTGTGTCTCTGGACCTATTTTGTTCATTGGATTCCACATATGAGTGAGATAATATGATACTTGTCTTTCTCTGACTGGCTTATTTCTCTTAGCATGATACTCTCCAGGTCCCTCTATGCTGTCTCAAAGGGTAAGAGATCCTGCTTTACAGCTGTATAGTGTTCCATGGTGTAAATGTACCACAGCTTTTATCCACTCGTCTGCTGATGGGCACTTGGCTGTTCCCAGATCTTAGCTATGGTAAATCGTGCTGCTGTGAACATAGGGGTGCGTATATCCTTTCTGGTTGGTGTTTCAGGTTTATTAGGATATGTTCCTAAAAGTGGGGTCACTGGGTCAAATGGCAGTTCCGTGTTTAAAAACTCTCTGTGTTAAGGTGTACAGGCCAGGGTTTTGTACGTGCGCAGAGCTGTGCGTTCGTTGGCACAGCCAGTTTCAGAACATTTGTTACCTCACCAAGATCCCCGAGCCTCGGCCCTGGTGACAGCCGTCTCTTTCTGCCTGTGTGGGTTTCCCTGCCTGACACTGGCCAGCCTTTGGTGGGACACACATTTCCATATCTTTCGGGCACCTGCCCTGAGTGGAGCTGTGGGGTCATGGGGTCATGCGTTTAAGGTTTGGAACCTCCAGACTGTGCCAGGGCTCCTCTCGGTACATCCTCGCCAACACTTGTCTAAGTTGCCCGTCTTTTTGATAGACTTGTTTCTTAAGAGATCCAGGGTAACTCTTTGAAATTACTCTGAACATTTTCTGAGTGTTAGTCGCGTTGCGGAATTTAGCTGTGTCTGCCTTGCGACTCAGGAGGAGCAGGGAGCAGGGGTGCCTGCTGCGGGAAGCAGGTGGGGAGGGTCGGCGGGCGCTGAGGGCCGGGCCCTCCCAGCAGCCGTCTCGGTTTTTGCAGCTCATTCTCTCCTTCAGCGCAGAGGGCTCTTTGAAGGCCCAGGAGTGTGGCCGGCCAGTGCCTTTAACGGGCGCACAGGGCTGGTCACCTGTGGCATAATGAGCCGTGTCCCCAGCTGGGCCTGGAGAGCCTTGAGTGCTCACGAAGTCTGCTCTTTGCACAGAGCTCAGAGTCTTCCACCACGTCGGCCTGTTTCTCCTTTGCCTGTTTCTTGGGAGAAGTCGGTAGTTCCGTGTCATTTATATGATAAGGTTTCACATTCTGAGAGAGTGTTGCTAAGTTTCTATCCCCCCCCCCCCCCCCAGTTTTGTAATACCTGCGTGAGGACCTAGAAAAGGCGCCCAAACCCAGCAGTTGTCATCCATATGGACCACAACAGAAACGGATGGGCTAGGCTGGCACTGGTTAGAATGCCTGCCTTCCACGTGAGAATTTCCTGATTTTAAGGGAGGATTTTTGGATTTGAAGCCAGTGGACATTGGCATTGGGTAGAGAAGGGGTCCTGAGGATAGGGGTGAGGGTGGGAGTGGTAGAGGCCGGGGCCCCTGCTTTACTGCGCAGGAGGGAGGGGCCCAGTCGAGCTCTGGGGGCGATGGAGCTGGGCACCCACAGCATTCAGGGCAGGCACGGTGCTTGGCAGGGTGGAAGAGTCCTGGGAGCTTCCGCTGAGCAAGTGCGCTCACAGGACTAGAAATCCAGGGGACGTGACTCATGACTGTGAGATTCCAGTTTCATTCCAGAGTTACGGACCAAGACCATAGGAAAATGCCAGGTGTCAACATGATGGATTAGTGGCTGAGCAAACCAGTGTCCATGATTCGGCCAGGTCCGTACCGGCTCCTAGGAGAGAGCCACTGCCCTCCTTCCCTGCTCTCCTGTGTGGAGCCAGTGTGGCCCAGATGGGAGGCTGCGGGCTTCCGGACGCCCCGCAGGTGACTGGGTTCCTTCCTGGAGGAGCTTCTTTTCCGGGAATAAGAAGTGTGATCCCTGGAGGTGACCACAGGAAGGCAGAAAGCGCCCGGCTGGGCATGGTGGGCTGGGCTGCAGTGTTGTCTCTGGACCTCCCCCCACAGTCCTCTTTCTAAGTGGAGAGCCTGTGCTGGGGTTCTCCTGTCAGGCAGAGCGCCCCAGACATCCCAACGGGCGGACATGAATAGAATATTGTATGGGCACCTCTCAGGAATTTAGTCTCATTCCAGTGACTGATTTCCTGACAAGATTGCAGTGAACTTTAATGCAGGCTTAACTCTCTGAAAATGTTTGCAATATTGTCATCTTATGTTTGGCATAAGTTACAAGCTGACTTAATGAACTAAAATGAGGCTAGTTTGTGCCTGAGTTCTTAGCTTGTGAACTTGAAGTTGACCTAATTTTGCAGATCACTGCGCCTGCAGCACCCCTTCCCGCCTGGCTGTGCTGGATGCCCGCCCGCTCAGCAGGGAGCGTGGCCAGGCAAGCAGCCGGTGGCCCTGGGCCGGCGCAGCGGTCAGACTGCTGGCCGATTTTGGTGAGTAACAGGCTGAGTATTTCATTTTGGTATGAAGAGTTCCTGGCTAGGAACTTCAGAGGGACTGTGTAATCTTATTCTGTGAAGTTTTTTTTTTAATATTTAAGAATATTGTGGTTACATATATACATGAAATTTTCCTTTTTAGCCATTGCTAAGTGTACAGTTCAGTGGCAGCAAGTACATTCACACTGTTGTGCAGCCATCGCCACCATCCATCTGCAGAGCCTTTTCTTCCCAGACTGAAACTCTGACCCATTAAACACCCGTCCCCAAACCCGGCCCTGACAGACACCGTCTGCCTTCTGCTGCTGTGACTGTTCTAGGTGCCTCATCAGTGAAGCTTTATGAAAGTCAGGTTTTCAAGCTCTCAAGACTGCTGACAGCATAGCCTGGCTGGAGCAGAGGGGCCTTTGGGGATAACTTGGGAAAGAAATCCACTTGGTTTGAAGTGGCCGTTGGCCGCAGAGCGGGTACCCTGCCCCAGGTCTCGAATGCGCAGGGGTAGCTCCTGCTGTCTGCAGGCGACGCAGCCTGGGCCCAGGGACGCCAGGACAGAATGCTGGTGAGGAAAAGCAATTAGCAAGCCATTTTAATTTTCTCATCCAAAAGAAATTCTATAGGTTGTTTTTGGCAAAGTGGAATGTTGCATTAGGCCTCATAGATTCTGGTGCTCTGTAAATTAAAGAGGTTTGGGGTCATTGTGGTTTCTTTTTAAATTCCTCTTGTTGGCTTGATGCCGGATTGGCCATGATGTACTAATTTGGGGTAATGCGGGGGGGGGGGGGCATTCCCTCCTGGTTAGCAGGCTCCAACTGTCCAAGGTGTCAGCTTCATAGGTTTTCATAATGAAACTAGAGGTCTGGTGCACGAATTTGTGCATGGGTGGGGTCCCTTGGCCTGGCTGGCGATCAGGGCCGATGGAGGAGGGGGGGCGGCTGGGAAGGGGGAGGGACTGCAGGAGGTTGGCCGACTGGCCCACACCTGATTAGGGCTGATCAGGGGGCCTGGCTGGCCATGGAGGTTGGCCGGCTGTGGGAGGTTGGCTGTGGGAGCACACTGACCACCAGGGGGCAGCTCCTGTGTTGAACGTCTGCCCCCTGGTGGTCAGTGTGCATCATAGCAACCGGTCGACTGGTCGTTCGGTCACTTAGGCTTTTATATATATACTAGAGGCCCGTTGCATGAAGATTCACACAATAGGCCTTCCCTTCCCTTGGCTGCCGGCACCGGTTTTCCTCTGGCACCCGGGACCCAGGCCTTCGCTCCGGCTGGGCTCCTGCCAGAACCCGCCCCCCCGCGCCAGCCATCAGGCTTCACTGCTCTGCTGATCCCGGGGGTGTGAGGCCTCGCTGCTCTGCAGGCTTCGGGTACGTTTGGCTTTGCTCCACCGCTTGGAGCCTAGTATGCAAATTAACCACCATCTTTGTTGGCGGTTAATTTGCATATCACCCTGATTAACCAATAGGAAGCGTAGCAAAGGTACAGTCAATTACCCTTTTTGTCTTATATTAGATAGGCTAGATGGTAAGGGGATTGCATTTCTTCTAGGAATTTGAGTCACTTTTGTTAATTGGCACCTTCCATTTAAAATCTTAGTGCAGTTTCTTTTGACTCTATTGGGTGTTTTAAAATCTCAGTCGTTCCTTTTTGGATAATTCTTAAATATGACATTACTTTTATTTGTTACTTGTATCAGTTAACAGTCAGTTTGAAGGGACGGAGGAGGATGTTGAATTTATGTCGTTCGTCTTTCTTTGGGACTGATGCGGTGGCTTCCCAGCGGTGATGGTGTGCTCTGGATGACTCAACACCTTCCCAGCAGGGCAAGCGCCAGCTCCAACCCCCGATGGGCTGTCCGTCCTCTTGGGATGAATAGCTGTGAAGCCTGTGGGACCCTCCTGGGCGTGTGTTTGACTGGTGTTTGCTAAGGTAGCTTCCATAAATCCTGTGTGATCCTGGCTGTAAAGTCATGAAAACACATATTCCCCAGCTACATGCTCAGTTTAAAATGCTGTCTGCACGCCCATGCTGGGAGATGTGGGTGGGTGCTCTCCGTGGATCAGTCACTGCTGCAGACCTGGTGCCGGGCCTGCCTCGGGCCTCGGGCTGCCTCGCCCACAGCAGGCTTGCCTGCAGCCTCCTCGGGGGTCTGCCAGCCTGTCCTTCTAGGCACAGCATGTCCCTGCGTGGCCCCGCGGCCAAGGCAGAGCAGGGAGCTGTTCCCGGCCCCTCCCTCTCCTCAGCCCCTTCCCCAGTTGATAATACAACGTCGGTTTCAGCCCCAGACTGACTTTGGATCCCCCCCCTCCCCCCTGCTCACCCAGCCAGGCCCCGCCCGACATTTCTGCAGGGGTCCCACGCACATCTGCTCAGGACCCTCCACTGATCTCATCACGTGCTGGTGCTGCCTGCGAGGTGCAGAGGTGCCCCCGCAGCTGCACGATGTGGGCCGGCCGCTGTTCCTTCACAGGCATTGGAGGGCCTTTCCCAAGAGCCGGCCACTGGAGCGGCCGCAGATTCAGAAGCGGCTGCTAGAAGCAGGACTGACCCTTTGTCACACCCTCTCTCCTGCTGCTGCTCCGGCAGCTGCCTCATCTCCCTCCTGTGACATCGCAGAGGAAAAGCAGTGCCCAGGAGCGTGAGGATGGTGGCTGGCTTGTTTCAGGACGGATCTTGCTCTGAGCTAGCATCTGCTTTTTCCAGCCCCGTGACCTCCACATGCGTAGTCATCAGTGTCCACAGATGGATGGAGCCCTTTTCAGCAGTAACTGGTCAAAGAGGCCAATTTCTGGGACTATGATGAAGCCCAGGGTGGGAAACAGACTTATCTGAGCAGAATAAACAGAGGCCGCCTTGCTTGGTGAGGCCCTGCCGGTGAGCCCTGGTGTGGCTTTCGGAGCATCTTCGCCGCACCGAGAGCTGCGCCTTTGGGCATGTAGCTCGGTGTGAGTCTGTACTTCCTGGGTCACTAACCTGAAGGAAGGATGCGAACTCCCGGTGCTGGCTCCTGTACCGGGTTCCCCATTGTGTCCAACTGCCCAGAAAACCCTTAATAACTTGTCTTGAGTTTAACAATAATTAAACAATTTTTTTTCAATTGTGGTAAATTATATGTAACATAAAATCGACCGTTTTAACCATTCAGTTCAAGCAGTGAAATAGTTAAGTGTTTCAGTGGTTGTCGGAAACATGCCTCTGATTCGTCTTCACAGGAAAGAAACAGCATGTGGCCAGGCGGTTCCTGAACTTCCCCAGATGTGGGGGGTGGGGGAGGGTGAGAGCTGCACATGTGGCTGATCCCACATGTTCCAGGAAGAGTCCCGGAGACCAGCGGTTCTCAACCTGTGGGTCGCGACCCCTTGGGCGGTCGAACGACCCTTTCACGGGTTGCCTAAGACCATCCCACGTATCAGATATTTACATGACGATTCATAACAGGAGCAACATTACAGTTATGAAGTAGCCACGAAAATAATTTTATGGTTGGGTCACAACATGAGGAACTGTATTTAAAGGGCCAGAAGGTTGAGAACCACTGCCCTAGACAAAGGGAGGTGGAGGCAACTAGAAATGGCCTCAGCCCAATATTTGAATGGCCCAATAGGAGGCAGCAAGACCTAGGGGACGTATGGAGAAACCATGGGTGACCTCATAGGACTCAGCCAATGAGGACCTGGAGGAGGGTCTAAGTAAATCGGCTGTGTTCCCTGCCCCACGCGTGATCCTGTGCAGTGGACGCCCGCTCTTGAGTGTTACTAAAGGTCTCATTTTCGCCGTGCTTCTGTTTCCCAGTCGTCATTTGAACTGCAGACAGGGGAGCCGTTTCTCACAGTGGCGTCAGTTACACTCCGGCGCTGCAGCCTCACCATCACCGTCCTCAGGACTTGCTCATCTCTTCAAGCGGAGACTCTGCCCGGGGGACACTGGCTTCCCGCCAGCCCCGGCCTGCCCGCTGCTCTGTCTCATGGATCCGACGGCACTAGGGACCTCATGTAAATGGAAGCGTGCAGATTTCGTCCTTTAGTAATTGGCTTATTTCACTTAACGTGGCGTCTTCAAGGTTCATCCATGTTGTAGCGTGTCAGGATTCCCTTCCTTCTTGAGGCTGAATAGTATCCCATTGTCCGTAGAGACCGCGTTCTGGGTATCCAGCCATCAGTCCATGGACACTGGGTGGCTCCCATCTCTTGGCTACTGTGAATACTGTTGTCATGCACGTTTCTTTGGCTTTCAGTTCTTTTCAGGACCCAGAGGACTGGCTGCATCGGATGGTCAGCCCAGGTCTGAGTCTTCACAATTGGCTTTGCCTCAGATCATTTGCAGACTCCAAGGAGGTCATTTTCCATCACGAAGCCCAGATGTTTGCTGAGGACCAGACCTCCCTCCCCTTACACTGGGGCAGCAAGCACGGGGTGCCCTGGCCCTGGGGTGGGGCCGGATGGCTTGGAAGAGCCTGTGCTGGCAGGAGGCTCACGATTCCTTTCTTCCATCCTGGGTTCTATGTAGAAGAGTTCCCCAGGCACCCTGAGAAGATGGCTTCTATTTAAGGAATGGAAGCCCCCCCCCCCCTTCCCCCGCCAAATTAGGCATTAAAGAGTGCAGAACAGTGTGGTGTGCTGGTCAAGAGGCCCTAGCACAGCGGCTTCAAGTGTGGTTCTCAGATGGCTAACGGATTCAGCTTTGATTCCTTCTATTTTGAAACCACCGTTTCTAGCCCTTTATTTTTTGGTTTTCATTCTGCAGACTCTCACATCGTACTTCCCTTTGGGGTTAACATGGTGATGTCCTAAAAGAACTTGGGTCAGACAGCCACCCAAATCCCCCACACCCAGGAGTGCAGGGCATTCCCTCCTTCTCGGCCTTTTTAAATGGATTTTGAACAGATTTGCATCCACTTGTGTTTGGAAAGGACCTTCCCAGGTGTGTCAGCGTGACACTGTCACTGCCCCGCCCCTGGACCAGAGCAGGCCTGCGTCTGCAGGCTGGCTGGAGGCGTGAGGCCTGATCGGTTCTCCGAGGGAGTTGGTAAATAAATGGCTTCCCGTCAGGACTGAAGGAGTCTCTCTCTCTCTCTCTCTCTCTCTCTCTCTCTCTCTCTCTCTCTCTCTCATTTCAGGTGCTGCTGTGACTCGGCCTGTCGTTTATCTCCTTGATGTAAAACAATAGATGAGCTCCAGGGGGGAGTGCTATGGATGGGGCAGTTTCAGTTTTGCAAGATGAAAGGAGTTCTTGGAGGGATGTGTCCTGATGGTGGCACAGCAGTGTGCATGGACTGAATGCCACTGCGCTGTCCCGTGCTCATGGCAACTGAACACATCTGAGAAGGCCAGCCTGCGGACTGGGGTGCGCGCGCCTGGACGGGCCGCCAGCAGCGCTCTGCATGCTTCAGGCTGGCAGGGATCATTGCAAACGGGTGCTGTTCTGAAATATAATTAAAAGTTAATGCCTGGCCTGTGCAGCTCAGTGGTTGAGTGTTGCCCTCGGAACCAGGAGGTCACGGTTCGATTCCCAGTCAGGGCACATGCCTGGGTTGCTGGCTCGGTCCTTAGAAGGGGGCATGCAGGAGGCAGCTGATCAGTGATTCTCTCTCATCATTGATGTTTCTACCGCTCCCTCTCCCTTCTCTCTGAAATCAATAAAAATATATTTTAAAAAATTAGTAAAAAATAAGATAAAACAATTGGTTAAATCCATTTAGTAATGCAAAGACCGTGATTTAAAGGGAAAAAACAAACAAACAACCAAAGGGATTTTCTGGAACTCCACGAAGGAAGGGCCGTGCCTGTGGGAGAGACGAAGGAGGCTGTCCAGGGCTGAGGTTAGGTGGCCCTTTGTCTGGAGCTGGGACTGGGCACGTGCGATGGAGCAGTTTGGCACCCTGCCTCCCTGTGGCGTGGGAGGCTGCTCAGAGTTTGGTGGGAGCACAGACCGCTGAGCCATCTCCCTGGGAGAGCCATCCCCCCAGGCTCCCAGGCTCTCAGAGCTGCTCTGCGTAGACCTTGTTCCGCTGGGAGGGGATAATTTTCCGTGTAAACTGCAAGTTTGTGATTGTGACCCTCCAGGTCTGCACCAATCTGCCCTCCCTGGGAAGAGCCGCCTGCAGACGGGGGACACGGGGGCTCCCCTGAACCCAAGAGGGAGTCAAGGAGCCTGTCCCCCCCATTCCCCCTCCGCCCAACACCACAGGAGCAGAGGGCAAGGCCCGGGTGGCCGGGGCTCGGGGACGGCCGCTGCCCCTGGTGGTTCTGGTGTGGTTTCAAAGCCCGCCCCTGAATTTTACTCTATTCTGTCTGCTCAGCAGTTATTACTGTGTGTTTTTTAAAAAAGAATTCTCTTCAAATGAGCAGTGTTTTTGCCTCTTTGTTAATAATAGTTTCTTAAAACCAGCAATTCAGAGTTGCACACAGATCTAGTCTGTAATTTTCTGCATTTTATTTAATGTGCAACCTTCCACCGGGATCTAGACTTTCCCAGGAAAGGCTCGACTCTTGGTTACAACAACAACAACAACAACAACAACAACAACAACAACAAAAAGGAAAGGCACGTACTGGCCCGCTCTCTCCTCATCCTGGCACTTTCTTCCCAATTCTTTTACATTTGCTTTCATTTCCACTTTCTTTAATGAAAGGTGTGGTTTTGTCACCTCCCCTCCTCCTCCACTCATCTCCTACATGGAGTAAGGGCTTGTGGTTTTTTTTTAAATCCTCATCCAAGGATATGCATTGCTTTGAGAGCGAGAGGAAAGGAGGGGAGAGGGAAGGGAAGGTTTACTCATGTATTTACGCTGCGTAAGGATAAAAAATGGATTATTCTGCTTTAGATTAAAAGTGAGATATTCCTCCCATGTAGGAAAGAGTTAGATAAAGAAAAAGAGTAGTAAAACTTAAAATAATTGCTTCTCACCTCTTCCTTTCTGTTTTTGTGGGTGTCCCAATCTCTTAATTATTTTCAGAGTGTGTTAGCAAGCCAGTCAGCCACGTTGAAATTGTGCTGGGACCTTGAGCTGGGTGGAGCCCTTGTAAGTTATAGCATTTCCCAGAGCCTCAGTTTCTGCATCTGCAAAATGGGCATGACAACTCCATTGTGTGGATCAGAGAGATGGGAGCATTTGAGTGAACTGAGGGAGAAACTGGGCACATAGTCTCTTTGAAATGCCCTGGGCACGCTTGGCCTGATGCGCTAGTCCTGACCAGTGGCACTGGGCACAGACAGAGGTGGCTGTGACCGCCTAGGAGCTGTGAAAGAATAAATAGAGCTCCTCCTGTGCCTCGGGTTTGGAGCCATCAGCACCTTCATATTTTAAAAAATGATTAAAATTTTTTTTATTGATTTTTAGAGAGAGAGGAAGAGGGAGAGGGAGAGAGCAACATCTATTGGTTGCCTCTGTGCGCCCCCTACTGGGGATTGAGCCCGCAACCTGGGCATGTGCCCTGACTGGGAATCAGCCCGCCCGCAACCTTTCGGTGCACCGGACAGTGCCCAACCCACTGAGCCAGCTTTAATGCTCTGTGCAAGACAGGGATCTCCTTTTAATGGGCTCCGCCAGCATTTGAAACTGCAGGGAGTTCTCCTTGTGGAGAACCTGGAGCTTAGCTGTAATTGTGGAGGGGTGGGGAGAAGCAGTGAGGCCATTATCGGCTTGGTGGCCTGGGAAGGCAGTTTGTAAACTCGCTCCTCGCGTGGTTGTGTGCATTTCTGGTTCCCCACAGGTATATGAAACACCGCCTGCAAACTGCTAGCACGCAGGTCCGCCTTTCTGATGGCGTTGCTGGATGTAGTGTGACTTATGCTGGATCCACTATATGACTTGCCTACGTGCATACCCCATGTAACATGTACGCTTTACTGTCCCTGTTCGAGTAGAGCTTGCATTTCCAGGGATAGGTGGGCTGTCAAGTAAAACAGTGTGATGGGACAGCCCTTGTCTCTTCACTTTGAGTGACAGAGCGGAGTTAGAGGTCCGGGCGAGGGCCGGAGCCCCGCGCCCGGGCTGATCAGGGGGCAGAGGGCTCGCTGCGCGGCTTCCTGGCTTGTCCGTGTGAAAACCCTGTAGCTTTAAGACAATATGCCTGTGGTGCTTTTAAATTCTGATAATTTTGCTTTTTAGTTACTCTTTAATTAATAATGGGTTCCCATATTAAAAACAGATGAACATTCTTGACTTAAAAGTTTTTTTGCCACCAAGAGGGGATTTAGGTGCCCTAAATCGAAGTGCAAAGTGGGTATAATTGTAGTGACAGTTTGGGGGCCATGGTTTCATGACACAGATGAGCCCTCTCAAGCCCTCCTCACCTCCTGACTCACCCCCAGCCTCCCCGTGACCCCGCCTGTGACCCCTGTCTGTGCAGAGCTGGGAGACCCCTGCAGTGGGGCGCCCCAGTGCAGACCTATGCACAGGGGTGTGGGACCCTTGCGGTGCCCGGGGGCTGGTGCCCTCCTGCGAATGGGTGGGAATGTCTGCCCTGGTTCCCCATGCCATCGTTTTGACCTCAAACAAAAGATGTGCTTTGAAAATTAAGCAGTAAGTAGTTTTAAGTACTGATAATTAGCTCAACTTCAAGTCTAATTAATGGGGTTGGAAGCTCCCGCCTCCACTTACTTTTGGGGGCTTGATTCTGATCACTGCTGGGCCGGGCTGGGCTGGGCGGGCCCCTAGCACCCTTGTGCTGTCCAGTGTGTACCCAGCTCCCAGTGCTAAGCCTCACCGAGTAGGAGGAGGAGCTTTCCTGGCGGAAGCACCCTCTCCTCCCCTCAGAGGAGCTGTGTTACCCCAAGAGAGAGGGTCTGCGGAAGGTGAGGAGGCTCCCAGGGGGTGTGCGGGGGCCGCTGAGCAGAAAGCGCCTGCCAAGCATAATTAAAGAGCCCGGTGCTGGGAAAGAGCAGGCCTTTGTGTTGGTGGTGAGGCGATTAGGAAGCAATAAGAAAAACACAGGTTTGGACAGAACGTCATTTTGTTTAATCAGTTCTAAGCCACCAAGAAAAATAAAGGACCCTTAGAAGTCATTTAAAAAGGGATTACAGCACACGAGAGCATTTTCCCACCTAGCAAAGGGGTTTAAGCTCTGGGGGCCGGGGCCAGTGGACCTCGTCCTCATTGCAATGAAGCAAGCTCTGAACCCGGAAAGCGGAAGCGCAGGCGGGGAGAGCAGGCCGGGCTGAGCAAGGACAGCCCCCCGGATTCCAGGCTCTGTCGGCTGCACGGGCTCGGGCGGCTCTTCCCGGCGCCGCAGGGAGACCTGCAGAGGAACGCTGCTGGGTTCAGTGTGTTTCTGAAGATGAGCTTGGTGGGGGCAGGATTGTGGGGAAGCAGGGTCCAGGGCTGCATCTAGAAGATTCCAGCAGAGACAGTCAGTAAGGGGGACGGCCCGCGGGTCTCCTGCTGCGGTTTTCCCTTGCAGACTGCGGGTGCAGCCGGCTTGGGTCTCCCTGCGGGAGGGAGGGAGACACATTTGGGAAACTTCCAATATGAGTCGTCATTTCCCGTGGACCCTGTGGGCTTTATTGCTTGTGACACTACACTATGCATTTGTCAAAAAGGAGGCTGTCACGTTCACTTCATAGTTTGCACGTAAGGTCCCTCCAGGTGTTTTCATGGCTCGAGAGCCCTTTTCTTTCAGCACTGGGCAGCGTCCAGGTTCCTGGCGCACCGCACTCGGTCCCTGCACCCGCCGAGGGACGTCGTGGGCGCACGTCCCGGCAGTTCTGAATAAAGCTGCCATGCGCGTGAACGTCCCGGGGCAGGTTTTCATGTGAGCATCCGTTTTCAGTTCATGTGGTTAAATACAAAGGATCGTGATTGCTCGATTGTAGGGTAAGAGTACGTTTAGTTCTGTAAGAAACCACCAAACTGTTTTCCAAGGTGGCTGTACCACTTGCGTTCCCAGCAGCACTGGCGCCTTCCGGCGGCCCGTGTCCTCGCAGCGTGTGGTGGTGTCCGTGCTCTGGTGGCAGAGTTTTCAGGGAAGAACTGACTGGAGCCTGGTCAGGGACCAGAAAGGACGGAATTCTCCTGGATTCCCCAGAACAGCAGGGGACACCCAGGAGCAGCTAATGCTTAAAACTCAGGCCCTGCGCATGCTTGGGGCCTGTGTTCTCTGTGGAAATTTTCAAGTTTTGTGATCGCCTGTTCAGTGATAATTAGTCTGAAATTGGTGTTAATTAGTGAGCAGCTGCACATATCACCATCTGAGGGGCGATCAATAAGCCCGAGACACATGGAACAGTGAAAGGTAGGAAACGAGGGACGGAGACACTGGGGTGTCTGAGGCAAGAACCTTCCTGGTAGAACCGAGGGCTGTGCATGGCGCCGAGGCTGGGCAGCCTGCAGTGTTGACAGAGCAGGGCCAGTGCTTGAGGGCTCCTGCGGCCACAGCAGGGACGTCGTTATTACTCCGGACGCTCTGAGGGGCTTTTGGAAGCATTTGAGCAGAGGAATGCTGTGATCTGGTTTTATGTTGTAAAGTCCCTGCGGGTGGGGTGGTCAGAGCCAGAAGTGGAACGCCACTGCACGCATGGGCCTTGGCCTCGGCGGCGCTGCTCTGCACCTTCCGCCGGGGTGGGTGGGGGCCGAGGCCCCCCAAGACCCCCCGAGGCCCCCCCCCCCCCCGCCTGTGGCTGGAGGGCTTCCCTTTCCTCATTAGGTTATGACGTGTGCGCAGTGGACTTTCAGGAAGGGAGGTTACCCAGCTGGCCTGGCCTTGTTACCTGAGACACACCTGAGTCTAGAAGTCAGAGACAGGAAGTCAAGAGTCAAATCGTGGGAAGGATTTGACATGTGTTGCTGGCTTTGAAGATGGAAGGCCATGTGGATGCGGCTGCGGAAAGCTGAGAGCGACTTGTAGCTGACAGCCAGCAAGGGAACGGGACTTAGTCCTCCAAATGCAAAGACACCAAATTCAGACAAGAACCGAGTGAGTCCGGAGCTGTGCTGACAGTTTCATTCTAGCTCTGCGAGACCCTGACCAAGAACCGCCCGCTGGGCCTGGGCTCTTGCCTGGAGAACTAGCCGTCAGCTCGCCACGAGCATTGCCGTTTTAAACCTCTGAGTGTGCGGAGATTTGTTACGCGGCAGTGGAAATACGCTGAACATAGAGAACTGTTGGACACCTGAAAACACGGATGCAAACAAAATGTCCTATGGAGAATTTAGCAAATAAGACCTGGCAGTATGTTAAAAGAATAATGATAGAAAGTGTCTATCCTGCCACCCTGTATGCTCAGTGGTTGAATGTTGTCCCATGCACTAGGAGGTTGCTGGTTCAATTCCCAGTCGGGGCAGGTGCTTGGGTTGCAGGCTCCATCCCCAGGAGGGGGTGTGCTAAGTTCACGTGAGATTCTAAAGCCGTGGCTGTCGTTGGAACAGTCTCCACGGCCCCCTCGCCAGGAGTCGGTCCGTCTCAAGCAACCACTTCCTTTGCTCATCCAGGAGCTGCAGCTCCCGACCCTTAGGGTTCCATAACGAGCCGGCAGCGCTCTCCCCGCAGCTCCCCTGGCGGCCGCTCGCTGTCCCCCATGTCCGTCCTGGCATGTCCCGCACGTCCGTCCGCAGGTGCCTCCTACTGAAGCCCGAGCTCTGCGGGCACCGCCCACTTCTCCCAGACTCCTGGGTGCTCACATGTTGGCCTCTCCCAGGGATCTGAATGTGCCCAGGGACAGGAGAGGTTTCGTTTCCTCTGGTGTCAGAATTTTCAGGGAAGAACTGACTGGAGCCTGGTCAGGGACCAGAAAGGACAGAATTCTTGATTCCCCAGAACAGCAGGGGACACGCAGGAGCAGCTAATGCTTAAAACTCAGGCCCTGCGCATGCTTGGGGCTTGCGTTCTCTGTGGAAATTTTCAAGTTTTGTGATCGCCTGTTCAGTGATAATTAGTCTGAAATTGGTGTTAATTAGTGAGCAGCTGCACATATCACCATCTGAGGGGAGATCAGATGAGCCCGAGACACATGGAACAATGAAAGGTAGGAAACGAGGGACGGAGACACTGGGATGTCTGAGGCAAGAACCTTCCTGGTAGAACCGAGGGCCGTGCATGGGCCAGGCCTTGCCTTCTCTCCGCTCTGGAAAGGCCAGAAGGCCAGCTTTTGTTCTGTCTCATTTGTAAACATGCCTTCCTCACTAAACTTAATCCTTTCTCGCTTTTGATTTAAAGTGAAACGTGCGGCCTTCCTTTCACCTGAACACTTAGAGGCCCTTTAGGGCTGTTGCTCCGCTAACAGCAGTGGTGGAGCAGTCAGGACACAGTCACTCATCTGCCAGCCTGCACGGCGTGGTTTGTGGCGCCTTCAGAGTAACGACAATAGTAGCATCAAGGTCTCTGATCAGAAGCCACCACGACAAATACAATGACGGTGAAGTTTAAAACATTGAGGAAATGCCCAAAACGTGGCACACGGACCCAAAGCGAGCAGGAGTGCTGGGACATGGCACCATCAGCTTGCTTGACGCGGGTGGCCACAGCGTTGTTTTTGAAGAACACAGCGCCTGTGGAGCGCAGAGAGACGAGCCGCACCGCACAGGAGCCCACAGCGCCCGCCCAACGCGCCAGGGAGCACAAAAGCAAACACCTAGAGCGCAGCCTAGTGAGAGGAGTGCGCGTCCGCGAGCGGAAAACCATGAACGTTGGTCACAGGTCCCGAGCGGAGGCCCAGCTGAAAGGAGAAGCCTGTCCTTACCCGGAAGACTCGGTTTTGTGCGAACGTCAGTTCTCTGCCGGCTCTGCACCTTCAGGCGTCGCTCATCGCGTCTCAGACTCAGCGCTGACTCCGGCCTGCACGTCAGCGGGGGCTGCCTCAGTGCCCAGGGAAACGGCCGAGCGTCTGCTGTTTAACCTGTGGTGTGGGTGGAGGAGCAGAGACCACTATGGCCGAATCGTGTCCCCACCAAACTCGTGTCCAAGTCCTAACCCTGTTTACTCAGAATCCGACTGTGTTTGGACATGGGATCCTCAAAGGTGTAACTCAGTTAACGTGAGGCCAGTAGGGTGGCCCGATCCAGTGTGACAGGTGTCGTCTTTAGGGGCGGAGGTTAGGACACAGACACCCCGAGGGGCGGCCCTGTGAGGTCCCTGGGAGAGGCCTTGGGGGAACCAGCCCTGACACGGGGATCTGGGACCGCAGCCTCCAGGACCGAGAGGCAGTCAGTCCTGTTTAAGCTGCCTCCCGTGTGCACTTTATACGGCAACCCTGCAAAACTAACACAGCCGCCACATGAGAAGACGGGAGAACTGAGGAGAAACAGGAGTGAAGCCTGGTCTTGGTGAACGTCTACTACTAGAGGCTTGGTGCACAGAAAGGTGCAGGAGCAGGCCTTCCTTCCCACGGCTGCCGGCACTGGCTTCCCTTTGGCATATTATGCTTTTATTATTATAGATTATTATAGATGAGAGAGATGCTCATTTAGGAAAAAATAGCTCTCTCCTCACCATTCACAAAACGCCGTTTCGGGGGTGCTGCTCTGAGAGGTACAGGTGTGAGTTTCAGCTCACCCCCTCCGCGGGCAGCCTCGCAGCCACCAGACGCCGCAGGGGCTCCTGCTCCCGGACTGAGACACACCCTTCCACAGGGAGAGATCGTTGAGTGATTCCTTCTCTCTTTTTACCTGAGAAAATCGTTCACTTTGAAACTCATGGTCTGCTGTGGAGAAAGGAGGCCAGGCTGACGGCGGGGGCACCCAGGGGGATCGGTGGACGTCCCCCTGCACTGGGCGGGGCGGAGCCTGTTCCAGAGCCCCTGCCCCAGCACGGCGGCCGGGCAGCTCCTGGGACTGCCAGCGCCAGCGTTTCCATTTAAACCCGACGGACGTGTAGGCATGGAATGGTGATAGAACCCCAGAACATGCAGGGAGAACGTGGCTCTCAACAGAAAAATGATCCTTTTTCTGTCGGAAAAGCCGGGGAATCATACTGATGGACTCAATGTGTGTGAACCTTGGGTCTTAACATTCGTTTGGGTGTGGAGCCCTTTGAAGCCAGCTGTGTTCCAGAAGCCGTGGTTATAAAGTTGGTTCAAAGATCCGGGTTCGTGGGGCCTGGCTGTGTCTGGGGACATGGGCTGGGTCGCGGCAGAGGGGCCGAAGGGGCGACACTGCCCACTGTGCCCCCTGCTTGGAAGGACAGGCTGCTGCGTTTCCCTGGAAGTTCCCAGAAGCTGGAGACTGAGCGCAGCCTAGGAGCGCGTCCTGTCTGCCGGGCACCCCCAGACGTGGTCTCTTTGGCCACGATATTCTCTTCAGTTTTTCTTCCAGGGAACGGAGGAGAAGGTTGTTCCATTTTCTCGGAAAAGAACAAAGGAGAGAAGCCGGACAGACCCACGCTGGGCTCTGGCTGCTGACCGGCCGAGGCCACGACACCCTCCGGGCGCGGCGGGAGGCCTGGAGCCTTCGCTGCAGAGACGTGCCCCCTCACATCGCGCGCTCGGCCACACCTGGATGACGGGAGCGAGGGGGTCCCTGCGTGGGTCAGCCATGAAGCACTGTTTCTCACTCCCAGGGCCCCGTGAAGAGGCGAGGTGCAGAAATGTGATTTTAAAGTTAACCGGTCATTTCAGACCTCAAGACATGCCTGGCAGCCTTGCTGAAACCAGGTCTCTGGCTCAGGTTTAGGGGGCCAGTGTGTCCCATGCTGAGATTTTGAGGGGACCTGGTGTTTCTGCTACGTCTGGACCGTCCGTGCACTGTGCACGGCCAGGAGTGGCACGGAGGTGGGCCTGCTCCCCTCCCCGAGCTGAGGCCTGCAGAGCCCCCAGCGCAGCAGGTGCGTTCCGGGACTTCCAGGGCTTAGCCCGAGAAGGGCCTCCCCAGCGTGCCCCCCGCGCAGTGTGTGGGCCGGCGGGCGTGGCGTGGGCGCCCAGTGGGCAGGCTCTGACTCAGCCCGGCAGGAGGGGCGCCGAGGGAGCCTGTGCCGGCAGGCGTGGGAACCAGGCCGTCTCTCTACAAGCTTTTCTTCCAGGTGGAGTTACCTGTGAGTGTTTTCCCAGGAGTTGCTCAGACCCACTTAGAAAGCAAAGACAGAACCATAAATGTTAGAAAGAACCCCACCAGCCAGGGGCGGGCGGGCAGCTGTGGGCGAGGCGCGGACCGGCGGGCACCCGCAGCTCTCCTCACACGGGAGCCGGCTGGCACCGCAGCTCCAAGGCCCTTTCCTGTGCAGGGGCGGCGCCGGGCCCGATGAGCTGGGTCTGGCACTCCTAGTCTCGAGTTACACGCCTGGGCACGTGTTCGGTGCTGTCATGTCTGAGCAGAGGGCCCGGGATGCTGGGCCGCACAGGAGCGTGTGCACTTGTTTCACCCCAGCCCGGCCCACCGACTTGTGGTTGTGTCAACGGAGGGGAAGCCCAGAGAGAGCGAGCTTAGGGGTGCTGGTCATTAGGGGCGAGAGCCGGTGGGACCAGGACTCGGAGCCTCAGGTGGCGGCCGTGTCTGGAGGAGGCGGTCACTGCCGGGCCCCCCTGCAGGTGCCCTCTGAGGTGGTGCTGCCCCTTCCTCGGGTCAGTGTGGTTTGTGAATACATGGAGCTCAGAAAATAGACAGGCAGCTTCACCCGGAGGAGACCTCCCCGCGGCTCCTGAACTGGGAGCCACAGTGAGATCTCCAGGAGAGTCTGCCTCCTCAGGCTCACAGCCGTGCCTGATAACTCTAAGTGCTGGCAAACGCCGTCTGCAGAGAGGAACTGCTGGAAGGTGCCGGTTGGTCTGCCATGTTCTCGGGCACGGAGCCCTGCCTGGGGAGGCGCCTGCCTCTGCCCATCAGCCCCACTCCCAGGCCCGTGCCAGGCAGCCCTCAGCGGGCACAGGAGCCTGCAGTGTACGTTCTGTTCGACTAAACTGCGGCCCTGGGCCCAGTGGCGTCTCAGGTTCCAACGCCACCATCTGGGGCAGCAAGAGCTGGTCCGGGGCACCCGCGGCCGGACGCTGCCATGTGAAGGTGAAGCCATGCAAGCCGACCTTGTATGAGGCTTTGGGAGAGCACGGCTGCGTATGGGAACCCTGAGCGGAGTCAGGAGCGCGGGCCCTGCGGGAGGCTGAGAGGACCCGGGCTTCCCCTGTGCTGCTGCGTCACTCACCCCTTTTCCGAACCGCTCTGAAGTAACACACGCCGAATTAAAGCACTTCCCGACGGGAAAGGCAGATGGACCCTAAAACCTTTGACTAACGGGGAGCTCCTTCCCCTGGCCAACGCGCAAGCCCAGCACGGAGGTGGTCACCGTCACCGGAGCAAGCCCGACCTGCCCGCCCAGCCTGGCCTTCCCGCCCTCTTCCCGGGATGCCGGCCCGGAGTGGGCCTGCCTGCAGTCCTGGGGGAGCCAGCGGCCTCGGGGTTGCGGGAGTGGGGGCGCCCTCTCTGGGTCTGATTTACATATTCACAGCCCTCTCCTCGGGCTCTCACTGGGGAAGTCGGGCTCTCACTGGGGAAGTCGGGGCCTGACCCTTGGTGAGAAGGAGATGACCCCAGCGGGAACACCAGCTTCCCTTTCATCTGCCGCCCTCTCTGCCCCCTCCCGCCGTGGGGGCGGGGCGGGCGCTGCCAGCCGCCTGCAGCTACACCCTTTGCCCGCTCTTCTTCAGGAGAAAAGAAAAGAAGCTTCATCCAGGCGAGGAATTTGGTTGGTGTTTTCAGAGAAGCCGGCCAGGGATCACTTCCTGAGCCTCCCCAAGCCCGGGAGGGGGCCGCCCAGCCTGGAGCCTGAGGAGGCCTTTGTCTCAGCGAAGGGGGCGCCGGCCGCTCTGGGCCCCGGCTCCACAGCCAGATCCGCAGTGTGGACAGTCTGATGTGGACGGAGCGCTCAGTGTAGACAGAGGCCTGCATCCACATTGTCAGCTCCCCCCCCCCCCATTAGCCAGACTTGCTGCACATCAGGGTGGGAGGGAGAAGGGTCCATGTGAGGTCCACCCGGAGGCTGAGGGGCGGCGGGGCCCTGGGCCTCCTGGCTCCAGCAGCAGCTGTCCACTGTGTCCTCATCCTGCCCTCCGCTCTACACTCATTTCATTTGGAAACGCTTTCTGTGTGTCTCAGAGGGCGGCTCCTTGACGAAGGCGCGCACCGCGGTCCCCGAGACAGGACCAGCCACCTCACAGTGTGAAGCGTGCAGCAGCGCTCGCGTCCCTGCTGCTCTCACGGTCCCTAGTTGACCTTTAGTGCAGCCAGGGCTGCGGGAAGGAAGGCCCACAGGGTGCAGGTGGTGGTTGACCAAAACCAGTGATGGCGACCCTTTTGAGCTCGGCCTGTCAGCATTTTGAAAAACCCTAACTTAACTCTGGTGCTGTGACACATATAGAAATTTTTTCATCTTTGCAACCATAGTAAAACAAAGTTGTATATTTTTGATATTTATTTTATATATTTAAATGCCATTTAACAAAGAAAAATCAACCAAAAAAATGAGTTCGCGTGTCACCTCTGACACGCGTGTCATAGGTTCGCCATCGCTGAGTCCTAAACCCATGAAAGTAAATTAAATCTCGAAGCCAGAGGAGACCGCCACGGGGGAGGGGCTTTGGGCGCCCGATGCTGCTCTGCGACGACTCTCCGTGCGCCTGGCCCTGGAGTGGTCGCCCGGGGCTACTCCGGGGCAGCGATGCAGGCCGCTGGGCCTCACTCCAGCCGCCCCTCCGCCTGCCCTGGAGAGAGGGGGACCTGGAAGCCGTGCAAGGAGGCGGTGGTCGCCCTGACCTCAGAGGCGCCTGAGACCTCGCGCAGGAAGAGCCTGCCCCTGAGGCTGGTTCCCCAGGTGAAGAGGCCCAGGAAAGGGCCCCTCCCACACCTGGGCCAGGTGTTGGTTTTGTAACTGCTCTTCCACCCTTTGCCCTTTGCCCTCTGCCCTTTGCTTGCCCCTTCCTTTGTTCTTGGCCAGCTGCAGGCCACGCTGCCATTTGGAACCCGGCTGCCTCCTGGGGCCTGAGTAGCAAATGGGAACGCTGGGTGCCACCCGCTGGCGGAGGCCCTGGGGGGAGAGGCGGCCGCCTCCCGCCTCCCGCTTCCGTCTGGGCGCTGGAGCTGCGGGGGGGGGGGGGGGGGGGGGGGGAGGGGGGGGCTGGCTCCCACGCCTGGAGGGCTGAGAGCTTCGCCAGCCAGCAGCTCGGGCAATGCTGCGTTAAGGCAGTAAAGCGTTTCCTCCCCCACCGTTCATCACCTCCTCGACACGGGAGGTCCATGACTCAGTTTAGAAACTATGGCTAAAAAGCGTTGGTCCGGAGGCTGTTTGGACAGAATTTAGTGCGTGTTAATATCGATCCAAATTATATCCTGACATTTATTTTAAAAAAAAGGTTCACATGTTTTGCCAAGCCGGAAATGGGAGCGTGCTCAGTGTCCAGGAGGCAAAGCCGCGGACATGCCTGGCTGCCCGGGACTCCAGCTCCGCTCAGGCCCCGAGTCCGGGAGAGGAGCGAGTCTGCCAGGCACTGCAGGTCAGGGAGCGACTGAGGAAAGCCCTTCAGCACCAATATTCCGGCAATATTAAAAACTCAGGAAACGGGAGCGGTGCGTGGAGAAGAGAGTGCAGGGGTCTGTGCACCATGAGGCCTGGCGCCACAGAAGCCCAGGGTGAGGAGAGCAGGCGGCCTCTCTGTGGGGCACCTGGGTAGGTTGTGCGGGTCCCACCGTCCTTCCTGGAGGGTGGCTGTGTCACGGGCTCCTGCCAGCGCATGGCCGCAGGCGGCATCCGAAATGCCCCTCTAAGGGGCGCACTGCCTGTGTCTGTCTGGACTGATTTGGGCAGGAGCCTCACGTGGACGGGTGAGCAGGCTTTGCTGGGTGGGATTGGACAGGTGGTGGGAGGGAGGGATGGACGGAGCCCTGCGCGCCCCCTCCCGCTGCTGTGCGTGCTTTCTCTCTGGTTTTCCCTCGTGTGGCTTCGCTCTTCCCAGGACTCGGGGCGCCCAGGCCAGAACCAGGTGGGGGGAGTTCCAGCGGAAGTCAGGCTGGAAGGACCTGGGGGACTGGCTGCTGTGAGGCTGCTGGTGTGTCCTTAGGAGAGGGATTCCCGTGGCCTTTCAGCTCTGGCAAGACTGTTAGGAATGGCAACTTCCAGCAGCAGGGCCTCAGGGGGGGCTGTGGCTGCCTGAGCTCCGGGCCGAGGCCTCAGGTGTCCGTGGACCGAAGCAAGCACCCCCTCCCCCGGGCCTGGGCCTCTCGCTGCGGGACGCATGGAGAGGCGCCACCCACAGAGCCTGCCGCAGGACACGCTCTCCCCGTGGCGTCCGGGCAGCGGCACCAGCGCACGTGGCTGCTGAGCACTGACGATGTGACCAGGGGACTGGAGTTCTATTTATGACTTGATTTTAATTAGTTTAGGTTTGAGAGCCCCATGTGGCTGGTGGCTACCGTATTGGACAGGGCCGTGAGAGATTTTGCCGCTAAACGACTGCTGTCACCCAGGGAAGGATCAGCAGCATGTGAGTTCAGTGCGGAAGGATGACCTGGGTAGCTGGGCCCCTACCCCTGCGTTTAAGAATCTGAGATTTGCTCTCAGTGTCTCTGGGCTCCCTGAGCTCCTAAAGAAACAGCTGCCCTCCCACTGGTGCTCACAGCGCCTTCTTCCTGTGGTGGTTTCACCACATGGTAACGCGTACCTGTGTGCTGGTCGCCTAGGGTCGCCATAGGAAGGACCGCAGACCGGACGGCTTACACCGCAGACCGGACCGTCCCACAGCCCTGGCTGCTGCCTGGGGTCCCCGTGTCGGTGTCGGGGCTGTTTCCCCGAGGCCTCTCGGGGCCTGTGACGCCTCCTCTCCAGGGTCTTCTCATGGCCGCCTCCGTGTCTGTGTCCTAAACTCTTCTTCTCTTACCATTTACGTGTAGTTGGTGCCTGTCGTTAGTTTCAGGTGTACAATCCAGGGATTCCACCTTTTACACCTCACAGTGTGCTCACCCACTCATGTCTCTGACACCCGTCTATTGTATCTGGCGTGCTGGGGTGCCTTTCTGTTTCGCTCTTTGACCTTGTCTGAGCAGAGGCGTGCTGGGCGTGCGTTTTTGCGCTCAGCACGGTCATTGCCTCCTCATGGTCAGTGAGACGCCTCAGCCCTCGTGGGTGTGGCTGCCGGTGAATGGGCTAGATCTGTGGGCCCAGGGACCAGTTCTGGGCTCTCTGGGGCTGAATGGGCCGGGAGCAAACCGCCCGTGCTGTTGGCTTAGTAGGCTTTTCCTCGGATCTGGCGCGAAGTGGCCCTCCTGGACCCCGCCCTCCCTCTGTCTCAGCCAGAGGCACCCACGCCCAGAGTGCGTGGCCGCGGCCCACCTGGCCCAGGAGAGCACTCTTCCCAGCCACCACTTCACAAGTCTGATCTCTGAACCCTCTCCCCGGCAGGCGTTTCCCCTCCCTTCCCCCAAAGGCTCCTGGCCCTCAGTGGGCCTCGTGCTGCAGGCCCCTCTCTTTGTGGCATCCCCACCGCCCACACGGCCTTGTTTCACTCTTGCTGATGACGTCACTGGCAGCTTAGTCGCTCTGTGATGCTCACCTCTACCCCGTTGTTCACCTAACGATAAGATTGATTCACGTATGTCAATGTTTAGGAGGAAAACAGTATAAAAGAGAAAACATTATTGGTAATTATGCCACTGGAGATAACTCATGCTTAAAAAATTGGAGTATTGCCCAGGCCAGTGTGGCTAAGTGGTTAGAGCACTGGCCCATGCACCGAAGGGTCATGGGTTTGATGACCGGTCAAGGGCATGGGCCTGGGTTGCAGGTTCGATCTCCTGCCCCGGTAGGGACGTGTATAGGAGGCAGCCAATCAGTGTGTCTCTTTCATATTGATGTTTCTCTTTCTTTCTTCTCTCCCTCCCTCCCTCCCTTCCTTCCACTCTCTCTAAAAATCAATGGAAAAAATATCCTTGGTGAGGATTTAAAAAAAGTTTTTAAAATTGGAATATTTACTTCAATTTTCATTTGCAGTCATATGAATATGCTGTTATTATAGGATATTTTTCTTGTATGTATAGCCTTTCACAACCATTGTTTTTAATGTTTGCCTATTTTCTAGTCAGTTACCTAGTCCCTCAGCCTGCTCTTGACTCCGCAGGCTTGACCTTGCGAAGGGAAGAGCTGGGTTTTGTGGACCGTTCCACTCCTTGGTTGGTCAAGTGTGGCATCGTTGGCAGCCAGGCTGTGATGCTGTGCGGATCTACCTCATTGCATCCTTAGGACGGTGTGCGGGTTCAGCCTGTCCCTTAGCGATGAGGTTCACCTGCCAGGCTCTCCCGGAAATGAACCGTGTTTGGAACTCGTGTTTGGAAACCATTCCGTGCCTCCCAGACTCACTTTATTCGTTGTTTACATCTGTCAGTGTGGAAGGAGGGCTTCTGTTTTGTTCAGGGTAATCCTGCCACTGCCATAGGGGCCGTGGCTTCATTGTCCATTGCTCACGTGTCTACAAACACACACGCTCAGCATGTTACATATCAGTGTGCTGGGCTGCGACACCAGAGCGGGGCTGGGGCGTGAACAGCGTGCACGTATTCTCCAGCGCTGGCGGCTGAAGGCCGGGTCGGGGTCCAGGCAGCAGTTTTTCCCGAGGCCTCGCAGCTGGTGACGGCTGTCTCCCCGTGTCCTCTCTCTGTCTGTTTCTGCGTCCCAGTTTCCCCTGTTACAAGGACGGCAGTCACATTGGGTGGGAGTCCACCCACAGGGCCTCATTTTCACTTAGTCCCCCCGCCAAGGCCCCGTCCGGATGAGGGCGCTCAGGGCTCCCGGGTGCCAGGCCTCAGGTGGATTTCCCGGGAGCCGGGCAGCTGTGGCAGGGTTTAGGACTCAAGTCTCCATGGTTCTTGTCTGTTAGGTGGCTCAGGAGGCAGCATAGGAAATAAAGAGAACCAAGCCGGGCAGAGAATAGGAAAAGGAAAGGTTTTATTCTGCGTCCCCGGGCGAAACCCAGGAGCCCAAAGGTGGGGCCAGGGGATTCGTGCCAACAGGGAAGGGGGTTTCTTTTTATACAGGTGTTTAGTGAGGGGCGGGGGCACGAGCTGAGGAAGTCCCCGCTGATTTCAGTATCTGTGTGGGGGTCGTTGTGGATTCCAGGGAGGAGCGGTATCTGTGTCTGGCACGCTGATCTGTTAGAAATTCCAGGGAGGGTCCATTATCTCGTCACACATCTGATCCTGGGCGCCCTGCGACCTGACCTAACGTTGTCCAAGTTGGGAGGACTCTCGGGATCCTTGATGAGTCTGTGGGGCCCAGGCTCCATCACCCCCACACTTTTTCCAGGGTGGTTTCTCGGTGGGCGTGCCTGCTGTTGCCGGCTCACGCTGCGGCTCAGGGAGGCCTGGAGGCTCGTCCCAGGCCTGCTTCTCTCCTGCCCGGCCTGCACTTCTGACCTGTAAATGCGTGGCTGCCCCCCAGAGGTCAAGGGTTTGTGGATATTTTTTTCCACTTTTAAAGCTTTATTTGCATATTAAAAAACTGTGCATTCCAATAATTAAAGTCATTTGAAGGAAAGATAATGGCACTCTGATGACAGGGCCCTTACAGCCTGCGGGCCCCCTTGGACCAGCGGGTTCCCCAGCTCTGCCTTCACCAGCTGGGAGTTCTTTCCTCGCCGAGGGAGGCGCAGGTGTGGCTTCGGGGCCAGGAGTTCTGACGGGAAAGGGGCGGCGCCGTCTCTGAAACTGACCCTCCTCTTGGCATCTTACAGAGTTAAACGGCCGGGAGTGAGTGACGAGGCCGGGGCTGGGGCTGGGTGGAGGGGCCTGAACTTGCTTCTGTAGCCTTTGAATTGTGCTCGTGTGCATATCCATGTAACCTGTTCAGAAAACAGATAACATCTACCTTTGGAAAAAGGAAGTGGAGCGGCAAGAGGGTCAGTGTCCCCCAGCCCGTCCTTTGTCCTCAGGTGTGGAGGGTGCTGTCCTCGTCCGCGCTAGTGGGCGGCCCAGGGAGTTGCATCTGTCTCCGTCCTGGGAATCAGCCGGGGTCTGTCCTGGGGATGCGGTCAGACGGATGCCGCCCAGGCAGAGCCCCTTTCCCATGGCCCTAGGGCTGCCTCTCCTATTTGACGTCTTAAGAAAACGAGTCTTTTGTGATGAGTTCGTTGCTGGAGGATCCAGGAAGCATGGTTGGCTTTAATTTTGGTCTCTAGAGAGTGAGGGTCTTTCTCACACCGTGCATCTTAGAAAGTGATGGGCAGCACCATTTGGCTTAGGCCTTTGAGTGGCGTCCAAAAGAGGCTAATTATCATCATTCATCAAATCATTAGAAAAAGGGGGGTCCAGCCAGCAGTGCTGGGAAAGGATGTGAAAGGATGATGGGACTGCTGACGACGAGCTGACGCAGACCCCGCCCTCGGTTCCTCACGTTTCACACAGCGCACCCCCAGCCAAGTAATTGCTCAGCGGTACCTGCTGCGAGCTGGGTCTGTGCAGCACAGTGAGGACAGGACAAGGAACACCTGCTCCTTCCTCGTGACGTCAGGAAGGCGTGTGGAGAGGGTTCGGCCTCTGGAGCTGACTGTGAGGGGGGAGCCATCCCCACGGGAGGAGAGGAGGACTGGGGATGTGAAGGAACAGGGGACCTTAGGCCCAGGGATCCAAGGGGCCGTCATGGTCTCCCTCCCCTCCCCCACCTGTCTGTAGAATTAGTGAATTTAATTAACAGGCACAATGAAAGTGCTACTCTGGTATTTTTCTAGCAACAAAGGGATTTTTCAGGTTCTGTAAATACTTCATTTGTTGGAGGAAGCTGGAGTTGGTTTTGGGTTCCTGTGAAGTTCTAAACACTATGGAAATCTTGTTAAAGCTGGAGGCTTAAACAAATTAAGGGTCCCCCTCATAAAGCCTTTCTTTGTTAGCCTCCTTTTGATGAGAAAATGATTGATTATCTTTGGGGATAATAATACCTTCAGTTATTTATAGCCCTCCTCTCTGGGGAGCTCCAGAGCAGTTTGCAAATGCATTCTAATTCCAACTCACAATCCCCCCCTGAGGCGGAGGCCCTGTGATTACCCCTGAGGCCCCTTCCCCTCCTGTTTTGGGGTAAAACTAAACACGGGAGGGGAAGTGACTTGCCTCCGTGTAATTTACCCTGCCAGCAGGCATCACAGGAAAAACTGCTGCATAACACACTCTAGCTTTACAATTATTTGATAACAACATTGGTGATTCTTCAGAATTATTAGAGACTGAAGAAGAACGAACGCTTAGGGTGATGTGATCGTGTCTCCCTGGCGACGCTGAGTGTGCGTCCTCGAAGCCTGTGGCATCGAGGGGCACCTTTCCTTTCTGGTCATGCTCTCCTTTCCCTGAGTGCCCGTCCTGTCTACCTCTGACCCTTTCCTGCCCCAGAAGCCCTCCATCCCCGGGAGCGCATTCCTCGTCTTCCCGTTTCCCGTCCGTCTGGGCTGGGCACACATCTGGGCTGGGCACACGTCTGGGCTGGGCACACGTCTGGGCTGGGCACACGACTTAGGGCTGCTCCTGTGCGGGTGCCAGGCGTCCCTGGGACTTCGGATGCCCTCCCCTCAGGAAGCGCAGGGCAGTGAGGTGGGAAGGAGAGTGGAGGGGGCATGAGGACAGGACACAGGAATGTCTAAGAAGTGGTTTGTAAGTGTATGAGCTCCGCCTGCACATGCCTGGGCACCCTTCCCAGGGAGGCCATGTTCCCTGAACCCCCCTCCGCCCCCCGCCCCTCATATAGCCTAGCACCTGTGCGGCCCCCGCTGCCGCTCGGAGCCTCGTTTCTCCGGCGACTCGCGTGAGTTTGGAGCGACATGGGCATCTTCTGTTGATCCTGGTGCCAGAACTTTCGTGGTGATACATCAGGCGCTCGTGTCCTGGTACGTTGTTCTGCGAGCGGTCTGATTCTTTTAATGTGGATGCTCGAGTCTTTCATTTTGATCATGTTCTTTGGGTCCTTTCTTAAGTAACGCCTCCCGCCCATCCTTTCCTGTCTTTCTGAAAGCCCCCTTTCCTCTTGGCTCTTTCTGAGACATTTCGATTTTATCTTCCTGTTGAATTTTGTTTTTATTTTGGCATCATCTTTTAATTTACAGTGGTTCCTTCTCTAATCCTTTCTCTTTTTTTTATTACATCCTGGTACTTTTTAAAGACTCCAATACCATCTCTAATGTCCCCAAAGATCTAATTTTCTTTCTTTCTCTTGCAGTTATCTTGGTTTCCTCTGCAGTCCTTTGTGTCTCTGTCTTGGCACCTCTTTTTCATTTTGGGCGCCTTCTTCAGATGTCTGTTGGTTCTTGTTTGATTTTTGATTGAAACAATAGCATGCGACGGTGAGGCCCGTTAGCCCAGATGGGTGGGTGGACTCACTTCAGGTGCATTGCGGGGTGGGCGCTTTACGAGGCGTGCGGCCTGCTCCAGGGTGGTCTGTTTCATTCCGCTCGCTCTTGGATGGTAGCGGCACTCTGTTTTTGCCCCCGGCGGGGTTAGGGGTGAGGAGAAGGTAAACAAATGGACCTGCAATGACAGGCCCGTGGAGTCGCTGCTCAGGTGGGAAAGGGTGGTGGGCACGGCTGAGATGGGAGCTGGCAGTCCCACTGTATTTGCAGGCCCCTGGTTCCACCCCCTCTCTGCTGAGGCTGGCATTTCTGAGTCTGTGCCGCGTGAGCCACCGGGCCCCTTCACGTTGCTTCGTCCTGAGCATACCCAGACGTCCCCGGGCCTGGGTGCTCCCGCCTGCTGTACATGTATCTGTTGTCGTTCTTTCTTCTATACATTTGTGGAACTTGCTTATCTCCTGTAACCTTTCTCTTGCTCTCTGTGTGGTTGTGGGTTTGAGCCTCATTTTACCTCCTATTACTTTGTGGGGCTTGTAGAAAGGGAAAAAAGAGAAAAACGTGGTCAGTCCACCTTTTCCCATTGTGGTATAATAATTAGAGCAGCACTGGGATAGGCCTCTGTCTGTTTTCTGCTGGCTCTTAAAATAAGAAAATTAGCCAGTTACTTTATTAAGGGCGCTTGGAAATTCTTTTAAAAGCATTCACATCTCTGCCCTCCGACAAGTGCGTGGAGAGCGCTCCTGTGGCTTCTCCATACACCCCTTACTGCCAGGTGTGCGGGTTGAGTTCTTGTCCATTTAAAAAATGGTATTAATAAGAATGTGAACGCACTCGGAGTGTCGCTAGGCCTCTGGCGGCGGCCTGTGATTGAAATGGAGCGGAAGCTGCTCTGCTGCGGGTGGCTTACCTCACAGCTGCCTGTGAAAGGTGAGGAAGCAGTCAGACAGCGCTGCACTCAGCTTCTGTACACGTCCATGAGCCCACCAGCCTTTGGACGGAGGCCAGGTCTTCCTGCGAGCGTCACCGATAGGCCTTCCCAGTTGCCTTTTGTGCATGAACCACAGCCAAGGTTTTCAGTTTGGATTTTTAAAAAGCCTTGGTGAGAGAGAGAGAGAGAGGGAGAGAGAGAGAGAGAGGGAGAGAGAGAGAGAGAGAGGGAGAGAGAGAGGGAGGGAGGGCGAAGGAAACATTACTTTGTTGTTTCACTTATTTGTGCGCTCAGGGTTCGTTCATATGTGTGCCCAGGCCGGAAATCAAACCGCAGCCTTGACTGGCCTATCGGGATGATGCTCTGACCAGCTGACCAGCTGACCAGCTGACCAGCTGACCAGCTGACCAGCTGAGCTACACGCCAGGAGCTCAGTTTTGTTTTGCTTTTTAAATTGAATGAACATTGAAAGAAGCTTGTGAAGCAGGTGGAGGTCAATGTTTATAATTTTTTAGTCGTTTATAATTTCACCTCCCACCTCATTCTAACAGTTTTTTCTTTGTATTGAGTCTTTTCAAAGCCAACTTAGCTTTCTTAGAAAACTCTCTCCACCCTCACATTTCCTTCTCAGTGTTGCAGATTTAGATAATTAATTATATAATTTAATTAATAAGTGCGACTGTCCTTAACGGGTTGGGAGCAGGCGTGGTTGAGTCCTGGCACGGTGTGCCCCTCGTCCACGGGGCGGCAGTGGGGAGTGTGGACTCACTCTGACTGGCCAGCGTTCAGGGGCCGCGAGGGCCGCGCTGACCAGAGGGCTGGCTGAGCAGAGCTGGCTGAGAGCCTCCAGTTGGGACAGTTCTCCTGTGGGGCAGGCTGTGTCCCACCCGGGAGCGGAAAGGAAGCGGCTCTTTCCCCCCCGAGGGTGAGCCCATTCTAATGGCCCTGCAGGTCCTTTCTGGGGTGAAGCTTTGTCGCCCCCTTTCTGGCGGCCGCTGTCATTTCCCGTGTCCTGGTGTGGCTTTCTGCGGACAGACACTGAATTACAGGCGATAAGCCTTGGAGTGCTCCCTCAGGGTGCACTCCCATCACCTTTGTCTCCAGAGAAGGAAGGTTCATTTACAGCCACAGGTAATTTACAGCCTGAATTTTCAGGGGAGAAGTTTCCCTGAAGGCGTCTCTGGAAGAATCTGGATGTAAAGTGAGGCATTGGACTCAGATTCAGTGGTTGGTGCTGGGTAGTTACAGCGCCGTCACCAGTGGCACTTTCAGGCCGGGCAGGGTGTTACCGTGGCCGCGGTGTGCCCACCTGCCTGGAGAATGCACTGCAGGGTCTGAGGGTGGCAGCGGGGGCCCTGCTGCACTGGGTGCTCCCGGGCGGCATTTCAGGGTCTGAGGGTGGCAGCGGGGGCCCTGCTGCACCAGGTGCTCCCGGGCGGCATTTCAGGGTCTGAGGGTGGCAGCGGGGGCCCTGCTGCACCGGGTGCTCCCGGGCGGCATTTCAGGGTCTGAGGGTGGCAGCGGGGGCCCTGCTGCACCGGGTGCTCCCGGGCGGCATTTCAGGGTCTGAGGGTGGCAGCGGGGGCCCTGCTGCACCGGGTGCCCCCGGGTGGCACTTTAGGGCTCTGGCTGGAGAGCACAGTGGCCGACGAGGGGCACGCAGGCCAGAGGCACTCCGGCAGCGTAAGGAGGTCCATGTGCAGTCTGTGTAAGTGGGAAGTGATGGGAGGAGGTGGTCAAAACCAACCTTGTGCTGCTCTCCCCAGAGGAAGGGACCGGCAGGCCCACAGGGCCAGCGAGGACGCGGGGAGGAGCCGTAGCCTGTCGCGGTCAGGATCGGAGGAAGCATGAAGGTGCGGGCACCATGACAGAGGCGAGTCTCTGTGAACTCAGAATTTCCCAGGAACTGCAGAGCAGAAACGCGAGTCATGGCCCGGCCAGGGGCACGCTGGCCTGTGGGCCTGTGTGGGTCTCGTTCTTTAGTTTTAGGGTCAGTTCCACCTTTAATTGTTCTCAGTGTGAACAGGACCTGCAGTATCCAGGCCCCTCTCTGCCCCTCAGCGCTGCTCTTACTGTGGCCGAGAGCCATGCCTTCCTCATTTATACTGAAGCTGCTAAAGGCATTTTCTCCCCTTTTTCATATTTCCAGCCCAGCCCCTGGCTACATAGCACAATGCATGCCCTGTGATCTGGCAGCCGGCAGTGCTGCCTGTTGTATGTGGAGTGTGAGGGCCACCCTGAACACAGCACCCTTTAAGCACAACAGCCCCGAAGTGCGAGCTGGGGACACTGGAGGAGAGTAGCTCACTAGCAGCCTCACAGAAATCTGTGCTGACGGACGGAGACTGAGTCAGCAGAGCTGAGTGAGCCTCCTGGTGTGACCTCCTGCTCCCCTCGGCGGGCAGGGGATGGGGGAAGGGGGTGTCCGCATGTTGGGAACCTTGGGGATCACTGACATCTATCGGGAAAGACCAGTAGCTTCCCTTGGGCGATGCAGTTACTTATAATGAAAATGACAATAAGGAGCAAAGGGTGCCACAATCTTAGGTTGTCGCTCCAAATGCATTTATGTGAGGCACCTGGGTCAGAAAACCTTCATGCTCCAGAGACTCAGCTAACTTACCAAAAGCCTCTTTTATGCTGTTTTCCAGAAAGAGAAAGAAGAAAAGAAAAAGCCAGTAAAGTTGAGTAAATAATGTAAACTCATTTAGAATTATCATGGAGAAAATGAAATTCCTCCCGAGGTCTGTTTTGGGTATCGCTGTGTAATGAACACTCCACAACTTAGATCATTAGTATTGTGCCCCCCAGTTCTACTGGGTCTCTCATGTGGCTGCGCAGAGAGGTTGGCTGGGGCTGCAGGTTCATCCGAAGGCCGGACTGGGCTGGACGCACAGAGGGTGCACTGGCATGGCTGGTGGCGGATGCTGACTGCTGGCTCAGAGTTCAGGTCCCTCCACCTGGGAATCCATATGTGGCCCCTGCAGGTGGCTTGGCCTCACAGCATGGCGGTTGGATTCCCAGAAAGACTATTCCAAGAATGAGAGTTGTAAGGATGGAGTGTGGCATCTGACCGGTGTGGGCTCCATTCAGCAGTGGTGCAGGGCTGCTTCCGTATGTTCTGTGGGTCAGAGCAATCCAGAGCTCGCAGTGTCCGCAGGCGAGGGAAACAGACCCCAGGTCTTGCGGGAGACTGTCAGAGTCATTTTGGAAGAGATGGGAAATTGTAGCCGCCTTTGTACGTAGAACTGATCCCAAGGTCTTAAAGTAAAAAGTGAATCTAAGATCCCTTTAAAATAGGTACCTGCCCTCTGAATGTTTTAGCTCATGAACACGGTCTTCCGACCTGCAGGTGGGTTGACTGATTCAGTCAACAAACATTCGTACACATTGTGCGATGCCTTGCGGCCAAAGGGTACTGAGATGGAGGAACCGTAGAGAACGTGAAAGACACAGATAACGGGCTAAAGACAAGCACAGAGGGACGTACCTACAGACGGCGGCTGCACGCATGGCGGGAGCCCAGTGCGCGAGCAGGAAGTGAGACCCTCCAGAGAGACGGGGGAGCAGACGGGGGCTGCAAGGGCAGACCACCCCCAGTCCTGCCTCTTCTCCCCTGAAGACAGCGGCAGCCTCCCCCAGGCCGGTGCGAGCCGCCAGGGGTTCTGTGGACAGGAGAACCCCTACATCTGGATGTCTGTGCCTCTCTGAAAGGTGCTGCTTCCAAGAGGTAATTCCTCTTTGTCCTCTCCCGAGGATATGTTCATTGGTTTTGTGAGAGAGAATCATCGGTCGGGTGCCTCCCTGACTGGGGATCGAACCCGCAAGCAACTTGGGTACGTGCCCTGACTGGGAAAGAATCTACAGCCTTTTGGTGTGCAGGACGGCGCTTCAACCAGCCGCGACGGGCCGGAGCTGGAGCGTGCTTTGGTTGCGGTGCAGAGCAGTACTGTTTTTAGCGCTGGTATTAACTATGTTTGCAATTGTATCTTTACTGAATATGAACTCTTGCTAACAGCATTCTGGAAACGGAAGGGTGGTCGCGCCCACAGTTACCTTGCCCCTGTGGGGGTCCTGGAGTACGTGTTTCCCCAGGTGTGTGAGAGTGTCGTCCACATTCGCTCAGGCTCTTAGGGTCAGTTCCAAATCCGGACACGGCCGCAGGTGGGAGGCATGCGGTAATGCAGTCAGGCCTGTGGAAAGAGCAGGGCTTTTTTCTTTTGTCACTTGCGCATTCAGCATTTAGTATTTCAGTTCACACTGAAAAATTACTTCCGATCCTGAGTTGCTTTCAGCATCACAGTGTGGACAGTCTGTGTAACCACCACCAAAGCCAGGATGTGGCTGGTCCCCACACCCCAGGGCTTCTTGGGGAGCCCTGGAGGGTTGCCTTCCCCTGCCCTTAAGTCTTGGCAACTCTGATCTGTTCTTTGGCCTGTTTATTGTCTTTTCAAGAATGTCATGCTGTTTTGGGTTTCTTCAGATGTATACCCAGAAGTGGAATTGCTGGGTCATAAGCCAGTTCCATTTCTGATTTGTTGAGGAACCTTCACACTGTTCTCCAGTGGCTGCACCGTCTGCGTTCCCACCAGCAGTGCACGAGGGCTCCCTTTCTCCGCATCCTCGCCAGCACTTGCTGTTTGTTGATGTGTTGAACCATTCTGACAGGCCTGGGTGATCCCGCATTGTGGCTCTAAGTTGCATCTCTCTGATAGAGAGCATCTTTCTCTTGGCATCTGTACGTCCTCTTTGGAGAAGTGTCTGTTCAGCCCTTCTGCCCATTTGTAAATTGGACTGTGTGTTTTTCGGTGTTGAGTTGTATAGGTTCTTTATACATTTAGGATGTTAACCCCTACTTGGGTGTATCACTGGCGAATATGTTCTCCTGTACAGTCAGTTGTCTTTCCATGTTACACAGTATTTAACTTCTGAGTCCCCATAACACCTGGTTCTGGCTCTCAGTCGTTTAGTCCTTTTCGTTACCCAACGGTAGTCCATTGTATGGATAAACCGCAACTTACTTGCCCAGTTACCTATGGAAGGGCACTGGGCTATTTCCAGTTTTTGACAGTTACCAATAGAGCTGCTTTAACATGAGTGTCACTTCTATACGGTCGATGCCTAAAGGATGGCTTTGTCGGATGGGAAGTGTGTGTTCATCTTGGTGAGAAACTGCCCAGCTGTGCCTGCGGCTTCCTGACCTGGGCTCCGCGCAGCGCTTCCCCGGCAGCCGAGCTGTGCTGCTGGCGGCTGGTGCTGGCGGTGTCCCTGCATCTGGCCGGGAGGCTTTTGCTGGGCGATAGGCTTCTGAGTGGATACGCTGTTCCTTCGAGTGCTTTCATGTTCCCCGTTCTCTGACCGCCACTGTCCTCACTGAGAAACCTGTAGCCATCACAGTCGCTTTTCCTCTGTGTGTAACGTGTTTTTCTGGGATTGCTGTTGAGGTTTTTCCTTGTTGTCATTGTCTTTAGTGTGTTAGTAATTGGATTGTTATATGTTTGGGTGTAGATTTCTTTGGGTTTATCTCCTTAGGGTTTCCGGAGTTTTTTTATTTTGTGAGTTGATATTTCTTGCCGCATTTAGGAAGTTCATTTCTTCTTCCCCCTCTCCTTCTGGGACTGGTGATATAAATATCGTTTAGTTTTGTCCCACAGGTCTCTAAGAGTCCATTTTTTTCAATCTTTGTTCAGACTCTATAATTTTTATTGACATCTCAGTCATTTCCATACTACTCTCCTATCCCATTCTCTGAAGTTTTCTTCCATTTGTTGTTTTCATTCTAAAGTTTTTTTACTGCCAATCTTTTGGTATAAAAATTGCACCTTTCTGTTGGTTTCCAACTGGTTGGAGCCTTTTTGTCAGATAATTTCAACATCTGTACCATCTTGTTTACAGTGTCTGCTGATTGGGGTTCTCCTGGCTCTCTGCGTGCTGAGTAGTTTAGTATTGTGTCATGGAGGTTTAAAATGCCGTATCTTGCCGATGGCGCTCTAGTGCTGTTGAGCCTCCGCGGGGAACGCAGATACTGTGCGAGCAGCTGGTTAGTCCACTTGGGTTCGGGCTGCAGGGTTGTGGTTCCAGTGTGCTCTTTGGATCTGTCTGGCGTGGACCCGAGTGGTGCTCTGTTTTTCAGTTCTCTTCTCAGCATCTGCTTGGGGTCGGACCCACACGTGCACAGCTCGTGGGTGGTCTCGGGAGTTTATAAACAACTTGAAGGGATCGCTTTTCCGAATTTCTCCTGGCTGGTGACCTCCCTGTACTTTTTGGTTTCTGGAGGCTCTGTTTTCAATCTTCTGGCACAAATCTTGGCTTCAGGTACCTGTTGCACAACAGCCTGTATCCCCGCCACTGTGCTCGGCGGAGGCTAAGCAGTCGGAGGGCCAAGAGGAAAAGGCACCGTGTTCCACGGCCACTGTGGAGCCCAGTCCGTCCGATGGCGGAGGCAGGTTCCGCTCCTCAGGACCGTGTGCTCCCGCTGCCGCCTCCCGCTCCACGTCCAGGGCAGAGCGGGGCCTGGGGTGGGACAGAGGAAGACAACGGAAACACGGGCTGGTGCTGCCGGCTCTCCCGGAGGGAAGGCGGGTTTGTTTGTATCTCTTCGTGGGGAGCGGGCAGGCTCCTCTCCCGTCTGTGCTCCTGGCCACAGGTGCTTCGTGCTGGTCAGTCCGGGCCTGGGGTCACGGCCGGGGCCACTCCGTGGAGAGTGGGCAGGCCCCTCCGTCTCCTTGTTCAGAGCCACAGCGCTGAAGGGGTTTTGACGATGCCAGACAGTTTGCAGTTTGGGTCTCTTTTTTATTTTGTGTTAAAACACAGCAACACCGACCCCATCTCAGAAGGATGTCAGGTTCCGGCGGTCTCGGGTTCTCTCCGTGTTTGCAAGCAGCCGTCTGCCTGCGGTGCCCGAGGAGCTGCTCTCCCTTCTCTCCCAAGAGCTGCCGGGAGGCGGGAGCACCCCACCTGCGGTGGCGGCCGGCAGCCTGGGCAGCTAGTCAGCCTGAGATGTGCCAGAGGACTAAGCAACCGACTCTAAACTTCTTTAACTTTAATTAATTCGGATGTCAGTCCCCTCGCGTGCCTAGCCGCTCCCTCATTGTACAGGGAGGCTCTGGGGCTGCTGCCCGCCGGGACTTGGTGGAGGGAAGGACTGCCCCCGGCCCCTGTGCTGCCCTGAGCGGTGCGTGGCTCCGCCATAACCCGACGGGCGCAGGCGGTGATGTAGGTGGTTCAGGAAGCGGCTGTTCTTCATGTTGCTAAATTGGAGAGCGTCCCATGTTAGAGACGTGTTTCCTGGAGCAGTTTAAAGAAAACATGTTCTTCATTGCGTGTTGGGGAAGGCCTGACCGAGCCTCGCTGGCAGCTCCGAGGAAACGGCCCCCCTCCCTCTAGAAGTCGCCAGGCGGGTGACTCGGCCTCAAAGAGGCCGGCGTTTTCCCCTGAGCCCCCAGCATGCGTCCACCGGAAAGCCAAGCTAGAACTTAGCTCACACTCTCATCACTGCGCGTTTGAGTGAGCTCCTGTCTTGGGTCCATATTTTGAAATATTACCATGCCCTCGTCTGATGTTTTGGGAAGGACAAACGCCTCATGTGCAGAAAGCTGTCTGCTCTGAGTGCTGAGATAAGCTGCTTAGCAAATTGCTTCTGGCTGCTTTGTGGTCTCTGAAAAATGAAATGATGCTTTCAGCCTCCCTCCTGTTACTCTTGCAGAGTCAGCATGTTGACATCCTAATTTGTAAGGAGGAGGAAAGTTAGTGTAATTAAAGTCTCATTTTTTTTCTCAGTGAGAAAAGAAACTTCACCATTGAGTCATTTGATGCCTCAAGTCTCTAATTGGGACTGTTTTCGTAAGCTGAGGTTTCACGTGGAGAGAGGTGTCCCTGTCATTTGTGGGAGAACCTGCTGGTGGGAAGTGTGCAGCTACCCATTTGCTTCGAGTGGTGGGCTCAGGGCCGGGAGTGCCGGGCTCAGGGCCGGGAGTGCCGTCACGTGGCTCTCCCTTTGTTGTCCTAGAAAGAACTGGTGCAGAGACCCTAAGCTTTTTATTGCCACATAGAATTACTGTATTTGAAAACTAGAGTGAAAAAATTCTAGTCTTAGCTCTTTCTTTGGGGATTTTTGTCATTACCGAGAACCGAGTTTAAGACTTCGCTATGGGGGCAAGTGCTTTGCGCGGGAATCCCCGGGCAAGGGAAATCATGTGACCTTTTAAGTTGCCCCTTTGAGAAAGTGTCGGCTAAAGCCATGCACAAAGACGGGGTCTTCATGAGCCAATGTCCTCGCTCTGAGCAGAAGAAGGCAGAGGCAAGGGCTGTGGGACGTCTGCAGAAATAAAACGGTGGGTGAGGATTTACCAAGATCTGCTTTACCTGTTGCTTTTTCTGGGCTCAGTTACAGTGAAGATGATCTGGCTCTTAAACAAGTTGTCTGCACCGAGCGTGTCTTGAGAGCGCAGCCCGTCGCCTCCATGGCAGGCCCTGTGGTCGGCGACGGGGGGTGCCCGGCCTCCTGCTGAGCGGAGCCCGTGGGGGCGCCTGCCCCGGAGGACACGCAGGCCCTCTGGCTCCGGGGCTTTCCCGTCCAGGCTGTGTGCCTCCCACACGCTTTCGTCTGTGGCGGCGTTTCTCTGCGAGCTTTGGCACAAGCATCGTAACACGTCTACGTTGTGAACAGGTTTCTGTGACAGACGGGACACCCCTCCCCTTGGTGGTGGGGGCACTGGCATCGCTTCCATTTCCCCTGCCCTTCCCCTCTGCTGTCGGTGGCCCAGGTCTGGGCTCCCAGGAGCGGAGGGTTGGGGTTCCCGGGGCGAGTTCGTTGAGTCAGTGGCATGTAGGTTTTTCTCCGTTGCAAGAACCAGGCCTTGTTCTGGCCCAGACACGGACGAGTGTGTCAGAAACCGGAGGGCCTGTTCCCAGGCACCGTCTGATGCTCTCACACAGTCCTGGGGCCTTTAAGGCTGAGTTGAAATTCTAGGGACACAGAAGGGGGTTAGTGTGCACACAGGTCAGGGTGGCGCCTGGCACCCTGACGTGGGCCGGGACCCTCCCAGCCGAGCCTCCTCTGCTTTTCCCGAAGCCACCGTTTCCACTCAGCTTCTGCTTCCTTGCTTCCGCGCTAGCTTTCATGCCACCCGAGCCTGTCCCCTCCCCTTCTCACTTCCAGCAGCTACAGACGAGTCGTTCTTATTGATACACTTTTGTGGAGATGTAATTCATAGACAAATGCAAGTCACCAGTTAGAGTGTGCGATTCAGTAGTTTTTACTATATGCACAGAGCTGTGCAACCAGCTCCAAACTCATTTTAAAACGTGGTCATCACCGCAGAGAGAAACCATCCAGGTTATCTTCACAGGCGCTCTAGGTCTGCCGCCCGCTCCGTGGTGGGTTTGACTGGCGTTTCATGGTGGCGAATGACGTTCAGCGTCTTTCATGTGCTTGTTTGCTTTTGTGTGGTGTTGCTGGAGAAATGACTGTGCAGATTCCTGGACCATATTATGATTGAGTTGTCTTTTCGTTACTTAGTTTTGTTTGTATGAACTTGGCGGCCATAACAAGCTACTGTGACTGCTGTCCTCACAGAAACGTGCTTCTCACAGTTCTGAGGCTGGGAAGGCCCCGGAGGGCTCTCTTCCTGCCGCCTCACTGTCCTCACGTGGCAGAGAGAGCTCCGGGCTCCGCCCCTTCCTGTTGGGACACTGCTCTCATCCTGCAGTCACACCCTCACCTCAGCCCAGGCCCCGCCCACGGCCCCGCCTCCAGATGCCTTCACACGGGTTTTAGGCCTTCAGCGTGTGGATTTTAGAGGGACAGAAACATCCGTCTACAGCAGTGTTCCAAGTCCCTGTCAGATACATGATACGCAGATTTTCCTCTCATTGTGTGGTTCTCGGTCGACTTTCTTGATCATGTCCATTGACGCACAGAAGCAGTTTCGTGTTAGCTTTTTTCTCTTGGCGTCCTGCCTTAGAAACCACTGCCTAACTCCAGGTCATTCACACCCTGTGCTTCACACACGTGTTTGCGTCTAAGCTTTTTATAGTTTTAGCTCTTACATTTCGGTCTGCGATAGATTTTGAGTTAATTTTGTGTATTTTGAGGAAGTGGTTCAACTTAATTCTTTTGCATGTGGATATCCAGTTGTCCCAGCACCAGTTGAGTTGTCTTGTCAGAAACCACTTCACCATCGCTGCGAAGACTCCTTCTGGGCCGTGATTCTGCCCATGGGCCTCTGTGGCCATTCTCTGCCATCACCACACCACCTCCATTACTGGGGAGTGAGGCCTCTGACTTTGTTGCTCCATTTCAAGATTGTTTTGGCTATTCTGGATCTCTTACATTTTAATAAGAAATTTTAGGAGAAGTTGACCAATTTCTGAAAAAAACTGCTTGGGGTTTGGTAGGGTTGTGTTTGGTAGGGTTGCGTTTGGTAGGGATGGGGTTTGGTAGGGGTTGTGTTTGGTAGGGATGGGGTTTGGTCGGGTTGTGTTTGGTAGGGATGGGGTTTGGTAGGGGTTGTGTTTGGTAGGGATGGGGTTTGGTAGTGGTTGTGTTTGGTAGGGATGGGGTTTGGTCGGGTTGTGTTTGGTAGTGTTGTGTTTGGTAGGGTTGTGTTTGGTAGGGAGTGTGTTTGGTAGGGATGGGGTTTGGTAGGGGTTGGGTTTGGTAGGGTTGGGTTTGGTAGGATTGTGTTTGGTAGGGGTTGTGTTTGGTAGGGATGGGGTTTGGTAGGGGTTGTGTTTGGTAGGGTGGGGTTTGGTAGGGAGTGTGTTTGGTAGGGATGGGGTTTGGTAGGATTGTGTTTGGTAGGGGTTGTGTTTGGTAGGGATGGGGTTTGGTAGGGAGTGTGTTTGGTAGGGATGGGGTTTGGTAGGATTGTGTTTGGTAGGATTGTGTTTGGTAGGGGTTGTGTTTGGTAGGGATGGGGTTTGGTAGGGTTGTGTTTGGTAGGGATGGGGTTTGGTAGGGTTGTGTTTGGTAGGGATGGGGTTTGGTAGGGTTGTTTTTGGTGGGGGTTGTGTTTGGTAGGGATGGTGTTTGGTAGGGTTGTGTTTGGTAGGGGTTGTGTTTGGTAAGGTTGTGTTTGGTAGGGGTTGTGTTTGGTAGGGGTTGTGTTTGGTAGGGATGGTGTTTGGTAGGGTTGTGTTTGGTATGGTTGTGTTTGGTAAGGTTGTGTTTGGTGGGGATGGGGTTTGGTAGGGTTGTGTTTGGTAGGGGTGGGTTAGGGTTGTGTTTGGTAGAGTTGTGTTTGGTAGGGGTTGTTTTTGGTGGGGGTTGTGTTTGGTAGGAATGGGGTTTGGTAGGGTTGTGTTTGGTAGCGTTGTGTTTGGTAGGGGTTGTGTTTGGTAGGGTTGTGTTTGGTAGGGGTGGGGTTTGGTAGGGGTGGGGTTTGGTAGGGGTTGTGTTTGGTAGCGTTGTGTTTGGTAGGGGTTGTATTTGGTAGGGTTGTGTTTGGTAGGGTTGTGTTTGGTAGGGTTGTGTTTGGTAGGGTTGTGTTTGGTAGGGATGGGGTTTGGTAGGGTTGTTTTTGGTGGGGGTTGTGTTTGGTAGGGATGGTGTTTGGTAGGGTTGTGTTTGGTAGGGTTGTGTTTGGTAAGGTTGTGTTTGGTAGGGGTTGTGTTTGGTAGGGGTTGTGTTTGGTAGGGATGGTGTTTGGTAGGGTTGTGTTTGGTATGGTTGTGTTTGGTAAGGTTGTGTTTGGTGGGGATGGGGTTTGGTAGGGTTGTGTTTGGTAGGGGTGGGGTTTGTAGGGTTGTGTTTGGTAGAGTTGTGTTTGGTAGGGGTTGTTTTTGGTGGGGGTTGTGTTTGGTAGGAATGGGGTTTGGTAGGGTTGTGTTTGGTAGGGTTGTGTTTGGTAGGGGTGGGGTTTGTAGGGTTGTGTTTGGTAGAGTTGTGTTTGGTAGGGGTTGTTTTTGGTGGGGGTTGTGTTTGGTAGGAATGGGATTTGGTAGGGTTGTGTTTGGTAGGGGTTGTGTTTGGTAAGGTTGTGTTTGGTAGGGTTGTGTTTGGTAGGGGTGGGGTTTGGTAGGGGTTGTTTTTGGGAGGGAGTTGGTGGGAAATGTGGGGGGCACTTCCACCTTCCAGCACTGCGTCTCCCAGGCAGGGTGCAGGTCCTTTCCGTTAACTCAGGGCATCTGTACCTTCCGCTAACCAGGCTTTGTCGTTTTCACTCTTGAAGTTTTTTACCTCCTTTGGGTGAAATTTATTCCTAAGTAGCTCATTCTTTTTGATACTAATATAAATATTTTTTTTCTTAATTTTATGTATAGATTGCTCATTGCTAGTGCATAGGAAAATAATGGCTTGCTGTATATTAGTTTTTGTGTTTATATTTTACATATTGATCATCACCACACTCACAGGTGGGTGAAACAGCTTCCTTCTAAAACCAGCTTTTCTTCCTGACTCCTCCTGCCCTGCCCTGAGCCCTCCGTCCGTACAGAGAGCCGGGGGCAACCCCACCCGGTGGGACTCAGTGCTGCCCCGCCCCTGCTCCTGCTCGCTTTGGGGGAGCTCGGAGCGCCCCGCTCACGGGGAAGGTGGGCTGGACTCCTTGTCGAAGTTCTCTGTGAGCTGGTCCGGAGCTCACAGTTCAGAAGTCCCTGATGGGAGGGCCCCGGCCCTGACCCTGGAAGCAGGAGCCTGGCTTGCTCCCCGAGACAGGCCTGCTCCGCAGCTGTTAGCCCGTGCACAGCACCAGGGCCTGCCAGGCCACACGCCCGGTGCCCAGCGTGGCGGGGCCGGGGCGGCAGGGTCCCCTCTGTACAGCTTCCTTGGTGACGCCCCCCGAGCTGGAGCTGCTCACAGCTGTTGTTGCTCAAACACATCCGCCCGTAGCCACAGTCCTCGAGGACTTCAGCCAAGTCTTTGTTTGGCGCGTGGGGGAAAGGTGTTCTGTGTGGGCAGGACTGAGTCACTCCTGCCCTCGCGCGGCTCCTCCTGCGTCACCAGGTTCTCACTGACTGCCCTGCTGGGGCGCCCGCGTGTGCCCCCACCGTGGCCCCGCACTCACCCTAGCCCTGACCCGCACTCATCTCGACCTGGCCCCAGGCTCAGATCTCTGCCCCGTTGGCCTTTCCAGCATCCCTCTTCCCACTGGGCTGTGTGCCGCGAGCGCTGTGCGGGTGGGAGGCAGGCCCTGGGCCCTTACCCCTGGCCCCGAGGCCACACCGGCGCTGGCCTTTCTGTGCCACGGTCCTTGCCTGTGTGGCCGAGATGCTGACCTGAGCGCACAGGGTCCTGGTGAAGTTAGTAAGTTGGTACATGTCAGTGCTGGGGACACACGTGATCCAGGCAGGCACCGAAGAAACGCTGCGAGCTGGGAGGTGACTAAGAGAGCTCAAAGTCACTCTGATTTCCAATATGTAACTAGCCTTATTTTTAGAGCAGTTTTAGGTTCACAGATAATTTGGGCGGAAGGCAGAGATCCCCAACACCCTCTGCCCCCCAGCACGGCCTCCCCCTCACCCACACCCGCCTCGTGGTGCTGGCTGCGCTGGCACGCCCTGACCCCCGGAGCCCAGCGGGTACAGGAGGGCCGCTCTTGGTGTTGGACGTGCTGTGGGTCGGACAGATGTGTCATGACACGCACCGCAGTGCAGCATCCCACGGCGGCCGGTCCCACACCCTCCTCTCCACCTGTCAGCACCCAGCCTGGCTGCCGATGCACGCACCGCCCGTGCTTTGTCTTTGTTGGAACGGCCTTTCCAGAGCCTCTCCCTGTCCCCACAGTGAGGCCCCGCCACGTCTCCAGGGCTGGACACATCCTCTGTTTTTATCACTGAGAAATACCCCATTGTCTGGGGAGTCTCTTGTTCTTTAAACCAACATTGTGCTCTGTGTGAATAGGACCGGCTCCGGGGAGCAGGGGTCCTCTCCCTGAGCGAGGGCTTACTGCGTGGTGTGTCCGCCCTTCCCGAGCGCAGGACTCCGCAGGTCTGCGCTGGCCGGGAGTCTGCGTTTCTGAGATTTCCTGGGGCTGCAGCAGGCCATGGGGCACTTTGGAACCAGGGCTCTGTGAGGTGTGTGCACGTGCACGTGTGCATGTGTGCCCGCTGGTGTGTGCGCATGCGTGCACCTTTCCATTGCCTGGGTGGCTGCTGATGGTCATCACCCTCCCCGGTCAGCCCTGGGTGGACCGGAGCCCAGGGCGGGGGCTGCAGCAGCCTGGGCTCCCGGGGCCGGCCTGGCTGACACTGCTTCTGTTCCCCGGCGCCCGTGTTCCTCTCCCTCCGTCTGGGGACCTGTGGGCGGAGTGTGCGCCCCTCCTCCACCGTCACCCTTTAGTTTCTCATGCTCATGTTAGCAGGATGTGTGCTTGATGAAGTTACTCTTTTATCGTAATTAAAGGGAAATGTGGTTGGGGAACACTCCAGACGCCGCACAATAGAAACCAGATTGCGCGCAGCGGGAGAACAGGAGGTGCGGCCGCCCGCCAGGTGCCCGGGGCAGTGTGAGCACAGGCCGCCCGCCAGGTGCCCGGGGCAGTGTGTGCACAGGCCGCCTCCAGGTGCCCACCCGGGGCAGTGTGTGCACAGGCCGCCTCCAGGTGCCCGGGGCAGTGTGTGCACAGGCCGCCTCCAGGTGCCCGGGGCAGTGTGTGCACAGGCCGCCCCCAGGTGCCCACCCGGGGCAGTGTGTGCACAGGCCGCCCCCAGGTGCCCACCCGGGGCAGTGTGTGCACAGGCCGCCCCCAGGTGCCCACCCGGGGCAGTGTGTGCACAGGCCGCCCGCCAGGTGCCCGCCAGGTGCCCACCCGGGGCAGTGTGTGCACAGGCCGCCCCCAGGTGCCCGGGGCAGTGTGAGCACAGGCCGCCCCCAGGTGCCCACCCGGGGCAGTGTGTGCACAGGCCGCCCCCAGGTGCCCACCCGGGGCAGTGTGTGCACAGGCCGCCTCCAGGTGCCCGGGGCAGTGTGTGCACAGGCCGCCTCCAGGTGCCCACCCGGGGCAGTGTGTGCACAGGCCGCCCCCAGGTGCCCACCCGGGGCAGTGTGTGCACAGGCCGCCCCCAGGTGCCCACCCGGGGCAGTGTGTGCACAGGCCGCCCAAGGCCTGCAGGCAGTGTGGCCGCTGCTTCCTGAAGCTCCGGTGGCAGCGGAGCTGTGTGGCTGTCCCCAGGCCGCCCTGCCTCACCGGCCTCGCTCCTCCCCAGCCTCCCCGGCGGCTCCGTGGTGACTCGTGAGGTCAGAGCGGTGGGCTGGTCTGGATGCGAAAGGCAGAGGCACTCGCTGTGCTTGAGCGAGGCCCACCCTGCACGTGGGGGTCTGAGTATCAGTGAGAACCCATGTCCCGGACCCGCCGCGTCCGCGGGGACAGGGTGAGGCTGTGACTGAGGAGGTGCCCGCACGAGGGATGGTGTGCTCCAGGCCCCTCGGCCTCCCGGGTGTTGGGGGACGGTCTGGAAGCTTCGGCCGGCCCCGGGGCCAGCCCTGCCACGCGCGGGCCTGGTGAGCCTGGAGGAGCGGCCTGGGGAGATGGCTGCGTTGACTGCTCTGTGCACTGCAGGTGAGCAACACAACAGCGTGGCGGGGGTCCGTGTGGTGACCGAGTGGGCCGCACGGGGAGCAGCGAGCACCGCGGCCGTGGGAAGTGTCACTGCTGCTGGGCTGCCTGCGTGGGGCGTGGAGCCTCCGGCCTGCACCGCCTCCGCCAGCTCGGCTGCCACCAGCGGGGCCGGACAGGGCGTGCGCAGCAGGCAGGCAGCCTCCGTCCTGGAGGTGCCAGTGTGTGACCGGGCCTGGGCCTCTCGTGGGGGTTGGACAGCCGCCTTCCCACTGTGTCCTCACAGGGTCGTCCCTGTGTGCCCCCTGCACTCGGAGAAGGCCTGTGTCAGTGTCCAGGGTGGGGACGGAGAGGGAAGGTGTCGGGCCTGTCTCCTGGGCCAGCCGATGCTCACTGAGCCCGAGAGCGCTGGCACAGGGCACGAAGGCCTGGCTCCGCTCACAGATTTAGGGTTTGTCCTGAGTCCCTTCTTCCTGTCAGGCGCTCGCCTGCCACCTGGTTGCAGGAGACTCCTGGGGTGCAGCCGCTGCTCCTGTGGGCGTCGACCCCACTCAGCACTGTGGGCGGGCAGTGGGTGGGCTGATGGCCGTCTGCGTGGAGGCGTGCTGTCCACCGCTCCCTGCTGCCCCAAGGCGCGCAGTGGCCTGGCCCAGAGCATTCTTTGGAGCCTATGGCTCTCTTGTAACAGGCAAGAAGGGGTTGACTCTAAGGTAACTTTTTAGCGGTCTGTTCTGAGCTTCCTGGACCCACAGAAACCTGTCAGCACTTGAGGATGAGGGCCGTGTGAGGAGGGCGCAGCTGCGGCTCTTCGAAGAGCAATGGCGGTAAATTTTCTCAAGTGTGGAACCATAACTCGACGTGAAAATAATAGCATTCTTCTGAAAAAATTGTTTCAAAGGATTTTAGAACGATCAGCTGTGATTATAACCTGTTGATACCTGTTTTCTTTTGCCTCTTCTTTTTTTATTTTGTGAGTCCTCACCCCAGGATAGTTTTCCAGTCATTTTTAAAGAGAGTTGAAAGGAGAGGGAGAGACAGGGAGAGAAACGTCGATGTGAGAGAGGCACATCGATTGGTTGCCTCCTGCATGAGCCCCGACCAGGGCCAGGGATGGAGCCTGCAACCGAGGTACGTGCCCTTGACTGGAATCAAGCCCGGGACCTTTCATTTCACGGGCTGACACTCTCTCCACTTAGTCAAACCAGCTAGAGCCATTTGCCCCTTCTAAATGAGGCATCTCTACTAATTAAAATTTTTAAAATAAAAGTGGTTCCCCGTTGGCTTATCCATGCCAAATGGTTGGTGGCAGTGCTGCATCAGGATGGTCAGACCTCACTTCTGAAGGCGGTTTCGCCTGATAACACCGCGGTTTGAGACCCTTGGCTCCCAAGTGTTGGCCACGGAGCGAGGCCTTGGAGGCCACGCGGGACCCAGTCTCTCACTCCTGTCACAGGACGTGGCTCCTTAAAAGAGAACATCTGATCTTAATGTCTTAGTTTACATTGGGACGTGATTTGGAGCCAAATCACCTTCGCCAACAGATTAGGGGGGAATAAATTAGTGCTCACTACCCTCCAGTGAGGACTGCAAATGAGTCATGGCCACACAGAGTGGGCAGCGGCAGCATACATGTGTCAGGGGAAGTGCCAGGCTGTGCAGTGGGCACTGTCGCCGTCGGCACCCACCCACCCCTGCCACGTCACACAGGCTGCTGACTCACAGGCCCTTGAGACCCTGTCCCAGGCCTTTTCAGGTCATTCTCGGCCACACGCAAGGCAGATGCGGGTGCAGGGACCTCGGGCGCATCCCCCTGCCTCCAGCGACCCTCCCCAGTGAGGTCCAGGGGGGTAAAGACACACGCCAGCTGCCTGGCCCACAGTGTGGCTGCCCAGTGAGACTGAGGACTAGGAACCTGCTCATCCACTCACTGAGCGGGCCCAGCAGCTGGCGCCATCACTGGGGAGGACCATCAGTAAGGCCCAGCCCGCAGAACCCAGCGGGTGGTGGTCTCCGAGCCCCAGTCTGCGCAGCTGTGCACAGCTGGCGGGCACCCCACAGGGTAGAGTGATCACGTTCCACTCAGATGTGATCAGTGACTAGTACCCACAGCGGAGTCTCTCACTGCCTGGCAGACTCACTTCCTCGCTCAGGAGGGCCCATCCGTCCAAACTGTCAGTGACAGTTTTATCTGTTTACTCGGCCAGCGTTCCTCGGGGCCCTCATGGAGCTCACACTCAGCAGAGAGCGAGAAGGCACTCAGCATGCGGACAAGTGCTGGGGTGTGAGCTGCTGTGTGCAGGGAAGATGGGACCCGGAGGCAGTGCTGAGGCCGGCTTCACAGAAGTGATGGGGGCTCCTCTTCCTTCACCTCTTCAGACCTCGCCTCTCAGGCCAGAGAAGAAAGGAGACTGCAGAAGGAAGTGCCCTGCAGTTCCGTGATTACTTTGTGGACCCCATTCCTTCCAGCTTCTTCCTCGACATCTCCCATTGATGTCACTTACGTATAACCCTGCTCCCGAGTGAAGTCGCCTGCGCTGCCCTCCACAGCCTGGCGGCTTTCCTTCCTGTCCCACGCCGGAGTCCTGTTATAGTTACATCCACTATCTTATTTTAATCTTTAATTTGTTTATTTTTCAGTTACATTTCCATTTAATATTTCACACTAGCTTCAGGTATACAGCATACTGGTTAGACATTTATGTCATCTGCGAAGTCGCTCACCTGGCTTATTGCAATGTGATTGACTATAGTCGCTGTGCTGCACTCCGTATTCTCACGACTCTTCTGTAAACTACCAATTTGTACTTCTTAATCCCGTCACCGTTTTCACCTGGTCTCCTAAACCCCTCCCATCTGCCAACCCTTGGTTTGTTTTCTGTATCTGTTAATCTGCTTGTTCTGTTTATTTTGTTTTTTAGATTTCACATATAACTAAAATCATAGGGTATTTGCCTTTCTGTCAGACTTATTTTTTAAATATACTTTGTATTGTTGATAGAATTACAGATATTGCCCCTTTACCCCTCCCTCTTTACCCTCCATCTCTAAACCACTGCTCCCCCCCAGGTCTTCACTACCCTATTGCCTGTGTCCATGGGCTATACATATCTGTATAATAAAAGCCTAAGCAATCTTTATGGCAGAATGACCGGAACGACCGGTTGCTATGATGCGCACTGACCACCAGAGGGCAGATGCTCAATGCAGGAGCTGCACCCTGGTGGTCAGTGTGCTCTGACAGGGGGAGCACCTCTCAGCCAGAAGCTGGGCTCATAGCTGGTGAGCGCAGCTGCCATGGCAGGAGCCTTTCCTGACTCCACAGCAGCATTACTGAGCAGTGGCAGCAGGTGCAGTGGGCCATGCTGAGTGTGAGCAGCGTGGCACCTGGCCCTGATTCAGGCTTCTCCCTGGCCACCTGCCACTTGGCACACTGCCACATCCCCCTAGGGGTCCTGGACTGCAAGAGGGCTGTCCGACTGCCAGCTTAGGCCCGATCCCAGTGCCATTCACTCACTATAGAAGTCAGGCAGTCTGAACAACTCAGTGACTCAGGGAAGTGCAGGGAACTCAGGGTGAGCCTGCCTCCCCCACTCGATGGTGTTCACAGGACAGACTGTGGTGGCCCAGGCTGTGCATGTGCAGCAGCTGCTGAAGCTCAAGCAGTAGACCGTGCAGCAGCAGAAGGCCATCCAGCCACAAGCTGGCAGTCGGACATCCCCCAAGGGGTCCCAGACTGCGAGAGGGTACAGGCCGGGCTGAGGGCTGCCCCCCCCCACCCCCCCACACACAAATTTCGTGCACTGGGCCTCTAGTAAGTATATAACTTCTTTGGTTTATCCCTTCTCGTTCCCCCACCCCACATGGTGTATGTCAGTCTGTTCCATGCTTCCCTTCTTCAGGTCTTATTTTGTTACTCAGTTCATTCTGTCCATTAGATTCCACAAATACGTAAGATCATATGATAATTGTCTTTCTCATACTGGCTTATTTCACTTAGCATAATATTTTCCAGGTCCATCCAGGCTGTCCCAAAGGGTAAGAGATCCCTCTTTTTTTTTTTTTTTTTATAGCTTCATAGTATTCTATTGTGTAAATGTCCCACAACTTTTTTATCCACTCATCCACTGATGGGCACTGGGGCTATTTCCAAATCTTAGCTATTGTAAATAATGCTGCTATGAACATAGGGTTGCATATATTCTTTCTGATTGGTGTTTTTCGGTTTTTCGGATATATTACCAGAAGTGGGATTGCTGTGTCAAACAGAAGTTCCATTTTTAATTTTTGAGGAAACTCCATACTGTTTCCATAGTGGCTGCACCAGTCTGCATTCCCACCAGCAGTGTATTATGGTTCCCTTTTCTCCACAGCCTCACCAGCACTTGTTGTTTGTTGATTTATTGATGTAGCCATTCTGATAGCTGTGAGGTGATGTCTCATTGTGGTTTTAATTTGCATTTCTCGGATGATTAGTGACTCTGAGCATTTTTTCATATGTCTCTTGGCATCTGTATGTCCTCTTTGGGAGAAATGTCTATTCAGGTCTTCTGCCCATTTTTTTTATTGGATTGTTTGTCTACCTTCTATTGAGTTGTATGAGTGCTTTATATATTTTGGATATTAATCCCTGATCAGATGTATCATTGGCAAATATGTTCTCCCATATAGTGGGTTTCATTTTCATTTTGATGGCAGTTTCTTTTGCTGTGCAGAAGCTTTTTATTTTGATGTAGTCCCATTTGTTTATTTTCTTCTTAGTTTCCTTTGCCCTAGGTCCTAGGAGATGTATGTCCAAGATTTTACTGCCTATGTTCTCCTTTAAGATTTTTATGGTTTCATGCCTTACATTTAAGTCTTTTATCCACCTTGAGTTTATTCTTGTGTATGGTGTAAGTTGGTGGTCTAGTTTCATCCTTTTGTATGTGTCTGTCCAGTTTTCCCAACACCATTTATTGAAGAGACTGTCTTTACTCCATTGTATGTTCTTGCCTTTTGTCAAATATTAATTGACTGTAATGGTGTGGGTCAATTTCTGGGGTCTCTGTTCTGATCCATTGGTCTATATGCCTGTTCTTGTGCCAGTACCAGGCTGTTTTGGTTACTATGGCTTTGTAGTATAGTTTGATATTTGGCATTGTGATCCCTCCTACTTCATTCTTCTTTCTCAAGATTGCCACAGCTATTTGGGGTCTTTTATGGTTCCATGTAGATTTTTGGAGTATTTGTTCCAGCTCTGTGAAGCTAGCGCTTCCAGTACTGTCCTTGTCTTGTTCGTGTTCTTAAGGGAAACGCTTTTAGTTTTTGCCCATTGAGTATTATGTTGGCTGTAGGTTTGTCATATATGGCTTTTATTATGTTGAGGCATGATCCCTTTCTTCCCACTTTACTGAGAGTTTTTATCAAAAAAGGGTGCTGGATATTGTTGAATGCTTTTTCTGCATCTATTGATATGCTCCTGTGATTGTTATCTTCCAATTTATTTAAGTGATGCATCACATTTATTCATTTGCTGATATTGTATGAGCTTTGCATCCCTGGAATAAATCCCACTTGGTCATGGTGTATGATCTTTTTAATATATTGCTGGATCCGATTTGCTAATATTTTGTTGAGGATTTTACCATCTGTGTTCATCAGGGATATTGGCCTGTAATTTTCTTTCTTTGTAGTGTCTTTATCTGGTTTTGGAACTAGGATAATGCTGGCTTTGTAAAAAGAGCTTGGAAGTGTGCCTGCCTTTTGAATTTTTTGGAATAGTTTGAAGAGGATAGGTGTTAGTTTGTTGAATGTTTGGTAAAATTCTCCTGTAAATCCATCCGGTCCGGGAATTTTGTTTGCTGGAAGTTTCTAAATTACTGCTTTAATTTCATCAGTTGTTATTGGCCTACTCAGGTTTTCTGATTCTTCCTGATTGAGTTTTGGAAGATTGTATGTTTCTAGGAATTTGTCCATTTCACCCAGGTTGTCCAGTTCGTGGGCATATAGTTGTTCTTAGTATTTGCTTACAATCCTTTGTATTTCTGTGTGTCCGTTGTTATACCGCCTCTTTCATCTCTGATTTTATTTATTTGGTTCCTCTCTGTTTCTTGATGAGTCTGGCTAGGGGTTCATCAATCGTGTTTATATTTTCAAAGAACCAGCTCTTGGATTCTTGATCTTTTGTACTGTGTGGTTTTTTTTTTAGTCTCTATGTAATTTATTTCCATTCTGATCTTTATTATTTCCTTCCTTCTACTTCCCCTGGGCTTTTCTTATTGTTTTCTTTCTCATTCATTTAGTTGTAGGATTAGATAGTTTATTAGTCCTTTTTTTTTGTTTGTTTTGTTTTTGAGGTAGGCCTGTAGTGCTATGAACTTCCCTTTCAGCACTGCTTTTGTCGTGTCCCATAGGTTTTGACTGGCTGTGTGTTCATTTTCATTTGTTTCAGGCAGTTTTTAATTTCTTGCTTAATCTCATTGGTAACCCATTCATTGTTTAATAACATGCTATTTAGCTTCCATGTGTCTGAATGTTTTTGAGGTTTTTTTTTTATTATAGTTGATTTCTAACTTCATGCCACTGTGATCTGAGAAGATGCTTGGTATTATATCAATCTGCTTGAATTTGTATAAACTTGTTTTGTGCCCTAACATGTGGTCTGTCCTTGAGAATGTTCCATGTGAGCTTGAAAAGAATGTATATTCTGTTGCTTTGGGGTGAAATGTTCTATACATATTGGTTAGATTCATCTGATCTAGTGTGTCATTTAAACATTCCTTGTTCATTTTTTGTCTGGAAGAGCTACCCAGTAATGTCAGTGGGGTGTTAAAGACCCCACTATGACTGTATTGCTGTCAGCATCTTTCTTAAAGTCCACTTAGAGTTTTTTTTATATACTTGGGTGCTCCTATATTGGGTGCATATATGTTTACAAGGGTTATATTTTCTTGTTGATTCATTCCCTTTAGTATTATGAAGTGGCTTTCTCTTGTTATGGCCTTTATTTTGAAGTCTCTTTTGTCTGATATGAGTATTGCTACCCCAGCTTTTTCCCCCTTTTAATTTGCATGAAATAAATGTTTCTGTCCCTTCACTCTCAGTCTATGTATATTTTTTGTTCTGAGATAGGTCTCTTGTAAACAGCATATATATGGGTCATGTTTTCTTATCCATTCAGTCACCCTATGTCTTTTGAATTGGGCATTTAATCCATTTACATTTATGGTTGTTATTGACTAGAGGCCCAGTGCATGAAATTTGTGCAGGGGTAGGGGGATCCCCTCAGCCCAGCCTGCACACTCTCCCTCCGTGACCCTGCAGTAATCAGGCCTAAATTGGCAGTCGGACATCCCTCTTGCAATCTGGGATCGCTGGCTCCTAACTGCTCACCTGCCTGCCGGCCTGATCCCCCTAACTGCTCTCCTCTGCTGGCCTGATCCCCCTGACTGCTTTCCCCTGCCAGCCTGATCATCCCTAACCACCTCTGCCTTGGCCCCGCCACCATGGCTTTGTCCGGAAGGATGTCCGGAAGGTCATCTGGAAGACGTCAGGTCTAATCAGCATATTACTCTTTTATTAGTATAGATAGGTATTTATTTATTGCCATTTTTATTTTCTTTATGCCTATGATCCCCTCTGTCTCCTTTTCTTCTTAAAGCAGTTCCTTTAACATTTCTTGCATTGTTGGTTTGGTAGTAATGTACTTCTTTAACCTTTTTTTCTGTTTTGGTCTGGAAAGCTTTTTATTTCTCCTTTGATTTAAATGATAGCCTTGGATCCCGTGGTCTTGGATTGAGGCCCTTGCTTTACTTTACTTTGAGTACTTCGTGCCACTTCTGGCCTGAAGGGCTTCTATTGAGAAGTCAGCTGGCATTCTAATGGGAACTCCTTTGTGGGTAATTTTCTGTCTCTCTCTTGCTGCCTTTAAGATTCTTTGTCTTTAACATTTGCCACTTTAATTTAATTATGATGTTTATAGGTGTGGGTCTCTTTGGGCTCATCTTGATTGGGACTCTCTGTGCCTCCAGAACCTGTGTGACATTTTTCTTCATCAGTTTGGGAAAGTTTTCTGTCATTTTTTAAACAGGTTCCCGGTTCCTTGCTCACATTCTTCCCTCTCTGGCATTCCTATAATGTGGATGCTTTTACGTTTCATGTTGTCCCAGAGCTCTCTTGAGCTATTGTCTTGCTTTTTAATTCTTTTTTTCTATTTGCTGCTCTAAATGGGTATTTATTTCTACCTTGCCTTCCAAATCGCTGATTTGATCCCCTGCTTCATCCAGTTTGCTTTTAATCCCTTCCAGTGTGTTCTTCATGTAAGATACCAGGTGTACCAGTTAATAATGCGTTTTTTTTCAATAGATGGAGTTACACATGTTGATATATATGTGATTTGATATGTGTGCTATTTTGTTGTATTGACAGCAAGCTTCAAAACTTCATATGTCAAATTTTCTGAAGGTGTTAACATCATAGATAGTTTTACACTTAAAAATGTTGAATTTTGTGCCAAAAAAAGAGCATTTGTGGGAAGTTTTAATTCATTACTTTATTTTGAAGAAAAGTGCTGCTGAAAGTTATCATATACTTCGGAAAGCTTATGGTGAACATGTTCCATCTCAAGATACTTGTGAATGCTAGTTTAAATGCTTTAAAAGTGATGATTTCAATGTGAAAGACAAAGAACCTCCAGGTCAGCTGAAAAAATTTGAACACCAACAGTTACAAGCATTATTGGATAAAGATGTGTGTCCAACTCAAAAACAACTTGCAGAAAGATTAAATGTTGCTCAGCAAACAATTTCTGATTATTTATAAGCAATGGGAAAGATTTTAAAGGAAGGAAAATGGGTGCCACATCAACTGAACAAAAGACAAATGGAAAACCAAAAAGTCATCAGTAAAATGTTGCTTCAATGGCACAAAAGAAAGTCTTGTTTGCATTGAATTGTGACTGGTGATGAAAAGTGCATTTATTTTGCAAATCCCAAATGCACAAAATCATGGATTGATCCAGGTCAACCATCAACATTGACTGCAAGGCCAAATTGCTTCAGAAGGAAGACAGTACTCTGCGTTTGGTGGATCAGGAAGGTGTGGTATATTATGAGCTTCTAAAACCAGGTGAAACGGTTAATACTGATCACTACCGACAACAAATTATCAATTTGAACCACACTTTGATCGTGAAATGACCAGAATGTGCCAGAAAACAGGGAAAAGTAATTTTGTTTCATGCACCATCACACACTTCAAAACCAGTTAAAGACACATTAAAAGATCTTGCCTGGGAAGTATTAACCCACCCGCCATATTCACCAGACCTTGCTCCTTCAGATTACCATTTGTTCTGATCGATGGCATACGCACTTTCTGAGCAGCACTTCAAAACGTACAAAGAAGTGGAAAATTTGGTCTCTGAATGGTTTGCCTCAAAACAAGAAAAGTTCTTTCAGGATGGTATCCGCAAATGACCTGAAAGATGGGGGAAATGTGTAGCTAGCGATGGACATTACTTTGAATAAAGCACTTTTGATGCTTCTCTTGAAATTACTGTGTTTTCTTTGATTACAAAATCTGCATTATTAACTGGTACACCTGGTATGTCATTCTTCATTTTGGTCTGGTTTTTGTTCATGGCCTCTATTTCCCTTTCCAGGCTGTTGTAATTTCCACTAAGTTCCTTAGCATCTTAACCATTGCTTTGAACTCTGTGTCTGATAGGTCACTTGCTTCCATCTCATTTTGTTCTTTTTCTAGAGAGGCCTTCTTTTCTCTCACTTGGGGTTGCTTCTTTCTCTCCCATTTTATCTCTCTCTTTGTATTTGCTCCTGTGTATTAGATAGAACTGCTGTGCCTCCCAGTCTTTGTGGGATGGCCTTATGTAGAAAGTGTCTTCAGGGGTCTCCTTGTTCACTTGAGCTGGATGCTCTAGGAATGCCTCTTGTGTCTGGTGTTTGGGCTATCCCGTTATAATTGGGACTTCACTGTTGAGGTCATGTTCGTGGGACGGATTTCCCCTCCTACTTGCTGTCGGTGAAGTTCAACCCCTACATCTTCGAGCCAGGCGTTATATAGATGCTGACAGAAAGGAATAATGCACAACAGTACCAACCAAAAACACCATGAAAATGAAGCTACGTAATGCAGTAACAAGAAAGACTAAGAAGGAAAAAGAAGAGAAAGCAAACAAAGACGAAATGAAGAGAATACGAGACGACGCATGACCAGATGTGTAGAGGGGATAGAAAGAGACAGGGAGGAAGAAGAAAACGAAATGATGGCTCTATGGGAGCAAGGATAAGATAAAAGAGCTAGCATAGGAAGAAAAAAGAAAAAGAAAGAGAAAACAAATGAAATAATTATGAATTTAAAATGTAATAATGGATATATTGATATAGATAGGAAAAGTAAAACAGAAAAAAAGGAGAAAAAATAAATTAATAACAGTAAGAGCAGACAAGAGAACAGAATTGAAGGAAAGAGAGAAATTAGAGATATGAAAGAAAAAGGAAGAAAAAAAGGGGGTAAAAAACAAGCAACAAAAAACAAAAAATACACACACACACACACACACACACACACCAATAAACAAGACCACACACACTGGAAGACCTTGTGTCTGCTATTGTGGGGCTCTCTGGATTTTGCTCTGATGATATTGAATCTGGGCCTTGGCGTGTGCATCCTATGTCAGTGTGAGTCGCTGTCCCTTTCTGGCCCTGGGCAGCCTGGTTGAGGTCCTTGAGGTTGAAGCCCCTAGTAGGCCAGTGAGTGGGGCCTCCTTAGCCCAGAGGTGGGGTCTGCCTGAGTGTCATGCCTTGATTGTCCCTGTTCTGAGCTGTGTTCCTTTCCCCCAGGGAGCTGGTGGTCTCCAGGTGTCAGCTAGAGGCGTTTGGGGCTGGCAGGGCCACGCAAGGGCCCGTTGCTGTGCGGCTCACTGCGCGGGTCTGGGTAGTGTCCAGTGCCAGTCTTGGTGGTGGCGAGGCTGTGCTCCCAGCTGCTCCTGCTCCCCCCTTCAGATGGTGTGGTTTCTGAGCCAGAGCCACACCCTCCCCGGGAGTGCTTGTGGCAGTAGCAGGGGCTCTTTGTCCAGGAGAGCCTGAACTGCCTGCCCCTGAGGCATCTATAAGACCTGACTGTCCCTTACACACGCGCGTGCACATACACACACACACACACACACACACCACCACCACCACCCACGTCCACACATTCCCCTCTCACTCTCTCACTCTCACAATATCTCCCTCACTCCCGTCCTGCCCGCTGCCATGTGGATTCCTGCTGACTTACTTCACTCAGCATAATAGCCTCTATGCCCATCCATGTTGTTACGGATGGTAAGATGTCATTATTTTTTATGGCTAATAATACTCCATTGATGTATGTATCATGTGTTCTTTACCCGGTTTTTATTGATGGACTCCTGAGTTGCCTCCGTATCTTGGCTATTGTAAATAACAATGCAATGAACACAGGTGTGCATATGAGTTTTTGAATTAGTGTTTGGATTGTTTTGGATAAATACTCAGATGTGGGATTGTTGGATCATAAGACAGTTCAATTTTGTATTTTCTGAGAAATCTCCATACTGTTCTCCACAGTGGCTGCACCCGTCTGCATTCCCACCAGCAGTGCACGAGGGTTCCTTTTTCTCCACATCCTCGCCAGCACTTGCCATTTGTTGATTTGCTGATGGTAGCCATTCTGACAGGTGTGAAGTGGTACCTCTTTGTGGTTTTAACTTGCATCTCTTGGAGATTAGTGATGTTGAGCATCTTTTCATCTGTCTGTGGGCATCCTTATGTCCTCTTGGGGAAGTGTCTGTTCAGGTTCTCAACCCATTTTAAAATTGAATGGCTTATCTTTTTGGTGTTAAGTTGCGTGAGTCTCTCATACACTTTGGATGATACCCGTTCCTTGGATGTACTTTGGCGAATGTGTTCTCCCAGTCAGTGCGTCGTCTTTTCTTTTTTGTTGATAGTTTCCTGTGCTGTGCGAAAACCTCTTAGTTTAATGTAGTTCCATTTGGCTTTTTTTTTTTTTTTTTTGGTTTGTTTTCCTTGTCCCAGGAGACATATCCAAAGACATATTACTAAGAGCAATGTCACTGAGTTTACTGCCATGTTTTCTTCTAGGAGTTTTCTGGTTTGTAGTCTTATATTTAAGTTTTTAATCCATTTGAGCTTACTCTTGTATATGATGTAAGAAGGTGGTCTGTCATACCCACTATTATGAGCGGTGAACTAGTCTCAAGAACAAGAGGGGTGTAAAGGGTCAAATGAGCTTGTTCAATACAGTAAAAGTTCTCTGCTATGAAGTTAAGTGAGGCAGACAATAGGCATACTTAAAGGGACAAACCCATTTTTAATTGCAGTTGATTTATTTTTCTATGTATAGAAAATGCAAGGAACTCGCTGAACATTTTAGAACTAATAAGGGGATATTAGTGAGTTGGCTGGATTCGGGATCAACTTAGAAACATGAGTGACATTCTTACACACCTGCAAAAGCCACTGAGAACAAGAAATGGAAAAAATCCTGTTCACAGCAGCAACAAAACCAGTCAGATGCCCAGGAATAATCATGGTGAGAATGTGTGTGAGCTCTGTGACTTCGCTGAAGGATGTAAAAGGGGTTTGGAGTAACTGGAACTGCTGGACGGGTGCAATATTAACAGAGACTTGGTGCTCCTGAAGTTAACACACACATTTAATACAGTTCCAGTGAGTGCCGGGCTTGCTGTTTCCAAAACCCATGTAGAATTGATTAGCAAGAAGAATTAAGATAATTTTGAAAAAGAAAAACTAATGGTATTTTTGCTCTGATATCAAAATTTGTTTTAGTAATTAAATAGACAAATAGAACAAAGGAATAGAATACATGATCCATTGACAAACCCATGGGATATATAGGAATTTATTAACTGGTAATTGTGTCTTTTCAAATAAGTAGGAAAGTAATGACGATTTTAATAAAGTGTTGCAATAATTGAATATGCTTTTGGGAGAATATCATAGTAGACCTCTATTTTATGTTTACATCGCCTCAGTCTGAATGCGTGTGTGTGCGTGTGTGTGTTTGTATGTGTGTCTGTGTGTGTGTGTCTGTATGTGTATGTGTTTGTGTGTGTGTCTGTTTGTGTGTGTCTGTATGTGTATGTGTTTGTGTGTGTGTCTGTATTTGTGTGTCTGTATGTGTGTCTGTGTGTGTCTGTGTTTGTGTCTGTATGTGTATCTGTGTGTGTGTGTATGTGTGTCTGTGTGTGTCTGTGTGTGTGTCTGTGTGTCCCTGCATGGGGGGCGTCCTGCCATGGTGGGTCCTGCCTGCACCCTGAGCTGCCCAGAGAGGCTCCGCCGCCCTGACCCTGACTGGAAAAGCAGGTGGAGACTGATCCTCCTCGTGTTCATTTACCTTTCATAATGTATGTGTTGCTCACATTTATTTCGGTGTTTAACCCTGGAGGGTTTTGGGACTCTGTTTTGAAGTTTGATCTCATCTTAAGCATGTGGGTTTCATTCCGCATCATTTAGCTTTGAGTTGCAGTTTCCAAGAGCTGTCGTAGCTCATGAGGGCTGTGGGGCAGGGATGAGGGGCCGGCCTGCGACGTGACCAGTGGGGCGGTCAGCGCTGGACTCCGCGTGAGAGTGGGGTGAGCGCTGGACTCCGCGTGAGAGTGGGGTGAGCGCTGGACTCCGCGTGAGAGTGGGGTGAGCAGGAAAACCTTGCTGAGTGCGGCCTTTTTTTGCCCCGTGAGCTGGCTCTGGCTTTTCCTTCCAAACACCCCCCCCCCCCCCGGGTTCTGTAGGTGCCGCTGGCATGTAGGCAGGCGTTCCTGAGACTCGGAGAGAACCTGGGGGCAGGATGGGCAGGGCGGCAGGCGAGGGCAGCCCCGGGCAGGCACCGTCTGCGGAAGGAGCGGCCGCCTGCCAACAGGGCCCCTTTGTGCCCGGCTCCCAGGACCCAGGGCTCAAGCTGGAGCTGGCCCTGTGGCCGCCAGGCAGCAGTTTATACAAAACAAGCACTTGAGGCTCGCAGGGCGCGCGGCCTCAGAGCCATTTCCTCTGCCCTGACACGGGCTGAGTTCTGCTGCTGGCCCGGCAGGCTCCTGCCTCCCCCTCCTGCTCCCGCGGGGAAGCCTTCCAGGAAGGTTCCCGAAGGCCCTCAGCCACGAAGGCCTCAGAAGGCCCTCAGCGGTGGCGAGTGGCTGCTGAACGGGGCCGGGAGGGAGTGGCGGCTGGAAGGGGCGGATGGGGCGGGTGGCGGGAGTGTGTGCCCTGCGGGCCTCTCCTTGGTTCTGAGCTCAACTCACTGTGCCACCCCTCCTTCCTCAGAGAGAGGCTGGGTCCGCTCTGGCTCCTCTCTGCAGGTGACAGGCCGTCTCTTGCTGTCATTGTGCGGGGGTTGGGGTGGCTGTGGACATCCTCCCGTGGAGGCAGGTGGACCAGGCGACCGCGTGTGCTCCTCCGATGGGCTGGTCCGGTGCCCACCCCTGTGCCCTGGGTCTCCCTGGTCTCCTGCCTCATCCTTGGTCCAGCGTCGGCCCCCAGTCCTCAGGGGGTGAGTGAGGCCCGGCCCCTCTCCCGGGCAGTTCTGTGGGTGGGCAGGGCCGCCGCCCGGACAGGTGGCTCTGCGGGGTCGGGCAGCTGCAGGGTCCAGAGCGGGAAGGTGGTGGCTGCCCCTGCTCCGGTCGGCTTGCTGCCCTGTGGGTCCGGGACACCGGGCTGTGCTGTGTGGAGCAAGCTCCTGGGACGTGCAGTCCTGAGGGGAGTCCATTTATGCCAGGAAAGTAGGGAATCGGAGTCATAACACTTCCTCCAGCCCAGGCAGCAGTCATGCTGTGGCCATCAGGGTACTCGCGAGTGTGAAAGCGAGTCAGAAAGCCCCCCGGAGGGGTGGGTGCCAGGGGGCTGCATGGGCATCTCCGTCCCGGGCCAGAAAGGAGCACCCCGAGAGGGTGCTGCCCGCTGCACCTGGGTTCCAGGAGCCTGGGGGGACTCGCGACATCGGCCCCTTCTCTGTCCCCTGTGAGCTCGGGGCCCTGCCCGCTCCGCAGTGACAATGTTGAAATGTACTGTCTGGGCAAAGCGGCCTGCTTCTCGTCTGGGACGCAGGGAAGCTTCAGGCCGAGAAACGCTGGCTGTGTTGTCCTCCGGTGACTGGGACGGGCCGAGAGGCAGCCCCGGGCGGGTTCCCCTGGCAGGAGAGGCTCGGGCACGGGTTCCTCAGTGTCCTCAGCTGCTACTGGGGTGGCAGTGGAGACGCGGAGAGGAGAGAGGATGACACAGGCCGGCCTGCACACAGGGCAGACGCGTTGCCATTCCTCATCCATGTGGCAGGAGTGATGGTGACGGTGTAGGCCTTCACAACGCCGGGACCAGGCGTATGTTTGGGAACGGGGGAGGGAGAATAAGACAGCCCCTCAGTGCCGACTGGCCATTTGTGAAAAGACGGACGTCTGCGTTCTCTCCTCAGGCCTCCCCTTGCCCTCCTTCCCTGCTCCCCTCGCCTTTGCGCAGCGCGCTCTCGGTGCCCTGGCCGGGACCTCCCTGGCTGCTGCCGGGCCGGGGCCGAGGCGGTGGGACATGCGCAGGCTTCCGTGGTCCAGGTCCTGCTAATGCGAGAAGAGGAAGTTCCGGGAGAGGCAGTGGGGGGATAGCATCAGGGGTTTCCTGGGGCGGGAGGCGCAGGCCATGGCAGAGCAGGGCTGGCCAGAGTGGGACCCCAGGGTCCTGAACGCTGGCCCGGCCACTGTGAGTCGACTCGGAGAGCAGGGGGCAGCTCGGAGGCGGGGCCTGTCTGTGTGCTGAGGACCAGCTCTCACGTGGACATGAACTCAGGCGGACCCTGTGGATCCATGCCCGCACCCATGCCCACACCCCTGCACACCCATGCCCACACCCCTGCACACCCATGCCCACACCCCTGCACACCCATGCCCACACCCCTGCACATCCATGCCCACACCCCTGCACATCCATGCCCACACCCCTGCACATCCATGCCCACACCCCTGCACACCCATGCCCACACCCCTGCACATCCATGCCCACACCCCTGCACACCCATGCCCACACCCCTGTACATCCATGCCCACACCCCTGTACATCCATGCCCACACCCCTGCACACCCATGCCCACACCCCTGTACATCCATGCCCACACCCCTGTACATCCATGCCCACACCCCTGCACACCCATGCCCACACCCCTGTACATCCATGCCCACACCCCTGCACACCCATGCCCACACCCCTGTACATCCATGCCCGCACCCCTGCACACCCATGCCCACACCCCTGCACACCCATGCCCACACCCCTGTACATCCATGCCCACACCCCTGCACATCCATGCCCACACCCCTGCACACCCATGCCCACACCCCTGCACACCCATGCCTGCACCCCTGCACACCCATGCCTGCACCCCTGTACATCCATGCCCGCACCCCTGCACATCCATGCCCGCACCCCTGCACATTCATGCCCGCACCCCTGCACATCCATTCCCGCACCCCTGCACATCCATGCCCGCACCCCTGCACATCCATGCCCGCACCCCTGCACACCCATGCCCGCACCCCTGTACATCCATGCCCGCACCCCTGCACATCCATGCCCGCACCCCTGCACACCCATGCCCACACCCCTGTACATCCATGCCCGCACCCCTGCACATCCATGCCCGCACCCCTGCAGTGCCTCATTGTGCTGCCCTTTGGACTCTTTGCCCGGGACCGGTTAGGTTTCCTCTCTACCAGTCTCCCCTCAGTTCACAGAGACCTTCTTTTGTCTCTGCTGGAGCGAAGTGCGGCTGTGCGCTGGAGGGGTTCCTGTTCCGGGCGCTCTCGCATCTAAACTCCAGGGAGCACTGGCGCTTAGGCATGCCGGCTTCCCGAGGATGCAGCACCCCCGTGATGGCGGCAGCGCCCGCGCACACAGTGCTGCTTTGCTGGGAAAGGGCCTGGTCGGGGAGGCCACGCCGCTGTGGTGCCCACGCTCATTTTATTCTGACGGTTCTCAAAACGTAAATTGTTACAGCTTCTTTCCTTTGGAAATAAACACACTTTGTACCGTTGCCTGGCGTTGCCAACAGAAGTGCCCCACAGTGTGAGTGCAGGGGCTGCTCTGTGCCTTGGAGCACACTGGCCGCCGGGCAGGGCACAGGCGGCAGCGGCCCTCACCTGGCGCTGGGGCTGCATGGCTGGCACCCCCGCCAGAGGCTGATCTCTGTCCGGGTGCTCGGACCCTGGGGCAGGTGGCGCCTCCCGCGCTGGTTCTGGTTCCTGAGGGCAGTGATCGGGGACAGGAGGTGGGGACTGCCTGCTGGGACTGGAGGCCGCAGCGCCTCTCCGCCTTGTTCTCTCCATCTGTGCGCCATGGAGTCCCCAGACCAGGGGTGGGCAAACGTTTTGACTCGAGGGCCACAATGGGTTCTTAAACTGGACCGGAGGCCGGAACAAAAGCATGGATGGAGTGTTTGTGTGAGCTAATATAAATTCAAAGTAAACATCATTACATAAAAGGGTACGGTCCTTTTTTTTTTTTTAGTTTTATTCATTTCAAACGGGCCGGATCCGGCCCGCGGGCCGTAGTTTGCCCACGGCTGCCCTAGACCCAGGAGGAGGCGGGGAGGACCAGGACCGAGCACTGTCCCGTCCCCAGGCCCCCCTCTGCCCCACCTGCACCCCTCCCCTCGGACCCTCTCAGCGAGTGCTGCAGCCTCGGCTCGTTTTCAAAGCACCATCTCTCAGGTCGCTTAAGTCATTGCCGAGGACAAGAGCCACCGTCATGACTGCATGTAAGTATGTGCTTGGTATGTAATTTTCACGTCGTAGGGCCTCAGTAAATCCTTAGTGGGGTGGGTTTTCCTAAGGTGGCGGCCTGGGCAGGGCGCGGAGTGTTAGGGAGCTGACTGAGGCCCTGGATGCCACCGCGGGCTGCAGAGGCGCCTGGCTTCAGAGAGCCTGGCTCCCGGCCTCCACGGAGCGTCACAGCCCTGCGCGCACCAGGCATGCCGTTCCGTGGCGCAGTCCTTGTCGTGATCAGACATGCCGGGCAGACGACGGCTCCCAGAAGTTCAAAACTCCTCGTGAGGTCGGCAGCCTGTGAGCAGCAGCCGGGCAGCCCCAGGCCCAGGTGGGTGGTCCTGGCAGGTCCGGAACATTCTCAGCAGCGCTGCCGGGGAAGGCGCAGTGGATTGCAGAATCAGGACCTCTTTGTGCACTGAAGTCGCGCACGCACCAGTACAAACGGCCACGCTGGCCACACGCGTCCTCACGGGTGACTCCCAGGGAAGCCAGAAGGCAGCAGTGGGCACGGGCAGGCTCCTCTGCAGGGCTGGGCTTTTCTGGGGGCACCGGACACCGATGCGAGCAGGGAGCCGGTGGAAGCAGGAAGCCCGTGGAAGCAGGAAGCCCGTGGAAGCAGGAAGCCCGTGGAAGCAGGGAGCCGGTGGAAGCAGGGAGCCCGTGGAAGCAGGAAGCCGGTGGAAGCAGGAAGTCGGTGGAAGCAGGAAGTCGGTGGAAGCAGGGAGCCCGTGGAAGCAGGAAGCCGGTGGAAGCAGGAAGCCGGTGGAAGCAGGAAGTCGGTGGAAGCAGGGAGCCGGTGGAAGGAGGAAGCCCGTGGAAGCAGGAAGCCGGTGGAAGCAGGGAGCCCGTGGAAGCAGGAAGCCCGTGGAAGCAGGAAGCCCGTGGAAGCAGGGAGCCGGTGGAAGCAGGGAGCCCGTGGAAGCAGGAAGCCGGTGGAAGCAGGAAGCCCGTGGAAGCAGGGAGCCCGTGGAAGCAGGAAGCCCGTGGAAGCAGGAAGCCCGTGGAAGCAGGAAGCCCGTGGAAGCAGGAAGCCGGTGGAAGCAGGAAGTCGGTGGAAGCAGGAAGTCGGTGGAAGCAGGGAGCCCGTGGAAGCAGGAAGCCGGTGGAAGCAGGAAGCCGGTGGAAGCAGGAAGTCGGTGGAAGCAGGGAGCCCGTGGAAGGAGGAAGCCCGTGGAAGCAGGAAGCCGGTGGAAGCAGGGAGCCCGTGGAAGCAGGAAGCCCGTGGAAGCAGGAAGCCCGTGGAAGCAGGGAGCCGGTGGAAGCAGGGAGCCCGTGGAAGCAGGAAGCCGGTGGAAGCAGGAAGCCCGTGGAAGCAGGGAGCCCGTGGAAGCAGGAAGCCGGTGGAAGCAGGGAGCCCGTGGAAGCAGGAAGCCGGTGGAAGCAGGGAGCCCGTGGAAGCAGGAAGCCCGTGGAAGCAGGGAGCCGGTGGAAGCAGGGAGCCCGTGGAAGCAGGAAGCCGGTGGAAGCAGGAAGCCCGTGGAAGCAGGAAGCCCGTGGAAGCAGGGAGCCCGTGGAAGCAGGAAGCCCGTGGAAGCAGGAAGCCCGTGGAAGCAGGGAGCCCGTGGAAGCAGGAAGCCCGTGGAAGCAGGGAGCCGGTGGAAGCAGGAAGCCAGTGGAAGCAGGGAGGCCGTGGAAGCAGGGAGCCGGTGGAAGCAGGGAGCCGGTGGAAGCAGGAAGCCCGTGGAAGCAGGAAGCCGGTGGAAGCAGGAAGCCCGTGGAAGCAGGGAGCCCGTGGAAGCAGGAAGCCCGTGGAAGCAGGAAGCCGGTGGAAGCAGGGAGGCCGTGGAAGCAGGAAGCCCGTGGAAGCAGGAAGCCGGTGGAAGCAGGAAGCCCGTGGAAGCAGGAAGCCGGTGGAAGCAGGAAGCCCGTGGAAGCAGGAAGCCGGTGGAAGCAGGGAGCCCGTGGAAGGAGGAAGCCCGTGGAAGCAGGAAGCCGGTGGAAGCAGGGAGGCCGTGGAAGCAGGAAGCAGCTGCCCCAGATGCACTGCTGTGGAGAACAGGAGAGGAAGGACTGCGTGAGGTCTGGAGGGAATTTTGTTGTGTCTTCCTTCCCAGCTGGAGGGCAGCTTGGCCTCCTCAGTCAGCCGCCTCTACAGTGTGCCCGCCTGCTGCAGCCTCCCCGCCTGCCCCGGCCTCCCCTCCTGCCCCGGCCTCCCCGCCTGCCCCGGCCTCCCCTCCTGCCCCAGCCTCCCCTCCTGCCCCGGCTTCCCCTCCTGCCCCGGCCTCTCCTCCTGCCCCGGCCTCCCCTCCTGCCCCGGCTTCCCCTCCTGCCCTGGCCTCTCCTCCTGCCCCGGCCTCCCCTCCTGTCCTGGCCTCCCCTCCTGCCCCGGCCTCCCCTCCTGCCCTGGCCTCTCCTCCTGCCCCGGCCTCCCCTCCTGTCCTGGCCTCTCCTCCTGCCCCGGCTTCCCCTCCTGCCCCGGCTTCCCCTCCTGCCCCGGCCTCCCCTCCTGTCCTGGCCTCCCCTCCTGCCCCGGCTTCCCCTCCTGCCCTGGCCTCTCCTCCTGTCCCGGCCTCCCCTCCTGCCCCGGCCTCCCCTCCTGTCCCGGCCTCCCCTCCTGCCCCGGCCTCCCCTCCTGTCCCGGCCTCCCCTCCTGCCCCGGCCTCCCCTCCTGTCCCGGCCTCCCCTCCTGCCCTGGCCTCCCCTCCTGCCCCGGCCTCCCTTCCTGCCCCGGCCTCTCCTCCTGCCCCGGCCTCCCCTCCTGCCCCAGCCTCCTTGCCTGCCCCGGCCTCCCCTCCTTCCCTGGCCTCCCCGCCTGCCCCGGCCTCCCCTCCTGCCCTGGCCTCCCCTCCTGTCCCGGCCTCTCCTCCTGCCCCGGCCTCCCCTCCTGCCCTGGCCTCTCCTCCTGCCCTGGCCTCCCCTCCTGCCCCGGCCTCCCCTCCTGCCCTGGCCTCCCCGCCTGCCCTCCCCTCCTGCCCCGGCCTCCCCTCCTGCCCCGGCTTCCCCTCCTGCCCCGGCCTCCCCTCCTGCCCCGGCCTTCCCTCCTGCCCCGGCCTCCCCTCCTGCCCCGGCCTCCCTTCCTGCCCCGGCCTCCCTTCCTGCCCCGGCCTCCCAGGACACAGACCCTCATGTTCACAGGCCTCCTTTCTCCCGCCTGCAGAGACATTGTCATGGCTTATTTCACAGATGTGCAGGCCGCTGGTCCATGGCAGTGTGTGGGGAGCGGGCCTGGGAACACCTTCCCTAGGAGATGCTAGGGGCCAGGACGGGCAGTGGGGTGCGGAGCGGCCTGAGCGCGGAGCGTGGCAGCTCCTGCCGGGCTGGGACCCCAGCTCTTGCTGCAGCTCCTTTTGGCCCGTGGCGTGGGCTGGGCACAGTGTGTGCAGAGGGCGCCGGTGCTGCCCTCACGGGGCCAGCACAGGTGTGGAGTCAGGCGCCAGGGAGCGTGGGTGTTTGCAGGAAAGGAGACCAGGCTGAGTGGCGAGCACGTTTGGCACATGGGACACATCTTGGCTTTCGTTAGCGGATGGCGCTCTGCCCGCCGGGCTGGGGAGGGACACGTGGAGGTGAAGAGGGAGAGCGAGCACCGCAGGGCGGGCCCTCCCTTCCGTGTCTGAGGCTCTGCCAGGAGGGCAGCGGGGAGCCGGTGGGCGGGGTGCGGTGTTGCTGGTGGCCGGTTCCAGACCCCGGCAGCCTCTGGCCGCCGCCTGGCCCGCCCGGGGGCCGCCTGGCTCAGACGGGCGGAGGGCAGGCCAGGCCGCCACGGCCTCGCTGCAGCAGCGCCTGTGCCGCCAGCTCTCGGGGCTGTGCTTCCCCGGCCTCACGGGTCAGTGCTGTCCAGGTGGGGTTGGAGGTGACCCTGCGGCCCAGGCTGGTGGGGGCACACCCCGCCTCACAGCTGCAGGGCTTCCGCTGGGGACCGGGCCTTGGAAAAGGCTTGGGAACGTGGCTCCACTTTGGTTTTCGGTGTTGGGAGAGGTGCCCGCCACCCAGTGTGGCGGTGTTTGGGCTGGAACATGGCTCTTGCTGAGGCTTCCGTAGCGCAGCTTTGAGAGAGCCTCTGTGCCGGGTGCGCACCCCTCCTGGCTCCCCCGCGGGGCTGGGGGAGGGCGAGGACAGCTCCGTGAGCGCGGGCCGGGGCCAGGGCAGGATTCACCTTTGCTTCGTGGCTGGGTGAAAAATAAACTGCCAGAGACAGTTGTCCTTCAGGCAGCCGAAGTGAGCTTGGACAGGAGGTTTCAATGGCGGGAGCTGGGCCTCGTGAAGAGGGGGTGAAGGACCACCCCAAGGATGCCCCTGGGGCCCCAGTCTTGTCCCTTGAGCCAGGGGTGTGCCTTTCCCTCTGGGCAGCAAGATTACCCATCTTTGTCTTGGAGATTCATTTGCAACCTGAGACACATTTTCACTTTCCAGTCATCAGCTAGAAGGACTTTGGATGACCTCAGCCAGCCCCTGCGCCCCTCTCCCCATCCTGACCTCAGCCAGCCCCTGCGCCCCTCTCCCCCATCCTGACCTCAGCCAGCCCCCCTGTGCCCCTCTCCCCATCCTGACCTCAGCCAGCCCCTGCGCCCCTCTCCCCATCCTGACCTCAGCCAGCCCCTGCGCCCCTCTCCCCATCCTGACCTCAGCCAGCCCCTGCGCCCCTCTCCCCCATCCTGACCTCAGCCAGCCCCCCTGTGCCCCTCTCCCCATCCTGACCTCAGCCAGCCCCCCTGTGCCCCTCTCCCCATCCTGACCTCAGCCAGCCCCCCTGTGCCCCTCTCCCCATCCTGACCTCAGCCAGCCCCTGCGCCCCTCTCCCCATCCTGACCTCAGCCAGCCCCCTGCGCCCCTCTCCCCATCCTGACCTCAGCCAGCCCCCTGCGTCCCTCTCCCTGTCCTGACCTCAGCCAGCCCCTGCGCCCCTCTCCCCATCCTGACCTCAGCCAGCCCCCTGCGCCCCTCTCCCCATCCTGACCTCAGCCAGCCCCCTGCGTCCCTCTCCCCCATCCTGACCTCAGCCAGCCCCCCTGTGCCCCTCTCCCCATCCTGACCTCAGCCAGCCCCCCTGCGCCCCTCTCCCCCATCCTGACCTCAGCCAGCCCCCCTGTGCCCCTCTCCCCATCCTGACCTCAGCCAGCCCCTGTGCTCCTCTCCCCGTCCTGACCTCAGCCAGCCCCCTGCGCCCCTCTCCCCCGTCCTGACCTCAGCCAGCCCCCCTGCACCCCTCTCCCCCATCCTGACCTCAGCCAGCCCCTGCGCCCCTCTCCCCCATCCTGACCTCAGCCAGCCCCTGCGCCCCTCTCCCTGTCCTGACCTCAGCCAGCCCCTGCGCCCCTCTCCCTGTCCTGACCTCAGCCAGCCCCCTGCGTCCCTCTCCCTGTCCTGACCTCAGCCAGCCCCCTGCGCCCCTCTTCCCCATCCTGACCTCAGCCAGCCCCCTGCGCCCCTCTTCCCCATCCTGACCTCAGCCAGCCCCCTGCGCCCCTCTTCCCCATCCTGACCTCAGCCAGCCCCCTGCGCCCCTCTTCCCCATCCTGACCTCAGCCAGCCCCCTGCGTCCCTCTCCCTGTCCTGACCTCAGCCAGCCCCCTGCGTCCCTCTCCCTGTCCTGACCTCAGCCAGCCCCCTGCGTCCCTCTCCCTGTCCTGACCTCAGCCAGCCCCCTGCGCCCCTCTCCCCGTCCTGACCTCAGCCAGCCCCCTGCGCCCCTCTCCCCCGTCCTGACCTCAGCCAGCCCCCCTGCACCCCTCTCTCCGTCCTGACCGCAGCCAGTCCCTGCGCCCCTCAGCCTTACTGACTTCAGGCGGGTGGGGGGCCACGGGGAGGAAATCACGCAGCTCACTTGCGTTTTTCCCAAAGCTGTGCTGTTGGGTGCAGTCAGGCTGGCCCCGAGGAGCTGGCTCTCAGCCATGTGGGGAGGACGGGCCTGAGACCACTCCTCTTGCATAGGGCCCAGCAGAGTGGCCTGGGGGAGGCTGGGGGACAGGAGCCAGCGCGGTGGCTGGCCACACGGGGTCCCGGCTGGTGCGGGTGGCTGTCAGGCCCAGGCTGGTGTGGCTGCTGGTCGGGGATCTGAGTGCTGGACGGGGGGCCACCTGCTCTGGAGCTGCTGTGACCTGGGCCCAGAGCAGGTGCCCCTCCCGGTTCCCTCTGGGCTGCTGCAGGGCTTGGGGAGCGTCCACCCGCCCTGTCCCCCTAATTGTGTTTTTCAAGTCCAGAGGTGCTGGGGGCTCCCCGGGAGAGCCGCGTGGGGCCAGGCCTGAGGCAGGCACCCCGGCCCTGTGGGACCCTCCGGGGCCGCACCCGGAGCCCTTTCTCCCGGGCTCAGGGCTGCAGGAGGCTCCCAGGCTCCTCCGAGGGGGGGACTGCACCTCAGCTTCCCTGTTGTGGGGTGACTCGGGGACTGCTGTCCGCCAGGGCTCAACAGGGGAAACAACCGGTAGGAGACGTGTGTGTGAAGGGACTTGTCCCCTGGACTTGGCTCCTGCTGGGCAGGAGGTGGAGGCCATGGCGCGGGCGTGAGGAGGGCTGAGCGTGCCACCCACCTCCTTCCTCTGCGGCGGCCTGCCCTGCTCGGCCCCCACTCACCAGCCAGGCCCACCAGAGCTGGGCGTAGGCGCTGAGCTCAGGTACCACATGAAGCCTTCATCGGTGATGGGGTGGCTGGGCTCTCGCCAGCCACATGGACCCGGCCATCACGGGGAGCCTGTGTCTTCTCTGCCAGCTCAGTGCTTAACTTAACGTCTAATCGTAGCTAATTGCTATGTTTCGTTCTCCAAGTAAGTAAATGTGCCCATGTCAGTCTTAGGAAGGCGGCGCCCTGCCTTCCTGCATGACATGCACTGGCAGCCGGCGTGTCCCGGGCTCTCCCAGTGCCTCTCGGTTCCTCACCCCGTCGTTCTCCAGCTCAGCCCTGTGGTGACTGGTCAGATGGCCAGAGTCTGCTGGCACGTCTGCTCAGGCCGGGACCCGGTGCGGAGCCCGATGGGTGGCACCTCTGGTCTGGGGCTCCCTGGTGCGGAGTCTTGGCTCGGGGACATTGTGGGTTGTGCTTGCCTCCCACAGGGCGGAGGTGGGCCGCCTCTCCAGCAGGCGGGGCTTGGCTTGCTTCCTGTCACCTGCCAGGTGTCTCTGAGGTGCAACACGGACTCCTCCCTGTGTCCAGCTCAACTCGGTCCATCCCCCACGCTGGATATCCTGTTCCCACCCTTTTCCTTAAAAACAACACACTTACATTGCAAAAGTAAAAATACGAATTTTGTGGAACTCTTAAATCATAAGCAGTGTGTAACGTCACTTCCTGCCTTCCCAGATCTCCAGGGCCAGCGCAGGCCCCGTGCCGCGGGCTGTCCGTCTTCCCGGTTTTTTCTGTACATATGAACACTCTGCTCTAGAAAGCGTTCATGTGAACACTTTTTGAAACTTGTTTTTTTCTCTTAATATGACATCATGAACATTGGTCACTTCCAGATCTGGATGTATACTTTCTTATTCTTTTAATGACGGCAAAATAAACTGGAAGCTCCATTCCCAGGGCTGCCCCCACCCTCACACATGTGTCTGTCTCTGCAGTGGGTGTGTGCTGTTAGCCGTGTGTCTTCTGAAACCTGCCCGGGGGCTGAGCACATGCACGACTTCATCACACAGCCTGTAGTCCAGTGGGTTCAGTACTAACAGGAAGGAAACACTCAGGTCCAATGAGGAAAATGCGTTAAAAGCTGCCGTTGAGTTAGATCTGTGGTGATGAGAATTGATTTGCGTCCCGTATTCAGGTTCAGAGGTATAGGTAAACATGTCACTTTAAGAGAACCAAGCCAGGAAATAGATGATACATGGTAATATATGTGATTTGTGGAGAAATTAACATAAACAGAAGCCAGTGGACTGATTAATGATGGTTTATTTATGTTTTAGGTTAAAATGAAACACTGATTGTAGGTGTGCAGTATTTTGTATCATTTCCCTCGTTGTGTGGTGGGCTTCCATTAGTCGCATTGGTAAGGAGATGTCAGCTGACCTGCGTGCCACCTGGCTTCCCTTCAGCCGTCGCTCCGGGCTGTAATGACTGGGCCTTTCTCTCCCCTCCCGCTCGGTGGGAGCGCTCGCAGATGACGCTGGAGCTCGCTGCCTGCTGTGTGCGTGCGTGCGTGCGCACATGGTCCGCACCGATCAGAACCGCCTAGTGTTACCTCCCTCGTCTCACTCGGACTGCGATTCTGGGAGGTGCCTGCAGTGCAGTGCGTTTACTTAGAGGTGGGCGCTGGCTGATGGTGGTTAGTGTGTGTGTCCGCTGGTCTGGAGGCCACCGCTGGAGTTCTCCTGCACGCCCAGCTGTGTTTACTTCCTGATGTCTGTGATCATTTAGTCAGTATGTGTAGGGAGGTTATGAAATGCCCAGAAGGCTTTTAAGAAAATTAATAGCATATTTCTCATTTAAAAAACACATAGGAAATTAGAGATAGAAGGATAGCTTTTTATAATGTTAATATCTATGCCAAACTAGAAACAACATTAATATCATAACCTAGATATTCCCATTAACATCAAGGCCAGTTAAAAAAGCCTGACATGGCGTTGTTCTGCAGGACTTGCCAGTGCATTAAGACATGAAGCAGCCCAGCCAGTGTGGCTCAGGGGTTGAGCATCGACCCATGAACCAGGAGGTCACAGTTCGATTCCAGGTCAGGGCACAAACCTGGGTTGCAGGCTTGATCCCTAGTAGGGGGCATGCAGAAGGCAGCTAGCTGATCAATGATTCTCTCTCATTAGGGATGTTTCTATCTCTCTTCCTCTCCCTTCCTCTCTGAAATCAATAAAAATATATTTATAAAAAAGACATGAAGCAGAAATCAGGTGAGTTTTAATAGCTATTTAAGATGCGGTTATTATTTTACGAGACTTTGTACGTTAAAATCCCAAGTAAATAGACTAACCACTTTTAGAATTAGTTTTGAATTCATTATTATATTTGTACTAGAGGCCCAGTGCATGAAATTCGTGCATGAGTAGGGTCCCTAGGCCTGGCCAGCTGGGGCCTTCTGGCTGCCAGCCCGAGCCTTCCTTTGTTCCGTGCCACCCGCTGGTGGTCAGCACACATCATAGCAAGAGATCGAACTCCTGGTCTTCTGGTCGAGCTCCCAAGGGGACACTTTGCATATTAGCCTTTTATATATATAGATAAAGTATGTTTGAAAAGCTTTCTGTTCTATCACTAATAATCAGAAGCTGTGTGGAGGGAAAATCCAGATACACCCACCACCATACCAGTAAAAATGTTAGGTCCTATTGAAATGACCTAAAAAAGCTGCCAAAGGGTCTGAAAGCATGTGAGAATGATGAAATTTTAAAGAAGGACAATCATTTATTCTTATTCTGGAAGAATAAATGTTTTAAAGATGTCAGTTCTTCCCATTGTAGCAAACTTGAAAATAATCTGAATGCACAACCCAGTGGGGCTTCCGGGCAAGGCTGGACGTCACCCTCTGACCTGGCTGAAAGAATAAAGAAATGGCTAAACGGCTGAGAAAAATGTTAGTATGAAAAGCAGTAAAAGGAGATCTTTACTATGTTTTTAAATATATTATAAAGCTGCAAAGGCTAAAACAATATGCTACAAGCCCAAACGATAACTACTAACAGAATAGGCAAAGACATGAGTAAATCATGGAAGGAGAATACTAATGGGCAGTACAGACATTTAAGAAGTCCTTAGAATCCTTCAAAATCCAGAAATAGAAATTAATTTTAAGAAGGGTAGATGATTTATTGGTTATCTAATGGCAAAGATTTAAAAAATTATATTCTTATATACTGCTGGTTAGATGTGTGAGTTGGGCCAATTTTTTACTCCACTTTCACTTCTAAGAATCGTCCGAGAATATGCAGAGAGAAATAAAGATTGACAGGAATGTTGATCATAGCTTTATTTGGTGCGGTTACCCATAGGAAACAGTATGAGTGTTCAGTAGTAAGAGTATAGCTAGTAAACTAGGTAAGCTACATAGAGAAGTATTTTATAGACTTTTAAAAATCACATTTTCAAGGAATGATACAGCAAAATCTTCATATTACCTATAACGATACGGGAAAACTTCACAATGGAATACTCACCTCTCTATTCAGTGGGGACACAGTGCCGCTGTGCCCGGACCCGGAGCCGTGTGCACTCTGAAGACACTTCTCTTCCTATAGGGCATGCAGTCCAGGGAGGAATGGGCACTGTAATATTAATAATTATGCAAGAATAAAGCTCAATTTAAGAAATGACTCTACCCTTGTAACAAGAAGTGTTTGTGTCAGCATTTGGAGGATATAGTTTGGGAAGTCAGAAAGAAGTGCACCCAAATTTTTTTTTTTTAAATATATTTTATTGATTTTTTACAGAGAGAAAGGGAGAGATAGAGAGTTAGAAACATCGATGAGAGAGAAACATCGATCAGCTGCCTCCTGCACACCCCCCACTGGGGATGTGCCCGCAACCCAGATACATGCCCTTGACCGGAATCGAACCTGGGACCTTTCAGTCCACAGGCCGATGCTCTATCCACTGAGCCAAACCGGTTTTGGCCGCACCCAAATTTTAATAGTTTTTTTTCTGGGTCAAAGTATGACAGGTGATTTTTTGTTGTTATTGTTCTTACATTATGCTTTTCAGTTCTTTCCAAATTTTCTATAAAAGCTGATTTAGTTTAGTAATCAGAACGAAGTTGAGAAAGAAACCCCCATAGTCCTCTCCTTCTCAAAACTTAATGTAAACACAGTAATTGTTGATTTTTCACATTTATAACATACTAGAGGCCTGGTGCACGAAATTTGTGCACAGGTAGTGTCCCTAGGCCTGGCCAGCGATCAGGGCCAATTGGGGCCTTCTGGCTGCTGGCTGGGGCCTCCCTACCCTGGCTGCCGGCTGCCAGCCAGGGCCTTCCTTCATTCCGCGCCACCCCTGGTGGTCAGCGCACATTATAGCAAGTGATAGAACTCTGGTCTCCCAGTTGAACTCCCGTGGGGACACTTTGCATATTAGCTATATATATATATATATATATATATAGCTAATATGTATATATATAGAATAGATTATTTACTTACCCATGGATTACCAGTTTCTGTCCAGCAAGTCATTCTGTGCAATTGCAGGTCATGGAATATAATTACAATATGTTACATTTTATGTTTTAGAAACTTGGGTTCTAATGCAGATAAAAATGTAGGTATGCCAACATTAAAATTCCATGAAATAAGAAATGGGGCCCGGAGCAGAGTGTGTATGGGGACAGGTAGGTATAGAGCTACAGTAACAATGTCAGTGGGTGGAACGCTCTGGTCCGCTCCGTGCCTTTCATCCCGGGAAGGGAGACGCCGTGTCGCCCCTTCACGATGGCGGGGAGTGTCAGCGTTGACCAGCTGCTTCTGGGCTGAGCTGGGATTCGAACCCATAAGAGCAAAACCACAAGACGTCTTCAGCCACAACACCAGCGTGTCCTCCTGGAAAAGCAGTCTTTATTTCCCCGGCAGCCTGAGGCCAGAACCACCTGGGCACCTTCCCATTTTCCCACCAGGTAGCGGCTGTGGGGAGAGGACCCGGAGGGCTCTGTGCCCGCTGTGGTGCCCGGTGCCTGTCCTCTGGGCACTTGTAAAACAAGGACTGCTCTTCCTTCCCCTCTAACGTCCAGGGCAGCACCTGGTGGCCCTGGTGACCTGAGGTCCCTCTGAGCTTCGCCCCGTCGGGCCTCTCCTCTCACAGCCCCTGCAGAGCCAGTTGCAGGCCTGCGATTTATAAAATGGGGCCTGAGATCGGTGCCCCCATTTTAGGGGCCTCGCCACAGGATGGGAGTTGGGATGTTTCCTCAAAGCGCCTTCTCGCCCGGCCTCAGGCCTCGGCGGACATTCCCTGGACGTCTTTCTACATAGTCCGGGCAGTGGCCTCCCAGGTCTCCCCCAGGGCCGCAGGGGTCTCCCGAGCCTTAGCGCCTCACCCAGAGCGGCCAGAGGCAGTTACTGTGAGCGGGACCTGCTGGAGGCCCGGCCGGCCTGGCCCGCAGGCCCTGCCTCCGACCCGCTCTGAGGGCGAGTGCCGAGTGGGGCTTGACGTCCCTGCCAGTCAGCAGTCGTTCGCTCACCGACGGCTCCCTGCCGACGGCACGGGCTCCTTTCAGAGCTTCTGTGGATTAGGACTTGCTGCCAGGCTGGGAGCGGACGTGTGTGCTTTGCTGAGTGTCCCGCTGTCTGCAAGACGTTGTTTGTCACTGGCTTCCAGCAGGTCACCCAGAAACATGCAGGGCCAGGGCTCAGCCATGCGGCCTGTCTGACTTGGGGACCTCCCTGTTCCCTTCGTTTCCTGGAGGCCCGAGGGCTGGGGAGCCCTCTGGGCAGTGTGGGCAGTGCTGGTCCCTGGGTTGAGGGGGCCCTGCTTTGGCAGAGAAGAGAGTATGGCTGACAAGAGGCCTTGCCAGGCCCTTCCCTCCTGCCAAGTGGGCTGCTTCCTAATTGCACACACATGGCCAGGGGCGTGTGTGTGTGTGTGTGGCGCCCGACTCCCTGTTTCTTGTCAAGGAAACTGGGGAGCCACATACAAGGCCTGGGACGGCTGTCTCAGCACTGGTGGCCCCCAGTGTGCCTGCCAGAGCGTCCTCCCTGCAGGGCGGTGCCAGCGCGATTCTGCCGCGTTCAGTCGCCCCCTGCTTCCTGCTGTGGTTTGGGTGAATGTCTCATAAGTAGATGTCCCGAATGCACTGAGTCCCGAAGAGGGACGCCCTGCACACGCTGGCCAGAGGCCTCGCTGAGAGGCCCTACTGGTCTGCAGTGGCCGGGTGTCTTCCCGCTGGAGCTCAGGGAGGGGAGTGTGTGGGGGAGTCTGCAGATGGTCAGACCTCATCTCAGCCCCTAGAATGCCTACTAAGCTTCCCGAGCCCTTGAGGGCAGTGGGCGGCAGTGCCCCCTGAGTTCCAGCTTCCGGATGCTGGGAGCTCTGGGGTGTTGCATACCTGGATCCCCTGGGAACCCCACTGCGGTCACCCTGGCCCAGCGCCACCCTGCAAGGGGGCCTCTTATTTCCCTTGTCTTTTGGTTATGAAAGTTGGAGTATGTAAAAATGTTGGGAGATAGTACAGCAGACACCCCCGAACTCTCCACCCAGCTTCAGCAGTCCTTAATGTTAAGCCATGCTTGTTCTCTTTCTCCCCATTTTATAATTGTTTAACACAAGCTGTTGACATCATGATATTTCTCCCACCTCATACTTGAGCATCCATGTGGAGGGGAGACTGTTCATGAAGGACCTGGACCCTTGTGTGACAGGTTCCCCTAGATCTGGGCCAGAACGCAGGCTGCGTCCTACCCCCCCACCCCGCCCCCGAGATTGTCTGACCCTCTCCGGGCCATCCTGCCCCAGCACTGCCCTGAGCCCCTCGGCGCCTGGCCTGGACCTGGGACAGCCATGCATTCAGCTGTGCCAGCACCTGCCTCGTGTGAGCTCCCTTAATGAACTCTTAGCCTCTTTCTCCAGTGTCTCGGCCCCAGGACATTTTGCGAAACAGCCCACGTCCTAGAGCCCTGACCTTCTTCACAGGCAGCCGGCCGTGCCGCCACAGGGAGGACAGGGCAGCAGTCCTGCCTAGCGGACCTGTGCCGTGCCGTCACAGGGAGGACAGGGCAGCAGTCCTGCCTAGCGGACCTGTGTCGCGCCGTCACAGGGAGGACAGGGCAGCAGTCCTGCCTAGCGGACCTATGCCGCGCCGCCACAGGGAGGACAGGGCAGCAGTCCTGCCTAGCGGACCTATGCCGCGCCGCCACAGGGAGGACAGGGCAGCAGTCCTGCCTAGCGAACCTATGCCGCGCCGCCACAGGGAGGACAGGGCAGCAGTCCTGCCTAGCGAACCTATGCCGTGCCGCCACAGGGAGGACAGGGCAGCAGTCCTGCGCCTAGCGGACCTGTGTCGTGCCGTCACAGGGAGGACAGGGCAGCAGTCCTGCCTAGCAGACCTGTGTCGTGCCGCCACAGGGAGGACAGGGCAGCAGTCCTGCCTAGCGGACCTATGCCGTGCCGCCACAGGGAGGACAGGGCAGCAGTCCTGCGCCTAGCGAACCTATGCCGCGCCGCCACAGGGAGGACAGGGCAGCAGTCCTGCCTAGCGGGCCTGTGCCGGGGTTTACTCCTCTCCAGGTCGCCCCAGAGTGTTCTGTTCCTTTCTGCTCCTCAGAACGGATCCAGTCCTGGTCTGCTCATTGCTTTGGTTTTTTATAATAATTTGGTCTCCTTAACCCAGAACCACACCCCTCCCGCACGCTTTCTCACCTCTGACATCCGGGCTCAGAGCGCGCAGGCTGGCGAGTCTGTACAGTGTCCTCTCTGCAGCTGCGGCTCCGCCTCCAGGGGCCCTGATGATTCCTTGTCCCCTGGGCTTGCCCGTAGGCAGGACGCTGGACCTGTGGTGGCCGAGCATGGATAGCGGGAGCTGTGCACTCTGGCCTGGCCTGCCACATGGGGGGCAGTGGTCCCACCCGCAGGGCGATGCTGGTCCCACCCGCAGGGACGACGCTGTTCCCACCCACAGGGGCGGGGGATTAGGGCTTCGGCACGTGAGTTTTGGGGGACATGATCCCACCTGTTCACTTAGATTGTGCAGCACTGGGCCCGCACTGCTCCCTCTTCAGGGTACCGTGCCCCGAGCCTCAGCTTTCGGTACCTTTGGCAGCTCTGAGGTGCTCATCTGTAGTCCTTTCCCTTTCACACCCTCCTGCAAGTCATCTCGCTGCTCCAGACGCCTTCCCTAAACTCGCTGCTGCTGCCCAGAGGGTGACGGGCATTGCTGGGGCCAGGAGCTGGAGCCCAGGACCGCAGAGCCTCGAAGGCTCTAGCGACAGCAGCGGCAGCTCTATCCGAGGGAAGGAGTGGGCTGACGCAGGAGAGCTAGAGGCAGTTTGGAATCCTGGAGCATTTGTGCCAAAACCCGAGAGAAATGCAAACACATGCTAGACCGGTGCCCTCAGGCAGGCAGCTTCAGCCTTCCCAGGTGGCCCATGCAGGTGGCCTGTGCTGGCCGGATGGAGGCAGCCTTGCCTGTGGCTCTACCTGGGGAAACAAAAGGCGAGAGGACAGAGCCCGAGACGGCAGGGACCATGGTAACCGCTTCTGTTGTGCAGCGTGGCCCCCTCTGCAAGGAGCACTCTTGTCTTCTCCTGTCCTCTCAGCCCCAGGCCTAGGGGTTCTGCCTCCCCGGGTCTCCGTGGGCTGAGGCATTGGCCTGGTTCCATTCCCGCCGGCCGCAGTGCACAGGCGCTCCTCTGGCCTCGTTCCTCCCTGCCTTTCCCATGAAGAAACGGGCTCAGGCAGCTCTAGAGGCGCACCCAGGTGTCCCCTGCTGGAGGCTGGCGCAGCAGTTGGAATTGAGGTGCCTGCCGTTGTGACATGTGAGGGTCACAGTGGCGCCCAGGCCAGGCTCTCGGGGCCTCTTTTATAAGGGCACTGTCTCTAGCACCATCACATTGGGGTTCGGTTTCAGAACATGAATATCAAAATCCATGGGGCCGTGCAGCTAAGTTCCGCCCTGTTCTTTCTCTCTCTCTCTCTTTTTGGTAGTGCTACTAGTATATTAAATTTTTATTTTTAAAATCTTTATTGTTGAGAGTATGACAGATGCCTTCCTTTTACCTCCCTGTGCCCTTCTCCACCCAGTTTCTGCCCCACCCCAGGCCTTCATCACTCTATTGTCTGTGTCCATAGGTAATGCATATTTCTATATATAAAACTCTAATACGCAAATAGACTGAACCGCGGAACAACAGAACAACCGAACAATTGGTCTCTATGACATGTGCTGACCACCAGGGGGGCATGCGCAGAACATGGCCGGCGTTGGCAGCAGGTGGCAGAGCGTGAAACATGGTGGGCATCAGTCACAGCAGGATTGTGGAGCAGGTGAGCGGGGGCACCAGACCAAGGCAGGGCGCTGGTCACTGTCATCAGGGTGAGCCTCTGGTGGTTACTGAAAATTCTTTGCTCCTGTGCACCATGGTTCCGCCAGGGCTCGCACCTTCTGCCAGCCCTGGCCCCACTTGTACCTGCTGCTGGTGTGGGAGCAGCAGCAGCGGGAGTGGGGCTTCCGGCAGACGGGACTGGGGGCCGCGGCAGGAGGGGCCGGACAGGGTTGCAGAGGATGGACTGAGACCTGCCCCTGTGCCCACCACAGCCTCGCGGCCTACAGTTCCTTTCAAGGTGCACGAATTCGTGCACTGGGCCCCTAGTCTACACTAATAATAGACAAATATGTAAATTGACTGTACCTCCATGATGCCCCACAGCCAATCAGGAGGGAATATGAAAATTAGCGGGACAAAGATGGCAGCGGCCTCAGAGCCAGCTGGAGCGGGCGGGAGGCTTGGGTCACCCCCGGCGACTGAGGAAGCCGAGCTTCCTGCCTGCCCTGGCCAGTCACTGAAGGAGGGGCCTGTGGGTGGTGGCCACGGAACCGGCCTGAGCACACGGGAGGCTTGGGTCGCCAGAGCCAGCCTCCAAGGGAGGGGCCTGCAAACGGCCCTCAGCCCCCTCACCCAGGCTGGCCACGCCACCATTGGGGTGAGTGTCCCTGCTGGGGGGCGTGGCCAGCTTGAAAACGGCCCTAGCCCCTTACCCAGACTGGACACACCCCCATGGGGTGAGGGTCCCCGCTGTGGGGCGTGGTCAGCCTGCAAACAGCCATCAGTCCCTCACTCAGGCTGGTCAGGTACCCCAGCGGGGACCCCCACTTGAAGGGGGTGTGGCCAGCCTAAAACCATCCCCAGTGGGGGTCCCCACCCCAATGGGGGTGTGGCCAGCCTAAAACCATCCCCAGTGGGGGTCCCCACCCCAATGGGGGTGTGGCCGGCCTGCAAACCACCACAGGCCCCTCGCCCAGGCTGCCCCCCCCCCCCCAAGGGAACCCCCACCCTGATCCGGGACACCCTTCAGGGCAAACCAGCCGGTCCCCACCCGTGCACCCGGCCTCTATCTATACTAATAAAAGGGTAATATGCTAATTAGACTGGGAGACCTTCCAGACATTCTTCTGGACAAAGCCATGGTGGCAGGGTTGAGGTAGAGGCAGTTAGGGGCCAAGAGGGGAGGGCAGTTGTGAGTGATCAGGTCAATGGGAGGGGCTGTTGGGGGTGATCAGGCCAGCGGGGGGGCAGTTGGGGGCGAGCAGGCTGGCAGTGGGGGGCAGTTGGGGGCAAGCAGGCCGGCAGGCAGAGTAGTTAGGGACAATCAGGTAGGCAGGCAGGTGAGCAGTTAGGAGCCAGCAGTCCTGGATTGCGAGAGGGATGTCCGACTGCTGGTTTAGGCCTGATCCCTGTGGGGTCCCAAATTGGAAAGGGTGCAGGCCGGGCTGAGGGCGCGCGTCCCCCCCCCCCCCCCCCCCCCCGTGCAGGAATTTCGTGCACCAGGCCACTTGTATGCATATAAGATCTTTGGTTAATCTCTAGCTTTCAACATTTCATGGAATACTGGTATGGTGGTGATGGACTCCTTTAGCTTTTTCTTGTCTGTGAAGCTCTTTATCTGACCCTTAATTCTAAATGATAGCCTTGCTGGGTAGAGTAATCTTGGTTGTAGGTCCTTGCTATTCATCACTTTGAATATTTCTTGCCACTTCCTTCTGACCTGCAAAGTTTCTGCTGAGAAATCAGCTGATAGTCATACAGGCACTCCCTTGTAGGTAGCTAACTGCTTTTCTCTTGCTGCTTTTAAGATTCTCTCTTTGCCTTTAACTCTTGGCTTTCTCTTTCTATAAAAGGTATTAATGCAAAAACATTCAAACCTGTAAAGAATTTTTGTGAGTTTATTTGAGCCAAACTGTCGACAGTTGCCAGGAAGCAGAATCTCACGGGATTGGGATAGTGCTCCGGAGAATGGCAGTCTTTTACCTGTTTTTATACATTGCAAAGGGGAGATGTAGGTGGGTTACATGAAATCCATGGGTGACAGATTGGAGAGGTGGGTGAAAGTATAGCGGGAAACTCCTGGGATTGGATAAAGAGTAAAATGGTAGACATAGTTCTTTTGCTTAGGTGGGTGCAGGATAGTTAACAGACAGCGATTAACAGGATAACAGTAACAAGGAAGGAATTTGTGTCTCTGTCCTGGGCCCAGGGCATTTGGTTGTGCCCTGAGGGGTCCGGAAGAAAGGGAAGTCACACGTTACCCTCACATTTCAAGCATCTGCTATCACAGATGCCGAAGACAATAAGCTTTGTTAAGGTAAAGATTGACCTTGTCAGGGGAGATACTGGCCTGGGAGGCAACGACCCACCATCACTGCTTTTAGTTAAAGTTTAATTTCAGACCATCCTTTGCGGTCGGTCACTTCAGGTCTTAGAGTTCCAAGCCCGCCACGCAGGCCTCCCCTGAGCTTCAGGTTAGCACGTGGCCCTTTTGTCCACAAAGGGTTAGACTGTAACTGCTCAGGCCGTCCTTCCCATCCTTTCTACAGAGAGGGGGGCTCTGCGGGGGGCCTTGCAACACCCTCTTCCCCCTCCACCGGGAGGCTCTGTGGACAGTGCACCTGGTGCCAGGCAGGGGGCTCAGGGTGGGGGCTGTGGGTGTGGTGGGTGGAGGAAGTGGGGCCCGGTTGGAGGTAGCCCCAGAGGTGCGAGTGCCCCGGGAGCTTTTCTGCCAACTTGAGTGAAAGAAAGATACTTGGCTGTGCTTATCCAAGAAGAGCGATCTGTCGGCGCAGGCCCCCGTAATGCGCAGTTGTGTGACACAGATCTGATAATTAGAGGGCTGATCGCAGGGCAGGGCGTGTGAAGCCTGCATGCGTGCTGGCTAGGGGAGAAGTCAGGCTCGGAGACTGCGCAGACTGCGCGAGGGAGTCCTGGGTCTTTAAGGTTCCACACGCTGAATTGATTTAGTTTGGCAGAAACTACAAAGACAGACGTGGAGTTTAGAAAAGCAAAGGCTCATGTGATCACAGCCCTGGCCCCGAGAAGAGGAAATGCTTGGTAAACGGCACCGTGGACCAGCGCCCAAGCCCCCCGCCCCCCATGATTTTAAGGTCGTCTGGGATAGGTCTGAACAAAAGCTGACACCCTGAAACAGCCGGCCCTCCCTCCCCGGCTTTCTCCCCCTCCTCCCGTTCACATCCCCCATCCCGGGGTGGTTTCCTTCAGTGTTTACTCCCTAAGTAAATCTTCATCATGGTCGTTAAACCCAGCGTTGACTTCTCTTCGTTCCCATGGATACCAGATGGCCACAGGCCACCTGGATGGGGGAGGCCCCTTCCTGGGGCCCAGCTGGCGGCTGCCAGGCGTAGAAAGGTGGGGTGATAGCTGTCAGGACGGGAACCCCTCTTCTGGCTCCTTGCAATAGGCAGTCTTTTTTCTCAGGTGAGCCCACGCACGCTGCGGCCACAGTTGCGCCGGTTCTGACTCGGCCTCACTGGGCGGTGGCTGAGTCCTGCAGGTCTGGGCGCGCTGTGACCTCCGCACCCCAGGAAGGCCTCGGGCACCGTAGGAGGCCGCTCACCGCTGGGCGGATTTGGGGAGGTGGGGACACACCACTGAGGTCTGCCCCCACTGCGGGAGAGACTGAGGCCGGGGCTGGCCAGCACTGGGTTTCTGGGAGTGTTGCCCATGGTGTTTGAAGCGGAAGGGAGGGCAGCCGGGAGGCAGGCGAGCCCAGCCAGAGCCCCCGGCGCTCCCACAGGCCTTTCTCCTTCAGAGGTGACCGTGGCTTCAGTGTAACCCGAAGCAGTGGTGGCCGGTTAAAATACTGTCACATTTTTAGAAGAGTTAAGGTAATATCAATTTACAATAGTACAGTTTGCTAGTGAATAGTTTTTTGTACTTTCAAATCCCACTCCTGTGTCTTTTCATTTTGAAGTTGGGCTCAAAACCAGTAACACCCGGTAAGTGACGGCCACTGCCCTCTGCCCCGAGCCCGCGGCCTCCTCCCGCGGTGAAATCCTCCATGGACTGCCACGCCATTTCCCTGGAAGTACATAGGACCCACCAATCCTGGCGGAGAGTGGAGACAAACAACTAGGAAAATAAACGAGGGGATTGCGGACAGAAGTAACGGCAGGGCAGACAGCGTGAGGGGTGTGGTGGAGAGATGGGGCACGGGGTGTAGGGCCGGCGTTGGGGGGCACAGAAGGCCTGCCGGGGGGGCTTCCGCTGGGAGACGGGCCGAGGAAGCACGAGCACCTCTGTCGCAGCAGGAGCGAGTCTGGGCGTCAGGTGGCCGCTCTGGAAGGTGAGTCACGCCAGAGTGCGGCCGCCTTCGCAGGGCGCGGCGAGGCTGTGGCCTTTAGTGGAAGTGGGTGGGTGCTCCTTGGGGGGTTAGCAAGGGAGTGCCATCATGGGGTTTGTCTCTCGAAGAGACCCCTCTGGCTGTGTGCACACAGGTTCGGGTGGCTGAGTGTGGAAGCAGAGACCTGGGTGGAGGCCACGCTGGGAGGTGAGGAGCGGAAGGAACTGGCTCCGGGCCCTGTGCTGGGGCAGCGACTCCTGCCTGCCTGGCTGCCGGGAGGCAGGGGACAGCAGAGCAAGGGTGGGACAGAGCGGGCTCTCACCACCCCGGGAAGGTTTTCTAAGTCTCGGGCAGCTCCGCCAACGGCCCCATCTCAGCGGCTGTGACCATGAACATTCTCAGATCATGGCATGTGAGGCAGGTTAAGAACGGCCTCCTCCCATTGGCGGTGGTGGTTTTTGCGTTGTTGTTGGGTTTTTGAAACATAGCCGTTGCCCAGACACCTGGACATCCCGAAGGATTTGATGATTTCCTCCAGTCAGTTGAAAAGGGCCCCCGGGCTGCTCTTGTCGCCGTGGTTCGGTCGGCTTCTTTGGCATCCCCTCAGTACGTTTTGTTTGCCTGCAACTTAGGAGCCCATCAGTTCCCGGAGGCTGACAGCTGGGCGCTGTCACTTCTCAGTCAGGAATACCCTCGAGAGTCAGCAGGCAGATTCCGAGTTAAGAACAGTATTTACACAGTTGATTTGAGGATTAGTGAAAATCCTGTCATTCTCTGTGAGCCTGTCAAAAGCCACAGGAGCTGGATTTAATGCTTCAGTCCCAAGCAAAATGCACTCGTGTTACCAGTAAATATTTAATGTTCTCTTTTAAGCACCTTTTCTGACCCATGTTCTAATTGCCTTCAAGTTTGTTTTCAAACCAGGTGATAACTTCTATTCTGAATGAAAATGCCTGGGCTTCTTTGCTATTGAGAGGGAGCTATACTGATCACTAATGACCGCTCGTCAGAGAAAAGTCATTTATGTATGCCACGAATTTGTACTACGGCATATTGGGAGATGTAGAGAGTTTAAAATGTAATGCATATTATTTATTATGGAAAAGAGTATTTAATATTATTGGATTTCCTTCTTGAAACAAAATCTATATAACCATGAACTTTTAAAAAATATATATATATTTTATTTTTTTTTTTACAGAGAGGAAGGGAGAGGGATAGAGAGTTAGAAACATCGATGAGAGAGAAACATCGATCAGCTGCCTCCTGCACACCTCCTACTGGGGATGTGCCCTTTCAGTCCTCAGGTCGACGCTCTGTCCACTGAGCCAAACGAGTTAGGGCCATGGACTTTTTCTTAAACCCATTGCATAACAGACCGTTGCAATTTCCTAGAAGCCTTAAACTGCTTCCGTTCACTGGTCCTGACCTAGGACGGTGGCCATTTGTCTGCACCCGGTTGTGAGCAGACACACCCGGCACTTTGAGTGACGGGGGAGTGGAGGGTGTCAGCCTGGCTGATGAGGGAAGGAGGCCCGTGAGTACTCAGACCAACAGGGGCGGGTCTGAGCTCAGCTTTCTTTGTTTTGCGCTTTAAATTCCAGAGTCCAGTACTCATTTCACAGCCGTGCCACAAGTGTGCATTACTCAGTAAACGCCGTTTCCTCTGCCTGGAGCTCCGTTATCTTTTCATTGTTGGGAAGGTCCTTGGGAGGAGGAGGAATCTGCCACTCTGACCTGACAGGGAAGGAGTGGGGATGCTGACGGAGGCGTTCACTCTTTTTCGTGGGTCCAGAGTGTGGCGCCCTGCAGCTGGCCTGCTGTAGGAGTATTGCTTAGCGCAGCGGTTTTCAACCGGTGGCCTCAAGAATGTTTAACACACATGACACCTGACGATTGAGTCAGGGCGCTGACCTCTTCCCCTTAGACCAGGGCTGGGGAACGTCCAGGGCTGGGGAACGTCCAGGGCTGGGGAACGTCGGCCCTGGGGACACACAAGGCCTGCGAAATCATTTGGTCTGGTCCTGTCAGGCATTAGGGGAGAGTTAATTAATTGTTTGACCAAGTATAGCAGGCTAATTTTTAAATTGATCATTTGTATAGCCCTTAAATGATGTTACAAATATCCAAATGGCCCTGGGCAGAAAAATGGTTCCCCACCCCTGCCTTAGATGGTCAAATAAAAATGACAACAGCCAACACAATAACCGTTCAGTGTGAATGAATAAAAATTATACCTAATTTTTTTTTGTCAGAGTGACAGAAAGTATATTTCTTGGTGTGCTGCAGAATTTCAGTAATTAGTTTGTGTGTGCCATGAGGTGAAAAAGGTTGGAAAGCGCTGGCTTAAGTTGCCGTGTTTTTCTTACATATTCAGAAATCACGTCTCCTTGGCTTCTCTGCCGTCACTGAGGGAGACCCCGGGAAGGTGACTGGCATCAAAGCATGACTGTGCGGCCCCGCCCCCCCGGGCGCCCGCCCCCAGGGCCCGGCCGCGCAGGCTGGGCCGCTCCGTGAGCGGGTGTGGACAGGCTGGCCCTGCGCTCAGTTCCTTCTCCGAGTGGAAGGAAAATACAACACAGCTGACGCTCGAGCACTCGCCTGCCCAGCAGGCCCTCAGCTCGCTGGCTTCCTCACTGCGTCGCTGGGGACCCGGCTGTTCCCCGAGTCCCAGGCCTCCTCTGAGCTGGGGCTGGGGGCGCCTCATGCTCCTGGTCGCCAGTGCTCTTTCCTGAGGGCGGCACGGCTGTGATGGAAGGTGAAGGGGGGTCAGGCCTACTCAGAGAACGTTCTAGAGTGGACCCTGACTTTGTACTGAGGGTGCCGTGCAGCGGGGTGGGGGTGGAGGCGTCCGGGCCCCACTGGGCTGCAGGCAGGAGGCTGAGCCTGTGTGGCTGGGTGTTTCTGACATCCCGTTGCCGTGTGGTTACTCCAGGATCCAGAAGGCAGGCCCACAGTGGAGGCCTGTGTACAATTCACAAAGACCCTTTCTCACATCATAATTTCCCCTCTGTCCATTGACTGGCTCCGTTGAGCGTGTGGGCTCTGCGCGGTGCTCCACAGACGGCAGACCCGCCCGCCCAGACGTGCCAACCCTAAACAATCCGGTTACTGTTTAAACAACCGGCGTAAATAGCGAGCCCCTCCATTCCCGAGAGCATAAAGACGTTTGGACAAGGACGAGTTCTGTGGAGTGAAAGTTTAGGTTAAGCGAAAACATCAGCAGCTGGAATGTGGAGGCCCCGTGGAGAGAGGGTGTGAGTGCAGTCAGCTGCCGAGAGCTGACGTCCGTGTGTGCACGCGGCGCTGTGCCAGGGGCGGCTCGGTCCTGCCTCCTCCCTGTGATTGGTCTGGAGGGGGCAGCCGCTGCCAGAAGAAAATGATTTTTGCCCAAAGTCAGCACGGTCTGGGGGCCAGGTAAGGAGCGCGCTGGCAGGGGCGTGGCGTGCGTGCACTTCCTGTGGGAGCTGCAGTGGTTAGTGGCTCTTTTCCTAGGACTGAAAAAATAATTAAAGGCAAACCACAAAGGCACTGATGAAGGCGAATTCAGCAGCAAGTGGACACGAGGACACGGGGAAAGAGCCCAGTGCTGGCTGGCCCGGTAGCGAGGCCCACACTCAGAGCGCAGGAGAAGGGCCGCGGCTCAGCGCCCTGGTGGCCAGGGCAGGGGTGGGGGACGGGCTCAGGCCGCTCGTTGTATTTTTGGCCAAGCTGGGGGCTAGCCGAAGGCCTATAAAATCAAAGTGCTCTCTTTACCGGGCAGCAGTGAGGCGGGCTGCAGGGCTGTGCAGGGATACGGGGTTCTCTGTTCCGAGGCCTGCTGGAGACGGCCCCAGGGTGGGAGACGGCCACACGTGTGCGTGTGAGGGGCCACACACGTGTGCGTGCCCGACCATCAGAGGTGCTCATCTTGCCTGATGTTTGGAAGTAACATTTGTGTCGTGTTTCACAGTCACTGCAAGTTGAATTCACAGGTTAACTCTAAGATGACCTACCTGGGAAATGGCCTTTCTTCCAGGCACTTCCGGAGACGCTGAGTACCGATGCCACACAGGGAACGAGAGGATTGTGTAGATGTCAGTGGAAATGAAGTCCAGTAGAGGGAGCGTGGCCGTGGGCCAGGGCCCGGAGGCCCCTGCTGCGCCCCTCCCGGCAGCCGCTAAACACACAGACCTGCAGCGGCTGTCCTGGACAAAGAAGTGTTTATCCTCACAGACCCTGCCAGCCAGAGGCGGCGCTCAGGCCGCAGGAGGAAGCAGGCGGGCGGCAGGCTGGAGGAGTGGGCAGGGCCTTTCTGTGGTTCCCTGGGGATCAGTGGTGTGGCCTTGTGAGCAGGTGGGGGCTGGCTACCCCGGTTGTGGGGGGAGGGGGAGGATGGTGTGACAGCCATGTTGGTTTGCACACTGGGGGGCAGCCTCTCCAGGGTCAGCAGGGCCCACATGTGAAGACATCAGAAACAGGAAATAAAAAGGAGTGATTACCTCAGGGAGGCCTCAGCTGGAGCAGGGCGGAGTCAGCACCGGCCGCTGCCTGAGAGCTCTCAGCGAGCGTTTGTCTGTTCTAGAAAGACGACTTGCTGAGAAGATGGCCCCTTCATTCATAGTCCATTAACGATGAATCGCCGCGTCATAAGGACGTTTGTACTACATTGTCGTTGTGCTTGTACCAGCAGAACAGCATGGGAGGAAGAGATGCATAGCTCCGGGGAGCAGCCAGCAGCCCTGGCACCCACCGCCCCTCCCCGCCGCTGCCCCGCGTGGCGAGGAGCTCTGTCCGTGTCTGGACGCTTGGGGGAGAGTGTGGCAGGATGCCCACCAGGCTGGTGGTCACCACATTATTTGGAATGAAAATGTCCACAGACAAGGCGAGGTGTGTGCACAGGGAGATATTCTAAGACTATCTTAGGTAGATACGTGCATATATTCTCATAGAAGTTGATTTTATTTGCATTGTCAGGATTGATTTATTTATTGGACTTATTTGGCTATTTAATTGGAGCACAGAAATGTGTTTCCATGCTGGGTGTCAGAGTTCATTTACTTTACAACATGCGTTACTTGTATGAAGAAAAAAGGAGCTAAATTATTGTGAAAAAAAACACACAAAAAAACGATGAGAAGAACTTGCCACAGCTGGCCTGCAGACTTCCGTTGTGTGCCGGCTTGCCCTGGGCAGACAGAGGGTGCGCAGGCAGGCCGCCCTGGCCCCCTGCACACATCTGTGTGGCATCTTCCCTTTTACATGACTCGACTGGAAAAACAAGTCATCTGGGCCGGGTGCACCTGCTGTTTTCTCTTCTTGAACTTGAGGTGTCACAGTGTCTCGTTTCCAAGCGCTGGAATCTGGTGTCGTTTGGAGATGGGCCTCAAGTGTCAGCTTGGGACCCGCGCCCTCTGCCCTGGCTGTGGGGCGGAGTATGCCACCCACCGGGACATGCTCCACACCCACCTTCCACGGTGCAGCGTCCATGCTGTCTGCTGTCTTTCCGACTATCTACCCCCCTGACTCTTAATTGTTGCTTGGAGGGCACAGGGGGGATTCTAACCAGACCTCAGAAATGTACGACCTGCCAGGCCTCAGAGTCCATTTCCTGTCTGGGTTCCCCTCCCAAGGAGGAGCCGGAGGGCTTGGTGTGGAGACGTGTGGCAGGACTGCAGACTCACCAAGAGGCTGGCTGACTTTTAAGAAGAACAAGGAAGGAGTGACAGCTTCCAGAGCGGTGGGTTTTAAGGAAGCTCAGGGTCAGCCCAGCACCCCTCCCCCATCGTCCAGTCCAGGCCTCTCTCTTTAAAAAAAATCGTATATAATAAAAGCCTAATATACTAAGTGTCTGACTGTTCGTTCAACTTTTCGACCGGTCACTGTGATGTGCACTGACCACCAGGGGGCAGATGCTCTGACCGGAAGATTAGCTTGCTGCTGAGGTCTGGCCGATAGGGGCTGGGCGAGGCAGGCTGGACATGCCCTGGAGCCCTTCCACGGTACCTCCCTAGCCCCGATCATGCATCAGGGGGGTCCCTCAGCCTGGCCACAATCCGGGACCCCTCGGGGGGTGTCCACAGGCCAGGATTCCTACACCGGACCTGTAGTGTATATATATTTTTTATTATTTCAGAGAGAAAGTGAGAGGGAGAGAGAGGGAGAGAGAGATAGAAACATCGAAGATGAGAGAGAATCATTGATCGGCTGCCTCCTGCACACCCCCTTCTGGGGATCAAGCCTGCAACCCGGGCATGTGCCCTGACGGGGAATCGAACCATGACCTATAAATTGTTCCAGGAGTAACAGCCAGGAGAGAATGGCAGCAGCACGAAGCAGGGCTGGGAGGCGCCAGGGCCGCCTGGGGCCACTGCAGTGGCCTCTGCCTGCACCTGCATGCTGTTTGCACGGAGCCACTGCTCTTTTTAAAAGATACTGTATTCAGCCCTGGCTGGTGTTGCTCAGTGGTCATAGTGAAGGGCCTCAGGTTCAATTTTCAGTCTGGGGGTAGGTTTGCTCCGCCCTGTTGGGGGCGGGCGGGGGGGGGGGGGAGTGTGCGGGAGGAAACTAATCATGCCTGTCTCCTGCCCCTTCCACTTTCTCTAAAAATCAATGGAAAAAATATCCTTGGGTGAGGATTAACCACAACAAAAGGTACCGTATGCACTTGCTGTTACTATGCCACGGGCGGGGCAGCTTAAACGAGACCTTTATTGTCTGAGATCACGGTGTGCATGGTGCTGGTCGCCCCAGGCCCTCCCCGTGTCCTCACATGGCCCCTGCGTGTCTGTGCCTTCACCTCCTCTTACGAGGGCGCCGGTCGGGTGGGAGTGGGCCCCCTTGTGACCTCATTTTGCCTGGTTACCTTCTTAAACCTCCTGTCTCCAGTGCAGTCACATTCTGAGGTACTGGGGGGGGGGGTAGGCTTTCCACACATGGATTTGGGGGGACACAGTTGAGCCCATTGCAGACGCCAGCCTGAGAAAGCAGAGCCGTGCAGGCCATTCTGTCCGCATGCTGGTTGGTGGCGGCAAGCCTGCGGGGGGCTTCTCCGCCCCTCCCGTCACTGGTACCCACTCCCTCGCAGAGTGGCAGGGCGTGGGGCTCCCGCTCTGCCCAGCCCACCAGTCTTCCCTCTGGCCTCCTCCTCGCAGGAGAAGGGGTCACCCCAAGGCCCGTCCTCGGAAGGGCTCAGCCCCCCCTGTGACCCACATGGCAGACAACTGGTCAGGCAGCACCTGGCTTTCCCGGGCGCCCCAGCCCTGCACCCCCTCCCAGGTGGAGCTGCCAGCAGAGGCCCTGTGGCCCTGCTTTCCAGGCTGCCTCGGACCCAGGCACACAGGCTTGTGGGGGTGCGGGGCAGCCCTGGTAGCCCGCTGTTGAGGTAGAACTACCTTCGTGTTACCCGTCCGTGGGCTCAGGAGGCCACGTGATTGGCTCCCACCTCCTGGGTGGGCCCACACTGCAGCCCTGGTGGAGCGCCCACAGCTGCCAGGAGACGTGGCCTGGAACCGGGCATCCCTCCAGCTGGAGCTCACGGCCGGGGGGCTTCTGGCTCGGCTGGTGTGTTCCGGCTCCTCCTGCGGGTGTGTGACCATCACAGGTGATGAGCCCTGTGAAAACATGGCTTACGCATCATGCACACCGCACCTGTACTCCAGCAGGCCCTCGGTCTTGACAGAAGCAGGCATTTGGTGGCTGCTGCGTGTGTGTGGCACACGCCCTTTACATTCCTGCTCTAGGACGAGCTTGGTTGTCACCATGAAACAGGAGGGTTGTGAACGCGTCCCAGAGAGGCAGGCGCCTACACTCCTGAGCTTCAGGAAACCACTGTGTCCGTCCAGGTTCGCGAGGCAGCCTCGGGCAGCTTGCACGGCTCAGCCAGAGCTGCCGCACCTGGTGTGGCTGCGGGGTCGTCTTCTGCCTGTCTTGCACTTGGCCACTTCAAAGGTCAAACCAGCTGTCTTGGTGGCCAAGTGCTGCTAAGAGCTCATAGCACGGAGTGGCTGGCTCTTGGTGCATATTATCAGCCGCCAGGGCTCAGCTCAGTGTTTCTAGCAGTCCCTTTCTTGTCCGCACCTGTGGCATCACAGGTCCCACTACCTAATAACTAGAGTGCACAGTGACATTACAGCTGGCACCAACAGGTTTGGGACAACAGACCCGTGTCATAGGGCTCGCTGGCGTGAGCAGGGGCCTGGGAGGACTAGGACACCCGCCAGGGGCAGCAGGCACCCAGCTGCCCTCTGCGAATCAGCCACTTGTTAGCAAACGACCTGCCACGTTCTCATAATTTTTAGGGATCTCATCACCCCCCTTCTCGCTCCCCCCGGCCCCAGGCCCAATGTGGGATCTGCCCTTTTCCCTCTCCAAACCTGTTTTTGTTCATAACCCTTTCCTGGCTTTCCACGCCCAGCAGCCACAGAGCAGCTGGTTCTTCCTCGAGATTCTTTGTTTGAAATTTCACTTTTTACTACAAAACAAGCTGAACTTCATGCTGAATTCCACGGGCTCCCCTTCCTCAGGCCCGTCCTGGGTGCTGGGCTCCTCTGCTCCGCGCTTGTCCCCCAGGAGGAAGGCCAGCTGCAGGCAGGCACCTTTGTCCTTCAGGTCAGGATGTGGGTGATGGGATGCAGTTCAGTTGAAACTTTGATGGACTCTTTCTTCATGTGACCTAGGGCTCCTGTGGAGGCATCATGAAGGTATGTGCACGCGCATGTGTGGGTGTGCGTGTATATCTTTGTGTGTGTGCACATCCGTGTGCTCACGAGTGCTTCTCCCTGAAGGCACCAGGGCACACTGGCGTTTCTCCCTCTGCCGCCCCCTTTGCTTGCAAGTGCCACCTTTTGGATTTTTAGTTCTCGTGGCAGGAGCGTGTGATGTGAGCCGCCTGCTCTGGCTGCCATGGAGCGTGTCATCCAGGCACGGGGAAGGAGGCACTGACTTAGATGGAAGGTGGGTGGTGCAGAAGCGGCCTTCCAGCAGCTCCAGCTCTGAGCCGACACCAGGGGCCCATGCGGCTGGGCTCCAGGTGTGGGGTTAATGTCGGATGCCGGAGTCTCGGGGTTGCTCACCTTCCCACCCACCGAGTGTGGGTGTCCAGAGGACGTGTGACATGGTACAAGGGATGCTGAAGCCGGAGGGACTCCGCAGTCCTGGGCTGCGAGGACCAGCGCCGTTCGGTCCCGGGAGGTCATAGGTACGCGCTGGTCAGCGGTGACGGCAGGTGCTTTGGGTAAGTGAGCTCTCCTGTGAGGAGGCAGCGGGTGAGGGGCGCGTGCCTTACTCCTGCAGAGCATCTTGTGTAAACTTTTAAATCATACAGAAAAGAAAAACGAATCTTCCTGGGGCACACGTGATAATAGGGCTGGATAATTCAAATGAAGCTTTCGAGTAATCTAGTTAATTAAAATAGAGGGAGGCTACTAAAGAAATTTTGTTTTGTTTAAATATCCTCTCCCAAAGATATGTTTTCTTTATTGATTTTTAGAGAGAGAGAGGAAGGCTGGGGTTGGGAGGGGAGAGAGAGAGAGAGAGAGAGAGATCGGTTGCCTCCCTTAACTTGCGCATGGGAAGTGTGTGCAGGGCTGAGGCTAAGGGTGTGCGTCTGCTGCCAGGGCGGGCCCCAGCCCTGCAGGAATTGTGGGGCGTCTCTGCTTGGAGCCTTGCACTGGGGCGTCCCGACTCCCGCCTGCTGGGGCCCTCTTTATTCTCAGCTAGCTTGCATGAGTTTGTTTTTAAATTGTGGTTAAAAACACACGTAAGATTTAGCATCTTGATCACTTCTACATGCATGGCTCAGTAGTGTTAAGTAGACTCACATTGTTCTCCAGAAGTTTTCATTTTGCAAAACTTAAACTCATGCCCAGTACACAGCTCCCCGCCTCCCCTCAGCCGGCACCGCACTCTGTTTCTGTGGATTTGACTTCTCTAGGTTCTTCATATGAATCAGATAGTCACATAATGTTTGTCTTTCTGTGACTGGCTTATTTCACTTTGCATAATGTCCTCAAGTTCATCCATGTTGCAGCATGTGCCAGAATTTTTTTAATATATATTTCTATTGATTTCAGAGAGGAAGGGAGAGGAAGAGGGAGATAGAAACATCAACAATGAGGGAGAATCATGGATCGGCTGCCTCCTGCATGCCCTCTACTGGGGATCGCCCTGCCACCTGAGCCTGTGCCCTTGACTGGAATTGAACCTGGGACCTTTCAGCCCGCAGGTCGACGCTCTATCCACTGAGCCAAACCAGCAGGGCCAGAGTTTTTTAAAAGACTGAATAATAGTCCATTGTTTATGTTTACCACATTTTATTAATTCATACCCCCATTGATGAGCACCTGGGTTGCTTCTGCCTTTGGGCTGTTGGTAATGCTGCTGCCGTGAACATGGGTTGTACGCGTCGCTCTTCACCCTGTCTTCCCGGCTGCTGGCAGCACACCCACCGCAGGTCCCAAGGCTCCAGCCTCTGCGTGCTTTCTGTTAATGCACGTGAAGTGGGATGTCGTCACGGGTTTGGCTTGCATGTGTCTAACGATCAGTCACCTTTCCATGTGCTTGTTGGCCATTTGTGCACCCTCTTTGGAGAAAGGTCTCTTTCTGTTCTCTGCCCATGTGGGGCTCAGCCCCTTGGACTCTGCGGGAGGGAACATGCCTGTGTGACCCCGCGAGGCTCCTGCACCTCTTCCTGGAGTCAAGGCCTGGTGCTTCCTCGGGGCCAGGAAACCTCCCGTCCCTCCCCTCCCCTGGCGCCTGGTGCTCACGCCGGCTGGATTTATTTCATTCCCCGTGGGCAGAGGGGGCGCTGGCGCTATGTAATGCCAGTTCCGCGAGGCTTCCCTCCGCCCGACTCTTCTCTCTCTTCCTTTGCCGAGTGAGCCCTGCAGGTGTCGGTGGGCAGAGGACGACGTGCAGCCCTGACGTCCTGGGCCGCTGGAAGGCATTTCTTCTGCCCACAGTGGAGACTCAGCAGGGGTCTCACACCAAACTGCCTGCCCGGCCCCGATGGGCGGGCACCTTCCACAGCAGGAGAGGTTTCCCATGACCAGGCAGAGGCCCTGGTGACGGCCGACAGCCTTCGCCCCGCTCACCCCGACCTGAAAGGGTGCCCTGGGCGTGGCCCGCCTGCCGGCAGCACCGTGTTCCTGGTGAGGGATGCAGAGCCCCGGCCTCGCCCCACGGTCGGAACCTGTACCTCACGAGCCGCTTCGGTGTGTGTGCCCGTTGCAGGGTGAGAGGTGGTCCAGACACTGCCTCCGAGTGGACGTGGGTGCTCCTGGCCGCTGGCCAGAGAATGGACACTGAGGTTTGCACAAAACCATCCGCAGTGTTCTGAAGCAGCTTTTTTGGAATTGCCAAAAACTCGAAATAGCGCAAATGTCCTTCAGTGAACGGATAATAAACAAACTGTTTATTCATTCATACCATGGAATACTGTTTTGCACAAAGAGAGGAATGAAATATTTCTGCAGGCACCAAACTGGATGACTTTCAGAGGCGGAGAGAAAGGAGCCAGTGTCAGTGAAGCAGGGAGGAGAACGTCCTCTGCTCCCCTGGCTCCGTGCTGGGGCCGGGCCTCCGACCGACGGAAGGTGGCTGCCGAGGAGAGAGGCAAACAGATCTTATTCGTGTGGACGTTTCATGTACATAAAGCCTTTACACAGATAAGTGAAAACCCAGAGATGTGGCCAGGCGTGGGCCTGAGACCGTAGAGGCAAAGGGATTGCCCTTTGGAGAAGGGATGAGACAAAGGAAAGGGGTGGGCCCGGGCCAGTGGAGTGAGAAAGTGGCAGTGCCACCGTGAGGACTCCTGGGGGCCAGGCCGTCTGTGTGACACGGGGTGGCTCCCTTCCTGTACAGAGAGGGCGCCTCACACGGGAAAGTCCTGCTGGCGGCTGCTGCATCCCTCCCTGTTCATTCTGTGGGATTCCATGCTTCTCCAGGAGACACAGCTACAGTGGTGGAGGGAGGGGGGCGTAGCGGGCGAGAGAGCATAGGAGAGGTGTTTGGGTGAAACCGTTCTGTATATTGACTCTGGCTTGGTGACATGAATCTATTCATGTGTTAAAACATGATCTGTAGAGTAAAAGACAAAAGTCGGTGAAAATGCAAACAAAACCAGAGACCCAGGCTTGAATGAGTAATTGTGTGCACTTACCACTTCGCCTGTGTGGGACTGACTCCGCAGGGTACAGTCCCTAGAGGTGGACTGTTGGTCACACTGTGTGCCTTGGAGGATGCGGGTGGTTGTCCTGCGCGGCGTTTGGCAGGGCCCCGCTGAGCCACCGCCTGCGTGCACAGCCGTCCCGTCCCTCCTCGCCTGGCCTGGCTCGTGTGGTCAGCCTGGTGGGGGTGGTGTCTGCTGGGAGAGCCAGCTCAGTTTTAATGCCAGTAACCTTTGCTTCGCGGGCTGCCCATGGGCCTGAGACACACAGTGGGCCCTTGTGCGGGAACGGCGGCCACGGCCCAGGCTCATCCGCTTCACCTTCAATTAAACTGAAGGACCCTGCTTTCCGCCACCGTCAGGGCGGGTCTGCTCAGTCCCTGCGCTCGCCATTCAGGACGGGGCACCCACCTCGCCTACGTGTGCACTGCGAGGTGGCTCTGGGGTTTGGGACGGATCTCAGCAGCCTTGGACTCGAGTTCCCTGGTAAAACCGCTTGGGACATTCTTGGTCCTTCTTTCTCACGCTCCCTCCAGACAGGCCCGGGGTCACAGTGCACAGGGAGCTGAGGAAAAGGGCCGGCCCGCGACCCTCAGAGCCGTCACCTGCACCGGACGAGGCCCCCTCGGTGCCTTTTGCAGTGAAGGAGACAGCAGTCACGATGCCTTCTCTTCCCGGCGAGGCTGGCAGGTGCAGGGCAGGGCGTGGCGGGCGTCCGGTGGCTGAAAAGGTGGGGCTTCTTCAGCTCACCTTTGGGGACCCCGTGTCTGGGTCTGAAATTGGGAGAAGGATGAGCAAGGAGTCAGTGTCTGGACAAGAGCATATCTGAATTTCATTTCACCTCTCAGGCTCGCTGACTCAAAACGAGGGACACGCAGGAAAATGGAAGGACCGGAGGCCACGGTTTCTTAACCCCGCAGTGTAATGCGAGGGCCTGAGGGTTCCTGGTGGGACATTGAAGGGTCTCGCAGCAGCCCTGCCCTCCATCCGCCAGACGCCGGGTGCCCCATCCACTCAGACCCTCAGGACAGGCCCAGGCACTGCACACGCCTCCTGGGACAGCGTCCTCCCTCCCCATCGCGAACGCCCGAGCGAAGGCAAGATGCCCTGGGAGGCTGGAAAGAGAACGGAACAGGAAACAGAAGAGAGTCCCTTGCAGCTCCCTCAGCCCCACATACAGATGCCCAGATGAAAGGGGAAACTACAAAATTAGAGTTCGAGAGGGGAGGGGGGAGAGAGAAATTGATCCTTTGGCTTCCTTGTTCTTTGAAGCATCTTGACAGGCGGGTCTCCGGACAGGTTTTGCTCATGGAAAGTGCCTGCGATGAGCCGGCAGGGTTCTCCCTGGCTGGCGGCCTCTCTCTCCTGCCGGCTCGCTCGTCCGAAGGCCCCGGCCCCACTCTGATACGCGGGGAGAAATGGCAGGTTTCCTCTGAGTGCTGTGTCGGAGAGGGTTTGAGGGAAGAGGCATCTCGCTACATTGTCATGGAGAGGATAGAGACCCTGGGGACGTCAGCCCCTCCCTGGACAGGGACGTGGCTGCCATTGTTACCTCCATTCGGGCACGTTTTCCTCCCAGTCCCACTGTTGAGGATCGCAGAAGGCCTGAAGCCTCAAGGATGGCTTTGCGGGACCCCTGGGTCAGAGGAGCATGTGTGTGTGTATTTTCTGAGCTCCCTTGTGCGCATACATTTTGTGTGCTTTCGTGGTAATGACGAGAGAGGGTCCCAGGCGCCACTGTGTATTAGGGCGGATGCTGTGAAAACCAGGCTGGGCGCACTCCTGCAGCCCCGGGGAAAGGCGGGCGGCTGTGTGACCACCGTGACATCGCTCCGTGATGGATTAGTTTAGGGCTTCTGGCTGTGAAATAAAGCCTCAAAGAAAAGCCTCCAAACAATCATGGTTTATGCGTTTAAGAGTCTCAATTGGGTAAAACAATGTATTGAAAATGTTTTTTTACAGGGACACAGGAAATAAGTAGTGTCTGGTGGTGTGATTGCTAACTTAATTCTAATAAATTCTTTGCTTTGAAAGGAGACAGTATGGAGTTTCCTCAGAAAGTAAAAAATGGAACTGCCTTATAACCCAGGGATTCCACTTCTGGGACTATATCTGAAGAAACCTGAAACACTAATTCGAAAGCATTTATGCACCCCTGTGTTCACTGTGATGTTACTTACAATAGCTAAGACCTGGGAACAGCCCGAGTGCCCATCAGTAGCTGAGTGAGTAAAAAGCTGTGGTACATCTACACCATGGAATACTATGCAGCTGTAACAAAGCAGGACCTCTTACCCTTTGAGACAGCATGGAGGCACCTGGAGAGTATCATGCTAAGAGAAATAAGCCAGTCAGAGAAAGACAGGTATCACATGATCTCCTCACTCATATGTGGAATCTAATGAACAAAATAAACGGGCGAACAAAATAGACCCAGAGGCATGGAAACATGGAACAGGCTGACAGCTGTCAGAGGGGAGGGGATCGAGGGCTCGGCGAGACGGTGAGGGATTAAGCACAGAAAAGAACACACAGGCTCCTCCACACAGACAGCAGAGGTGATTACCGCGGGACGGGGCGGGAGGAGCGAGATGTACACATGATGTTTTGTTGAAACCAGTTATATGGGTATGCTTGAAACCCATATCATTTTATTAACCAGCGTCACCCCATTTTAGTGAATACAATAAAAATAAAAATAAATAAAAAAAATATTCCCAATCTTGCTTTTAGGGAGTGGTCCTAAGCCGCAGTCTGGCCTCCCTTTGCGAGAGGCGACCGGCTGGGCTGATCAGGGGCTGGTGCTGGCCGGTCCTGCCCCCTGCCTCCTCCCAGTTGCCCCCCCCATCGCCCCTCTGCTGCTGCTGGTCACCACCACCCCCCATCACCGTCCCCTCCCTCTGCCCACTGGCACGTGCCTTGGCTGGCCTGGCACCACCTGCTCGCCGGCTCCACCCCCCGCCAACCGGTAGTTCTACAGTTCGGTTGATTTGCATATTACTCTTTTATTGTGTAGGATTATGCATAACAGAATATTGTAAAAATTAAGTTATGAAATGTTTATTAAAATGTTTCTTACATGACATTACATTGGCTGGGCCACAAAAATATTTGCTGTGGACTGTGAGTTTGACATGCTTGGTATAGACTCTGCCTTGAGAACAGACTGAGGGTGGCGAGAGGAGAGGAGTGGGAGAACAGGTGGGAACGGGGAGGAGTGCAGGAGTACAATTGTCCAGTTACAGCATTGGCCACGGGATTGTGGTGGACAGCACAGGGAGGAGGGTCAGAGATAGAGCCATGCGTGGTGACAGATGGGTACCTGGTGTGTGCGGAGATCGGACCCAGAGTTGTGCTGTGTGGCTGTGGAGCCTTCTGGGTGCGTGCAGAACCCTCTGGTGCGTGCATAGCCTTCTGGCCTTCCCTGGGTGCGGACATAGCCTTCTGGGTGCGGGCAGAGCCTTCTGGCCTTTCCTGGGTGTGTGCAGAGCTGTCTGGGTGCATGCAGAGCCTTCTGGCCTTTCCTGGGTGTGTGCAGAGCTGTCTGGGTGCATGCAGAGCCTTTTGGCCTTTCCTGGGTGTGTGCAGAGCCTTCTGGCCTTTCCTGGGTGTGTGCAGAGCTGTCTGGGTGCATGCAGAGCCTTCTGGCCTTTCCTGGGTGTGTGCAGAGCTGTCTGGGTGCATGCAGAGCCTTTTGGCCTTTCCTGGGTGTGTGCAGAGCCTTCTGGCCTTTCCTGGGTGTGTGCAGAGCTGTCTGGGTGCGTGCAGAGCCTTCTGGCCTTTCCTGGGTGTGTGCAGAGCTGTCTGGGTGCATGCAGAGCCTTCTGGCCTTTCCTGGGTGTGTGCAGAGCCTTCTGGCCTTTCCTGGGTGCGTGCAGAGCCTTCTGGCCTTTCCTGGGTGTGTGCGAGCCTTCTGGGTGTGTGCGAACCTTCTGTGTGTGTGCAGAGCCTTCTGTGTGTGTGCAAGCCTTCTGGGTGTGTGCAGAGCCTTCTGTGTGTGGTCAGAGCCTTCTGGGTGTGTGCGAGCCTTCTGTGTGTGTGCGAGCCTTCTGTGTGTGTGCGAGCCTTCAGTGTGTGTGCAGAGCCTTCTGGGTGTGTGCGAGCCTTCTGTGTGTGTGCGAGCCTTCAGTGTGTGTGCAGAGCCTTCTGTGTGTGTGCAGAGCCTTCTGGGTGTGTGCGAGCCTTCTGTGTGTGTGCGAGCCTTCAGTGTGTGTGCAGAGCCTTCTGTGTGTGTGCAGAGCCTTCTGGGTGTGTGCAAGCCTTCTGTGTGTGTGCGAGCCTTCAGTGTGTGTGCAGAGCCTTCTGTGTGTGTGCGAGCCTTCTGTGTGTGTGCGAGCCTTCTGTGTGTGTGCAGAGCCTTCTCTGTGTGTGCGAGCCTTCTGGGTGTGTGCAGAGCCTTCTGTGTGTGTGCAGAGCCTTCTGGGTGTGTGCAGAGCCTTCTGTGTGTGTGCAGAGCCTTCTGTGTGTGTGCAGAGCCTTCTGGGTGTGTGCAGAGCCTTCTGGGTGTGTGCAGAGCCTTCTGTGTGTGTGCAGAGCCTTCTCTGTGTGTGCGAGCCTTCTGGGTGTGTGCGAGCCTTCAGTGTGTGTGCAGAGCCTTCTGTGTGTGTGCGAGCCTTCTGGGTGCGTGCAGAGCCTTCTGGGTGCGTGCATAGCCTTCTGTGTGCGTGCAGAGCCTTCTGGGTGCGTGCAGAGCCTTCTGGGTGCGTGCATAGCCTTCTGTGTGTGTGCGAGCCTTCTGGGTGTGTGCAGAGCCTTCTGGGTGTGTGCAGAGCCTTCTGGGTGTGTGCGAGCCTTCTGGGTGTGTGCGAGCCTTCTGGGTGTGTGCGAGCCTTCTGGGTGTGTGCAGAGCCTTCTGTGTGTGTGCAGAGCCTTCTGGGTGTGTGCGAGCCTTCTGTGTGTGTGCATAGCCTTGGGTGGATGATGTTTTCGTTTGTTCTGTGGCTCTAGTTCATTCTCCGAAGTCGGAAGTGGTGGGCTTCCGTCGTCTCGTCTGTGCCGCTGTTGTGTTAGGGGGAGCAGGTCCCCTGGGCCTCTGCCAGCAATGTGCCCTGCGCTGGGCAGCGTGCGCCTGGACCCCTGTGCGGCACAGGGGGGGCACTGAGCGGGATGCAGGCGGGGAAGTCGGGGCGGCCTTGCTCATGAGGGAGCGTTACTGGAGAGGGAAGCAGGAGACGTGCGGTCAGCTGCGAGCGGGGCATCGCCAGGCCAGGCCGGCAGCCCCTCTCCGTCCTGGCCGGCTCCCAGAGGTCAGCAGGCCGGGCTGCCGCCTCAGGTGTCTGCTGCTTTGGAGTCTGATGTTAGGGGGCAGGCAGCACGGGCGCTTTGAGTCTGGTTCTCTCTGCCTTTGGACTCACCCCTGCGGTCCGTCCCAGCGACAGTGTTTGAAGCCCTCGCGGGGGTTCACTGGCGGCTGCCTGGCGGAGCCCGGACCCCGGTGCATCCTGCATTAGAGCACAGGGCGGGCTGGATGTGGGGGTGAGGGTGAGGAAAGGTGCAGCCAGGGAGGCGGCCCGCGGGGCTGCTGTGGGGGGCCAGGTGCCCCCGTGAGGGGCATGGGCTGTGTCTGCCAGATGCACAGGCAGGGACGTGAGCAGGTCCTCGGATCTGAGTGATCCGCTGGACAGTCCGTGTGGGAGTGGTGGCCATTTGCCTGTGCCATTTGAAGCCTGGCCATCACGGGTGCAGGTACAGAAACCAAGGGAATGCTTTGCAAGCCCAGCTCCGGGCTCATCAGCATTCCTGGGCCGGGGCTGCGGAGACGCTGCAGGGAGACTCACGGCGTGGGCCCTGAGTGAAGGGTGGGGAGGCGATGTGCGTAAAAGGAGAAGCGCTGTGAAGTGCTGACAGCGTCATGACCAAAAATGGCCCGGCCGACGGCTCCCACCCGTCCCGGCTCCCAGGCCTGCCGTGCTGCTCCCCAGGGGTGCGGGGCACGGGGGGGGGGGTGGCGGGGGGCGACAGGGCTGCAGGTGCTGTGAGAAAGGCGTGCTGGCCTGGAGGGTGGGCCTGACCCGGTGCCATCGCTGCTGCTGGCCGCCTTGGGCAGGTGGGGCTGGAGGACAGCAGTGCCCGTGATGCCTGTTTGCGGGCTGCCGTGGGGCCATCCTCAGGAGGAGGGGTGGGTGCTGGAGTCCTGAGCAGGTGCTGGCGGCGCCTTTGCCGGGTCCAAATCCTGCCTGCTCTTTCCCACCGAGGCTTCCTGGTCTCTGTCAGTCTAACCACCTGGTGCAAAAGTTGCTTTCGCATCAGCATTCATTATAAAGAAGCTCTGAGATAATAGCCCTGCCCGTCATGGCTGGACTGTGCCTCCCAAAATAGACCTGTGAGGTCTCAGCCCCCAGGGCCTCCTGTGGGGCCTTATTTGGAGAGATCTCCACAGAGTGATCAGTGCTGAGTCACGGGCCTCCTCCAGCTGGCTGGTGTCCTTATAAGAAGAGGTTAGACACAGGCACCGGAGGCCAGGCCACGTGGGACACGGGAGGCCTCCCCGCGATCTCGCGCTGCCTGGACCTGCCGCCTGGACCTGCCGCCTCAGCGCCCAGGCCGCGGCCTGTGGCTGTCGCAGCCGCAGACTCGCACAGAAACTCCTTTCAAAGAGCAGACACCCTTTGCTTAGAGTCGCCATTTACCCCCAATTGTTTCCATGACGCCAAGGTCATCACTGCCGACAAATCCGATTTCAAACACACCCAGGGGCTCCCGCGGGCTGATGGCGCCGTAGACCTTGGCGCCCCACCCCTCTGGCCACAGCGCTGCGCTTTACAACTCTTCCCTTAAGCAGATAAAAGGAACTTCATGTTACCGCGGGGCAGTGCGGTTTAAATCTTCTTCTAAAAGGGCTGGAAAAGATGTCCTTTCCTTCTTACCGTTAACGAAAAGCCTTCCGGAGGTCCAAGGCCAGGGGGAGTAACTGGTGCTCAGGAGTCTCCGCGCACCCACGGACCTGGAGCACTCACACAGCATCTTGCTGGCTCTTTTTCTGCGGTTTTTCGGGCGCGTCTGCGAAAGCAGCCCCAGAGCGTGAGTCACTCGTGAGGGGCTGGGCCTCGCCTTCCCAGCCACTGTGTGTGTGGGGGTGCCCCTCCGCTCTGCACGGTCCTCCCACAGCTGCAGGGGGTGTCTGCTGGCAAAGGGGGATGTGGGCAGCCTCGCTCTCCCTCCCACCAAGTATCGCAGTGGCCCTGAGGCTGGGCCTTCGCTGGGTGGAGGCTGAGAGAGGGAGGGAGGTGTGAAGGCAGCACTGGGGGGACTCAGGCCTGAGCACGGGCTCTTTTGCGGGTTTGGTCATTTCGCTGCAGATGTGGAATCTGAGCGCCGGGGAACTTGGTGAGCGACAGGCCTCCCTGGGTCCCCAGGGTGTCGGACTTCACTGCGTTTCCAGAGCAGAGTAGCCAGCCCTTTGAGGACTGCGGGACCAGGGGCCAACATTTCCTCCACTCAGGGTTAGAAATCCTATATAATCCTATGTAATAAAAGGCTCATATGCAAATAGACTAAACCTCGGAGCAACCGAACACCTGGTCACTATGACTTGTGCTGACCACCAGGGGGCGTGCGGGGAACATGGCAGGCAGCGGCCGTGGTGGGATGGTGGAGCAGGTGAGCGGGGGTGCCAGACCAAGGCGGGGTGTCTGTCGGTCGCTGTCATTGGGCAAGCCTCTGGTGGTTACTGAAAATTCTTTGCTCCCGCGTGTGTCTCTGTCCTGCCCGTGTCGCAGTCCGGCCCGGCCCTCGCACCTGCTGCCAGTGCCACCCTGCTTGCACCCACTGCTGGCACTGGAGCTGCAGCTCACATCCTCTACCGGTGCCCGGTGCCAGCACCAATCGCCCCTCAGGGCTTCTCCACCTCCCCCTGCTCCTGAGGGGAGATCGGGGCCGGCAGCCGCCTCTCATACCCGCTCCCAGCACCGGAGTCGCCGCTTACAACCACTGCCCGCGTCAGCCCTGCTCTCACCTGCTGCCGGTGCCCGGCGCTGGTCCCAGTTGCTCAGCACCATCAGCGGTGTGAGCAGCGGCTGACGGTCCTGATTGCCCCTGAGGGCTTCTCTACCTCCCCCTGCTCCTGAGGGGTGATTGCTTCTCCACCTCCCCCTGCTCCTAAGGGGTGATTGGGGCCGACCCCAGTCTCTCCGTGCCTTTAGCGTGTGGGAGCGGGCTGCTGCCAGACAGGAGACCAGGGCCTCTGGCAGGAGGGGCCGGGTGGGGGTGTGGAGGATGGGCTGAGACCCAGCACTGTGCCTACCACAGCCTCGAGGCCCACAATGCATTTCAAGGTGCATGAATTCGTGCACTGGGCCCCTAGTAATGAAATAAAGTAGTTACAGACTGTTAAGACTACTGCCGATTAGGTCCTGGCAGCTCACCTTGGAGGCTGTGTGGTTTCCTAGCTGGCAATTGAGACACGTGGTGTAGTGTTTTCATAAGCACGTTCCCAGAAAACCATCCGTCTCCGCACAGCTGACATACTTTCTCTGGCCCCGTTCCCAGGCTGATGGCCTCACGTGGAGGGCTTTGCTGTGCTCCTTCCAGCGGTCAGGTCCCCCCCAGCACTGCCTCTCCAGTGCTGCTGGTTTTGATTTGACTGTTGCTCAGCCCAGTGCTTGCTCTGAAGCGCGCAACCGTTTCCCGTGGGGTGTTTCCCGTGGGATGGGGGCGTTTCCCGTGGGATGGGGCGTTTCCCGTGGGATGGGGGCATTGCCCGTGGGGCATTGCCCGTGGGGTGGGCGTTGCCCGTGGGGTGGGGTGCTGCCTGAGGTCCCCCTGCCTCCGGCTGCCGTCTGCTCCTGCCCTGACACTGCTGTTCTCTCCCGTCCTGAAATTCCACCTTTAGAAGGACAGACACATGCGGGAGCCAGGCGCTGGGGAGTAGGAAACCCTCACTAACCCAAAGGAGGCTGCTTTGAAGCTGTTCCAGTCTGCCAGGGACGCATCTCAGTGAGTCCCAGGTGTCCAGGTTCGGATCGACAGGGAGAGATTAGTGGATGAAAGGTCTGTGTTCAGACTAAAACATTTTAAAGAGAAACAGTCAAAGCCACCATGGACTCACACCCGAGGCGTGGGCTGGGCTTCGTCAGTCCACTCTGCTCCCCAGTGTCTCTGCCCTCCGAGAACCGAGCCGGCGTTTTCCTTCCAGGGAGCCTGGAGGCCGAGGAGGCGCTGTCCTTTGCAGAGAGGTTCACCTCATTGTCCCGCAGACAGGCCCATTAGAGGCGCTGCTGGGAGCCAGGGGCCGGAGGAGTGGCTTGGGGCCGGTCTGCCTACCAGATTGGCGTGTCCTGGGGCCTGTGCGGAGCTGGCTCCCCGCAGGTGCTCTGGAGCCACCCCTGCTCGCCCCCAGGACAAGACAGTGGCAGGTGCTGCCACGGAGACGCCCTCAGTCCCAGGTTGAGAGCTGGCAGCCCCGCCACGATGACCAGCGTCCATTCAGCTCGAAACCCAGCTCTCAGGGGCCTCGTTTCCTGTCCGCGACGGCACGCGGGAGGGTCCCCAGGTGCGGTCCGGAGTCTGCTGTGCCCGCGCAGCGTCCGCTCTGGCGGGGCCAGGCCGCCTCCGTGGCTGCGTGGGGAGGAGGGGGTGTGATGGGGGTCTGGGGATGGGCTCTTCGCGGCAGCGCGTCTCTGCCCGGACCCTCGGTCAGGGCTGGCACCGAGTGATGGGTGTGCAACTGCTCTCAGCGAGCTGACTTAGACTCGGGTTAGCTTCACGGGAAGTGGCGAGCACACAGAGGATGCCCGCACCCCTGCCATGCGTGTCCCCTGGCCTTAGACCATGTGAGTCGGTCGCCGATGGGCCTCTTCACTGAGGTCCACGCTGTTTCCTTAGACCTGACCCGTCCTTTCTGTCCCAGGACACAGCGCTGCCACGTGGTGGCGAGGTGCTGCGGGGTCACTCACATGGGTCCCACTGCACCTCAGCTTTGCCTTGTCTCCCTGTGGGTTCACGGTGGAGCCCACCCGTCCCGGAGAGAAAAGGCAGGCGCCTGTCGCGGACGGCACCTGTCGCGGACGGCACCTGTCGCGGACGGCACCTGTCGCGGACGGCACCTGTCGCGGACGGCACCTGTCGTGGACGGCAGGAGCACGCCTTTCAGGCTTTACCAACATGAAGGGCCTGCGGTCTGCTCCCAGGCGTGTCCTGTCTTCAGGAGCGGAGTTTGGTCCTCCGGAGGTGGACACGGTCTCCTCAGACTCCTCCCTCTAGGTGTCCCTACATCCAGCCTGCCCTGGGGCTCAGGACAGCACCGCTGGACCGGAGCGCTCAGGCCCAGCCCCGGCCCCGGGCCGGCTCAGCCAGGTGCAGTGCTTGCTCGCAGGCCTTGGGGAGAAGAAGGCGGGAGAGGCCCTCGGCCAGCCCAGGGCGGGCAGAGGAATGTGTAGTTGGGGAGAACGCGGTGACACCGGCCCCAGTGCTGCTGCCACCCTTCCCTAACCCTCCGCGCCCCAAGTCCAGGCCCCCCACCCCCAGGTTCTCTCCCACGCCCTTCAGCATCTCATTCTCCCTCCACACCCTGTGCCTCCGGGCAGCCGCACCTGCTGGGGGACACGAGCAGGCTTCCTTTGCTCACTCGGGAGAGCCTGCTTCTCACTAGACTTCATTTTATATTATTTGCTGCTAATACCAACATGAAATTTTAAAATCTAATAATAAAGTTGATGTTTGCTCAAAAGGCTCCATGGTTTCATCTACATTAAATGTCCACGGCAGATACGTCTGTAGAGATAGAAAGCAGGTCAGCTGTTGCAGGCCTGCGGGAGGTGGGGATGGGTTCGAGGCCTCTTTTGAGGGCGATGGAACATTCCAGAGCCACATAGCGGAGGAGGTTGCACAGCCTTGTGGGTATACTAGCAGCCGCTGGTTATGGACTTCGAAATGGCGAGTTTTACGGTATATGAATTATGTCATTTAACGTTTGATGCTTGTTCATTGCAGAGATGTCTTAAGAATAAAATAAGAGAGGGGATTTAAATCACCTCTGTAATTTTCCAGGTAACTGATAGTGGCGTCTGGTCATGTGGCAGTTTCTGCTGTTGTCTTGTGTTTGTTTTGCCTTTGGGTTTTGTTCCTCCCCTTCTGCTCGGGCCAGGAGCAGCCTGCTGGGATCTGCGGGGTCCTGGCCCCGGCCCACCGGACGTTCTGCTCCCAGCTTTCAGGAGGCGCATGTCTTTCCAAATTCTTATTGTTAATGTATTTTTATTGATTTCAGAGAGGAAGGGAGAGGGAGAGAGAGACAGAAACATCAGTGATGAGAGAGAACCATTGCTTGGCTGCCTTTTGCATGGCCCACACTGGGAATAGAGCCTGCAACCCAGGCATGTGCTCTGACCGGGAATCGAACTATGACCTCCTGGTTCATAGGTCGGCTCTACCACTGAGCCACGCTGGCCGGGCAGGAGCCGCATGTCTTGAATGAGGGCAACCATTTTGTGTCTAAATTTTATAGAGTAAGAGAATGACACTTAAATTTCAGAATGAAAGTGGTGTCCTCATTTCTCAGTTAGGAGCAAGAGCAGGGCCTGGTTTTGTGGAAACGTCCCTGGGATGGGACATCCTGAATTTATTCACATGCTTGACGTGCAGAGGAAGAGCCCTGGGCCTCGTCCTTGCGCTTGCACACCTAGGTCCCAGCCTGGGGGATGGGGACACGGGCTCCGGAATCAGCCTCGTGGGCTATTTGAAACTTTATCTGCTTTTCCAAGAACATAGAGGACATCGTTTTACGCAGATACCCACCCCACTCTACCCAGGATAATGCTCGGGGCTCACAGAAACAGAAAACCCAACATCTGTACTGAGTAGCACAACCTATTCAAAGAGAATCTTCACATTCCTGATGCCCTGGGGACTGCACGCCCTGGTGGGGGTGGGGTGACACCTGGCTCCTCGCACAGGAGTGTGGTTGTCCGGCTCCAACTCCGTGCGTGAAGGAATACGTACCCTTCCAACCGCACGCTGCCCTGGAAGACGGGATCTTTTCCACGTGGAATTGGCTAATGGTGCTTATTTTTCTTCCGGGTGTATATTTATTCCACTGTTTCACACCATTTGTCAATTTCTAAGCAGTTAATAATTTTTATGCCTCTTTCAGATGTGTGTATATAGTACAAGTGTGTTTGATTTCCTGCGGTCTCTCTACATTTAAACAGTGCTGAGTGATGGCATGTGTGACATGCCCACCTAAAACTCCAAACCCAAACTGAAGCCTTCCGTTCTTTAGCAAAACCCGTGGACGGCCTTGCATTGCACAGGGCTCCTGCCTCTGCCCTGTGGCAGCGGCTTCTGTCCAGGCTCCCAGCGGGGCCGTTGGCGTCCGGAGGAGGTGCCCCTGCCTTTGCAGCACCGGCAGACCGGGAGCCCGGTGGCCTTGCCAAGGGGAGCCGTGCTGTGTGGGCCGGTTTCAGAGACTAAAGATGTCCCTTCCGAATGGCGAGTCGGGATCGTTTGGTGAAAGGCGGCCTGGGAGAGTGGCGTCCGGCATGTGGCCAGGTTGGACTGGCAGTGGTAGTGACAAGGAACTCCCCAAAGGGACGTGAAAGCCATGTGTCCCTGCGGCTGCGGGGAGCCGAGTGGCAGAGGCGCAGCAGGCCTGTGGCCGCGGCTTCTGCGCGGCTTCTCCTGCGGGCGCCCTGTGACTGCGGAGCCTGCAGGGTGCGCGGCCGGCCTGACCCCTGCGCCCTGCAGTGAAGGGCAGCCACGCTGGTGGAGCTGAGCCGCTGATTGGAAGAACTTGCTGCCTGATTCCGTCGAAAACCACGTGTGCTTCCTTTTCCACCTCGGCGCTTCGAGCCGGTCTCGTCGTAAGAGGGGTGTGAAACGTCCGGGGTATCTGTTAGCGCTGTTTCTCTTGTAGGAGAGACAAGTGGGGTGACTTAATATTGAATTATAAACTTCTTTGGTACACTTTAAAAATTGTGATAAGTACACATAACATAAAATTTACCATTTAAACCATTTTTTAAAAGAATTGATTTGAGCCCAGCCAGTGTGGCCCAGGGGTTGAGCGTTGACCTATGAACCAGAAGGTCATGGTTCTATTCCCGGTCAGGGCACATGCCTGGGTTGCGGGCTCGATCTCCAGTAGGGGGTGTGCAGGAGGCAGCCGATCCATGTTTCTCTCTCATGGTTAATGTTTCTCTCTCTCCCACTCCCTTCCTCTCTCAAATCAACAAAAAAAATTAAACACTTGGCTTGAGAGGGAAAAACATCGATGAGAGAGAGAAACATCGGTCGGCCACCTCCCACCTCCCACCCGTGCCCAGACTGGGGATCGAGCCCTCTGCGATGACATTCCACCCAACCGAGTCTCACTCCAGCGCCCACTGTCACCATGTTGAAGTGTACAGTTCAGTGGCATTAAGTACATTCACACGGTTGTGCAACCATCACCATCATCCATTTCTGCAGCCTTTCATCTTGCAAAACAAACTGCCCATTACCCATGAGCCCCTCGCCTCCCCGCCGCTCACCCGCCCTTCCACGTCCTTCTGTGTGAGCTCGACTTCTTCAGATTCCTCGTAGAAGCGAAACCCTGTTTGTCCTTTTGACGTGGCTTACCCCCAGCGCCGTGTCCTGGGTGCGCCATGGGGTGGCAGGGGCCAGCGTGGCCTTCCTTTCTGAGCTGCAGGGTAGTCCCCAGTGTGTGCCCGCGTCTTCCGCAGGCTGGGTGCATAGACCTAGTCCCTCCAGGAGCTGTTCTGTCAGATCACCCCTGACTGCACTCCCTCCCACCCCCCAGGGTGGGGGCCCAGTCAAAGCCCACTCCCAGGCAAAAGTCTAAAAGTAGAAGCAGAAGAGAAAGGGACTGGGTTGGAATAAAGGGTAGGGTCTATGGGGGCCCACCTGGCTTCTAGGGTGCCATGCACACCCGACCACCTTTCCTCCGTCGTCCTGCTGCGTTCCCAGCGGAGCGGACGAGCTCTGCTTTCGCCGCGCTGTCTGTGAGTGGGGTGGGTGCTGCCTCTCTCACAGGCTCTGGGGTGGGGTAAAGGTTGCAGTAACGATGAGCACTCCTGTCCTCCCCGTTGTGGGCAGATCTGTCCTTGGCCGCTGGCTGCAGATGCGCCTGGGGGCCAGGAGGGGTGAGCTGGTGAAGAAACGCCTCAGTTCTGACTGTTCAGAGCTGCCAGGGCCTGGGTCTGAGGGCGACCTGCTGACTCTGGCCCCGTGATTGACTTCCCGCCTCCCACGGTGCCGTCTGCTTGGATCAGGGAAAGGCCCACGTCTCCGGTTGCATCCAATCCGACCCCACAGAAGCCCCCTGGCAGTGCCCCTGCCTCTCCCGGGGGCAGTTTTGCGGGAGCAGGACGATCTGCTGGGAAGGCGCATTCACCCTGTGCTGTGCTCTCTTGTGCAGGGGATTCGGAGGCGCCTGACCCCCACGACCCTTCCGGCCAACTGGATGGACACGGCAGCCCTGTTCCAACGCCGAAAGGTAACCTGGGAAGTGCTCCTGTATGCAGGCCTGGGCGGTGCTTCCAGAGTGGTGCCATCTTTACTCAAGGCTTGCTGCCGCACTGATGGCCGGGGGCCCCGGGGTGGCACTGCCCATGGGGGGCGTGGTGGCACGCCTACCTCCCTAGCTTTCTCCGTACACTGCGCTGTGGGCAGGTGGGGGCTGGTGAGGTGACGGCAGGGTTAGGTGGGTGACCACTGCAGGGAGGGCCGCAGGGCAGGTGGACTCCTGGCTTGGCCACTGCGTCTCCTGCTGACAGGTGGCCGTCCATCTCCTGGGGTTACTCTCGATGTGACTGTCCAGAGGGGAGGGGGTCTCCGCCGGGCACCGCTCTTCTCCCTGGGGCCAGCCGGGGCCTCGTCTCCCCGGGGCCAGCCGGGGCCTCCTCTCCCCGGGGCCAGCCGGGGCCTCCTCTCCCCGGGGCCAGCCGGGGCCTCCTCTCCCCGGGGCCAGCCGGAGCCTGGTCTCCCCGGGGCCAGCCGGGGCCTCCTCTCCCCGGGGCCAGCCGGGTCCTGGTCTCCCCGGGGCCAGCCGGGGCCTCCTCTCCCCGGGGCCAGCCGGGGCCTCCTCTCCCCGGGGCCAGCCGGGTCCTGGTCTCCCCGGGGCCAGCCGGGGCCTCCTCTCCCTGGGGCCAGCGGGAGCCTCCTCTCCCTGGGGCCAGCCGGGTCCTGGTCTCCCCGGGGCCAGCCGGGGCCTGGTCTCCCCGGGGCCAGCCGGAGCCTGGTCTCCCCGGGGCCAGCCGGGGCCTCCCCTCCCCGGGGCCAGCCGGGGCCTCCTCTCCCTGGGGCTAGCCTGGGCCGGAGCCGCGTTTTGTCTTGTTGGTCCTTTGTGTTGTGGATGCTGCCTTCCCTGAGGTGTCGGCCTCCCTCTCACCTGGCGCCCTCTGTAGGCATCTGAGACTTACAGAGTCAGCAGAATGTACTTCCTGCGACTTTTCTTCTTCACCCTCAGTCACCATATCACCTCCGATCACGGCCTCCGTCGGCTCGGCTGCCATCACCAAACCCTGCACGCGCGTGGCTCAGCCAAGGGGAAGGGGTCCTCGCAGTTCCGGAGGCTGAAAGCCTGCAGAGGGCGCCGTGTCCCTCTTCCTGTGAGGACACGAGGCCCACGGGCCCCACCCTCAGGACCTCGTCTAATGTGGTCGCATTTGAATTTGGGGACACCTGTAGTTTATAACAGTTACTGTCAGAACAGCCCCTTTCTGTCTGCCTGGCCTTGTGGCTTGAAGCCCAGAATCCATCATGGCTTCAGAGCCCCCTCACTGAGGGTCTGTGCCCCCTTAGGGCCTGTGCCTGAGGCTGGTCGTCTGGGGAGTGAGCAGCGGTGGCTGTCCCAGCCAGGGGTCCGGAGGGTGCCTCTGCTACAAGGGCTGCGGGTGTCGGTCCCCGGGATGCTGCGTCCCCTTCTCCCGGGGTGCCTGGGTGAGCGCCCCGTTCGCTTAGAGGTCAGTTGTGTAAGTTGAGGGTGGCTGAGGCTCCGTGATGGGGTTCCCTGTGATGCAGCGAGTGTCCTCAGGACGGGAGTGGCCAGTCGTCTCGGGGTCATCGTGACCTGGCTCGCTCGCAGGCAGCCCGGCTGCCTGTGGGAGGCGTCTGTCAGGGCAGACGTGTCCCCACGGGGCCGAGGCCGTGCTCGGAGCCTGTGTGGGCGCTGGCCTCGGGAAGGGCTCTTCGGAAGAGAGGTCATTCTTGGGGCTTGGGTTCGGGAGCTGTTTCTCAGAGGCTGACGAAGCCGCAGGCCAGGTCAGACAGCCCTTGCCCTCGCCCGTCTGCTGACCGCCCCGTCTGTGCTGGGCCCTGGGCGGCCCAGCTTCTCGTGATGGAGGCACGGGTGGGCTCTGCCTGGGGGCGGGGCTGGGAGCTGGCGTCCTGGGAAACTGTCAGGCCAGCAATTAGGGGTTGTGGGGAGGAGCCCAGGGAGGGATGAGGTTGCTGAGTGGAAGGAGGGGGGGGCATCTTGGCGTGGGGACAGAGGTTGACTGAGGTGACATTTGCTAAGAGATGATGGGAGGGGTGTGTCCGAGGCCAGTGCTGGGCCCTGCCAGGTCTGAGGCCTCGAGGTCTCAGTGCCCCGGGCAGCTGAGTGAGGTGGGGTCATGGCCTGGGTGGGCTGAGGCCCAGGGGCCCTGCACGGCCCACCAGCCACGCACGCAAATTAATGAGGCGAAGAGCCCAGCTCCTCGGTCCTACCTGCTGCATTTTAAGAGCCCAGTGGCCCCGTGTGGCTGAGGTGATGGTGATGGCAGCCCAGACCCGGAACATCCCATCGTCACAGAGGTCTGCAGGCAGCTCTGGGAGAGCGAGCGCACACAGCTCCTCAGACGCAGGAGAGAGTTCTGCCCCGCTCTTGCCTCCTGCCCCCACCCTGTCCCCTCCCATCTCCCCGTGGAAGGGTCCTGTGGGGTGTGCCCCCCTCGCCCCGTGGACAGGTCCTGGTGGGATGTGGGCCTCCCTCACCCTGTGGACAGGTCCTGGTGGGATGTGGGCCCCCTTCTCCCCGTGGGAGGGTCCTGGTGGGATGTGGGCCCCTCGCCCCGTGGACAGTCCTGGTGGGATGTGGGCTCCCTTCGCCCCGTGGACGGGTCCTGTGGGATGTGGGCCCCTCGCCCCGTGGACAGTCCTGGTGGGATGCAGTCCCCTCGCCCCGTGGACAGTCCTGGTGGGATGCGGCCCCCTTGCCCCGTGGACAGTCCTGGTGGGATGCGGCCCCCTTGCCCCGTGGACAGTCCTGGTGGGATGCGGCCGCCTCGTCCCGTGGACAGTCCTGGTGGCATGCGGCCCCCTCGCCCCGTGGACAGTCCTGGAGGGATGTGGGCCCCCTTTGCCCCGTGGACGGGTCCTGGTGGGATGTGGGCCCCCTTCGCCCCGTGGAAGGGTCCTGGTGGGATGTGAGCCCCCTCGCCCCGTGGACAGGTCCTGTGGGATGTGGGCCCCCTCACCCCGTGGAAGGGTCCTGTGGGATGTGGGCCCCCCTCGCCCCGTGGACAGTCCTGGTGGGATGTGGCCCCCTTGCCCCGTGGACGGGTCCTGGTGGGATGTGGCCCCCTCGCCCCGTGGAAGGGTCCTGGCGGGATGTGGGCCCCCCTCGCCCCGTGGACAGGTCCTGGTGGGATGTGGGCCCCCTCACCCCGTGGAAGGGTCTTGGTGGGATGGGTCCCCTCGCCCCGTGGACAGTCCTGGTGGGATGTGGGCCCCCTCACCCTGTGGACAGGTCCTGTGGGATGTGGGCCCCCTTCGCCCCATGGAGGGTCCTAGTGGGATGCGGCCCCCTCACCCCGTGGAAGGGTCCTGGCGGGATGTGCGGGCCTGGTTTACACTCTGAAGCTGCAGGCGGCTCTGGGGGAAGTGGTGGGGAAGAGGAGGAGCAGGCAGGAGGGAGTGGGCCGGGTGGAGAGAGTGGACAGGCGTCGGTGAAGGGCTAAAATCCCTCTAGTCATTCTGTAGCCTCTCCCATCCCCTCGGGAGAGCATGCTGCCCCCAGAGCGTGGGCCTGCCTGTGCGCCTGGGCTGGGGCAGGGCCAGGGGCAGGGAGGAGCCAGGAGTGGGTGGGAGCACTGCCGGCCACCGCTGTCTCTTAGCCGGAGAGGCACAGCTGGATGGAGGAGCACGCTGACGGGGCGTACGTCCTCACCCGCCCTCAGCTGCAAGCATCGCTCATCAGAGCCGGGCTCAGGCGGCCCCTGGCCACTTTAGGAAGCGGAGCCGTGCTGTCCTCTGTCTGGCTGCCCGCATGTGGCCGGGCAGTCTGCGGGGGCTTCCAGGCAGAGGTTGGGAGCCTGGACGTGCCCACGCACAGAAACAGCAAGCAGAGGCTGTGTGTCCTGGACAGCGCCGCTTGTTATAGCTGATGAGGGGCCACAGGAACCGATGGTAAAATCGGTCTCATTGTACGTTGTCTCGCTTAAAGCCGCAGATGTTATCCCGGACGTTAAGTGAGGACTTCCTGGACCAAAGGAAGCCGCGGGCCTGAGCAGGCCGGCTTGGCCCGGGGGCAGCCTGGGGCAGCGGCGTGCGAGGGCAGCGGTCTGAGCCGGGGTGGCAGGACAGCAGACCTGGACTGGATGGTGGCCTCGCCCTCCTGCTGTGGCCAGGGCACTGCTTGGGCCCCATGTCACCCCGCCATTGGAGGGATGAGAGGGCCCAGGGACAGCGCTCGCCCAGCATGCAGTGGCTGGACACTGCCATTGGTTGTCATTGCAATGGTGGTCGCTGCCTGTATGTCCGTCACTTTCCAGACATGGCTGCCTCAGCAGCCCCAGAGCCCCAGGGGCCCATGCTTTCCTGGGCACCAGTTCTCTGGTTCTTTGGGAGCCTCCTCCTGGGGTCCCGCCTCCCCTGCACCCCCAGTGACAGACTGCAGGAGGTGCCAGGCGCCGATCGATCCCTGCGCTTTCCTGCTGACAGAGCTGCTGGGAGGGTGCTGCCTGGCTTAAATCATAGATTAAAGTAATGCCGGCCGAGTGGATGGCATGAGCCGCTGCTTCCTCCAGTGCCGTTGCCGGCGGGGCCTCTGTGAAGCGCAGGCGGCGAGGGTGCTGCCTGCCGAGCAGATCAGGGGCTAGGAGCTGGTGCCCAGCGGAAGGGGCATTTGTGCTCAGATGCACGGGGCCAGGATTGAGCCCCTGGCGTGCACGTGCGGTGGGTTCTGAGAGAGACCTGAGCCTACCTCGCAGGGCGCGGGCGTGGCAGACATGCGACGCCGAGCTGCGGGGCTGGGCTAACGGGCTGGGCACTTCGCAGCAGTTTTGTTACATTAGATACAGTATTTTATTGTTATTACAAAAGTGTGCATTTGGCCTGGAAACCGTTTACTCATTTGTTCCCATGCACATGCCCCCACCCCGGGTTTGGTGGACGCGGCACAGGCGTGCTGGTGGCGGGGGTCACTGCGGAGAGGCCGCGGGGTGCTGTCCGCCCGCAGCCTGCACATGCCCGCTCGCTGACCCTCGTGCTGACTGGAGGCAGGGCGCCGTCCCCTGGCGGAGGGCGGCTGCAGCTCCAGGCGACCTCAGAGCATCTGAATGGACAGAGAAAGCAGCGACCGCAGAGGTCACCGTGTTGGCATGGAAACGAAGCCTGTCCTCTGCCTCCTGAGAGCAGGTTCCCTGTTCATGTAGGATGTGGATCGATTAGCATACATGTTGGGTGCATATCTGGTTTATTATGTGTGTGTGTGTGTAAGAGAGAGAGAGAGAGAGAGAGAGAGAGAGAGAGAGAGAGATTGGTATAGATGAGGGTCTCCGCGGCTGATGGGGTAAAACTGAGACCAGCACCCTAACGCAGACACGGCATTAGTTCTGTGATGGGAAATGGCCCGGCGGAGCTGGAGCCTGGCCCTGCGCCTCCCAGCTGCGCGTCCCCTGCGTGGCGTAGCCGGCAGAGCGTGCAGAGGCCCCAAGCCCCCCCACCTCCTGGGCCAGGCCTCCCGTGGGCTCGGCTCCGGCTGTGCCACTCTGGAGGGGAAGGCCGTTGGTCAAGCGCCCCGACCTGCTGGCTGTGGATTTGCAGGCCCTGGGGCTCTCCGAGGTGGACAGAGGCAATGGCGCTGGGAGAAAGCGTCAACCCACGGGCTGGTTTCAAAGTGTGCGCAGCACTGAGGTCGCGGACAGGGCCTGGACGCCGCGTGGGGCCGCACCTGCTGGGCCCACTGCCAGGCCTTCCTCTCCAGCTCATCTTCCCAAGTGCCCCCTCTCCCCCCAGGTAGCTCCTGCTACCAAAGCCGCAGCCGGGAGAGCGCTGTGGCACCTGGCAGCCACTGCCGCCGCCGGTACCTGCTGAAGTGACGCCAGGCAGGTGTTCTTCCTTCTCAGCTCGAGGTGCACGGTGCTGCACGGCCTATTCACATTGCTTGTCTCATGGCAGCTACCGGGGGTGGGGCACGATGTCCCTGCCCCTTTGTGAGGCTGTGAGTGTCACCCTGAGCCTGGGGCAGTCTCCTTCCCTGCCTCAGTCCTGCCAGAGCGAAGCCCCACAGACCCAGTGTCCTGAGGCTGGGCGCCCACGCCCAGGGCTGCTCCCCTGTAGCTCCTGGAGGAGCTGCCCGGCCTCTCCCTGTGGCTGGCCACCCCTGCCGCCTGGCTGGGCAGCACCCCTCCCCTCTGTCTTTTGTCACCTGTCCTCTTCTCTGTGTGCCTGGGCCCATGTGTCCTTCCTACAGGACACCAGCTATTGGAGCAGGGCCCCATATGACTTCATTTCAACTTCATGGCAACTGCAATGACACTGTTTCCAACAAGGTCCCGTTCACAGTTCCAGGACCAGAACTGCACCCAGCACATGGCTGGCTCGCCCAGTGCCCTCTCCACGTGCGGTTGGGGCTTGGCACGTCTCTCCACCTCAGGACCATGTGGCTATCAGTTTCTCATCCTCTGATCCCCTTCTTGTCTCACACCCTCTCCTCCTGCCCCTGCTGCTCTCCTTTAAGCAGCATCCTCTCCTTCATGTGACTGGCCCTGTGTAGACCACCAGACCCACACCCCACGGTCTGTGGCCTCCTGTGGCTCAGGGTCTCCAGTCACCACCCTTCCACGCAGGTTGTGTGTTTCGTTGCCACCGATCAGAGTAAAACCCGGGGCCCTTGCTTCTCCTCGTAGATGAGGCTTCTGTGCCCCTCAGACCTCACATGTGAGTAACCTGGCCAGCTGGCGAGTGAGTGGGCGGTCAGCGGGTGAAGAGTCAGTGGGCACTGATCTGCCGGGAGCAGGAGTGGTCCCTGGGCAGGCCTCCGTCCCCCTGCCTCTGGTGTGTCTCTGTCCGGGACTCACCCACTGCCTGGGGTGAGCAGCAGTGGCCTGGGGCAGAGGCAGAACTCAGCAGCCGCAGTTCTTACCCGTCCTCTGCTGGGAGGAAGGGACCCTCTGGGGTGATTAAAGGGGGAGACTTCGCTCTCTCCGACCCCATGGAGTGCTGGCCGCACCCACAGAGGCCAGTTCTCAGTCACCAGGCCTGGCTCCTCTGGGCTGCTCGGTCGTTTCTGCAGGTCGGGGGTCCGTGTGCGGAGGTCAGGAACAGGAGGCCGGGGGATTAAAAACCAAGGGAGAAACGCAGGTGGGCTGGGAAGGAACCAGAGGCCCGTGGACAGAATCACAGTCGGCAAAATGAGAAGCGCAGCAGGTGGTGCCCAGCTAGACCAAGAAGGGAACGCAGCGTGGGTGACGGGACGAGGAGCCAGGAGGAGGCCCAGCGTGTGTGTAGAGATTTCAGCGGGAATCAGGGAGCGAGGAGAAGCAGCACTTCCTGAGATCCTGGCAGAGAACTGTATGCTGTTGACGGAAGGCACAGGTCAGACGTGGGGATTGCAGCGACGGCACTGAGGCCCGAGGAGGCTAAAGGAAAGTAAATCGCAGCGCACCCTGAAACGGCAGAGAGAAAAGGGAGACGTGGAAAGTGGCCCTTACAGAAGGGGGAGGTCAGCGCCCCGCAAGGCAGCGGGAAGTGCGGGAACCAGGACAGCAGCGTGCGGCCGCGGGTGCCTGCCCAGCTGGGCGCTGCTCCAGGGTGAGAGGCCCAGCATTTACACCCACACCGTGTTCCAGCCTCGTGTCCCCGCCCCAAGGAGGTGTGGGACCAGGAGAGCCAGGGGCACTGAGGAGGGAGCCAGGCGGTGTTGACAAGGAGAGGACTGGTCGCCGGTCAGCGAGTCCCAGTGGCTCTGACAGTGAAAGTCATCAGTAACAATGACCATGGGAAGCAGAAGCTCGAAGCTGTAACAATAGAAAACAGGAAAGAAGAATCAAGAGGCAAAATAAACACATTGAAAGCAAAACTCATCACTTAAAAAACTGATCGATTCACACATAGACTCATAAACTATGTTAAAGTTTATGTTTTGTAAAATTCACGTGTTATGTATAATCATAAACAGGATTTAAAAATTAAAAATGAAGAGTAGTCCTGGGTTAAGCAGAAGTACTACATTAACATCAGACAAGATAGTCCTTTAGACAAAAGCCTTAACGGTGATATCAGCACCAGATGAAGTCATAAACCTGAAGTTATTGCACCCAGCAACTCAGCTTGACACGGGTCTCACAGCCGGTTGGTAGATACACAAGCAGTAGACATGGATCTCATTGAAACGAATAGAAAATCATATTAAAAATTGGAACAATGCAGTTGACCAGCTTCATCTTACGGGGTGTATACAGAACGCCTGCACCGAGCCATCGGTCCAACATGGGCCCTGCAGGAGCGGCTGCCGCACCGGCCTCGGCAGATGTGAGCGGCACCAGGCACCGCCGACCAGGCTACGCCGGCTGCTGTGCAGAGGAGCCACTCCCAGAGCCGGCAGAGGAGCCCTCAGACGCGGGCCATCAGACACGGGCTCGCGCCAGCAAGAGTGCAAACAGCTCACTGCGCCTCGATTGGAAAATGGATAAAGAAGTTGTGGTTGGTGTACGGGGGACTATTATACAGTCTATAATAGTAAAAGCGTAATATGCTAATTAGACCGGACATCCTTCCGGACAACCTTCCAGACGAAGCTGGGGCTGCGAGGGAAGCCCTGGTCCCTGGTGCTTGCCAGCGGCCAGAGGGAAGCCCGGGTCCCTGGTGCCAGTGGGAAGCCGGTGCTGGCAGCGGGGAGAAGGAAGGCCTACTCTCGCACGAATTTCGTGCATCGGGCCCCTGGTAATTAAAATAAGTGAACTACATCAACATAGATAAATCCAAAGGTGACTGAGTGAAAAAAGCAACTAGCAAAGATGTTCTTTCAGGGGAAAGTTTTAAAAACATAAAGTAATTCAGCCATGATTGGAATAGTGTGACTGCTCTCTGGAGAGGGAAGGAGAAGTAAGGGAAGTGGTGTTAGTTACATTATGGAATGTTTTATTTCTTTAAGTGTTGGAAGTCAAATATGGTAAAACATTTGCATAAAATCTTGATATTGTGTACATGGGTGCTATTATACCAATATCTGTATTTTTTGTATATTTGCAAGTTGCAACGTTTCAATATTAAATCGTTAAATATAAAAGAATTGCTGTTGAACAAAACCGCTGGGCAGAAGGCCATCTGAGCGGCGTGGGCTTTGAAAGTGATCGGCTATGGGATTGTTATTTGAAGAAGGTGCCGACCTCAGAAGTCCAAGGCAATGACCTGAGAAGCGATTACAGCCAATCGGGTAGTTCAGTGAAGCGACAGGATAAAGGGACGTGCACGCCGGACAGAGGGACGGGCTCCCAGAGGCTGGCGTGCTGGTCCCCAGAACCTGTGTGTCACCTGCCCAACACGGACTTCTCAGATGGTTAAGCGATGGGGTTAGCGGAAGGTTTGGGATGGGAGACGATGCTGCATGGTGCAGGTGGGCTCGGTGTCATCCCACAGGCGCCGCTCAGGGTGGCAGGGGTCAGTCACTGGCCGGAGGGGAGAGGCCGAGGCTGGAGCGATGCAGGAAAGGCGGAGGCCTGGCCGCCGGGGAGACCTCCCGGCGGGCGCCCCAAGGGGCAGCAGCCCCGCCGCCTGACTGGAGGACTCTGGCCTCCAGACTGTGAGATAAATCGGTGTCGCTGTATGCTACTAAGTTTGTGCGAATTCGTTACATCGATAAGAAGAAATTAGTACAATATGTAGACATCCGGTAGTTTTCCTGTAAGCCTTAAGCCACTTGTATGGAAATAGAAATAAAACCGGTTCGGCCAGCGGCAAGGACAGTTGCTGAGGACTAGGAAGCTGGCTGAAGTAACTAGTAACTGAAGGGGGGTGGGGGGGACGGCCCTCTGGAGCTGAGGGCTGGACTGGAGAGGGACCTGCCTCCCAGGCCGTGAGGAGGCCGTCTGAGCCGCTCCGTCCACACCCGGGGCTCACGGGACTTCTCAGGATGATTCTAAATTGAACGTTAGAAACTAGCCTGAAAGAGTAACATTCATCATCCCTTTTCGTTTAATTCATCACCTGAGGATACGTTTATTGATTTTAGAAAGAGGAGAGAAGAGAGAAACATCAGCTGGCTGCCTCCGTACTGGCCCCGCCTGGGGATGAGCCTGCAGCCCTTCCGGTGTATGGGACGGTGCTCCAACCGCCGAGCCCCGGCCAGGGCTTGTGTTGCTCTTGATGGCTCAGTGTACGTCAGTCGTCGTAATTTAGCAGATGTGATGTTTCCACAGCAGTAGGCCAGGCTCGGCGTGGGGCTGTTTGGGGGGGAGCGGCAGGAAACACCCCCGAGAAGGTGATCTTGTGGCAGAGACTGGCCCTGAGAAATAGCGACGCTCCGAGAGCAGGTATTCTCCCCCGACTCTCCATGAGGGATACGCTGGTGTCTTCGGAAGAGCAAGGGACCCTCCCCTCCCTTCCGTGGGGCAGTGTGGGAGGTAGAGAGAATCCCAGAAGCGCGATGCCATGGATATGAAGGAGCTCTTCTCCATGATCTTCCTCCTTCCTTTCTGAAGTCTCAGTTCACTCACCAGCCTAGGTCAGGAGCTGCGGTTGAAGTTGGCGTGAGACCCACCTGCAGTGTTGGTTGCTCTGAGTGTGGGTCAGAGGCGAAGGAGCCCATCAAGGCCTAATGGGGGTGCGGAGCGGGGTGGAGCGGGGCGGGGCGGGGCGGGGCGGTGTGGAACGGGGCGGGGTGGAGTGGGGCGGGGTGGGGCGGGGCGGGGCGGTGTGGAGTGCTGCGGGGTGGAGCGGGGCGAGGTGGAGCGAGGCGGGGCGGTGTGGAGTGGTGCGGGGTGGGGCGGGGCAGAGCGGGGCGGGACGGGGCGGGGTGGGGCGGCGAGGGGCGGGGTGGGGCGGAGCCGTGCGGGGCAGTGTGGAGCGGAGCGGGGCGGGGCGGGGTGGGGCGGGGCGCTCCCAGCTGCGCAGCCTCCGGTGGCCGCTGGGCACTGGTGCTGGCCGTCCCCGTTGCTTCTCTCCTCGGCCCTCGAGCAGAGCTCGGGCGCAGGCACTGTCGGGACCCAGGGGACCAGCGCAGGCGGGTCCTTCCTGTGGCTCCCAGGTGACTCCGTGCGCGTCAGAGGCGAGCCGCTGGGTCAGACAGTGCGGGGAGAAGGGTGCTGAGGGCCCCGGGCAGCGAGTTCTCCGATCCTCCTTCGTGCCGGAACCGAGGACGGCGTGGCTTCGGCGAGTGTCCCTCTAGTTGAGAGGGAAAGGGATCCGTGTGAAGGGGCCTCTGAAGGGGCCTCGGCTCGCTTAGGAGGAAACGGGGGCTGCCTGGCCCGGCTGGGAAGCGGTGGGCGGCAGGCTCTCCGGGAAGGAGGCTTTCAGCGCGGCCCCTCGTTTGCCGGACACCCGGCCCCTGTAGTCCCGGCCTCACCTTGGCCATCCTCCCCAGACGGCATTGCCCGGCCAGGGCGTTGGTAATGTCCACAGCCATCGCCCTCTCTGGTTCCCATCAGGACTCACTGCCTAACCCGGCCCCAGCCCTGCAGCCGCTCATCTGCCCCTGCCCCTGCCCTGCCCCTGCCCCTGCCCTGCCCCTGCCCCTCCCCTGCCCCTGCCCCTCCCCTGCCCCTCCCCTGCCCCTGTGGGTCGGCACACGCGCAGGCCAAGGAGCCTGTGACGGTGAAGTCGCCCTGCCAGGGGCTTGCCTCCAGCATGTCCTTGCAGCTGCTCCTGCTGCAGCCTCCGTGGGGAGGCGCTGGCCTCTCTGAGCCGAGCCTGCTGGGGCTGCAGCACGGCTGCCCCCGGTCGGTAGGGGCTGGCACCAGCCGCCGTGCCCAAGCATGCGCCTCGGAGAGGAGCCTAGTACACAGTTGTCCACGTGGTAGCCCCGGGTCAGAGGAGGCTGTGCGGGGACCAAGGGGACTGGAGAAGTCGCGGGGGGCTGCTCCGGGATCGGACAGACAGTCGGGGCCTCCCAGGCTCATGTGCAGGAGGAACCTCCTCGTCCTCTCTGCCACCAGCCTGCCTCCCCTCCCAGACTCATGTCTCTCCCACATGAGGAAGAGCCCTTCTACGGTTTTCAAGGGATTTAACTGATCCATGGAGATGCCCAGCTGTGGGGGGGGGGGGGTTCTGGGCCGGTGCCCGGGTGAGATGACAGTTGGCAGAGCCCACGTGCCTGGCCCTCAGGACCCCTGGGCCTGCGGCTCGGGACACCCCACACCTGTCGTTGCTTGAAGCGTGCGTACGGTTCAGTAGCCGCGGCTTGTCCCATGTGCGGGTGAGAATCAAAATTCAGCGTAATGCCGAAGGAGAGATTGTTGTGACTTGACCATGTCATTTGCTATTTTAAATTACAACCGGCCGACTTTTCTATATTCCCTCGTGGGCATTCAGTGTTACAAAGACCTTAATATTAAGCACCTTGAAGTGCTTCGTGTGAAACCCTCTGACTAAGGTGGCTCTGGCCAGACCCAGTGAAACCTGTGTTCACATCCTCTGTCGGGCGGCCAGGCTGAACTGGCAATGGCATAGGCTGAACCGGCAACAGCGCAAGCTGCACCAGCAACGGCGCAGGCTGCACCGGCAACGGCACAGGCTGCTCCAGCGACGGCACAGGCTGCACCGGCAACGGCACAGGCTGCTCCAGCGACGGCACAGGCTGCACCGGCAACGGCACAGGCTGCTCCGGCAATGGCACAGGCTGCACTGGCAACGGCCCAGGCTGCTCCAGCAACAGCACAGGCTGCACCAGCAACAGCGCACGCTGCACCGGCAATGGCACAGACTGTCCGATTGAGTGGACTTCGTGTCAAGACGCAGACTTGCAGAGTGGCAGGGGCACTTGGGCTAATGAAGAGTGTCCGTCCAGTGTCACCGTGGGCGTGGAAGGTCTCTTCAGGGGGTTGTCATTGACATTTCAGTTACCTTCCTGCTCTGTGTCATCCATGGGATTCTCTTCGACGCTTAATTCAGTGCATGAGAAGTGGGCTGGCTAGGAAGGAAGCAAGGCAGAACCTAAGGATATTTGTTAACAACTAGAGGCTCGGTGCACGAAATTCATGCATGGGTAGGGTCCCTAGGATTGGCCGGCAATCAGGGCCAATCGGGGTTTTCTGGCTGCTGGCCGGGGCCTTCCTTTGTTCCCGCGCCGCTCCCTGATGGTCAGCACACATCATAGCCAGTGAGCCAACTCCGGGTCGAACTCCTGAGGGGACACTTTGCATATTAGCCTTTTATGTATAGACTAGAGGCCCGGTGCACGAAATTCATGCAAGGGCCTCGGCCCTCGCAGCTGCCGGCGGCTTACCTTGGCCTTCACAGCCCTGACTTCATCCGAAAGGTCATCTGGAAGGACATTCGGAAGGATGTCCAGTCTAATTAGCATATTACTACGCTTTCATTCTTACAGATACTAATCATACATAATAACCAGTGTGAATGAGTGACACCTCTCCAGACAGATACCTCCAGTCTCCCTTGTGAAGGGAAGCCGTCCTTTTGACTTGAAATTCACAACCTTCCACCCCCTCAGCTACCTCCCCCTCAGCCCCCACCCCCTCAGCGTGAGAGGGGCTGTCACACCCTATGAAACGTACCCGAGAGCCCACCAGGAATGCCATCATTGTCTGTCCAGTCAAATCAGGAATAACAGAGACATGCCATCTTTCCACTTCATTTTTAAAAAAGAATTAAGGGCCAGCCAGAAATCAAGCCAAAAGATTCAGAACATGAACACGTTTTACAGTCATTTTCAGATTGAGCTGTTATCTCAGCTTTGTCTGAAGTGTGTCCATCCCCTGATGATTGATGTCTTGTCTCTCTAATCTTGTGGGGTTTTTATGTGAATGGAATTTTAGCATGTGTGTGTGTTTTGTTAATTCCCACTTGAGGATATGTTTGTATTGATTTTAGAGAGAGAGGAAGGGAAAGAGGTAGAAATATCAGTCGGTTCCTCCCATATGTGCCCAGATCCAGAATGGAACCCGAGGCCCTTCAGTGTGTGGGACAAGGCTCCAAGCAACTGAGCCCCGGCCAGGGCTGTGTGTGGGTTTATCTTAAGAGAGACTAATCCCCAGCCCTCGACCTACACTACACACGTGCGCGCGCGCACACACACGTACACATGCACACACATACACACACGCACGCATCCACACACACCACCATGTGTACACCCCCAAACATACCACCCTGCACACCTCACCTGCCCTGCACACACACTCCCCTCTGGCTCCTCAGGGCCTCTGTTGCCGCTGAGCTTAGGGCAGTGTTTCCAGCTGCCCCCGCCCCGCCCCCCCCCCCCCCCCCCCCCCCCCGCCAATCTGTGTTCTGGGTACTTCCCTGGAGGGTGTGAGCCCTGGACGGCTTCTTCCTGCCCCCGAGCTGTGTTGGTGGCCAGAGCCGTCGGCGCACTCAGCCTGGCGTGCTGCCTGCCTGGCTGGTGGCTGGCTGCCCTGAGGGCGACTTTGGGTGGCAAGAGGAGGGATGGGCTTTGTGAGCACGAATGTGCATCGTAAGTTAGTGAGATGAGATGTGGTTCATATTAGGTGTTCACCTCCTGCCTGGAGAGTGTTTGTAACCCCAAGTCCACACTCACGCACGTCTTGTTGCTCACAGGCATGCGGAGCGGAGACCTGAGTAGCAGCTGCACGCGGCCCAGCGGGGGCGGGAGGGGCACCACTGCCGGCCTGTCCGCTCCCCGCTAGCAAGGCCCCGGGGCCTGGAGTCCTGAGACTCCACGTTTTGTTGGTGATTTCACTGTTGAAGATGCTCAGCCCTCTGTAATGGTGCTGAGTGCTGTCCTGGGAGAGGCTGCGAGGCCCGTGGAGAAATCCCCGGAGCCAGCCCAGCTTCCTCCGGGCGGGAGCGCGACGCGGGCTCAGCAGTGGGCACTAGCCGGGCGCCTCCAAGCAGAGCCCCTCAGACAAGGCCCTGCGTGGTCGGGTGACGCGTGCTCGGGCCGCAGGCTCCGTCCCAGCCGTGGCTCTGGTCCCGCGCCCGTGTTCTCGGCCACGTTCCAGGATGGTTCCTGCGGGGCGCACCCGGGCCCAGGGCTGTGGGCGGGGCGCGGGCGGCCGGCACTGAAGCCGCCTGAGCCGGCTCCTGTGTGACACTCCTTGGCAGGTTACTTTCTGAACTTCCTGGAGCCGGTGAACAACATCACCATCGTCCAGGGCCAGACGGCGACTCTGCACTGCAAGGTGGCCGGCCACCCGCCGCCCAGCCTGCGGTGGCTGAAGAACGACGCCCCGGTGGTGCAGGAGCCGCGGCGCGTCATCATCCGCAAGACGGAGTACGGCTCTCGGCTCCGCATCCAGGACCTGGACACGACAGACACCGGCTACTACCAGTGCGTGGCCACCAATGGGATGAAGACCATCACCGCCACCGGCGTCCTGTTTGTGCGGCTCGGTGAGTGGGGACAGGCTGGGCCTGCTTTGCAGTGAGGGCACTTCACAGCCACCGGGGGAGAGCCACTGGCAGCGGGAAACAGCACACACCCCGGCAGCGGGACAGCAGCCAGCGTGCCAGGCCAGCGTGCCCTGCCCCTCGCACTAGTAGGAAAAGGGAGGGACACGGTGGACACGCTGGACGCAGGACACAGTCCCGGGTTAGCGGGCAGGTCGTAGGCCACAGAGTCACCCTGCGCGAGGCCCCCACACAGCCCGAGCCCCCCAGGCCTGGCACCTACCAGCCCACAGACCCCTGGCCCGGCAGGGGTGGGGAGCCAGCGTGAAGACAGCTCTGAACTCTGTGCGAGGTACATGGCTGGAAGGAGGGTGTCCCCCTCGCATCCCCCTTTTGAGAAGGTCCTGGAATGCCCCAGCCTCTCTGTCACCGATTAGGAAAATGAGTCTTGTGAATCAAGGTTAGATGCGGAGAGAGAAAGAGCAAGACGGTGAAAACTACAAAAATAGGTCCAAAAGCCCTGGCCAGTGTGGATCAGCGGTTAGAACGTCTTCCCTCACACGAAAGGGCCTCGGGTTCAATGCCCAGTTAAGGGCAGGGACCTGAGTTGCAGGCTCCATCCCAGCCCCCACGCGGGAGGCAGTCAGTGGCTGTGTCTCTCTCACATCGATATTTATCTCTCTCTGTCTCTCCCCCTCCCTTCCACTCTCTGAAAAAAATCAATGGAAAAAATACCCTCGAGTGAGGATGAACAACAACAAAACCACATAAAAACATGTCCAACAGAGAGCGCCCTCCGGGGTGCGGCTCCCTGCTCTGGGCACAGCCTCCAGGGGCCAGGGCCCGGCTGAGGCAGCTCCCCACGGGCGCCCTGCGCTGCTGCGCCTTCACCGATGTGGGGTTGGAAAGAAGTTTGGTTCCAAGTCATGAAGCATTAATAACATGCCCGTTTTTCCTTTTTAGGTCCCACACACAGCCCAAACCATAATTTTCAGTAAGTATCTGTTTTCCTGAAACCATTCTCTCGTTCTCTGAGGCTCCGTTATGTAAGAATCCAGGTTTAAATCCAGCAAGCACATGTTTTTACGGAATTTGCTGGAAGTTGGCTGGACGTCACTCGAGGATGGCAATGCGTTTGCTGTGGGCTGGGAAACCATGGCCTGTCCCAGTTGGTGTTAGGAAAAATGTCATAAAAACAGAGATTGCCAGGTCCTTCCATCTCGCGTGGCCCCCACGCGCCTGGCGGAGCATCCACGCAGGGCCGGCCGCGGGCACCAGCCTGGTCTTCAAACCCGTTTGGAACCAGGGAGGCCGTTCCCCCTGAAACCCAGCACCGCCCAGCCAGAGGCGTCCCGGCCCGCTTCCCGGCACAGCCTCGGCTCAGAGCCTCGCCAGGTCTGCACGGGGGTGCGCTCAGGCCTTCCCGGGACCGCCTTTCCACGCGTGCACCGTGGGGTCCCCTCTGGACGCCATGCTCGCAGCGTGGCCTGAGGATGGCTCGGCAGGCCTGTGTGAGGTTGCAGCGGGGGGTTCCTCGTTGCCGCCCCGACACAGGCGGGCATGGCTGCACTGCAGTGTTCTGGGGGGACACGCTGTGGCCCTGCCCCCTGGTGCCGCGGGAGCGCTGGCCCAGCAGTGGGCGTGGTGAGGCTCCCAGCACAGCAGGTGCCCTGGCGGAGAGCAGCTGGGGGAGGGGCTGCGCTCAGGGCCCTGCCCAAGCCTTGCTCCTTCATCACGCATGTGCGTCGTGAGGAAAGAAGTTGCACAAAGGGAACATCTATGAGGCTTTAGAAAAGATATGTCATTTCGAACGAGTTTTTCTTTTCTTTATTTGTATCATTAATTAATTTACATAATAAGTATATAACAGTATATTGTAGAGCAGCAGTCGCCCACCTTTCGGACCTCACGGACCACCGGTTGGCGACCGCTGTTATGGAGTATACAAATATGACTTATATGTAATTATAATGTAATTCAATAAATGTATAAATAGCAAATGCATTTACATAAGTTTTATATAAAAATTCAATATTTTTACACTTATTTTCTTCTCATTTTAAATTATCGATCAAATCAACACATTTGTCCAAATAATTCGGGAAGTTCTGGCAGAATGACAGTTCATCAGTTCTGGCCCTCGGGCCTGTGCCCAGGCCGTGTGGCCAGGTGGGTGTGCAGACGCGGCCTCTGTGCCCTGGGTACACATGTGGGCCCAAGAGACACAGCACCACTTGATCCCTCTTTTGTATGAGTGGTAGGATAGTTAGCTGTCAGTACATTTTAAATCCCCCTAGCCGCACCCACGGGGCGCCCGCCTCTGCACTGGGCGTTCTGCATGTCCACGCCCTCATTAGCCCCGAGGCCTTGTGCCCTGGAACGTGGACAGCCTCTCTCGGGGACTCTGAAGAGCAGAGCCTGGAGGGCATACGTGTGCACAAGTCGCTTCCCTGCCGCACCTGAGAGGACCCGCGTCTCCTTGTCCCCAGTGTAGCCCCACGTCTGTCTGCCCGCTCCCTTCTGTCACGCTGTCCCTCTGAGTGCTGGCCACCTGTCACCCTGTCACCTGAGTGCTCGGCGTCACACCCCCAGGCTGCCCCTGCCTCTGGCAGTGTCTCTTCATAGTCCTTGCCTGTTGCCCTTACATTGTCTCTTGGTGATTTTTAATAATTATTCATCTACTTGATAACATAGAAATTTAAATTTTCTGTTATTTGTCAATAATTATATGGGTTTTCATGTGTCTTATTAAGGAACATCCTAATTTCCTTGAAATATTCTGATAGTGTTTTGCTTGGAAATGCAATGAATTTTTAGATAAATTTGGGAAAAATTAATATTTAATTGAATTGTCAAGGACCACTTCTTTCATGCTTTAAAATGTCCTTTTCTCTCTAACATTTATTTTGAAATTTTTCAAACAAATGGAAAAATAGAAAGAGTTTTATAGGGATCATCCAGTCTGGAACCTACCACCTGGACCCTGGCGTTTACGGTACTTCCCCTGCCAGCGTTCTTGCTTCTTCCCGCCGTCTCCAGCCAGCAGGCTGTCTTTTTATTCACCTCACAAGGTGCAGATATCTGTGCACTCCCTGGAACTTTTCAGCAAGGAAGCCATTAACGAGTTCCATATCTGAACATTCTTGTTTCATTTGTGAGTTAACCTACAGACAATGACATGCGCAAATCTTAAGTATTCCATTAACAAGGTCCAACCAATGCAGAAACCTCTGCAATCCAACCCTGGCCGGGCCCAGAGAGTCCCATCCCTGGAAGGTCAGGTGACCTCCTAGTCCACGCCCCTCCTTCCCTGCCAGCCACCGTTCTGGTGGTGTTCTGCCGTGGACAGTTCTGTGTGTTTTAGGACTTCATAGACACACAGCCACAGCACAGAGCCACACAAGCCTGGCTTCCTGCACAGGGCATTGCCTTCGAGAAGCATCGGGCTGTGTGTGTCAGCAGGGCACTGGGTCCCGCTGGACAGTGCTGCTGGACGCTGGGCCCGCGGGGCACCCACTCCTGCTGGCATGAACGGGATGGACTTCTCACACGGTGTTCTGTGGACGTGTAAGCATCTCTGCTAGGGAAGTGCCTCGGGGTAGAAGTGCTGGCGTGCAGGGTCTGTGCATGCTGTGCTGTGAGAGACACGCCTTCCTTCGAGGGGGCGTGCCCTTTGCACTCCCAGTGGCGGGGAGGGGTTTCGGGGGCTGCACGCACTCACCAGTAGTTGGTCTGGTCAGTCATTGTAACTGAGCCCTTCCGGTGTGTGTGATTCCTGGAATACTTAAGATTCCTACACTGTTTTGTAAGTTTTAACTCTTTATGTTACTGACTTCTAAAACATTACTTTTATCAGTCATTTTTCATTTCAAACAAATCCACTTGACATGGTGGCGCTTCCTCTGAATGCCACTTCGGCTGCATCCCCCTGGGCCCAGGGACACAGGCTCTGTTTCCTGTTCTGGTTGAATTTTATCAGTGAGCTTGGGGTGTATTTTACTTTTGATAATTCGGTAAAGGTGTTCTTTGTGACCAATTAGATATGTTCAGTTTTTGTGAACATGTCCTGTTGTTTCAACAAATAACTGTTTCCTGGTGGTGGCCACACATACCTTGATTTACATAGTAGATCACGTGTGTGAAGCGTGTTACTAAAACCGGCTGTTTTCTTTGTCACGTGGGTTACAGATACCTGGAAATGTGTGAAAGCCATCATGCTCGTTCTGGCCTTGCCAGTTCCCACCAGCTGTCCGTTTTAAAGGGGCCTGCGTGTGCGTCAGGCCCGTAGGCCCGAGGCTGCATGGCTTTGGCCGTGTTTGTCTGGAAGTCCCTATGAACGCTTCTCCCCTGGAGTTTAGTTTGCCAGAGTGGCACTGCCCCCGGCTTTCTCTACGTTTGCATTTGCTGCAGACCTCTCTTCCTCTTCCTGTTCCACTGTCCCCCAGCCTCTTGGCATCCGTTTTATGTGGGTATCTTATAAGTAGCCCATAAGTTCATATTTTGGAGGCTGGTAAGGAGGATCTCCAATCTGGAAGTTCAGTTGCTACATGCAGGCTGTTGTCGTGCTCACAGATGTGTGCACAGCACTCACTGCACTGGGAGCCCGCCCCACCCCGGCGTCTCTGCGCCTGCGAGTGAGGGAGTCTGCTCACTGGCATCTGCCGGCGCCTCCTTGTCCTGTGGGCGAGAGACCTCGGGGGTCGGAGACCTGGGACTGGAACTGCCGGCGGCACCTCCGCTGAGACCAGGTTGCCCCTAGCCCCCAGCAGAGCACTGTCCTCACCCGTGTTTCCCAGAACTTCAAATGCTGCCAATGACTCGGGTGTCCAGCAGTGACTTAGAGTAGTTTTACATTAGATTTGACCAGTAAGTGGTGAAGAACATGTTTTTATTGGTTTAATATCCATTGAATTGCCCATTCACATAGAGTTTACCCTCCTTGTTTGAGGATTTCATGCCTGCAAATTCTGTTACTTCACTACAGTGTCTTTGCAACCCCAAGCCCGTGCTCGGCTCTTTTCACGGTCACGGTCACGTATGGCATGTGCAGAGCGCTCGGCCCAGCGGGGTCCCTGCGAAGGCGGGCCTTCTTGTTGGAGGTCTGCTTCGCGTTAGGCTGTTGGTGATGGTTTTGCTGTTGAAATGGCCCCAGCGGGTGCGGAAGTGCAGCCCTGCTCCTGGGGGAGAGGCCGAGGCTGCTGACTGGAGGGCGCTGTCATGCGCCGCCTCGGGCCCGGGCCCAGCTCTGCTGGCCGTGAGTGCAGCGTCGTGACACAGCAGAAGCCACAGACACAGGGGATGTGATGGCTGATGAGACGTCTGGACCACTTGCAGTAAACTCTGTTTTTCCACTGGGAGCCATGGCTCAGTATTTGCTAATTCAGTGTTTACAACTTCTTTATAGAAGACCAGAGGCCCAGTGCACGAAATTCATGCAGTGGGGGGCGGGGGGGGGGTCCCGGGTCCCCTCAGCCCTTCCTGTACCCTCTCACAGTCCCGGAGCCCTCGGGGGATGTCTGACTGATGGTTGATTTGCATATTAGCCTTTATTATATAGGATAACCACCACAAATAACCAGAATGGCCTGTATTTTGTTCATATTTCATTAGGATATCTGTCTTTTCCTTATTGATTTGCAGGAGTTTTAGAATGTCCTCTAGGTATAATTGTTACATAATTTCCTCTGGAAGGGATTTCATACTTGTGTAAGCGCGGGTCTGGGCTGCTCTCCATATTGACGGCTGGCCCTTGGGCACCACCGAGTGAGTGGCCACACGGGGGTCAGCGAGTGGACTGTGGCCTCTGTGGTACGGGAGCTTCCTGGCCCTGCAGGTCCGCTTCAGGACTCACTCCACCAGCAGGTCCCTGCGGGCCGCAGCCCAGGGTTCTGACGGAGCGTGTGTGCGCCTCGCTGCATACTGTGGGAAATGTCTCACTGCTACTGTGGGTGGCGTTTCCCCCCAAATTCATATTTTGAAGAATTAAGTTCCCCTCTCCCCACCGTGGGACTGTCCTGTAGTGAGGGCCTTAAAGAGGGGGTCCTAAGGGGGGGCCCTGATCTCTTTCTCTCTCTCTCCCCCTCCTGAGCATAAGGGTAGGCCCTCTCCCCCGCTCCCCTGCTCCCTGGCATAATGCTGGGTCCTGCTCTCTCTGCCCCGGGAAGACGCAGCAGGAAGGAGGCCATCTGAGAGTTGGGAACTGGGTAGATGAGCAGTTTGATGTTGAGCTTCTCAGCTGCCAGGAATGTGAGACTCGGAGCCTGGTGGTCGCCCGTCTCTGGTATTGGGAGGGCGGCGCTGACCAGTGCAGCTGCCTGTTGCCGTGTTGCTGAGTCACCTGGGCCGCTGCCTGGCACTGTTCCCCAGAGCTTTGTCCCCGTCTGTCTCATTGGAGCTGCACGGACGCTGGGTCTTTGCATTTCCTTTGTCAGGTGCGGGTGGTATGGTAGTGTTTTTCCTCCTGGCATACCAGCTGTGTTGCATGATGGCGTCCCATAGCTAAGTGGCTTTACAGCTCCAGACAGACTCCCCTGGGGCAGGGGCTGTTCCTGCGGTAACTGCATGACCGCTAGCTGCTGGCAGGTGCGCTTGTAGCCGAGCACACGGGGCAGCCGGCTTCCTGCGGCCCAGGTTTCTCTCCCCCTTGACTGCCTCCATGGACTGACCACGCCTCTGTGATGTCTCTGGAAGTTGCCAGATGGAGACAGAAAGGAAAACAGTGGCTGGACACAGACCCGCTCCCAGCTCTCTGCTGCGTCCTTGTATCTCGGAGCCGGGCCTGGGCTGGGCCTCCCCGCGGGCAGTTTCCTGAGGAGACATTGGCGGCCACGGGCCTAGGGGAGGTGGGACAGCGAGCAGGTGGCGGGCTGTCCTATGTACAGTCCTCAGGTGGGGCTCCCTGCTGTGGGCTCTGAACTCGGACAGGAGTGGCCGGGTGGCTCAGCCCTCCACCGCTGCCCCTCCACCGCTGCCCCTCCACCCGCTGCCCCTCCACCCGCTGCCCGCCGCCCCACGACCCCGTGGACACGGCTTTTGCGGGACATCCCTGCGTGTGCTGGGAAATGTGGGGGGTGGAAATCCTCAAAGGCTCAGGGAGCTTCCACCATTTAAAAGTTGTTTCCTTCCGCCCCCTGAGGGTGGGGGGCGGGGGTGTGTGTATGGAGAACAGAAGCTTTAAGATAGGCTGTTCCCCACAGACGTGGTTCAGAGATGGGGATCATAGCTCACCCAGGCCGGTGCGCAATGCCCGGGGTCATTTCCTATTTCACGTGTGGGTTTCATCCTCTGCTCTTCCAGAGAGTGGTTCCTTTTCACAATTACAGAGCCCATGCACCCGGGTGGCAGCCTGGTGGCCTGGAGGCGGGTGTGGGTGTGGGTGTGGGTGTGGGTGTGGGTGGGGTGGTGCAGGGAAGGTGCTCCCTGAAGCCTGGCCATCAGGCCCTGCTGCCTGAGGTGTTGCCTGGGCCAGCCGTGGGTCCCATGGTGCTTCTGCACAACTAAAAGTTATGTTAACTATCGAATTTTGGGAAACAGGAATCTTCCTTGGGGCTGAGTTCTGAGCCCTCTTCTTTTTTTACTTCACAAACTGAGTAATTCCAAGGCTCAGCATTCTCCAAGCCGGTGTTCAGGTCCCCGAGTCTCCGTTGCCAGGTCCGGACTGGTCCTGTCCACCTTGAGGTGTCCTCGGTGCCTGTCCACCTGGGTCATTGTAACATTATAGTGAGTGTTACAGTCAGGTGAATCCTCCATCATTCTTGTTCTCTTTCAGAATTGCTTTGGCTATCCTATATAATAAAGAGCTAATATGCAAATGGTCGCCATGCCCTCGCGCCCTCGCGCCCTCTTGCTGGGGCTGGGGGACCTGAGGCCATGCCCCCTGCCTTGTGAGGCTTGATGGGGGTTGGGCTGGCTGGGTCTGGGTCTCCTGTGATTTCGAGGCGCGCACGGATGGGCGGGGACTTGACTCTGGGTTCCATGGCGCGCCCCAGACTCTGACAGGAGGGAGATTTCATATACATTTTACTAATTTCTTTCATCTCTGACACTTCTGTTATAGAGAAAGGGCAAATAGCAATATTAAAATATTTCCTCTAACTAATTCCCTTTTAATGTGCACAATTTTGTGCACCGGGCCACTAGTTCTATATTTGCATTTGCATGGCAGTTTTAGAATCAGCACGTCAGTTTCTACAAAAGCGCCTTCTGAGATGCTGTTTAACTTTTGATTTTAAATCATTTCAAACCTGCAGAAAAATTGCAAAAATAGTAATAAGTAGCCCCACTATGCTCTTTACCCAGCTTTACCAGTTTTTATATTTTCCCCCATTTGATTTATGTCCTCAGCGCACATCTGTAATTAACCGTGTGAGAGTATGTTGCATCCATCACACTCCTCTGCCCCTTCGTGCTCCGCTGGGTGCCCCCGAGGTCAGCGCTCTATCCCCCCAGACCCACAGCTTCAGATTCGGCTGTGTCTCTGAGTGGCCACTCATTCTCCGAGCTCTTCCGTTGCCCCGCCGTGCTGTGTGGGTCCCTCCCCCCAGAACAGGACCCCCCGGCCGCCTTAGTCTCAGGTCAGGTGGGATGCACATGGCTCTCTGTCTCAGAGTGGGCAGGGCTGGTTTTTAAAGGTGAAAGCACCAGCTCTGGAATGTCTTACTTTGCGGAGTGCAGTTCACGCTGTTCTGTGGAGCTCATGGCTGTTTGATCAGGAGGCATATAGGTCTGCAGTGTCCTTAGGACATTCTTGTCAAGTATTTTTATCCAGGTGATGCTGGCCTTGTAAGATGAATTAGGAGGTATCCCTTACTCTTCTATTTTCTGAATGAATTTGTGTAAAATTGCTGATGTTCTTCCTAAAATGTTTGACAGAATTCACCAGTTTCTATTATTTGGAGCTAGAGTTTTAATTGTGGGAAGATCTTTTATTTCAACTTCGAGTAAGAGAGATAGGGCTATTCTGAGTTTTTATTTCTGTTGGCACTAATTTTGATGTGTGTGTTTTTCAAGGAATTTGTCATTTTTTCTAAGTTCTTGGATCTGTGTTCATATACTTATTACCTTATAAGTTCATAATACTCACTGCCTTTTACTGTCTGTCAGGGTCTGTGGTGACGTCCTCGTGTGCATTCCTGACGTGGGTAATGTGTGTGTTTTCTGTTTTCCTTAACCAGTTTTTCTAGGTGTTAGCAATATTGTTAGGTTTTTTGAAAAACCATCTTTTGGTTTTATTTATTGATTTTTCTATTGTTTTCTACTTTTATTGATTTCTGCTTTCATCATTAACATTTTCTTATAATTCAGGTTTAATTTTCTTAAGGTGTAAAACCTTATCTAATTTAAGTATTTATAGCTATTAAGTATTAGCAGCTATAAATTCATCTCTAATTACTGTTTTAGCTGCAAGCTATCAAGTTTTTATTTTTTATAATTTATATTTTCACATTCCATTTAAAATTATACTTAATTTTCCTTGTATTTTCTTTTTTGATCTGAAAAGTTTATCTAGAATATGCTATATAATGTCCAAATATTTGGAGAGTTTCTAAATGTATTTTGTTATTGATTTCTAATTAACTTCTGTGTGATCAGAGATTTTATGGTTTTAGTTCTTTTCAACTTATTACTCTGTGGTGAGCATGAGCAGTGGCCATTCCGGGTGAGTGTGAACAGTGGCCTTTCTGAGTGTGAGCGCGTGGTCCTTCTGGGTGCATGTGAGCAGTGGTCCTTCTGGGTGCATGTGAGCAGTGGTCCTTTCTGGGTGCGTGTGAGCATGTGGTCCTTTCTGGGTGAGTGTGAGCATGTGGTCCTTTCTGGGTGCATGTGAGCAGTGGCCTTTCTGAGTGAGTGTGAGCAGTGGCCTTTCTGGGTGAGTGTGAGCATGTGGTCCTTTCTGGGTGCATGTGAGCAGTGGTCCTTTCTGAGTGAGTGTGAGTAGTGGTCCTTTCTGGGTGAGTGTGAGCAGTGGTCCTTTCTGGGTGCATGTGAGCAGTGGTCCTTCTGGGTGCATGTGAGCAGTGGTCCTTTCTGGGTGCATGTGAGCAGTGGCCTTTCTGAGTGAGTGTGAGCAGTGGCCTTTCTGGGTGCACGTGAGCAGTGACCTTTCTGGGTGAGTGTGAGCAGTGGTCCTTTCTGGGTGCACGTGAGCAATGGCCTTTCTGAGTGAGTGTGAGGAGTGGCCTTTCTGGGTGAGTGTGAGCAGTGGCCTTTCTGGGTGCACGTGAGCAGTGGCCTTTCTGGGTGAGTGTGAGCAGTGGTCCTTTCTGGGTGAGTGTGAGCAGTGGTCCTTTCTGGGTGAGTGTGAGGAGTGGCCTTTCTGGGTGAGTGTGAGCAGTGGCCTTTCTGGGTGAGTGTGAGCAGTGGTCCTTTCTGGGTGAGTGTGAGGAGTGGTCCTTTCTGAGTGAGTGTGAGCAGTGGTCCTTTCTGGGTGAGTGTGAGGAGTGGCCTTTCTGGGTGAGTGTGAGCAGTGGCCTTTCTGGGTGAGTGTGAGCAGTGGTCCTTTCTGGGTGAGTGTGAGGAGTGGTCCTTTCTGAGTGAGTGTGAGCAGTGGTCCTTTCTGGGTGAGTGTGAGCAGTGGCCTTTCTGGGTGAGTGTGAGTAGTGGTCCTTTCTGAGTGAGTGTGAGCAGTGGTCCTTTCTGGGTGAGTGTGAGCAGTGGCCTTTCTGGGTGAGTGTGAGCAGTGGCCTTTCTGGGTGAGTGTGAGCAGTGGCCTTTCTGGGTGAGTGTGAGCAGTGGTCCTTCTGGGTGCGGTTCCGCTGCCCTGAAATGGTTGTGCCCGTTGGTGTGCTGTCCTGCAAAACTCCTGTCGCTCCTGGGTGGGGACTGTTGCCCCCATTGACTCTTCACTAATTTTTCCCCTAATTGAATTCATTGCTGAGAGGCAAGTGTTGAAATTTCCGGCTGTAATTGTGGGTGTTTCTGAGTTGTCCTCTAGTTCTGTCCGTCCTTGCTTATGTGTCAGCTCCGGTGTGAGTTGCATTCACGTGTACATCTTTTTGGTGAGACCCTTTCTTTGAAAGGTGTTTGTGCTGATGATGGAATTCCAGCTCACGGTGTATTTTCTCTGCGAGTGCAGGGCAGCTGTCATTCCCTGGTCTTCTGTTTTCACTGTTCCACCATTTGTCAAGTCCCCTGTTTCTATTTATCCTGTTTCAGCAAGTCGGCTGTGATGTGAGTCAGTGTGGTTTTCTCTGTACGTAGCTTGCTTGCTTTTCACTGGCGTTCCTTGGCCAGTGTGTCACTGTTTTAATCCGATTTGGAAGACGTGTGGCCATTATTTCTGCACGCTGTTTTCCTGCTTGCTCGCACCTCTCCTCTCTCGCTGGGGTTTGACTGCGCAGAGGTTAGACCCCTGTGTCTCCCACAGCTCACCGGGCTCTGCGCATTTTCTGTAAATCCTTCTGTCTCTTAGTTCCAGTTTGGAAATTGTCTGTTGACCTGTCAAGCTACTGCTTTTTTTCTGTCTTCTCCACTCTGTAGTTAACACCATGCTTTATTGGAGATGTTTTTCATTTCTTGCCTTTGCTTCTTTCACAGTTTCCATCTCCCCACAACTCTCACCTTTGCCCACGCATTGTTTTCCATACTTGCAGTTCCTTGCAGTCTGGTCTGCGGAGCCTGACATCTCCGCCATATTTGGGTTGATTTCTCTTGGCCATGGGTTACATTTTGCTGTTTTTTCATGTGTCTGGTAATTTCTTATCGTATACAGGACATTGTGGTTTATACGCTAGATTTCACCTTCCTCTGAAGAGTGTTTTGCTATAGCAGCCTATTAGGTTACTGTCAGGTCACCTGCAGCTGATGGAGTTTAGCTTCAGACTTGGTCAAAGTGATTTATTTCCGTTTATTCTCTGTGCTTTTGCTGTGCCTCCTCTCCCACACCCTCACCCACACCCACACCCACACCCTCACCCACACCCACACCCACACCCTCACCCACACCCACACCCACACCCACACCCTCCAACTCATCTGAACTATGGCTTCCTCTCGTCATTCACCTACCTTAGACATTCCCTTTCATAATAACAATTATGAAATGGTTTTACCACTTTTAACAAAACAATGAGGGGGAATGTTAACTTCCGCCACAACGTGCAACTACATCTGAATTTTGACACTGAGTACTTTTCAACCTCAAAGGAGCCTGACTTTCCGTTAAGGGTCGTTCATTATTGATATCCATGAATTTTCTAAGCTTTTCTTGAAACTAACTTTTCTGTTTACACAAGCTGGGGAGACGGTTGGCAGTCAGCCCGCCGTGTCCTCGTCCCTCCTGAAGGACATCCTGTCACACACGATGGCCTTGCCTCTGTCCGGGCACCCTCCTCTCCTGTGGCTGTGTCCTGCACCACCTGGTAGCTTTCCTCCTATGAACTGATGTGTGCGTTTCTTCCTCACCTGTCAGTAGACCCTGGGTCAGTGCCTTGGGCGTGTAGATTTCCAGACCTGATCTCGTAGCTTGTTGTTCTGGAGTTGGTGAGCGTGTACCCTGTGGCTGACGGATTGATCGATGGCGCTCTGCCCAGAGCTTTTCTGTGGCTCCCGAGGGACTGGTCTCACAGATGCTCTTCAGCTCTCACCTCCCAGAGTTCCCAGATGCACCCGGTAAAGAGAAAGCATAATTCCATGTGAAAATGTCAAGTAATTCCCACTTGTTTTCTTAAAATTTAATAACCTGAAGGATCTCATTTTCCAACTATTATTTATGTTTTGGACATTTTGTAAAACTCAGATTGGAAGCCCACTTGGATGAGTAAGCTGTGGACCAGCCTTGAGCCCCTTTTCAGCCTGGGGCACCTGAGCAGCAGGTGCCCACCCAGGGAGGAGCCCACCCAGGGAGGAGCCCATCAGGGAGGAGCCCACCCAGGGAGGGGCCCATCAGGGAGGGACCCACCCAGGGAGGAGCCCACCCAGGGAGGGGCCCATCAGGGAGGGGCCCATCCAGGGAGGGGCCCATCAGGGAGGGACCCACCCAGGGAGGGGCCCACAGTGAGGGAATAGGTTTCCATTTCTTGACTCTTGAAGCAGAGAGAAGTTGTCAGTCTTCCTGGGATGCCCCATGGGTCTGACTGGATGGAACCTCGTACCCTGGGTGTAGGTGATGAACCTCCTCAGGATTTTCCCGGTAGAGCAGGCATGTGCCCTGCACCCAACCCGCACACCGATGCCTAGCGCACTCGCCGGCAGAGTTGGCGGCCCTGTGTGGGTGTGTTAGCACACGCGCTTGCCTGTGTAATCTGTAGTTAAGGAACCCTTGGCCCACAGCAGTGATGGTCGTGAACTGGATGGCGGGCTCCTGCCTCTTGTTGACCCAGAATCTCCTGACCTCAATGATTTTTGGCTCCAGATAGTTTTCTTTGGAATATTTTCTTCATGGACAGAGAAGACAGCAGAAGGGAGAGTCACTGGGGCAGAGGCCCTGGGTGCCCATCCCTCCCTGTCTCCACCCTGAGAGAGCCCGCAGGTTAAGGTGGACACAGCACGGGTTCCGTGGGGTCGTTGACGTCAGTGTGGGGTGCAGTGACAGGTGTTGTTACCCTGAGGGGCAAGTGGCAGCTTTGCTTGAAAACAAGCAACGTAGTGACAGGCCTGAGCCCTTGGGTGAAGCTTGCCCTCGAGCCCCAGCCCCGCTCCTTCCCTCGCAGCAGCGGCCGCCCCTGTGTGGGCTGTGGCTGCGTCCCTGGCTCCTTGAGCATCCGAGGACGACTTTCACCGCGTCGGTGCCCTCAGTGCGACCTCGTCAGCTGGGGCAACCTGCACGGTCGTTCCACAGAGAACAACTTAAGACTAACCGGGTTTCGGAAGGCCCGATGGCAGGGGAGGGGGCTTTGGGAGTTTCCCTTTCTGTCCCCCCCATTTAGACACATGCCTGCTGTCCACACGGCAGGGACAAGGCTGTGCGTCACCTCCCGGAGAAAACGCTGTGAGGGCCAAGCCTCTTGCAATCCCCCCATGGCTCCCTCCATTTCCCAGTTTCCGCTCTGCAGCGAAGGGTAGAGGAGCTTCCCACCAGCATCGTCCTCACAAGCGCCTTCTGGGGCCGCGGTGTCCGTGTCCGGGGAGGGCGTGCACACCGCTCTCTGACGAAACGTGTTCGAGTGGAGCTGTCTCTGTATTTGGGCGTGGACATGAACATGTTCCCTCTCAGATTCCAATTCACACTCAGTGCACCCTGCCCCCCTTAAAGATGCGCGGTTTTAATCAAATTAATAGACTTTATTTTTTCGAGAAGTTTTAGGTTTGCAGAAGAGTTGAACATACAGTACAGAGTATTCTCATGTGGCCCCTCATCCGCACACCCAGTTCCCCCATTAGTGACATCCTGCCTCATGTCCGCATCGCTGAGCAGCTGATGCAGTGTTCCTGACTGGGTCTGGCACACTCACTGTCCCCATCGCTGAGCAGCTGATGCAGTGTTCCTGACTGGGTCTGGCACACTCACTGTCCCCATCGCTGAGCAGCTGATACAATGTTCCTGACTGGGTCTGGCACGCTCACTGTCCCCATCGCTGAGCAGCTGATGCAGTGTTCCTGACTGGGTCTGGCACACTCACTGTCCCCATCGCTGAGAGCTGATGCAGTGTTCCTGACTGGGTCTGGCACACTCACTGTCCCCATCGCTGAGCAGCTGATGCAGTGTTCCTGACTGCAGTCTAACACACCCACTGTCCCCATTGCTGAGCAGCTGATACAATGTTCCTGACTGGGTCTGTCACACTCACTGTCCCCATCGCTGAGCAGCTGATGCAGTGTTCCTGACTGGGTCTGGCACGCTCACTGTCCCCATCGCTGAGCAGCTGATGCAGTGTTCCTGACTGGGTCTGGCACACTCACTGTCCCCATTGCTGAGAGTTGATGCAGTGTTCCTGACTGGGTCTGGCACACTCACTGTCTCCATCGCTGAGCAGCTGATGCAGTGTTCCTGACTGGGTCTGGCACACTCACTGTCCCCATCGCTGAGCAGCTGATGCAGTGTTCCTGACTGGGTCTGGCACACTCACTGTCCCCATCGCTGAGAGCTGATGCAGTGTTCCTGACTGCAGTCTAACACACCCACTGTCCCCATTGCTGAGAGCTGATACAATGTTCCTGACTGGGTCTGGCACACTCACTGTCCCCATCGCTGAGAGCTGATGCAGTGTTCCTGACTGCAGTCTAACACACCCACTGTCCCCATTGCTGAGAGCTGATACAATGTTCCTGACTGGGTCTGGCACACTCACTGTCCCCATCGCTGAGCAGCTGATGCAGTGTTCCTGACTGCAGTCTAACACACCCACTGTCCCCATTGCTGAGAGCTGATACAATGTTCCTGACTGGGTCTGGCACACCCACTGTCCCCATCGCTGAGCAGCTGATACAATGTTCCTGACTGGGTCTGGCACACTCACTGTCCGCATCGCTGAGAGCTGATGCAGTGTTCCTGACTGGGTCTGGCACACCCACTGTCCCCATCGCTGAGAGTTGATGCAGTGTTCCTGACTGGGTCTGGCACACTCACTGTCCCCATCGCTGAGAGCTGATGCAGTGTTCCTGACTGGGTCTGGCACACTCACTGTCCCCATCGCTGAGAGCTGATACAGTGTTCCTGACTGGGTCTGTCACACTCACTGTCCCCATCGCTGAGCAGCTGATACAATGTTCCTGACTGGGTCTGTCACACTCACTGTCCCCATCGCTGAGCAGCTGATGCAGTGTTCCTGACTGGGTCTGGCACGCTCACTGTCCCCATCGCTGAGCAGCTGATGCAGTGTTCCTGACTGGGTCTGGCACACTCACTGTCCCCATTGCTGAGAGTTGATGCAGTGTTCCTGACTGGGTCTGGCACACTCACTGTCTCCATCGCTGAGCAGCTGATGCAGTGTTCCTGACTGGGTCTGGCACACTCACTGTCCCCATCGCTGAGCAGCTGATGCAGTGTTCCTGACTGGGTCTGGCACACTCACTGTCCCCATCGCTGAGAGCTGATGCAGTGTTCCTGACTGGGTCTGGCACACTCACTGTCCCCATCGCTGAGCAGCTGATGCAGTGTTCCTGACTGCAGTCTAACACACCCACTGTCCCCATTGCTGAGAGCTGATACAATGTTCCTGACTGGGTCTGGCACACCCACTGTCCCCATCGCTGAGCAGCTGATACAATGTTCCTGACTGGGTCTGGCACACTCACTGTCCGCATCGCTGAGAGCTGATGCAGTGTTCCTGACTGGGTCTGGCACACCCACTGTCCCCATCGCTGAGAGTTGATGCAGTGTTCCTGACTGGGTCTGGCACACTCACTGTCCCCATCGCTGAGAGCTGATGCAGTGTTCCTGACTGGGTCTGGCACACTCACTGTCCGCATCGCTGAGAGCTGATGCAGTGTTCCTGACTGGGTCTGGCACACTCACTGTCCCCATCGCTGAGCAGCTGATGCAGTGTTCCTGACTGGGTCTGGCACACCCACTGTCCCCATCGCTGAGAGTTGATGCAGTGTTCCTGACTGGGTCTGGCACACTCACTGTCCCCATCGCTGAGAGCTGATGCAGTGTTCCTGACTGGGTCTGGCACACTCACTGAGGTACACTGGGTGCATAGTCTAGACTGGCTTTCTGTGCTGTGGGGTTTTGCCCACCATTACAGTGTCATACAGACTCACTGCACTGTCTTAACATTCCCTGTGCTCTGCCTCTGCGTCCCTGGCAACCACTGGGTTTTACTGTCTCTGTGGTTTCGCCTTTTCCAGAATGTTCTGTGGTTGGAAGCATCCAGGACACAGCCTTTTCAGAGCGGCTGCTTTCACTTTGCCATACGCATGTAAGGTCCGCCAGGCCGTGTCTTTGTCGCTGAGTAATATCGGCTGTGTGGCTGGGCCTGCGGAAGGGCATCTCGGAGGCTCCCGCGGTTTAGCGTTCTGGGTAAAGCGGCTGTAAACCTCGGCGCGGGGTTTGTGTGGCCGTGAGCTCTCCATTCATTTGGGTAATTACAAGGAAGAAGATGGCTGGACCCTAAGATGCCAGATTTAAAAGGGAAAATTCTCGGGGGCGCCAGCAGCTTCTGGTGCGCTTACCAGCGGTGTGTTTGCCCAGAGACGACGACCACGAGGACGGGTTCTGCCAGCCGTACCGGGGCATCGCCTGCGCGCGCTTCATCGGGAACCGGACCATCTATGTGGACTCGCTGCAGATGCAGGGGGAGATCGAGAACCGGATCACAGGTAGGACAGCCTGTCCCTGCCAGCCCGCGGCTCCATGGCTCCTGCCACAGAAAGGGGCCTTTTTAGAAGCAATGGCCGCCGTGTTTGCCCTGAAATGCTCCTCCTGCGAGTGTGTCTGAGCTAGTGCGTGTGGGCGGCGGAGAGTGGGTTTCTAACACCCGCTGGGGGTGGGGGGCGGGGAGTCCTGCCGTCCCGGCCTCACGGCCTCGCTCTGTCATGAGCTCTCAGGCAGAAACCCACGCAGGTGCCATTGAAATGCCCTCCACACTTAGGCCAACTCTGGCCTTGCCTTTACCCTCAGCCTGTAGGGTCTAAGGTCATGGTCACAGAAGGGTCTGCCTGGCCGTCGTTCCAGAGCCCCCCGAGGACAGGGCCAGGGTGGGACCTGCAGCGTCCTTGGCAGCGCCATCTTGGTCCGGTGGTGAGAATGGTTTGAAAACCTTACTGTCTCTCATTGGAGAAGTTTTTATGCCATTTAAAGCAGCACTTCCCAACCTTTTGACCACAACACACAGTAAAAGGTATACTTTGCATCTTGACTTAGCGTGCGCACACATGTATTTTGGAGTCGAAATGTGTTACAGGAGACAGCAGTCACCCTTATAAAAGCAGTGCACTTAGAGAATTTTCCCTTCAGTTTTATTTCATTAAAAGTTGGGCCCCTGCCGGTGTGGCTCAGTGGTGGAGCATCGACCCAGGCACCCAGAGGTCACCCCTTCGATTCCCAGTCAGGGCACATGCCCAGCTTGCAGGCTCGATCCCCAATAGGGAGCATACAGGAGGCAACCAATCAGTGTTTCTCTCTCATCCATGTTTCTCTCTCTCTCCTTCTCCCTTCTCTATCTAAAAGTCAATAAAACATTAAAAAAAATGAAAAAGTTGATCACACCCTTAATATGAACCCAGCACCCTGACACCCTCTGTTCTAATTCTTTTTTGAAATGCCAGCCCCGACTCCAGAGTTAATTTTACAGTCCACTGGTTGGCAAACACTGACTCAAGGCCCCTCGGTTATTTCTTCAGGAATCGTTTAAAGAATTAAGCAGCACGGCCATCTAATCAGACTGACCTGCCATATAGCAGCTTTAGGTAAAGGTTTAGGACGGGGATTCTCCGGATGCGTGGGTTTACGAAAGGGTAAATTGGAGGGCGCTCTAGCCTGCCTGCCCCGGCAGCACTCGGCGTGGTGCTCCGTCTGGAGAGCGTGCTCCACAGAACCGGTCCCGGGACTCGGGCTCCCCACGAGTGGGCTCCAAGGAACCTTCTGGGTGCGTGCAGGGCGCGGGTGAGAGTAGCCAGGACCGGAGTTGTTCGATGTCCCAGCACCTGGAACCACACTTTCAGAAATGAGCCCTCACTTGAGATGTCTGGGGGGCGGGGGGAGGGAAGATCCTACAGGAGTCAGCCGGGACAGCCTATGGCCCCTCACCCCGAGAGAAATGCCAGGTTTGCTTTCTCGGGCAGCTGCCCTCCAGGCAGCACCAGCTCCGCAGGATGGGGCTGAGCTGTGCACACCTGGCTCTGGGCCAGTCTCTGTTCCTAACTCACATCGGCCAGAAGTGACCAGGAGGGCGGAGGGCGGCGTCACCGCACAGCGCACGGGGTCTGGCAGGAGCCAGTGCCCTGCGTGGACACAGCTGTTGCCTCAACCTGTGGGCTGTTCTTCACTTGCTGTTTTACAGGCTCCGTGTGGGCTTTCATTCCCCATGGGGTCTCCACAAACCACTTGACACGGGTCCAGGAAGGGGCTGCATGACGGGCTTTCCTACAGTAAATACCTGGGCAGGGCCCAGCACTCTGGCCCGGAGCCTGCCCTGGTGCCTGGTCCCTCTCCTGGGGTAACGGGCCAGCAGCGCTGCCTGCTGGGCAAACGGGGCACTACAAGTGGGTGGAGCTGGGGCAGCCCCGGGACTAAATTCCCACAGCCCCGCGGGTGTGTAGGGAAGGGGGCCTCTCTCTCTTTTGCTGTCCAAGGTCAGGTCCTTATCGGCAGGTCCTTTGCAGGTCAAGGTGGGTGGACCTCTGGCTGGTGCCTGCCTTTGGGCCCCGAGTGTGGCAGCCTCCCCTCCAGCCCCCGTTCCTCCATGCCAGGCGTCAAGTTCTTCCCCTGGACTGCTTCGGCCCCATCACTCCATCCTGGCACACCTGCAGACCCCCTTGGAGGGCTGCTTCTCTGCTCCTCCTCCTCACAGACCTCGCCCTGTGCAAGCCCGCCCTCTGCCACGCCTCCCCTCGCTGCCAGCACCCCTGCCCTAGGCATCCCCTTCCTCTGCTGCTCCGGCGCCCGCTCCTGCGCTGCATTGCCCAGGGCTGCTGACCGGTATAGGGCTCGCTCCCCTCTGTCCCACGAAGGCCTCCCTGGCTGCTGTGATCTTGCCGGCGGGCTGGATGCTGGGAGAGAGGCCTGGCCCTGACACCTCCCCCCCAGCCTCTCCTAGTAGAAGCCGCCCCCCCCCCCCCCCCAGGCCTCATGGCGCGGCTGGCACTCCACTCGCAGAGCCCAGGTTCTAGCAGGGCCCACCCAAGGACGTGGCCCCTGGGTCCGCAGTGGGCGCTTCCTGTCACGAAGCAGCACCAGCTGGATGGGGTCCTGGGCCTAGTTTCCCTCCCTTTTTGTTCTACTTTTGCTGCTTGTAAGTGTAGCCTAGAACCTTCTGTCTGGTTCAGATCAGGGCGGCTCGTTGTTCCCCGGGCTCAGCCCCTGTGAGAGCCTCGGGGAGTGAAGATGGGGCGGGCGCCGGCGGGCAGGGTGGAGGGGCGCCGGCGGGCAGGGCAGGGACACCCCCTGACGGCCTCCTGCTTCCGCAGCCGCCTTCACCATGATCGGCACCTCCACGCACCTGTCGGACCAGTGCTCCCAGTTTGCCATTCCGTCCTTCTGCCACTTCGTGTTCCCGCTGTGCGACGCGCGGTCCCGGGCGCCCAAGCCGCGCGAGCTGTGCCGCGACGAGTGCGAGGTGCTGGAGAGCGACCTGTGCCGCCAGGAGTACACCATCGCGCGCTCCAACCCGCTCATCCTCATGCGGCTGCAGCTGCCCAAGTGCGAGGCGCTGCCCATGCCCGACAGCCCCGCCGCCGCCGACTGCATGCGCATCGGCATCCCAGCCGAGCGGCTGGGCCGCTGTGAGTCCCGGCCCGGGCCCCTCCTTCCCGTAGGGCCTGCGGGAGGGCTCCCGAGCAGGGTACCGGGCAGCCCGGGCCACGCCGCGCTGGCCCTGCCTGTCCTGGGGACACCAGGAAGTCACCACCTCCGCGAGGCTCAGACGCCGTTCCCTGCGGCGGAGTGATCTGCCTGCCAGCCGGCCGCAGGGCACCAGGGCACAGGCTGGTTCCTTCCTCAGGCCAGGGCTCCCCGAGTGGGCGGGGCTCCTGACACCGGAGCCTGCTCGCTGGCCTGCTGCGCTCCCCAATCCTGGCTGCAGGGCTTACTCGGTGCGACGTCGGACAAGTTGCTTAAACATCCTTCCACCTGTTACATGCCAATAGTAACTCCTAACCCCAGGCCTGGCTGGGAGAGGGGGGTCTCCCCCACCCCAGGCGGAGCTGAGCCCGTGCTCCCTGGTGAGGGGTCTGAGGATGGCCAGCTGGCAGCCCCTCTCCTGCACAGTTTAGCTTTGCTTCCAGAGCCGGTGAACACGAGGCTGGCTGAGCTCATGCTGGGGGGGGGGGGGGGGGGGGCGGTGCCGGGTGTGGGCCCCAAAGTTGGTTCCAGGGTCATGGGATCACTTCTGGCAACTTTCCTTCCCCCTGGTGCACCCCAGCTGAATGAGTGAATTTGGGGCTTTGTTAAATTATTTTTAATATACAAGCCTCTGGTCCTTGGAGACCCCAGTTTGAGTGCCTGCAGGCAGACTGGCTCGGTCCTAAAGCCTGAGGTGCTCTCCCTGAGCGGGGCTGCTGCTCTCAATCGGCTCCTAACCTCTCTCCCCTCTCAGACCATCAGTGCTACAACGGCTCGGGCACGGACTACCGAGGGACGGCGAGCACCACCAAGTCAGGGCACCAGTGCCAGCCGTGGGCTCTGCAGCACCCCCACAGCCACCACCTGAGCAGTGCAGACTTCCCGGAGCTCGGCGGGGGGCACGCCTACTGCCGGAACCCCGGAGGGCAGATGGAAGGCCCCTGGTGCTTCACGAAGAATAAGAACGTGCCCATGGAGCTGTGCGACGTGCCCCCGTGCAGTAGGTTCTCTCTGTTGCGTGCACTTGGTTTGCCCTGGCCCAGGGGCTAGTGCTGTCACCGCCCCCTCCATGGCCACGATCGCTTGTTTTATGTAAAACTGTTGCTGGTTATAAAAGTAATAGCTGGTCATTATAGCACGTTTTACATCATAGAAAAGTCTGAAGAGTCATGTGCAAATCACCCCTAATTTCCTCACTGTTTGCATTTGGCTCCTGTCAGCCCTTTTCCTGTGCATGGTCCTGGGACATTCAGTTTGCATCTTGCTTCTCCATCAACATTATTACGTGGCATTTCCCAGTGTTAGCGGGGCCCCGGGAGGCAGCTCCTCGCCGGGGTCTGACCCGGCCCTGCCTGGCCTCCCCAGCTCCCACGCAGCTCAGCAGAATGAGAGAAAATTAGAACCTGTATCCCTTACCCACTGGCCCTGCAGTTTCTCTGTTGGATTATGAGGAGGAGAAGACCTTGGCATTAACGGTTGCAAACTCTGCAAACATTATCCCGTATTCCCACCTTTCCTCCCACCAGCTCCACTCGGTTGGAACCCTGTGATTGGGCTGCTCCTGAGCTTTCCATTTTGGAGCCTGGAGTAGAGGGTTGGAGGGAAATCACCAGGGGAAGACTGATCGAGAGGCAGTGGGTGAAGCACACCGCGGCTCACCAGCCGCCCAGAAGCCTCTGCCAGCAGCGGTGAGGCTGGCCTGCCTCCAGCCTGCAGCGATGGCGGGGCCCGCCTCCAGCCTGCAGCGATGGCGGGGCCTGCCTCCAGCCTGCATACTGCGCTGCGGGTCCAGACCTGGCACGCCCACCGCTTGGCCGCTCAGCACATCTTCAGCAGCATGTTCACTTCAGAGTAAACGTCAGGCGTGGAGATGTCAGTTAGATTACCGCACAGCTACGCTGTGAGGGCTACAGGGTCTGAGTGTCCTGCAAGGATGTGCATGATTGGTTCAGGAGCAGGAGCAAGTTGCAGGCCATTAGCTGTGTTCTGTCCCTCCCCCGTCTTACCTCCTTTCTCTTCCCTTTCTGTTTTCAGAAAAACAAAAAGAAAGAAAGCTCTGTGTGTGTGTGCATGCATGTATGTGTGCGTGTGTGTGTGCATGCTTGCACATGCACATAAGCCCTATATTTCAGGGTGAAGTTTGGGGAAGATGCTCATCAAACTTTTAGCAGTGATTTCCCATGACTTACAGATACATTAAAATATAAAACGTTTTTATAATGAGTAGTTATTACTTTTGTAGTTACAACAAAATCAAAACATAAAGGAAAAAAATGCATGTTCTTTGACCCAGCAATCGCAGGGATCTTATATTGCAGAAATATTTGTAGCTAGAGGGCAGAAATGCCAGGATATTTGTTACAGAATTACTTGTAATGGCTGAATAAGCAGCAGACAAGTTGTTTGCCTGTAGGGGCTGGTGGTACACAGGCTAATGCATGGCCACTAGGGGGCGCCCGGAGCTGTCTGTCCTGAGAGCAGCGCCAGGTCCATTTTTCTGCCACAAAACCAGAAGCGGGATGCGGACGATGTGACTCTATGAACTCAAACTTCTATTTTATGAAACGGACGCTTCTATGTATAAAAATAGTTGAATATTGTTATTCCATGTTCAACTTAAAGTCAGGGGGACAGCAACCTCTTGGCCGTGGCATAGCCTTTGGTGACGTGGGCTGTTAGGACTAGTACAGCTGTTAACACGCATGGCTGGTTGTGATTTTATTTGTTTGTTTATTTTGTTAATCCTCTCCGAGGATATTCTCCCCATTGATCTTTAAGGAGAGTAGATGCGGGGAGGGATTGGTTGCCTCCTGCACACACCGACTGGGACCAGGGGTCGAGCCTGCCACTGAGGTACGTGCCCCTGACCAGGCTCAAACCCCAGATCCCTCAGCCTGTGGGCCGGCACTCTAACCACTGAGCCACACCGGCTGTAATTTTAAAAAGATAACGATAAGATAAATGTCATGCTCGCGTTTGGGCGGGCTCACACCTCTGACGGTGGCCTGAGGCTGTGGGTGCTCCCCGAGCCCTGGTGATGAAAATTGAGTTGCACTGCCCGGGGCTTCTAGACCACCTGCTCCCGGAGGCCCGGAGCGGCCTGTGTGGCCTTATTTCATTTGGGAGCCCGGAGGCCAGGCCGGGTCTGGGACACAGCTGTGTGACTGTAGTGGCGGTAGAGGTGGGTTAGCTCCTCCAGAGACTGTGTTGGCCAGAAACTGCTTGTCACCTTTCAGGTGGAGAGCTCATTGTCCACTCGTCACAGGCACCACGCCCATGTGCAAACTCTAGGGCCGCTGCTCCTGGCCCTGCAGCGGGGGCAGAGTGCAGCTCCCCTCCTGGCCCTGCAGGATGGCGCTTCCGGATTCTGTGCCCCTGCTGCCTGGGTCCCTGGTTGGTCGGTGCCACTTAAATGCTCTTCTAGTCATTGTCCTAAGAGAACATACTGATATTAAAAAATGTGGCCCCTCCTAGTGTACGGGATGAAGAACAGGTCATTTCTAATCCCAGTCCTGAGCTTCCTTCACTAAGGACATGGGTTCATGAACATGAACCTGGCCGCAGCTGTCTCCAGGGGGGTGCGCAGGAAAAGCGGGGGCGGGAGCTGGGAGCCACCTGTCGGTGCCCGCATTCCCATTGCTCCCAGGGGTGGCTCAGGGCCCATTCCGCAGTGTAGTGTGCATCGCCCTTGCTTTTCAGGCTGGGCTGTAATTTTGTCCTTTGTGCAGCTGACCCGATACCCTCATGTGCTTAAATGTTGCAGTTGGAGGTGGGGGGGGGGGCTGTTAAAGGCGATGTTTTCTGAAGCTCACGGATGCCTTGCCGCCCACAGGCCCCCAGGACGGCAGCAGGATGGGCATCCTGTACATCCTGGTGCCCAGCATCGCCATCCCCCTGGTGGTCGCCTGCCTCTTCTTCCTGGTCTGCATGTGCCGCAACAAGCAGAAGGCGTCGGCCGCTGCGCCCCCGCGCCGGCAGCTGATGGCGTCGCCCAGCCAGGACGTGGAGCTGCCCCTCATGGGCCCGCACAAGCAGGTCTCCCCGCCCCTCTGCCTGCCGCCGGCTTTCTTGCCGAGCTCCACGCTCCACACTTACCTCTTCCACTGCCTTTCATTCTGTTGTTTCTTCTCTGAAACATGCCAGCACGTTGGTGGCCTTGGAGAATGCGTAGTGGGCGTTGGAACTCCCGTCCTGGCAGCGGGCTGCGCCCTCGGCCCGAGCCCACTGAGCCGCCCTCACACGAGAGCTTCCGCTGTGCCCACCGAGCACCAGAAGGCTTGGCAGGGCCCCACCACCTGAGGTCAAAATGGCATTTTTAAGGGGCTGGGCCTGCTTCCCGCTCAGTTGGGGTGTGGTTGGTTTGCTTGGGTGCGTGTGATTTTCAGCGAAGGATGGCACCAACTGTCTTTTTTTTTAAAATATATTTTATTGATTTTTTACAGAGAGGAAGGGAGAGGGATAGAGAGTTAGAAACATCGATCAGCTGCCTCCTGCACACTCCCTACTGGGGATGTGCCCGCAACCAAGGTACATGCCCTTGACCGGAATCGAACCTGGGACCCTTGAGTCCGCAGGCTGACGCTCTATCCACTGAGCCAAATCAGTTAGGGCTGGAGCCAACAGTCTTGTAGAGGAAGTGGGGACAGTCCCCACCCCAGTGGGTCAGGATGGTGAGGACCAAAAGCAGTGCCAGTCTCTCCCTGGTGCTTGGCCGCTCCACCTTGGGGGGCCGCGGACTCTGAAGGGGAGGGGCTCCTTCAGCTCTGTTTCCAGGGGCCATGTAGTGCTCAGGGCAGGAGTGGGTGGCTGGACCGCAAGGGGGACATGGAGTCCCTTGGGGCCAGGGAAGCTCCCAGAAGGATGGGGGCCAGACACAGAAGGGCGAGAACCGTAGAAGCTGAGGTGCAGGTTCGCATGGATTTCACTCACGTGGTGCGTCCGTGGAAAATTACCTAATTGAGAGGCAGCACCAGGAGAGCAGCCGGGCGGGCTCTGAAAGTGCAGAGGTCACTGCCCACGGGGGCTGGAGAGAGAGCCAGGTCTCCCCGGGTGAGGGACGCCTGCGCTCGGCTTGGTTAGCACGCAGCGAACAGGTGTGCACGCACCGCTGCCTGGTGCTCCGCGGCTCTCGGGGCATCCTTTGCAGCCTGATGGGGATCCGTGGAAGGTTTCAGGCAGCTGGTGCCAGGAGGGCGTGCTTAAGAGCAGAGAGCAGTGTGGGGGCAGGGAGCCAGGAGCAGGCAGGGGAGCAGGTGCCCCCCAGCCCCCAGAACTCCCCTCCTCCCTCGGGTTGCAGTGGCAGGAACGTCTCACCGGCTTCTCTTCCTGCAGGCCAAGCTCAAGGAGATCAGCCTGTCCTCCGTGAGGTTCATGGAGGAGCTCGGGGAGGACCGCTTCGGGAAGGCGTACCGAGGTCGCCTGCTGGGCCCCGCGCCCGGGGAGCCCGCCCAGGCCGTGGCCATCAAAACGCTGAAGGACAAGGCGGAGGGGCCGCTGCGGGAGGAGTTCCGGCACGAGGCCTTGCTGCGTGCGCGCCTGCAGCACCCCAACCTCGTCTGCCTGCTGGGCGTGGTGACCCAGGGCCAGCCGCTCAGCATGGTCTTCAGCTACTGCCCGCAGGGCGACCTCCACGAGTTCCTGGTCATGCGCTCGCCGCACTCCGACGTGGGCAGCACGGACGACGACCGCACGGTGAAGTCGGCCCTGGAGCCGCCCGACTTCGTGCACGTGGTGGCGCAGATCGCGGCCGGCATGGAGTACCTGTCCAGCCACCACGTGGTGCACAAGGACCTGGCCACCCGCAACGTGCTCGTGGACGACAAGCTGAGCGTGAAGATCTCGGACCTGGGGCTGTTCCGCGAGGTGTACTCGGCCGACTACTACCAGCTGCTGGGCAGCGCGCTGCTGCCGGTGCGCTGGATGTCGCCCGAGGCCATCCTGTACGGCAAGTTCTCCGTGGACTCGGACATCTGGGCCTACGGTGTGGTCCTGTGGGAGGTGTTCAGCTACGGCCTGCAGCCCTACTGCGGGCACTCCAACCAGGACGTGGTGGAGCTGGTGCGCGGCCGGCAGCTGCTGCCCTGCCCCGACGACTGCCCCGCCTGGGTGTACGCCCTGATGGTTGAGTGCTGGAGCGAGTTCCCCGGCCGGCGGCCGCGCTTCAAGGACATCCACAGCCGGCTCCGCGCCTGGGGCGGCCTGTCCGCCTACACCAGCTCCGCGCAGACCTCGGGCGCCAGCAACGCCACGCAGACCAGCTCGCTGAGCACCAGCCCCGTCAGTGTCAGCAACGCCCGCTACGGGGTCCCCAAGCCCAAGGCTCCGCCCTTCCCGCAGCCGCAGTTCATCCCCGTGAAGGGCCCCATCCGGCCCCTGGGACCCCCTCCTCAGCTCTACATCCCCGTCAATGGCTACCAGCCCGTGCCGGCCTACGGGGCCTACCTGCCCAACTTCTACCCCGTCCAGATCCCCCTGCAGATGGCCCCGCAGCAGGTGCCTGCCCAAATGGTGCCCAAGCCCGGCTCGCACCACAGCGGCAGCGGCTCCACCAGCACCGGCTATGTGACCACCGCGCCTTCCAACACGTCCGTGGCCGAGCGCGCGGCGCTGCTGGCAGAGGGCGCGGAGGACACGCGGGACGGCCCTGAGGACGGCGCCCAGAGCCCCGTGCCCGAGGCCGCGGAGGAGGAGGACGGCTCCGTCCCGGAGACCGAGCTGCTGGGGGACAGTGACCCTCTGCAGGTGGAGGAGGCCGAGGCCCAGCTGGAAGCCTGAGGGTCAGGACTGCGGGGCTCGCTCGTGGGAAACTTCAGCCACTCGAGAAGTGAGCCCCAGCGCCCCGCCCGGGCTGGTTGGCGCCCCGCCAGGTGAAGTCACTCCGCCGCGCGCTCTGCCCAGAGCTGCGCTGTGGCCACCCTTGGGCTTTGAGCCTGTGGCGCCGGGTGAACGGTGACGCCAGGTCGTCTGCATTTTCCCGAGGAGGGGTCGCGGGCATTGCCCGTGCTCTGAAGGGAATGGGTGGCGTCTGCCCACCTTGTTGCATGTGGATCCAGTGTTGCAAAACTTCGCGACAGGCCTGGCCAGGCAGCCGGCTGGTGGCGGATGGAGGAGCTGCTTTCTCGCCGCTGCCCGCCAGTTTTAGCCCCTTCAGCCCCGAGAGTAGCGGGAACAGGGCGCTGCCTCCCCGCCAGGCCTGGTGAGCAAGGCTTCTGGAACCGGAGTCCCATTTTAAAACACAACGTGCCTTAAAAAACCAACGCGATGTTGTATTTTGTGAAGTGGTTTTGGTTGCCTTGTGTGTGTGTGTGCCCGCTGTCCTGGCTTTCAGGGGAAGTGGGGCTGGGCCCGGAGGAAGCCATGTTGTGAGAGCACAGTGCTGTTTGTGTCCTCGGAACCCTGTGCAGACCTTCAGTGTAATTTATGTGGGTTTTGCAGGCTATTTTCATTGCAGTATTTTGACCCTAAAATGAGTTAGTAATATAACTGTTTACCTTACCCACCTGGGATGCCACCTGATTGTATTTGGCTGCTGTCTGTAGCGATGTGAGAGGTCCGTTCATTTCAGAGCTCCTGTGAGAAGGCCTGCAGGCACCGCGGACTGGCACAGCTGGGGTAGCCAGGCCAGCAGGCACCACGGACTGGCACTGCTGGTGTAGCCAGGCCTGCAGGCACCGCGGACTGGCACAGCTGGTGTAGCCAGGCCAGCACGCACCGTGGACTGGCACAGCGCCGCCTATGACTCCACACCGGTGTAGCCAGTGAAGGACAGCCACGCTTCCGGCTCTGCAGGCTGTGAGGATGTCAGGCAGCTGGTAGTGCTGGGAGGGGGATGCCCACCGGTGGCAACGTGGGCTGAGCCCTTTGCAGCCTCGGGGGGCTAGCCTGCAACCTCGAACTCATGTGAATGTGGATGTATGTTGGTAAATAAATGATGGAAACAAGTTCTGTTGCTTTCTCTGTGAAGGTTTTGGGGGTGAATTACTTGGTGACCTGAAGGAGGTCTTTGGTTTTAAACTTATTCCCTCCTGAGGCCCCAGGACCCCTTTTCGGACCTGGAGCCTGGTTCTCGCCAGGGCCCTGGGGCCTGAGGCCGTGGGGACGGGCCTCCTTCACCGCCGCCGGGCGGGCAGCTGGGCCGAGTGCGCCTGGGCCAGGGTCGCCTGGGGTCAGTGGCTCCCGGGCTTCCAGTCAGGGCTGGTGGCAGCCACCCCGGGGGAGGCCTGGGGAAGCTGCTGCCAGCAGGCAAAGGCCCCTGCTGCCCAGGGCCTGCCGCCCTGCTCGGCCTGCGGGTTTCTCTGTTGCTGGAGTGGACCCCACGGAGGGCCCGGCGGGCTTGGGGAGGGATTTGCCTCCTGTTGGTGCAGTGGGTCTGGAGCCGCAGCAGTACCTTCCCTGCGCCCAGGCCACGGGGTGGGGCTAGGAAAGTGCCTTCTGAACAGATGCCCGGAGGGTGCTATGCTGTGGTCAGGCCCACTGACTGCACGGAGCACAGCATTGCCTGGTCCCCACGGCCCAGCATCTGGGGCGTGTCCTGCACCCCCACCCACGGCTTCGGTGAGCAGCATGCTGCTGGGGATACAGCCCACACAGGTGATGCAGCAGGGTCCTCCAGCCAGGCCTGGCCTTTCCCTGCTGGGCGGGCCCCGGCCCCTCCTGGCAGGTGCGGCCCAGCTGTCGGGAGGCGCGGGGTCGGATGCAGCCGCTTCTCATTCCCACTCACCTGGGAGAGGAGCTGACCTCTGATGCGGTCCACCTGGTGGTTTAACGGTGCGGTTGGGACCTGAGATTAAAAATGGGAGACAGCCCTTCAGCACTCGCCATGGGCATGTCAGGGCAGTCGGCCCCAGGTGGGCACCCCTCTCCCTCTGCCGCAGCCTCCCCCACCTCCCCTACTCCCCACCCCCTGTGCAGGCCCCAGCAGAGCTGTCGGAGACTACAGGGATGGCTGGGGAGGGCTGCTGGCGGAGCAGGGCGGGTTTTAAGGTGGGGATATTTGTCTGGGCTCAATACAGCTCATTCTAAATGTGAAACCCAGATGCGGGGGTGGGGGTGGGGTGGGGGGGGGGAATGGGAGCCGCTGAGCAAAGTAACTGCTGGGAGGCTGCGGAGCAACCAGCTTAGAGCTGATGTGGGCACTCGGACTAACCCCTCAGGGCACCCAGAGCCCACCTGCCCTGGTCAGCCCTCAAGAGCGCCGTTGGCACAGCGCCTGGCCCTCGTTCCAGGCCATGAGGCGGCCGAGGCCCCGACGCCTGCCTCCCCTCCACTGCGGAGACGTCGGAGCCACGACCGGCTCCTCGGACTGAGGTGAGGGGTTTGACTGAACACTCGTGTCCGACAGCTTCCCACCGAGTCAGGGAAGCCTCGTGGTCTCGATCGGGAACCACTTGGGACGCACTTTAAACCTGCAGGTTCGCGCCAGCGGCCCCGGACAGCGCGATTGCACAGCGAGGCTGAAACAAACCCAACAGTGTTGGTCGATGTGCGGAAACATTTAATACCTTTTCTGAGATGGAACTTTCAGAAGGTTGTGCCGAAGTAAATGCACTTCAGTGTGGCCTTCCCGGGCCAGGCCCGCTGCCCTCAGCCCCTGCGCTCTCGTGTCCCAGCCACGGGGTGGGGGGCGGTGGGGGGGGTTCCCGGCGGGGTCGGGCTGGGTTTAGGTAGAGAAGGCCTGGGCTTCGGCTGCTAGACCTGCCCCGAGGACGGGGGCCTCCTCGGCAGTGCTCACGGTCACCGAGCCGTCGCCTCTGCGTGGTTACTGCGCAGGAGCATCCGTGGTCCTGAGGTTTGGCGGGAAGACCCTCTGCCCCTCTGCTCCCCGCCCCACACCCGCCCCCCAAGTACACCTGCTGTGGCTTCGATGGATCTTCCTGGGTTACTGGCGCGTTGACTCCACTCCACCTACGTGGTGACCTGCACAAATGGTTCCTGCCTCACTCGCTCAGGGAGCCGCGGGCCGTGGGCCCTGCGGGTGTGAGGGCGCAGCTGGAGGGGAGGGGGCAGCTGGGAGCCCTCGCCACGCCCTGTGTGCACCGCGGGTGCGTGACGGGCAGCGTCCCCGACCTCATTAGTATTATTTTTGCACAATTTGTCCTGTTCGTTGTCTTTCCCAGGCTGCAGTGTTAAGGGTTTAATGAGAAAGTCACCCAGAAAGAGATTTAAAACCATCCCTGGAGGCTGCAGGAGCCACGGGGGAGGCTGCAGACTGGCGTGAAGTTCGTCTGAGAGAGGGTCTTAGGGTGCAAGTGCCCCCCCCCGCCCCCCCCCCCCCCGTTCCAGCCCCGTCCGGCCCTCCCACACCGAGCCACACCTCGTTCCCAGTCTCCCCTGGTGACACCCACCCCCCAATGAGGAGTTAGTTCTGGGCCCCAGGAAAGCCCTTCCTTCTCTCCAGGGGGCCACCCCGGGGCTCCCCTCGTCTCCCTGGGTCTGAGGAGCAGGAGCCGCGCCTGGAGTCCACCTGGGTCTCCCTCCGAGCAGAGCGGGCGCGCCAGTCCTCCGGGGGTGCTGGGGGCGCTGCGGGCTGTGCGCAGTCGCGGGCCTTCCACCACTGACCTCCCCAGCAGCGCGGGTGGCTCGGGGCCCTCGCCGGACTCCCCGGACTCACCACGTTCGTGTTGATTTAACTGGACGTCCACGTCTAAGGGTGTCAGCGGAAAACATCACTTAGATGGAGTGGTTGAGGTTGCGGCCAAGTTCTATGAATGTTGAATTTGTTCATACGGCCTTTCAACAGTCTTAGCCGCACTGCGGGCCGGATTCCTGGGGAGCAGAGGGGAGCACCGTCCCACTTCCTCAGAGGACGGGGCTAAGCAGGAAACAGGGTGACGAGGGCACGGCGCTGGCCGAGTTAGGGCCCCGAGGGCGGAGCCCGCCTGCGGCCACGGCCAGGGCCCCGGGGACGTTAGGTCAGCATCCTGCGTGCCACGCCGGCTTCGCGGCCTGAGCGCGGTCATGGTCTGCAGGATTTCAGACGTAAGCCTAGGCTACCGGCTCTGACTCTGAAGCGCTGAGACTCTCAGGGTGACCTCCCCAAGCCAGGGGCACCTCCGCATCAGCCTCGGTCTGATTCAAAAGCAGAAAGCAGGTGTGTATGGGACAGAGGGGCCTGTCGGGCGGGCATTCCGGCAGAGACTACCCCTTAGTGACTGTCCCCACACAGCCAGAGGCCCTCCCCTCCCTGCGCAGAGGGGCCACGGAAAGATGGATCGGAACACAAGGCCAGCCGAGGGCAGCTATGGGTGTGGGTGCAGCGGACGGGCACAGGGCGGAGCGGAACCCACCCTCCCCGTCCTCCCCACCTTCCCCGTCCTCCCCACCCTCCCCACCCTCCCATCCTCCCCGTCCTCCCCACCCTCCCCATCCTCCCATCCTCCCCGTCCTCCCCACCCTCCCCACCCTCCCCGTCCTCCCCACCCTCCTCAAGGCAGGGCAGGAGCAGGAGCAGGTGCCCCCCATGTGGGCTGTCTCGGCCCCATTTCCAGCACCCAGCGCATAGGGACAGCAAAGTCGCCCGCTAAGACCCCTAAGCAGACACGTCCCAGGCTCTCTCCTCTGACCTAATCTCATGGGACTAAGGGCGGCATCATCTCCTGACAGCAGAGGCGAGTGACCCATGTCCCCTGATTTCTCACCAGTGAGGACATCAGACTCACTGCAGCCAGGACGCCACTGCCCGGGGACTCCCACTGCTCCCGGTCCATCGGGACCTGGAGAGCCTTTCGGAGGAGCAGAGGGGTCTGTGGCCGAGGGTGACTGGGGAGCCCGCAACGCAGGTCTGAGCCCGGACATCTCCGCGCCACACACCGGAGCCAGGATTGCTCTCAGGAGCCGACCCACGGCTCCCTCTCCTCGCCAAAGTCCCAACTGTGCCGTTTTCCTCTTTGTTTGGCAACAGAAATTAATAGACATATTTGGCGTGCTGGCTGTTTTGTTAAGCTCACCTGTATACACTGCTCGCAGCCCACCCATCAGGCCTGTAATTTCCTCTCGTGGAGACACTAAACTACACTTAGGTTAAACCAGGTGTTTCTCTAAGATTTTTTCCTTTCCCTCCCCCAGGTGAGGGCTGGCCTGGCTCAGGCTCAGACCTGTGCCACCTTTCCCAGGAGCTGAGCTTCTCACCGAGAAACCCCACTCCCCACAGAACCGCGGGGGGGGGGGGGGGGGCGGGGAGACCTGTTCCCACTGCCGCAGGGGAAACTGAGGCCGGAGGACTCCGGCCGCCCAGCGCTCGTTTAGGGAAGCGGGCACTGAGCCCGGGTGGCAGCTTTGGGGGCGGGGACAGGAGTGCAGCGGCCAGGCCTGCTCCCACCCCCGGGTGCCGTGGAGTGGGTGGGGAGGCCTCCTGCAGCTGAGCCCGGTCTGAAGTGGGGGGTGGGCACTCCTCCCAGGTGGCCGGCTCCCTGGTTCCGCCGGAGGCTGTGGCCCCCAGAGCAGGGTCTGCGCAGGGCGGGTCCCCAGGAAAAAGGCCCGCCCCCGCTCCCCCCCCCCCCCCCAGATGTGGCCCATTTATTTCCTCTCCATCAGTTACGTGGTGCTCATTTGACAGGAAACCCACTCGGTAGAGAAAATGAACTTCATGATTTTGTTACCTCCGCGGGGAAGCTTCTTTCCTGAGTCGGAAGGTTCTTCTGAAAGTGGCCTCGGCGCCTCCTTTGCTGTTGCGCTTTACAGTTTTGCGTCTTACGCCCCATGTGACAGAGCTCAGCGGGCCCCGCATTCCGGGTGCGAGGCCTGACCCTCCAGGAGCTGAGAGCAGAGCCCAGCGGGGGGCGGGGGGGGGGGGAGAGAGTAAACTGCCCCCCGGAAGGCCCAAGTATCACCAACATGAGGTGCTCCCCGGGAAAACCAAAATCTTATTTTTAAAGCGCCCAGGTTTAAATGCAGTTTTAGACATTTAACTGCTCTAATTTTTAAAGCTGTCTCTGGGGGAATTTTTAAAGATATGTTTGTATTGATGTTTAGAGAGAAGGCAGAGGGCGAGAGAGGAACATGGACCAGCTGCCTCCTGCACGCCCCCTGCTGGGGGCCGCCCGGGAAACCCAGGCATGTGCCCTGACCGTGACCTCCTAGTTCATGGGTGGACGCTCAACCTCTGAGCCACAGCAGCTGGGGCGAACGAGGAATGCTCTTTAAGAAAACATCCAGAACCCTCCTAACGTTCTTAACCACAGATGCTAGCACTTACCAGTCACAAACTCTTCAGAGACCAGCGCATTTCCTACGCTTGGCTGTGATTTTAAACCATCTTTACGCTCATGTGGAAGGACTGAGAGGGGGCGCCCTGTTCCGCCTCCACGCTCACCCCTCCCGGCACCGGCCGGAGCGCCCGGGGGGCTGCCACCCTGGGTGCCCCCTGCCGCTGTGGAGGGGGCCGCGCAGGCGCCGCGCTGGGGCAGGACCGTGACCTGTTACCCACCTGAAGTCCAAGTGCCTGCGGCTTCGAAAGCGCAGACTCACAACGGCGGGTTGGAGGACGCGAAGGTCGACAGACGGGAGAGGCGGCAGCGAGAGGAGGAGCCTGGTGGTGCCGCAAACCCACCTTGCCCACTGGGGCCGGCACGGGGTTCTGAGGGGCTGGGGGAGCGGGTACAGGAGGTGCTGGTGGGGCAGGTTGCGATGGGAGGACCCCAACTTGGCCATTTATGGTGAAGGCTGTCAGCACCGATCTTCCTGGACAGCAGCCCCCTGGCTTCCTGTGCTCAGGCCCCCGTCCTGGCCTGGCCCTTCGGTTCCATGGGGGGAGGGGCCACCCGCGGTCCTGGTGCGGCTGGGTGCTCTCCTGGGCACCTGCCTCGCCGCCGGCCCCGAGGTGCTGGTTCTGCAGTCACAGCCCAGGGAGCTGGGAGCTGGCGGGCCCGTTGTTTCCTTTCTTCCCTGCGGACAGATCGCCCGAGGTCCCGTAGTCTCTGGCGACAACAGTGCCAGCTCAGTCACTCCCTCGCTCACGCTTGCTGTCCTTCTCCCTCTCTCCCCACTTGCCTCCCACTCTGTGTCCAGGAAACCCAGTGTAGAGAGATGCCTGGTGGATGTTCAGCCAAGGATGTCAACCACGCCCGTGGGCTGCTCAAGCTTGGCGTTCAGGGGAATAAGGTCGAGCTGGAAATGTACATTCGGGAGCCGTCCACACAGACATGGCAATCCGACCCATGGCTGGAGAGGGAGCACCAAGGGAGGTCAGTGTGGCTTAAAAACAGGTGTGAGAGTAGCCTTGGGGCGCCCCCTGATCGGCTCACGGAGAGGGAGGAGGGTGCTTGGGCTCAGCCGCCCTCTCTCTGTGTGGGCTTTGGGGGAGCGGGGGCGCCACTGCAGGTCTTGACGAGAGAGGCAGAGGGCTCAGGAGCAAATTAGAAGGGCAACTGAAGAGAGAGCAATGAGCAGATGTGATCCTTCACAAAGTCTCGTGTCCATGGAGACAAGAGGTTCAAGGCCCCTATGATCCTCTTGTTCTGTTAATAATCTATTTTCCTGTCTGTATTCTTCTAAGACTTTTTCTTTCCTCTTCTATTCACCAGTCTGTCAGGCTCCAGCTGAGTGAGCTGGCTGCTCCGGCTGCCATGACAAAGCACAGACACACTCGACAGCACGCACTGCCTCCCAGTCTGGAGGCTGAAGTCTGCGCCCAGGGCGCTGGCGGGCTGGTGCCTCCAAAGGACCGTGATGGGAGGGCCCGTGCCAGGCCTCTCCCCTCGGCTGTGGGCAGCGGCTTCTCCTGTGTCCTCACATCGTCTCCGCCGATTCACGTCTGTCTCTGCGCCCACACTCCCCTTCTGAAGAGGACAGTCTACTAGAGGGGACACCAGCTCCGTGTCCGCATCCGCTCATTCCATCGCAGCAAGCCTGTCTCCAACGCAGTCTCATCCTGAAGTTCTGGGAGGTAGGACTTTAGCCTTCAGTGTGGAGGGAACACAATTCGACCCATAACTCTGAGTGCGTGTCTTTAAAAGCTTTGGCATGGTGTCACCGAGCAGACTCAGCCCTGCCCGTTTGCCGGTCCGATTCCGCATTCAGGTCGGGGCGTGTCCTGTTGGCTTGGATACGTAGTCTCCATGCTCCCTTTCTCTTTTCAAGTCACTTTTTGTCACATGTCCGTCTCCTTCCGCCTGCCCTCCAAGCGCCCTCTCTTCCTCCTCACTGTTCCCTCTGTGTCTTTGCTTTATGTTCGGAGAAATTCCGTTTGCTTGGTCGTCTATGGAGACCTGCACAGAGACCGTCCTACCTTCCGTCCACGTGCTGAGCGTTAAAGACCACGTATGTCCTCTGCCAAGTCCTCTCACGCTTCGGGTGCAGCTCCTTGGGAACGGACCAGCGTGTGGGCAACTTCCTCGCCGCCCAGGGGCGCACGCCAGCCCGTCTGCGGTGCCGACCGCCTCCCTCCGCGGTGGGACCCCGTGGTGGCCGCTCCTGGCTTCCCTCCTCTGTCTCGGGACTCGGCACATCACTCTCAGGAAACGCTGTCAGAGTCTCTTACACAACCGTGAGCCTGTGTGCGGTGGACGCCAGACGTGCGTGTTTACCTCATTGGGTAGCGGCCAGCGGACTGTGGCCACAGGAGAGAACCACTCAGATGTCCCCACCTGCCCGGGCGGAGCAGCCCCTCCCCACAGTGGAGGTGGGAGCAGGGCAGCTCAGGCAGCCCCTGCCCAGCCGGGTGAGATGCCCGCAGATGCCCTCGGGACTCGGCGGCTGCTTAGAGGTGACTCTCCCAGGGTGGTGGCTGGTCTTGGCTGAGCTCTCAGCGGACCGTGTGCGCCTGGTTTGGGCTCCGGGTCTCCAGGCCAGACAAGACACCTGTGCTGTGGGCCTGGGCAGCCGCCCGCACTCGCCTGCTCCCCTGCAGACCCTGGCCACACCTGTGGCCGCCCCGCTCCAGCTCCCTGCTCTGCTGGCCTCCCTCTGAGGAAGGGAGAGAAAGAGGTCAGAGCTTGCCCCCAGCTTTCCTGAGCCTGTTTCCCACCCTGTTGGTTGCCCCTCAGCATCCAATCCCCACCTCTCCTTCCCAGTATCCCTGAGTTTCGGTTGAGAATCCACGTGGGCCTGGAGACGCCGGCTCCGCCTGGGCTGCAGGAGCAGAGCGGCTGGCCTGGGCAGCCTCCCGTGGAGTCGGTCAGGGACAGGCACGTGTCGGAACTGCTGGAGGGTCTCCCTCTCACCGCCTTTCTGGGTGTGTCAGCAGCATGTGGAGCCCCCGCAGCCGTCACCATGGAAGCCACTGAGGTTGAATCAACTGTGTGAAGACAGAGCTGAAAGTCCCGGATGCAGAGGTGCCTGGTGACGTTGTTAGGCCGGGATCCACCTTTTAACGTTCAGGCTCACATATCCCCTGGCTATGTCCGCCTGAAGGGCCCACGGACCCAGCGACCCTCACATCTCCCCGGAAGCCATCACTGTCCCCCCCGACTCGTTCTCCGCCGGGTTTCCCATTGCAGGGAGGCCCACCACGTGAGCGCAGTGCTCTGCGCTGTCTCTGACCCCTGCTTCCCCGCCTTCTCCAGGTCTTGGTAAGTCATTCGGTCGTGTGTCTTCTGCTAGGAACTGCCCACGTCCCACAGTCCTGCCCGCCCTCCCGTGCAGACCGTGGTCGCTCTCATTAGATGACAGCAGCCTCCACACTGTGTCCCGTCCTCCTGGTCTTCTGGTCCATTCTCCGCACGATGGGCAGATGGACCTGCTTCGGCTGTGAATGGGCATGTCCCCTTGGTTATGGCCCTTCGCGGACGACTCGCTGTGACTCAGGTGAGTTGGGTGGATCAAAGCCTCCCGTCTCCCAGCAGGAGGGGCTGCACCTTCACGGGCCCAGGTTCTGGGTTGGACGCTGGCTTTCTCAGATACCCCCGGTGCCGGTTCCGCCCAGGACAAAAGCCGCCCCGGGGCCCGGGAAGGACGCGGGGTCAGGGCTGCTCTCTCTTGCTGACCCCTGACTTGTGTCTCCCCATCTTGTACCTTTCCTTTGAGAACACACTGCACTATTTGAGCATCGAGACGAAGAAAGCCCCTAACAGCAGCGTTCCGCTCTGGGGATGTAAACCGTAACTTTCGCCAGCCCTGATGTCCTGACTGGTGCCTCCATCACATTTCTAATTTGGTTTTAATTTGCACTTTTCTGATTGCTAGAGCGAGTGCCCACCTTTTCGTATTTCTTGACCGTCTGTGTTTTCCCCCATGAACTGAGCCATCCTGTTTTGGCCTGATTCTGCTGAGTAGCTCTTCATTTTCTAATGGCTCTATAGGAATTTTTATATATTCTTACTGTTAATCCTCAGTTGGCCAGATGAATTAAAACTATCTTTTCTAATACACTGCTTGATGTTTAACTTTATTTATATCTGTCTTACAAAACCATTTATTTTTAACGTCATTAATCAGACTTAATACCTATTCAACAATTCCTTCCCTAGCCAGATGTCCCATAGTAGCTGCCTATATTTTCTTCCAAAAATTTTTGTTTGCTTTTCACATTTAGGTCTTTAATCCATTGATAATACATGTGTGTGTGGTATGAGGCAGGAAAATAACTGTGCTAGTTTTTTCCTTAGGAGAGCCAGTTGCCCATCACTGTTCATTAGGAGTGGAGGGCTCTCTCCCAGTGAAACACACTGTTCTATGCATGGGTAGCATACATGTATGTATGACACATGTATGAATAAAAAGTCTGTTTCCAGACTGTTTTCTCCAGTGGTTGGTTTGCTACACACATTTTAAAAACAAATGCTTATTTAAGATCATAGAGCCCGCCGGCATGGCTCAGGGGTTGAGTGTCGACCTATGAACCAGGAGGTCACAGTTTGATCCCTGGTCAGGACACATGCCGGGTTGCAGGCTAGATCCCCAGCAGGGGGCGTGCAGGAGGCAGTCGATCAATGGTTCTCTCTCCTCATTGATGGGTCTGTCTCTTTCTCCCTCTCCCTTCCCTTCCTCTCTGAAATCAATAATATATATATATATATATATATATATATATATATATATATATATATTTAAATCATAGAACTTTATATTTAAGATTCCATTTGGGGGGTTTATGCTGCTCACCTATGCAAATATGTTGTGGCAGGTTGAGAAATTACGTCTTGCATCACATCAGTAACCCTGACTCACCCACCTCACACATCTGGGAGGAGAGCTCAGCAGGGCCGGCCAGCCTGGCCAGCCTTTCGTTGCACTCTCCGGGGCTAAGACCATGAGACCAGGGCCCGTTTCTCTGCCTCAAGGGCAGGGGGCACTCGGCGGTCACCTCCTAGGCAAGCAGTCAGCAAACAGTTGGTTGATAAGCAGTTCGTCTGCAAAATGAGATTTTTTTTTCTTAATATCTAAGCTATGGTAATATAAGTCTTCAGGTATTGCACCACCCGTCCTGCTTGTGTGTCCTGTCCTGTCCTCCGCTCCCCTCCCTTTTCTTTTCCAGCTCCCCAGCATTTCCTAATGCAGCGCGAGGTTTGCGGGTTAGCGTTGCAGCCTGGTGTGTGGAGCGGGTCCCTAGTCTCCAGAGCACCATGGGGCTCGCCTGGTGAGGTTGTGGCACAGCTTTGGTTAGTCTTGTTTTCTGAAATGACATGCACTTGAGAACTGAAACTGCTGTTTTTCCTTTTTCACCTTTTATATGTTGGCAATGAGACGTGAGGACACCTGCGGTTACAGCCCCAAGTACCCCGCACCCTCCATGTGCCGCGTCCATAGAGGCCCTTCCCTGCGGCCCGCGGCGCCCTTGCACGTGTGTGAGGCTTTGGCTGGGGCCTTGCTGCGGTCTCTCTCCTTGCGGGCTTTGAAGAACCAGCTGCCAGGAATCCTAGTGCCAGGGGACAGACTCTGCCAGCAGCCCGAGGGAGCGTCCCGATCCGCCTCTGACAGCCCCGGCCCAGCTCAGAGCCTGCACTTGCCTGGAGAAGCTGCGGCCGCGTGCTGTCTTGGCTGCCGGGTGGCGATCGGTGATTGCCGTGCAGCCACAGAAGCGAGTGCATTGCCTTCCAGGTGATCTCTGCCAGCCGCTCCCCGGGCTAATGCGTGTGTTGGTTGGCATGTCCCACCAGTTCCCCTGGGCTTGTGCTTCTCCACGTGAGCTGGGCTGCACGCTTGAGAGTGGTTCTGCGACCCACGGCTTCCCCCCTTCCCCTGCCTCTGCTTCCTGTGCTCGCAGAGCCGGCACGGGCTGACAGCTGGCGGGGGACCGGCGGGCCTGGCCAGCTCTGCTGTCCCCCAGCCTCCTGCGCGGGCGGCACTCAGCTGCCTCAGTGCGTGTCTGGTGAGTAAATGGGTAAATGAAACACAATTGGTATCATTTTGTTGTTGTTGTTGCCGACATTCTTGGTCTCGGGCTTGGGCAAGCGTTTTACATACGTCCTCTCCCTGGATCATTAAAATAGCTTGTTAGGCAAGTGATGTCAGTCTCGTTTCACAAGCAGGGAAACTGAGTTTCTGAAAGTTTAGTGATTGCCCAAGGTCGGGCAGAGAGTGAGTGGCCGGGCAAGGCCAGGCCTTCTCCCTGAAAACACTTAAAAATGCATGCACAGCTGTGCAGACATATTCCTGTTGGTCCATCCTCCCACCCAACATCCGTCTACCTAGCTATCCATCAGCCATAGACATTTTTAGTAAAAAGACTGACGTTCTCTTTTAAAATTTATTTATTTATTTATTAAATTGATTGGGGTGACACTGGTCAACATGATCATAAAGGTTTCAGGTGTGGGTTCTCTGTTACAAGATCTGGATGCACTGAGTGATGGTGAACCTATGACACGCGAACTCATTTTTTTGGTTGATTTTTCTTTGTTAAATGGCATTTAAATATATAAAATAAATATCAAAAATATAAGTCTTTGTTTCACTATGGTTGCAAATATCAAAAAATTTCTATGTGTGACACGGCACCAGAGTTACGTTAGGGTTTTTCAAAACGCTGGCACGCCGAGCTCGAAGGTTCGCCACCACACAGTGTCCTGTGTGCCCACCACCCACAGTCAGATCTCCTCCTGTCACCCTGTATGAGGAGGCCCTTCTCCCCACCCCCTTCCCTCTGGCAACCACCCCACTGCTGTTTGTGTTCACGAGTTTCAGTTTTATATCCCACATCTGAGTGAAATCATATGGTTTGTAGCTTTTTCTGACTGACTTAGTTCACTTAGCATAATGTTCTCAGGGCCCATCCATGTTGTTGCAAATGGCGCTATTTCATCCTTCCTTATGGCTGAGTGGTATTCCATCGTGTATATATATGTGCCACATCTTCTTTACCCAGCCCTCTATCATGGGACACTTCGGTTGCTTCCATGTCCTGACCACTGTGAATAATGCTGCAGTGAACATAGGGATGCATGTATCCTTGTGAGTACATGATTTAGAGTTTTTCTGGTATATACACAGGAATGAGATTGCGGAGTCGTGTGGTAGCTCTGTTCTTAATTTTTTGAGGAATCACCAGACTGCTTTCCATAGTGGTTGTACCATCCACATTCCCCCCAGCAGTGAACGAGGGTTCCCTTTTCCCCACAACCTCCAACACTTGTTGTTGCTTGTCATGTTGGTAATGGGCACCCCAACAGGTGTGAGGGGGTATCTCACTGTGGTTTTGATTTGCATTTCCCTAATGGCCAGTGAGAGTGAACATCTTTTCATACATCTATTGGCTGTTCGTATGCTTTCTTGGGAGAGGTGTATTTCCAGTCCTCCACCTACTTTTTGATTGGGTGGGTTGTTTGTTTGCTGTTGAGTTTTATGAGTTCTTTATATATTTTGGAAATTAAACCTTTGTTGGAGCTACTATTTGCAAATATTATCTCCCATCTGGTTGGCTGCCTCTTTGTTTTGTTGTCAGTTTGTTTTGCTGTGCAGAAGCTTTTGAGTTTGACATAGTCCCATTCATTTATTATTGCCTTTACTTCCCTTGCCTTTGGGGTCAAGTTCTCTGTGACCCAGGTCCATAAGCTTGGTACCTATGTAACTTATTGTTTTGGGTCTTATATTTAGGTCTTTGATCCATTTTGAATTAATTTTTGTACCTGAAGACAAACTGTGATCCAGTTTCATTCATTTGCAGGTGGCTTTCTAGTTTTCCCAGCACCATCTATTGAAGAGACTGTCTTTACTTTACTGTGTGTTTCTGACACTTTTGTCAAAAATTATCTGTCCATATACATGTGGTTTTATAGCTGGGCTCTTTATTCTGTTCCATTGATCTGTGTGTCTGTTTCTCTGCCAATACCATGCTGCTTTGATGATTGTAGCTCTGTAGTATATTTTGTAGTCATGTAGCGCAATAACTCCAGCTTCATTCTTTTTTCTCAGGATTGCTTTGGCTATTTGGTGTCTTTAGTGGTTTCTTACATATCTGATGATTTCTCATTCTATTTCTTAAACAAAAAATGACATTGGGATTTTGATGGGGATTGAATTAAATATGTATATTGCTTTGGGCAATATGACCCATTTTAACTATGTTGATTCTTCCAGTCCATGAACATTGGATATTTTTCCGTTTTGTTATCTTTTTCAATCTCTTCTAGTAATGCTTTGTAATTTTCAGTATATAGGTCTTTCACATTCTTTGTTAAGTTTATTCCTAGGTATTTTATTCTTTTGGTTGCAATTGCAAAAAGAATTGTTGTGGGTTTTTTTTTTCATTTCTTTTTCTGAAGTTTTATTGTTAGTATACAGGAAGGCAATGGATTTGTGCACATTGATTTTGTATCCTGCAACTTGACAGTATTTGTTTATTGTTTCTAATAATTTTTTGGTGGAGTCTTTCAGATTTTCTATATACAGAATCATGTCGTCCGCAAAAAGTGAGTTTGACTTCTTCCTTCCTTTTGGATGCCTTTTATTTCTTTCTCTTGCCTCATTGCTCTGGCTAGGACTTCCAGCACTGTGTGGAATAGGAGTGGTGAGAGTGGACATCCTTGACTTGTTCCGATCTCAGAGGGAAGATCAGTTTTTCACCATTAAGCATGAGATTAGCTGAGGATTTATGGTTTGTCACATAGGCCTTTATTATGTGAGGTACTGTCCTTCTATTCCAATTTTATTGTTTTAATCATAACTGGATGTTGCATCTTATCAACTGCTTTATCTGCATCTATTGATAAGTTCATGATTTTTATCCTTTTTTTTTTATTAATGTGGTGTAGTACATTGATTGATTTGTGTATGTTGAACCATCGTTGTGCCCCTGGAATGATCCTCACTTGATTGTGATGTATAATTTTTTGGATGCACTGTTGTATTCGATTTGCTAGTATTTTGTTTAGGATTTTTGCATCTGTTCTCATCAGATCTTGGTCTGTAATTTTCTTTTTTGTGTGTTATCTTTGCCAGGTTTTGGTATCAGAGTTAAATTGCCCTCATAGAGCTGTCAATGGAGTATTAAGGTCTCCAACTATGACTGTGTTTTGATCTGTTTCTCCCTTTAGTTCTGTGAGTAGCTGTTTTGTATATTTTGGTGCTTCCTGGTTGGGTGCATATATATTAAGAAGCCTTATGTTTTCTTGATGTAGTGTCCCCTTTATCATTACCAAGTGTCCATATTTGTCTCTCGTTATTTTCATTATCTTGAAATCTATTTTGTCAGATATAAGTATGGCTACACCTGCTTTTCTGTGGATGTTATTTGCTTGGAGAATCATATTCCACCCTTTTACATTGAATCTACCTTTGTATTTGCAGCTTAGATGTGTCTCTTATAGGCAGAATATGGTTGGGTTTTGTTTCATGATCCACTCTGCTACTCTGTGCCTCTTTATTGGTGAATTCAGACCATTTACATTTAGGGTAACTATTGATGTATGAGGCTTTCCTATAGCCATTTTATCTTTTGTTCCCTGGTGGCTTTGTGCCGCCATTGTCCTTTTCCTTTATGTTTCTGTCGTTTTTTGTTTGGTGGTGTCCCATACATCTTTCCCGTTTCCTCTTTTTTTAAGCTATATGTCCTGGTTTGAGGAATTTTGTGTGTGGTTACCATTAGGTTTATGAAGAATGAAGTTGCATATATACTGTAGGGTTTTCCCTTTTGAGTGCATCTGATCATCTTCCTTTACCAGTTCGGACCTTTCCCCTTCCCCTTGTGTGTTTTTGTTATCACAAATTATCAAATTATCCCCATTTTTTAAAATATATAATTTTATTGATTTCAGAGAGGAAGGGAGAGGAAGAGAGAGAAACATTAATGATGAGAGAGAATTATTGATTGGCTGCCTCCTGCACACCCACTACTCCTTGGCTCTTGGAGAACTTATTCCTCACAAATTATCCCTGTTTATGCTGTAATTTTTTTGGTTATCTTACTTGTAGTGTTGTGACCTTATGTTTTTTGTTTCAGGTAGAATAACTCCCTTGAGAATTTCCTGCAATGGAGGTTTTCTGGTGATAAAATCCCTCAGCTTCTGTATGTCTGGGAATGTCTTTATTTTCTCCTTCATATTTAAAGGATAGTTTTGCTGGATATATTATTCATGGCTGATAAGTCCTCTCTTTCAGACGTTTGAGTATTTGGTTCCACTCTCTTCTGGCTGGTAGTGTTTCTGCTGAGAAGTTGGAAGAAATTCCTATGGGTTTTTTTTTTTTTTTTTTTTTAAAATATATTTTATTGAGTTTTTACAGAGAGGAAAGGAGAGAGATAGAGAGCTAGAAACATCGATGAGAGAGAAACATCGACCAGCTGCCTCCCGCACACTCCCCACTGGGGATGTGCCCGCAACCCAGGCACATGCCCCCGACCGGAATCGAACCCGGGACCCTTCAGTCCCCAGGCCGACGCTCTATCCACTGAGCCAAACCGGTTTCGGCTCCTATGGGTTTTTTGTTGTAGGTCACTTCCTTCTTTCCCTGGCTGCTTGGAAGTTCTCTCTGTCTACACAGACCACTTGCCCCAAAGGGATTTGTGTTCTCTTGTCGCCTGGCACTGCCCTCGTGGGCTGTAGATAGCGCCAGAAGACTTGCCACTGTTAGCTTTTCTCTTCTCCTTAGAAAGGCCTGTATTTATTCCCAGCATCCTTGGCTCTTGGAGAATTTATTTCTTAGAGTTGTCCCATTATGGCTGATATTTCCTCTGCAAACGATTTAGTGTGAAGGGAAGTGCTGGCATGTTTCGTTTCTAACAGTGATTTAGAAACTTCGATGTAGATCACTGGGAGGCAACTAGGCTTTCTACAAATCTGGTATTTTCCTGGTGAGCGAGGGCAACCAGGGACAGGAATTCGCACTACAGAGTGCTGACTCTGTGACTTTAAATGACCGACTTCAGCTCACTCACCTCATCACAGCCTCATGAGGGCGGCGCTGCTGTTCGGCTCCCACACAATAGGCAGCAGATCCAGAGAGAAAGGCAGGCTGGGCAGCTCCTGGTTCAGATTCCACACCGAGGCTGCTCCCACAGGCCCTGGCCTGGCCTCACCCCACATCCGGCACAGAAAACACAGAAGGCGGCGAAGGCCTCCTTGGGGACTTTTGTTGTCATTGCTCGTTTCCTTTGTAGCATCAACAAGAGTGAGCCACTAGCAGTGGTGCAACGAAGCAAAACCTCGCCTTGGACAGTACAATCGAAGGGACCACGGGACCCCCGGCCCCACGGCACAGATACCCCCACCCTATGGCCAGATTCCTCCTGTGTGGGAGGAAGGTGGGTGGGGAGCAATGGGGCAGCAGGAAGGTGGGCGAGGGGGCCTTTGAGGGATCGCACGGTGAGGAGGATGGTGGGGACACGAGATGTGGAGTGTGTCACAGAGGTCCCTGCTGTTGTAAATAACTTTATGACATTTAAAAGAATCAATCCCAGAAAATAGCAGACAAAATGGGATTCAACTAAATGGGATAGGATAAATGCACCTGAACTTGGTTTCTGCAGGGCTCCATGGCAAGGAGAGGAAAAAGCCAGAGACAAAGCTAAGTGGGGAGTCACTACTTGTCCTAATTCATCCGATTTGGGAGGGTGGGCTGCCGGAAGGCGATGCTAGCCACACCCTCTCTGGCATCACACACTGCAGTCTGTCAGTGTAGGGATTCCTCAGGAGACGGAGTCTCTGCCCCGTTCCATGCATGTGCTTGCCAGAGCTAATGGAGTCCATCATCAAACGATGAGACAGGCGCTACGAATTAAATTACACTGATTTTAGCTGCAGTAAAACCACACATTTTCAGTTGCATGATGAAGAATATGTATTAACTCGTTAGGTGTGAAGTTAAAGACTCTGGGCATGGACCCTTCTTCACGTCCCTGGGCCTGGCGTGTTGCTCTGGTTTGCAGTCAGTGTCACATGAGGCTGCAGATCACTCCTCACTCAGGCACTGACAAGTCCCAGTGAGCTTGTGGCCCTTTCGCAGAATGACTTCTCCCGGCCCATTTCACCTCCTGGCGCTGCCGTTTCCTTCCCGGACTTGGTGCCTTAGCGAAGGCTTCTTTCTCATGAGCCTCTCCAGGTACTTTTGTCTCAGAGATGCATGATGGGCGCCAACACCCACCCTTTACCTAGCAGATGGAAGATAAGGGCTCTGTCCCCAATATTTAGTTTGTATTTAAAATGTGCTCAATCAATAGTGATAGATTACAATTTAAGACAACCTTTAATAATGTAGCCAGAGGACAATAGGCCTCATCCCCCCGCCCCAGCCCCAGACGTAAGAGGAAATGACCTATTGAAACTCAAGAGCGGGCAGCACAAATATAGTAGAATTGTTCAGGCCCTGTATGCTGCTGCTCTTTGGAAGCACACAGAGATTTGTAGACTGTTTTTTAAATTACTCATCAAGTATTTCGTAGTTGTCTATTTAACAATGACCCAGGCGACTCTACTGGATGCTGAGAATGCAGCAACTGTTAGGGACAGAAGTAGAATATTGGAAACTAGTTATAATGATAAAAAAAAATCTTAATCCTGCTCTATTAACCGTGATGGGTCTGTTCTGATGAGAGAAAGCGTGTTCTCACCTGGCTGAGAGTGTGCGCCTGGGACATGGGAGTCACATGGGAATGCGGTCCGTCCTCCTTCCGAGAACTGCCTGTCATTATGGACAGATTACAGCCTGTGGCCGAAACAATCTAGTCCGGGAGGCACCTGCTCTTTACAACCCGCCCCGTCACCTGTAATCTGGTCCCGGGGCACCTGCCCCGTGAGACCTCCCCCCACAAGCCCACAAGCCCGCATGACTTGTAACCTGTAATGGTTATCCTGGAGTTCCTACTTTTTCACGTAACCTTTGCCCTTCTACCCAATATAAGCAGCCTGCTTATGGGGGTGCAGAGCAGATGTTTGTGGCTGACCTGCTGCTCTCCTGCACAGCCGGCAGGATTGGAATAAACGCTCATATATGATCCAACCCTGCCTCTGCTGAATTGGCTCAAGTGGAGACAGGCAGCCCCGACTCCTGGGCTTCTGGTTATACAACCATACCCAGGAACTCCTTTTCCGGAGCTTGAGCCTCGCAGGGGAACAGTCAACCAGCAAGCACAGGAGCGGGGAATGCGCGCCGGAGGGTGCTTTGGGGTCTGGGGGGCACTGGGCTCTGCAGAAGGAACAGGGCTAACCAGACAGAGTGGGGACGCCTGCTGCAGGCGGAGGGCTGGCCAGGCAGCGTCCAGGCAGGCCAAGGCCCTGGAGGACCTGAAAGAAGATGAGCATGGCCGTGCAGCACCCAGACAACAAGCCTGGGGACCCGGGGCCAGAGCTCGGGGTCCCCCTCAGCATTGGGAAGGGTCCCTGGGGCTTTTTCAGCACAGGAGTGACCTGGTCACACTCGTGCCAGGAGGGGCCGAGCGGGTGGCAGTCTTAAAACAACATCCGACAGAGCGAGTGTGAAGATCTCCTGGCTTTATGGCCACTCATGAGTCAGACGGCATCTGGTCCAGCAGCCCGAAGGGTCCCGGGGCTGCCAGAGCTGAAGGTTTACAGGCCCGCATGCCAGGATTATTAGCAAAAGAAAAGAAAGGGTTATTTCAGGCCTTGTCATGTTTGGGGGATGGGTAGAGAAGGGGTGCCAGAAGCCGGTCCATCCTTGCTGCTTGACACAGTCGCTGCAGGAAAGAAACATCTGCACAGCATATGTTTCAAGGGACCTGGCGTATATAGCATACTGTTCTTAATATGTTTGCTCCCTTAGCACTATGTGTTTTAACCAAGGTCACCTCTCCGAGAAAGGTTGTTTCCCCAGGTAGGGATTTTTCCCTGAAGTTAGAGAGGGGATAAAACCCCTTAACTAAGTGCCAGGCGGGTAGTTAATCACTTTACGAACAATCACGCTTAAATCTTTACTCCCTGGAATGGAGATAAGAAACGCCTTAACCTTTGGAATAGAGATTGATAGGATTGGAATCAACTGGTATAAATACAGATGTAACAAGACAACAGGACACAGAACCTAGAGACAGAACCTAGCGAGAGAACATGGCAAAAGATCCTGGACAGAACCTGGCTGGAGAACCTAGCGAGGGAACATGGACACAGAACCTGGCTGGAGAACCTGGAGAACCTGGCTGGAGAACCTAGCAAGAGAACATGGACACAGAACCTGGCTGGAGATCCTAACCAGAACTTCGCTGGAGATCCTGACCAGAACTTGGCTAGAGATCCTGGCTAGGCTGCTAATCAATTGAACGCTGTCTCTGTGTCATTCCTTCTTCCCTGACTCCGTCCACACCTTTGGGGACCCCTGGACGTGCTGGGGTTGGACCCCAGCAAAGGGGGGAGACGGGGAGGGAATGGCAGGGGTTTTATCATGCAAATTCCTGACAGTATTGATCAAGAAATTCCAGACTGATTGGTTTAAATTTCCACTCTTGGGACAGGCGGAAACTGTGATCCGGTTAGTTGCTGAGCTTTGGTTTGGTGACGTGGCTTAGCTCAGTGACTTCATTTTGGCCTGTTGTTCCTTCTTTAATAGCAGTGATGACCGTCTCCATGGGAACCCAGGAAAGTACCACCGCCACTCAGGTCTGTCTCAGCTCTGAGCACAGTGACGGCTGTGCACTGTCTTCTTCGTCTAGCGATTAGGTTCACAGGAGAGAGTTTGTCCTTCTTTCTCCAGGTGGTAGCTGTTGGGCTGCATCGCTGAGCGCCACAGAAGGGCCCTGGGCCCCCGGACATGCCCTTCCCGTGTGTGTGTGTGTGTTGGGGGCGTGGGGGGTCAGGGGTGGCAGGGCTGGTTTCTCCCAGGCCTCTCTCCTGAGCTTGCGGACAGCCATCTTCTCTATTGTGTTCTAATTTCCTCTTCCTATTAGGACACCAGTCCTATTAGATTAGGGCCACCCATATGATCTCATTTCACTTAATTACCCCAGTAAAGACCCTGTCCCCACGTTCAGTCCCTTCTGAGGTGCTAGCGGGCAGCGGGCGCAGGTCAGCCGGTGGCACTGCACTCGGAAAACCTTCCCCCGTGCCACTGCGAAGGGCTCTGGGGAAAGGAGCCCTCCAACTTCCTCTCCAATCAGCCCAGTGTGGCCACACGCATCGGCCAGTGAGGGCCTCTGCACACAATGTACCCTAGCCTAGCGCAGTGATTTTCAACCTCCCATCTCAGGCAAAAGTCTGAAAGGGTGGTGGATCCTCTTCCTGCGAGGAGTGGCCGCGCCGAGGGACGCGTGTCCTGTGTGGCGAGCAGCTGGGAGGGCAGGCACCACGGCCTTTCACTTCTGATGTCTTAGAATGTCTGTAATTCTACTCACGGGACTACAGCTTTATTTTTCATTGTCTCATGACTCATAGAGTCTGGGGATTGAAAGAGAACTCAAATGTTATCCGGTGCCGCCACCCATGATTCCATAGCCACACCATACCTGTGCGACCGTGTCCTGAGAGCTGTGAGCCATCCTAGGAATAGGTTCCCCGGGCCCGGACACAGTGTGACGGGGGCTGCAAGTGACTTGCTCAAGATCTCATCTCAGCCATGAGCTAGGACGGGGCACCGGCTTCCAACAGGTACCGTCTGAGCTGAAATTGTTTTCACTCATTTATCACTCATTGGCTGGAAAGTCTTTATTTGCAATAGCCCATGTGTGTGGCTTCTGCTGGTAACTCATAAAGCAAGACAGCTCTGCACGGACATAAAGACCATCCCCTGTGCCCACAGGCCTCCTCTGCGCTCCTCTGTACAGGCCGCACCCCAGTTCCATGTGCCCCCCAACCAGTGACAAGGGTTTCAGACCCTCACAATCTAGTTGCTTTGCTTGAGACGTGCCCCAGTAAGTCCTCTACAAGGTGCTTCCTGCCACCAGCCGTGATGCTCTGGATTGGCCTTAACCCTCAAAGGGGAACAAAGGGGACCCCTGCACAGGCCCTGGAGGATGGGATATCGCAAAGGATGAGCAGCAGGTGCTAATGGACGGGGCGGTCACCCTGTCCCCACCTCCACCTGCTCCATGGGTGTCGCTCTACCTTCGATCCTTTCACTTTGTTTTGGCTCCTGGGTTGGTGGCCTCTGGACCCCACACTTACTCTCTGAGAAGTGGGCTTCCCCATGCCCTCTGCTTGGCGGGAGGTGGGCATCACCATCCTCCCCTGGGATGAGAAGCTTCTGGATCCCCCGGGCCCTACAGAAGGGCTCCCTCAGGGAGCACGCCCACTGCCCGCCGCAGTGCCACCCTCTCCTCACCCCTCAGCTTGGCATTGGGCTGGAAGTTCCCCTCCAAGCGCAGGACTTCACATGCCCCCGCCACTCCTTCCTCGGACTGGGCGGCACTCCTCGTCCTGCAGGGACAGGAGCTGCTGTCCTGTCGTCAGGAGGCTCACCTTTCGTCAAAGCTTTTGGTCACTCGTTAAGCTGAATTCCATTGAAAAGATTTCCCACCATCTTTCTTATTCTGAGTTTTTTAATGTTTTCTTATTCCCTCTCTGTTCACACGGCCGTGAGCTTACCTGTGGCGGCCTGTTACCGCTCCCACATGCACACGTGGGGGCAGGGTCGGTGCTAAAGGAGGACCAGGCGGTCGAGCCCTGGTCCCGTTTCTCCGGGAAATGCAGCTCCTCCATGAAGGCCGGGAGGACCCACTGCAGACCCACCCGGCCCCCAGCCTCCCGCTCCGTCCCGGGGCCTCAGAGGACAGGAAAGCACGGGGACTCCTCACGTGAAAACGCAGCTCAGAATCAAGGAAGCCATCCCAGGAGCCCCAGCAAAGGTGTCAAGGGCAACACCCCCTGAGCTGGGCTGCACCTGGGGTTCAGCGAAGCACTTACCTTTGCTGCTGAGAAACCCGATGGAGGAGGCGCTGCTGGAAGCGTGTTTGGGACTCGCACCGAGCCAGCGGCTCCTGCCCCCGCGGCTCCTGCCCCCATGGCTCCTGCCCCCGCGGCTCCTGCCCCCGTGGCTCCTGCTCCAGCGGCTCCTGCCCCCGCGGCTCCTGCCCCCATGGCTCCTGCTCCAGCGGCTCCTGTGCCCCCGGCTCCTGCCCCAGTGGCTCCTGCCCCCATGGCTCCTGCGCCCCCGGCTCCTGCTCCCATGGCTCCTGCGCCCCCGGCTCCTGCCCCTGCGGCTCCTGCGCCCATGGCTCCTGCTCCAGCGGCTCCTGCCCCAGTGGCTCCTGCCCCCATGGCTCCTGCGCCCCCGGCTCCTGCCCCAGTGGCTCCTGCCCCCGCTGCTCCTGCCCCCATGGCTCCTGCCCCCGCTGCTCCTGCCCCCATGGCTCCTGCCCCCGCGGCTCCTGCGCCCCCGGCTCCTGCTCCAGCGGCTCCTGCTCCAGCGGCTCCTGCGCCCCCGGCTCCTGCCCCGGCGGCTCCTGCCCCCATGGCTCCTGCCCCCATGGCTCCTGCCCCAGCGGCTCCCAGGAAAGGTCGTGGCTCTCCCAGGACAAAGTGTCTGCTGCTTTCTAAGACGAGTGACACAGATTTAACGACAGCTTCAACATTTATTCTAAAATACATTTAAATTCAAGGTTCATGTTGGAGCATTTCACGGAGGTACTTTATCCCCGTTACTGTCTTCACCATGTCACACGCCTCCTGGGAGTCCCCGGGCACGTGGAGTGAATTCCGGTCCCGTCGGACAAAGACCCTCAGGGGTGCCTGACCCATGGCTAGTCCCCAGCCCTTTATGACGCGTTTCTGCCCGTGCACACACACCTGCTACAGTTTAGCCTGCTCTCGCGCCTTGCGGCCATTGCTTAGTGAGAGAAAGGTGACTGGAACTCAAGCACTGTGACACCAAGAAGCTGATCTGATAGCCGAGTTGGCTACCTTATAAGTGATCAGTGGGCGGGGAGTGAACGCAGAGCGAGCGGCTGGACAGAGGTGACTCGCGTCCTGAGAGGCCGAGCCAGCAATGCAAGACTTCCTCCTGGCACTCAGAGCGGCGCACACGTTAAAACTTACGAATTGCTTATGTCTGGAATTTTCCATTGACTAGTGGTGGCTTCAGTTGATGGCAGGTAATCAAAGGTGAACCGTGGAGGTGGAAACCATGAACAAGGAGGGGCTACTGGGCCATTTCTGGGTCATTCAGCCACAAACATGAACGATTCCTAATATTTACCACATTCTGTAGCATACAGCGCACCACGAAGGGTGACATTGATGTGATAGCAGGGACTGCCAACTACTCCCATGCGCGGCCAGTCGTCTTTGTAAGGCAGGGGTCCTCAAACTTTTTAAACGGGGCCAGTTCACTGTTCCTCAGACAGTTGGAGGGCCAGACTATAGTTTAAAAAAAAACTATGAACAAATTCCTTTTGAACTCATTCGTTCACACAATTCCTGTGCTTCTGCTGCGTGCAGAGACCGGGAGCGGCCACACGGGGGCGTCCTGCAAGCCTAAGAGACTGTCTTCCCCTTAGGATAAAGTTTGCCCAATCCAGTAATATATAAGAAATAACAAGTGATATATTAATATACATCACACATCTACATGTAAACATAATAAGCAGCATGTGACAGCATCTAATCAGTATACTTGTCTACAGTTTGGGGATGAGATATTTAGTAGTTTGTGCAATTCAACTATTAAAGCATCTCTCTAATTTAGAGGTGTGTTTTTTTCTGTTGGAAAATCTAAAAATTGTCCTGTGGGGCGGGTTAGAATACCCAGAAACTGTTCTATCAAAATAATGATCTATACAGCCGTCCCCATACAATGCTGGGTAAGGGTTTTTCTGTTTCCCAAATACATCGTTAACAGATGAGTAACTTCTAAGGCTGGTCTCCGAGGACAGTGGTTCAAACCGGGCGGAGAGACTGGTTCTCAGCCGTTCGGAGAAGACGCCCGGCCCCGGAGAAGCAGCACCGGGTGCACAGGTGCACAGCTGGTGCCGAGGGACAGGCGCCGAAGTCCGAAGGCGCGGGACGGATGACGGCGCGTTTCCCGCAGACCCGTTTAGCTTTCTACACCCTGCTCTTCCTCCGTCTTTACTGAGGGCCGAGTGGCTGTTATGCAGGCTTCGTCCCACAAGGTGGCGCAGGAATCCGGCCCTTTGATCGGTGTGGAGCCCTCCCTGTGCCCGGAGCCTTTTTGTCCTGCCCCTGATTTCCATAGATGGGTGAACCTCAACTGTTCTTAAAGGGTCGCAGAGCTGTTTGCTCCAAGTTACACAGTGGAGGCAGGTCCTTGCTTAACGTGTGTTATCCAAGAGTGCACACACGCGGCAGAGCTGCACACCGCTTTCTGTTTGTTGACGAAGACATTTCATAGTCTTCCTGGAGCCAAACGATGCTCATTGCTGCACATGATCATGCATGAACGCACAGGGACTAGATCACACATAACCATGCATGAACGCACAGGCACTAGATCACACACGACCATGCATGAACGCACAGGGACTAGATCACACATGACCATGCATGAACGCACAGGCACTAGATCACACACGACCATGCATGAATGCACAGAGACTAGATCACACATGAACATGCACGAACGCACAGGAACTAGATCACACATGACCATGCATGAATGCACAGAGACTAGATCACACATAACCATGCATGAACGCACAGGCACTAGATCACACACGACCATGCATGAACGCACAGGGACTAGATCACACGTGACCATGCATGAACGCACAGGAACTAGATCACACATGACCATGCATGAATGCACAGAGACTAGATCACACATGAACATGCACGAACGCACAGGAACTAGGTCACACATGACCATGCATGAACGCACAGGGACTAGATCACACGTGACCATGCACGAACGCACAGGGACTAGGTCACACGTGACCATGCACAAACGCACAGGAACTAGATCACACACGACCATGCATGAACGCACAGGAACTAGGTCACACATGACCATGCATGAACGCACAGGAACTAGGTCACACATGACCATGCATAAACGCACAGGAACTAGATCACACATGACCATGCACGAACACACAGGAACTAGGTCACACATGACCATGCATGAATGCACAGGAACTAGATCACACGTGACCATGCATAAACGCACAGGAACTAGATCACATGTGACCATGCATGAACGCACAGGAACTAGGTCACACATGACCATACATGAACGCACAGGAACTAGGTCACACGTGACCATGAGTGAACGCACAGGAACTAGATCACACGTGACCATGCACGAACGCACAGGAACTAGATCACACATGACCATGAGTGAACGCACAGGGACTAGGTCACACATGACCATGCATGAACGCACAGGGACTAGGTCACACATGACCATGCACGAACGCACAGGGACCAGGTCACACATGAACATGCATGAACGCACAGGGACTAGGTCATCAAGGCGCCCTCACACCGAGAGGGATGCACTGGCTGCCCTGGGAGCTTGTCTGTGTGGGGCACCTGCAAGAACCTCGCATCTGAATGAGACAAACCCACCTCGGCGAAACCAGACCAAGGATGCAGCTCCCGCGGGTGGCAGTGGGCAGCTGGCAGTCTACAGGGTCCCGGGGCTGGTCAGCAGGGCGGGCCTGGGAGCTGGTGGTGTTACTGTGCGGTCCCTGCTCACCCACTTACCCACCTCCTTGCTCTTTCCTCTCCTCTTAGACCCCTGCTTCTCCCAGGGGACAATTCGGAGGGTTGGTGCCCGGCGACAGTGGCTTTGGTGGTCCAGGGACCGGAGGGGCCGCGTTAGAGCGCTAACTGGAAACACTTCCTTGCAAGGGCATCGTGTACGGAGGACGGTGCCCTTCCGCCTCGTGTGCCTGAGCCAGTGGCTCCGAGCGCCTTTCTCCGGGTTTGCGACTGGCCCGCAGCACACGCGCTCTCCACTCGGGGGTGACGGTGACGTGCGGGCCTCCCCCAGGCGGTGCTCTCCGCGAACCTGCAGGCGTGAAAAGCCAGGAATGAGCTTGTAGAGCGCCCTCACCTCCTGCCGTTGGCACCGTCCGAGGTTTGAAAACCGCTGCCGCGGCACACCCTCTGGGGGAGGGGCACCTGCACCCTCAGGAGTCCCTCCGCGAGAAGGGGCGGGATGGGTGCCACGCAGCCTGGCTGGGGTGGGGGGGGGCGCCGGGGGAGCCTGGCAGGCGGAGAGGAGACGGCTCTCCAGCTGCCTGCGGGCCTGGCGCCTTATTGCTCATTAATTTCCTCCTGACTGGGCAGCCCGGGCGGGGAGATCCGTATCTGCCCCCAGGGCCTGGGCCTGCGCTCTCCGGGCACCGGGCACCGGCTCAGAGCTGGCAGGCCTGGCATCAGCCTTGCGAGGCCCTGAAGCTGCTGACGTTTCGAAATCCTCCTGAGCTTTGTTGTTCTGCTGTTCCGCCATCACCCCCGGCAGCTCGTCATCTGGAATGATCCCCACTGGCTCATATGCTCATCCTGCGGGGGTGGGGGTGGGGGTGGGGGAGGGGGAGGGGGAGGGGGTGGGGGAGGGGGAGGGGGTGGGGGTGGGGGAGGGGGAGGGGGAGGGGGTGGAGGTGAGGGTGGGGGTGGAGGTGGGGGTGGGGGTGAGGGTGGGGGTGGAGGTGAGGGTGGGGGTGGGGGTGGGGGTGAGGGTGGGGGTGGGGGTGTAAGGCGGCGCCCGGGGCGGGGGGCCGTGACCCAGTTGCGGGCCGCCCGGCCTCCCTCTGTCGCGCGCACTGGGCGCTGTTTGCGGGCTGGGGGGCCCTGTGGCCCGGAACCCCAGCTCCCTCTGCAGGCGCTGACAGCCGCTGCCCACGTGAGCGCCTCGGGGCACAGAGCTCGGCTCTGGGCTCCCAACCTGAACAGCGGGCCGGGCCCGTGAGGCCTGCGGGCGGCAGGGACTGTGAGCTCCTGGGAGCCGGGCCTGTGCCCCCTCGGGGATGTCCTGCCGTGAACACGCGGTCATGGCATCGCCCCGGCAGGCACGCTCCTGAGCGGTCCGAGCAGGTGGCGTTTGGCGGGGAAACGCGAGGGAAGCCAGCTGCGCACCGGCGCCCTCCACCCGCGAGCGCAGACGTGGGAGGAGCTGCTGGGGACGCGGCAGCTGATGGGAGCAGCAGCGCGGTGGGCTGGCCGCCAGGGTCCGCGTGAAGCCGAGGCTGCGATGTGGACGGACGGAGGCTCACAGGCAGACAGGCGCCGTCCCCGGCACCGCCCTCCAGGCACGGCCTTCACACCGGGGTTCTCCAAGTGGGTCCCGCCTCGGCCTGGAGGTTCCGAAGTGCAAACTCTTGAGTCCACCCGGACCTGCATTTAGGAACCCAGAGCCCGGGCCAGGATTCCTTCCGCTGGCAGCGCTGTGGCCGGGAACCTGGGGGGGCGCGGGGGTGGGGGGCGCTCTCACGGGGCGCGGTCTCTCCAAAGGCCCGCTCAGCGCGGAGCTGCTCCGCCTCCGGGGCAGAGGCTGCGGGGGTCCGAGCTGCCGGCCTTGCTAACTGCCGTCACCTCTTCTCTCGTCCTCTTTCCAGAAGCAGCCTCTGTCTCCGGTCCCAGCGGCCGCCCACCGGGCCGCGATGGCAGCCTCCGTGCCCTCGGGCTGCGGCCCCATGACCCGCAGAGGGGAGCCCCTGGCTGTGACCCGGCGGACAAGCTGCACCTGGGCCGCCCTCAGCCCGCCGCCCGCCGCCCGCCGCCCGCCGCCCGCCGCCCTCCGCCCTCAGCCCGCCGCCCGCCGCCCGCCGCCCGCCGCCCGCCGCCCGCCGCCCGCCGCCCGCCGCCCTCAGCCCGCCGCCCTCCGCCCTCCGCCCGCCGCCCTCCGCCCTCCGCCCGCCGCCCTCCGCCCTCCGCCCTCCGCCCGCCGCCCTCCGCCCGCCGCCCGCCGCCCGCCGCCCTCCGCCCTCCGCCCTCCGCCCTCCGCCCGCCGCCCGCCGCCCTCCGCCCTCCGCCCTCCGCCCGCCGCCCTCCGCCCGCCGCCCTCCGCCCGCCGCCCTCCGCCCGCCGCCCGCCGCCCGCCGCCCTCCGCCCGCCGCCCGCCGCCCGCCGCCCTCCGCCCGCCGCCCGCCGCCCGCCGCCCGCCGCCCGCCGCCCTCCGCCCGCCGCCCTCCGCCCTCAGCCCGCCGCCCGCCGCCCGCCGCCCGCCGCCCGCCGCCCGCCGCCCTCCGCCCTCCGCCCGCCGCCCGCCGCCCGCCGCCCGCCGCCCGCCGCCCGCCGCCCGCCGCCCGCCGCCCTCCGCCCTCCGCCCGCCGCCCGCCGCCCGCCGCCCGCCGCCCGCCGCCCTCCGCCCGCCGCCCGCCGCCCTCCGCGGGCTGTTTTGTGGGGTAGCCTCGCCCCGCCCTGGGGAGGCTGGGGCAGCTCCCCGACTCCCACCCACTCCCATCTCATCCTGAAAGTGAGAATGTCCTTTCCAAGACCGCGCTAAGCCCGGGACCGGACGTGCAGGCGGACCGGGAGGGCACCCTGGTCCCCGTTTTCTCACTCGCCCAGACACCTGCCACCCCAGCGGCTCCCGCAGGCCCTGGGGGGTGAGGTTGGGGGGGGGCTGAGGGCGTTAGAGGTGACGGGGTCTGTCCGGCTTTGCACTTGAAGTGCTGCCACTGGCCCCGCGGTGCGCACCTGGCGCTCCCGCTCCTGCGGGGCGGAGGGACACGGCTCCCCCGAGGCCCCGCATCCCTGGTTTCTCCCGAGGGGAGCAGACCTTGGCAGCCGCAGCCCACCCAGCCGGTCTCCAACCGCTCATCGCACACGGCCTGGTCTTGGGGCTCACGGCCCTCCAGGCAGGTCTTTCATGCACAGCGGACAATGCCACAGCCGATATTCTAACGGGATTCCCTGTCAGCTGGGGGACCCTGCCCCCCAGAGCCACCCCACCCACTGCTCTCAGACACAGCGGCTCTTGCCTCTCCTCCACCCCCGCCGCTGGCTGCCGCCCGCCTGCCCGGCTTCCCTGGGGAGGGCCCTGCAGGCCAGCGCCCAGGCCCCACACCCCGCCCCCCACTGAAGCCCTTGGGCAGCCCCTCAGCCGCTCCAGGGCTCGCTCAGGTTCTGCTCATTGAATCTTTCTCCCCGTCTCCGGCCTCCTTGAAGGCCTCAGAGTTTTAAAACGGGCTCTGAACCAGCTCTTTTGAAAATCTGGATCTGAGTCTGGACCCTGACTTTGGTTTGTTTATCTGTTGTGTCCGGTGCTCCTGTTTTAACATCTCAGACCAGCGATTTGAGATCTGAGTGTCCTCCAGGCAACTCTGGCACCTTCCCTTCTGGGCAGGCTGCCTTTTCCAAACTCGCTCTTCTGCAAGGTGACCTTGACACTCCCCCTCCGAGGGGCTGTCTGCGCCCCTGCCTGAGGTTTGGTGCAAGGGTGACATCATTCCTCCCTGGTCCCCTTGGAGCTCGGAGCTGCCACGTAAGAAGGCCACGCCCCGTGCTGGAGGAAGCCTGGGCCACATGGAGAGGCGGCGTGTGGCGGTGCAGACGGACAGCCCCAGGGGTGCGCCGGCGGCTGCGTGTCCACCGCTAGGCCTGGTCGTGGTCTTGTCTCCAGGTGGTTCTGAGTCCAGTTATAGAGTCACCCCAACCCCTGCTTTCTGATCCTCCCAGTGGAGGCCCAGAATTGATAATTTAATAATTCCAATCTGTCCCCTTATTCCCAGCCCGAGGACTGGACAAGTTCCTTTGTGACACCTTAGATCTCTCTTTGCCTTTCAGTTGTGTAGTGAATAACGCCTAACTTACGCAGGAGGGTTTTACACCGGGCTCTCTCTATCCAGCAGCGGCTCTGGCTCTGTTCTGACTTGCTGACAGACAGTAAGATTAGTGGATGCCTTTGTCATACTGGGTAAAGGAAATGTAACCACTTCATTAAAACGTTTAAACAATCTCAAACGTACAGAGTTGTAAGTACAATACAAGAAATTGTTTCTATTCCCTGAGCCATGGGGAATACACTGCTGATCCGATGCCCATCACCCCCAGACGCTGTATTCTTGGTTGTATTTAAGCAGCCTAAAGAGTGTGCTAAGTCCCGTCCCGGTAGATACTTTATGAGGAAAATTGGCTCTGCTATAACCATTAAAAGATAATTTAAGCAACTCTCATAATGTTGGTTTTGTTGCAGGAGCTGTTTATTTTATAAATATTGTGTTTCCTATAAAATTAAGTGAATTTGAACATAGAGAATATTGTTATACTTTATGTTTTGAAATTTGTATTAAAATATAAAATATGGACAGATATATATCTTGTTAGCTTGAGCATATTTGGTTTAAATGAGAATAAAAATGGTGATATGTTTGTAAAAAAAAAAAAAATCCCTAGACAAGGATATTTGAAAGAACTGCAACACAGCCGTCAAACCCGGAAGTTAACATTGGTGCCTTACAAGCCTCTGAGCCACAGACCAATGGAAGCTTCGCCAGTTGTCCAAGTAATGTCTTTTTGTTGTTTGTTTGTTAATCCTCAAACGAGGATATTTTCGTTGATTTTTAAGGAGCGTGGAAGACAGAGGAAAAGACAGAGAGAAACATCGATGTGAGAGAAACACATTGATTGGTTGCCTCCTGCACCAGCCCTGACCAGGGCCCTGGCTGGGAGGAGCCTGCAACCCAGGTATGTGCCCTTGACCAGAATTGAACCTGGGACCCTTTGGTCTGCAGGCCGACACTCTATCCACTGAGCCGAACCAGCCAGGGCGATAATGCCTCTTATAGCAAAGTGTGTGTGTCACAGCTCGTTGTCCTGGCTCTTTAGTCTTCAGTCTGAGCCGTTCCTCTTCCCTTGATTTTCATGACCTTGAAACTTCTGAAGATTGCATGCAAGCTCTGTCCCTCCGTTTGGATTTGTCAGGCATTTTTTCATCTCTTTCAGTCTTGCATTTTTGGCAACAATACCACAGAAGTAATGCTATATACTAGCAGGTGGCACATAATTTTGATTTGACCCATTACTTATAATTCTTTTGAATCTCTTGATTACGATGGAGTCTGCCACATTTTTTGCTATAAATAACCCCCCCCCCTTGTAATTTATAAATATCTTGGGAGGAAGTACTTTGGAACTATGGGAGATCCTGTTCCTCAACGTCCAATTTATTTATTTACTTGTTTTATCCCTATGAACACAAGATTTCCTCTTTTCTTCAGTGGGTTATATAGTCTGCTATTATCAGTATTTATTTGGATGACCGAATTAGTCTTAAATCTGGTCACTGAGAGCCCCTTTAAGCTGGCCACTGTGGCCTTTGCTAAACTTGCATCAGTCTTTGTTTCCTCATCATTTTCTGATGTGAGGCTGTTCCAGGCTCATCTTGCCCTTTCCCTGCTCTCGCAAGGGAGTCAGCCATTCCCCCAAGAACCTCAGGCCTCTCTTGGGGGGAGGGGGGGAGGCGGGGGAAGGGCGTGTAGCTGCCACAACCCAGGCGCTAGCTGCGCTGACGCTGACGCTGCTGCTCCAGGCTCTTCCGTCATGAGAGCTGAGGAGTTTGTATGCACTCATTTACCTGTCTGTATAGTTCTGTGTCTCTATCTGCTTATGATCATCTACCTGTCTATCTCCCTAATCTATCCACCTATCATCTCTCTATTGGAAAGCATGGATTTGCTCTTGTATTTCCCATTCCAATAGAAAACTGTGGGGTTTGTTCCATTATCCTTAGTGCATTTGACCAATTCACTGTAAGTAGCCCTTCTCCCATCACACTTCCTCTTCCTGCCCCATGTGACCAGTTTCTTCACCCACAAAAGTCTTCCACTGTCTCAGGCAGCTCGGGCTGCCATAGCCAAGCACCATGCGCTGGGGCTTACCCAGCAGGAATGCATTGGCTCACAGGTCTGGAGGCTGGAAGTGTGAGGTCACGGTGTGGGCGGAGCCGGTCAGGGTCAGGCCCCTCTCCTGGGCCTGCAGGCGACTTCTCTGCTTTCAATGGTCTCCTGTGGGGACTGGGTGGTGCACCCTCAGGTCCACAACACTTCGGTTTGTATAAAAGGTTTCTATAAATTTCTGCAGTTTCTTGCTGGAGACTTTAAAATACAACACTTCTCTTCAGCAGGTAAAAATCACCCCTAAGAATTCCGTTTCCAGTAATAGTAGTTAACCATCTTGAAGATTGCAATTATAAACCCTAGAAACAACAGAAAAAGCAACTGTTTGAAGGCAGGAGAGAAAAAAAACCCTGGAGTAATTTCAACCTTGAAGCAATCCACCTGCAATGGATGGGATCAATGCTTACATGCCCCGCCCCCCACTCCCTAGTACGCCTGGCCGGGTTGCCAGCATGCAGCAGAGGCCTGCGGTCTTACTGTCTTGGTGTTGGAGGACTCATCAAGCGGGTGTCAGAACAGCTGGCAATGGGCAGGCACAGGAGTAAATGCCCCCCAATCCCTGACCTGGCCCAGGATCGCACAGGCAGGCGAGCTGCCTGGGGAGCGGGAGGCACTGCTGGAAGGCAGAGGGCCTTTCTTTGCTGCAGCTGAAGCAGAGCTCAGGGTTCGAGTACTACCTCATTTGTGGGTTTAGTGAACACCTTAGGCTTTCCATTGAAACCCCAGAAAAGCCTCTGATTACAGGCAAAATCAGAACACACTTGCCCTTACAAAGTGTAAAAACAGATTACATAGAGAAACTGGTATAATCATGCAATGGAATACTACTTATGCAATTAAAAAAAGAATAAACTATTGTTATGGGTTCACTCAGAGAGATAGACCACCGACTCAGAATTTAAATTTAGGAGCCTTTATTAGGCTGGCCAGCAACTACAGTTACAGCACCCCGCCGAAACAGAGGCTGAATTGCAGCGCAGACTACAGGAGTTACAGCGTTTTTATTTGCAAAAACCACGAAGTTACAAAACCTTAGTTCCCGACACAGTACAGCATTATTACAGTGACTACCTTCCTATCTATGTGTTCTAGGAACAGAGAGTACAGCATGCTGGGAAGGGGCCATGAGACCATATCTCAAGGCCTGGACTGATGTCAGTACCTTCCTATCTATGTGTTTTAGGAACAGACAGCACAGCGCAACCCATCTGGCCAAAGCACCAGATGTGCAGCCCAGCACACTATGGGACATGCAACCATGTGTATGGATCTCAAAAACTTAAGAGAGAGCCAGACACAAAAGAGCACCTGTAAGTCAGTAATCCACACAAGTAACCCATATGCTCAAATAAAGCCCTGTGTTTTGTTTCTTACCTAGACTTCTTTTCAGCTCAGAGAAGTCTGTTTTGGGGGAGAAAGGGCTGCTCCGTGCCCACCGTGAAAATGCACAGTAAATCTAGATTCCTGTCTTAAGAGAGGACACGGGGAGGAAGTTCAGAGAGCAGATTCCACTCCCTTGGCCCTCTCCTTTTCCCGTACTCCCTCTTCCCAGCCCCCACCCCCCTTTGTTCTGTATTTCCTCTTCCTTCTCATGCAAGCCTCTGCCTGCACTGACATTGTTGAGTTGGGTCTTTGAGGACAGGGAAAAGCCCCCCATCTTCCCAAGATGCCGGCACTCCAATAAGCCTCTTGCTTTTTTCACCAGCACCTGTCTCAAGAGTTTGGCGTTTGTTGTAGCAGGCAGCCAAACCCAGGTTCAGTTACAAAATAATGGAAAGGCTTATGTCTTCAAGTGTTTGGTGGCTCATGGTTTATGCATTTGTTAAAAATTCAGCAAATTGTACACTAATATCTGTTTATATCAATAAAGATAATCTCAGCCCTAGCTGGTCTGGCTCAGTGGATAGAGCATCAGCCTGTAGACTGAAGGGTCCTGGGTTCAATTCCAGCCAAGGGCATGTGCCCATGTTTCAGACTCCATCCCCATAGGTGGCATGCAGGAGGCAGCCTATCAATGGCTCTCTCTCATCACTGATGTTTCTATCTCTCCCTCTCCCTTTCTCTCTGAAATCAATAAATATATATTTTAAAAAAAGATAACCTCAAACCTATTAAAACAACACAGAAGGCCTTCTTTGCTTTCCCTTACATGGTTATACAATAAATTAGGCTCCTGATCCCAGGTTCTGTGAGTGTGTGGGTTGGGGGGTAGGGGAGGGGACACTTCTCATGCAATACCAAACAACTCTCAGACACCAGCAGGGTATCCTGCAATTGAACTCCGTTCTGACAGAATCTCCCTGGAGACAGCCTCAGACTCCTCAGTTAAGGGTTCACTTCCACAAGCCTGGACCCTTCAGACACCAGTCACAAGTCCTGTGTTGCTGACTGACCGGCTATAACCCAGCACCCACAACACCTCCCCATCAGGCGAGATTAATTTGCTAGAATGGCTCCCAGAACTCAGATAAACATTTTACTTAATGGATCTCCAGTTTATTATAAAAGGATATAACTCAGGACCAGCCTAATAAAGAGATGCATAGGGCAAGGTGTGGAGAAGGGTTCTCTCTCAGACAGCGATACTCTCCCCAGATCTCCATGCATTCAGCAGTGGGGAAGCTCTCCAACCTTGTTCTTTGGTTTCTACAAAGGCTTTGTTATTGGGCATGGCTGACTACATCAACCTCTAGCCCCTCTCCTTTCATGGAAAACAGGACGTGGGACTGAAAATTCCAACCCTCTACTCCTATAGTTGGCTCCGTTGGCAAATAGCCCCCACTCTTAGGTGCTTTCCTAAGTCCATTAACATAACAAAAGACGCCATTGTCACTCTCAACACTTAGGAAATCCCAAGGTATTTGGGGGTGGTGAGCCAGGAACCTTGGACAAAGACCAATTATATAGGAGAAATATATTTTGGTCATGTGAAAAAAAGTCAAAAGACAGCAGTGAATTACTAGGATCTTACGTCATCATTAACAACTCCCCAGCCCATCACCATGTCTATGAGAATGCCTCCCAGGTAAGGCCACTCAGGTCAGGTCAGGTTCCAAACGCAGGAGTGGACTCAGCAATACATGGCCCCACCGGTCTGGCATCTGGTATTATGGAGCCAGGAGACAACAGAATCTCTTGCTCTGCGTCTTTTCCCAGGTGTCAATGTAATAAAGGATTTCCCTGTGACATACGCCACTTGTTGATGTCCTCACCCTCAGCTATTGTTTCTCCTTCTCTCCATTTATTCCCACTATGTCCCCCTGCGGAGGCCTGGGAGGTCTGCCGCTGTGCCGGGCCAGACTGCAGGCAGCACCACGGTCTAGCCAGTGCAGAACCAGCGGGCTATCTTCACCACCGGGCAAGATAGCTGCCTTCACTGTTGCCCCCATTTGCCAGGTTAGGTAAAGGCACATCCTGCCCATAAGGCCCACCAGTACTGTGACATAAAGCTCCAAAGCACCGTGGCCATTTCTGTTAGGAATTACTCCCACCTCCGGCCTATAGTTGCAGCCCTGGTCGGGAGAACGGAGGTGATGTGGGAAGAAAGAATGGCAGTACCTTCCTCACCCTCCTTCCCCAGATCCATGAGAAAAACAAGAGGAATCTATTGGGTGGGGATGTCAACGGAGGAGAGGTCCTTGCCCCCAGCTGCTGCTCATGGGGGTGGGTTTCTTGCAATAACCCAAGAAAAAGAACTTTGAAACTCTCCTGGGAGGATGAGAGGTGGCAGAAAGCCTTATTTCTGTGGCCTCAAACCCCTGAGTTTCCCACCTTTCCTTCCCTCAGTCCTGCCAGGGAAGAGGGCCCCCTTTGCCTTTCGCAGAGCTAACATCAGAGCCAGGGTACAGCCGGGCAACAGGCCAGCTCAGCTTGTGTTCCCAGCTGCAGCCCATGAGTCCATTGTGTGTGGGGTCCGCACGGCTGTGGGCCAGATGGATGACTACAAGAAAGCAGGTACAAGAGCCCCAAGACCCAAGAGCCAAGAGCCAAGAGAGCTAATTCCTTTGTTTAGGGGATTATGCATTGGCTCCACCCATTCTGGCTAATCCCTGGTTCCCCAGGCTTGACTGACAGGCAAATACCTTCCCTAGTCCCCTTTGTTGGACTCCCTCCCGTCCCCCCGCAACCCCTGCACCTTGACTCTGCAGGGAAAGGGCTGGTGTTCCTGGGAGAATGAAGTTACAGCTTCCTGGTGAAGCTGCCCAGATTGCATGCTTATAATGTCTGGTCTTCCCTTTGCTTCTTTCTATTACTAATAACCAGCTGATTACAACGATATTAGTCATGCTTCTTTACCCTCGTGGTCAGTGTGAGCGCACACTCATGAGGTGTGTAAGCCAGCTCTTCCTGCTCTCACCCCCTGCTTTGCACACCAACGTTTCATTGCCTGTCCGATTCTCTGTCACACTACCACTCTGAGGAGGTTCTCTGCCCATTGGTGGACGTTGTGGGCTGAAAAGTGAGTCCCTTGGTCTGAAGAGCGATGGTCAGCTGTCCAAATTAGTGCGGGTTCTTCTGTTTAGGTTCATTCATGACTCTGAGTATTCACATCCATACGGGGTAAGCCAAGCCCGGTCCAGAGTGCATGTCTGTTCCTCTCAGGACCCATTGGCAGCCCTTCCAGGTGGGGCAGGCGGCTGGAACCACCAGTAGATACCCCAGGTGTGTGACAGGTGAGCGTGTGGGTCCATGTGGGGGGCGTGGGGCACTGCAGCGACGTGATGGGCTCGACCTGACATGTTCCTCTGCACCCGCTGAGGCACCAATGCCTGTGAAACCGAGCTGCCTGCCAACAAGAGGCAGAGGCCGCTGCTAATGACAAGTTCCCTGGGGGAGGCCATGCGGGGCCGGCCAGTCAGACTGACACGCAGCCCTTTATGTTGCCTTCCTTCTGAACAATTCTTTTGATAGGTTCTCACTTCTAGATTGACAATAATTTTCTATCAAATGTAATTTCACTGTCTTTTAATTTTCATTTTCACTGCCCAGAAGTGGCTATATCTTCTGTCAATGTCATTATTGCTGGTTCGCAGGGGCTCTGTTTTTCTCTTAGCTGCTCTCAACATCTTCCCTTTGACTTTGGGATTCTACGACCTCCCTGCAAAATATCTAAGTATATGTTTCTTTTTTAATTTATTTTTATTGGATATATATTATATTTCTTTATTCTGTAGACCATAGATTCAACTATTTTAGGAAATTCCCCCAAATTGCTTCTCTCATTTCCTTCTGGGACTTTGATAAGCTGTACCTTAGACACGCTGTTGTAGCCTGTGTCTTCAATCTTGTTTACATACATGGGCCAGAAACATGTGGAGATGCAGGAAACATCTGTACTAGGTATGAGAAACCGCTGGGCCTGAGACCTCTTTCTGCCCCGGAACATCTTCAGCAGAGTGTGTCAGACAAGACAGCAAGACCCTCTAGAAGCTTCTATAGGAGACATGCTTTTGATTCATGGAAGCAAACAGGTGCACATACAAAGATGACACAATATGCACCACACAGACAGCAGCCCAGGAGGACTGGATTGGCTATCCTTATATCAGACAAAATCGATTTTAAAGTAAGAACTATCACAGAGAAAAGGGTAAAAATATCATAATGATACAACTATAAGTGTAAATGCATCTAACAGGTTTCCCAAATACAAGAAGCAAGAGCTGACTGATAGAACTGGAAGGAGAAATAAACAATTCAATAATTATACTTGAAGGTTTCAATAAAATCAAGACAGATATAGAAGGCTTTAACAATACAATAGACCAGCCTGACCTAATCGGCACGTTTAAAGCATTCACCCCCAAACAGCAGAACGCTCATTCTTTCCAAGACGAGGTGAAACATTCTGTAAGATTTATCTTATGCTAAGCCAAAAAACAAGTTTTATTAGTTTAAAATTATCACAAATACCATAACCTAAAGCAACAGAAGTTTTGTTCTCTCACAGCCCTGGAGTCCAGAGTCTGAAACCCGCATTCCTGGTCTGAAATGGAGTTTTAGATTCATGGAAACAAATAGGTCCATATAAAAAAATGCACGCTCCCCCACAGGCTCCACAGAATCCCTTCCTTGCAACTCCCAGCTCCCGGTGGCTGCCGGCACTCCTTGGCTGGTGGCCTCACCACTTGCATCTCTGCCTGCATCTCACACCCTCACCCTGCGTGTGTGTAATCTCACTCTGCCCTGCTTGAGGAGGGCACAGGTGACTGCATTGTTCAGGATAATCTCAAGGGCCTTAATTTAATCACATCTATGGAGATTCTATTTCCATGTAAGGTTACATTTATTAGTACTAGTTTATGTTTCACAGATTAGGACATGGATGTCTATTGGGGGAACAGTTTTTAGCTTACCACACAACTATCACTCATTAAAAGGATTAAAATAATATAAAGTTTGTTCTATGACCAATTAAAATTAAATTAGCAATCAACAAGAAAAATAGATATGGGAAATTATCAAATATTTGGAAACAAATGACATCTTTTAAATAATGATTGGATCAAAGAAGAAATAGCAAACAAAATTTAAAATGTCATAAATTGAATGATAATGGAAGCACAACATATAAAAATTCATAGGATGCAATAGAACAGTGCTTACAGGAAAATTGATAGTTTTAAGCTTATATTTGAAAGGAAGAAAGTTCTAATGAAACATAATTTAAGCTTCCTCATCAAATAACACACAAAGGAACAGGAAATCAAGGACTAGTAAATAGAAAAAAGGAAATAATTTAGAACAGATTAAAAATCAATGAAAAAAAGATCAATATAAAAATAAATGATTAAGAAATTTATTTGATACTAGAGGCCTGGTGCATGAAATTCATGCACTGGGGGGTGGGGGTTCCCTCAGCCCCTTTCACAGTCCGGGAGCCCTCAGTGAATGTCCTACTGATGGCCACAGTCTGGCAGCAGAGGCTCAGAGCAGGCGTCCTGTGTGTGTGTGTGTGTGTGTGTGTGTGTCCCCACTGGGGGTCTGCCCCCAGCCACATTGGAGGCTCAGAACAGGCACTGTGTGTGTGTGGGTATGGGTGTGTGTGTGTCTGCTGGGGGCCTGCCCGCAGCCACACCATGGAGGCTTGGAGCAGGAGCCCCTCTGTGTTGATCTCTCAGGCTCCTGGCCTCCACTGCATGTTGTACTCTCCCTTGAGCTATGGCCAGGATGGGGGTGCTGCTTGCAAGCCGGGCTTTCCTGCTCCCGGATCGCCATGGCGACGGGGGAGCAGGCCCAGCTGGGTGCTGCCCGAAGGCCGGGCTTTCCTGCTCCCTGATCAGGCACAACTGGGGGCTGCCTACAGGCTGCACTTTTCCACTTACCGATGGCCGGATCACCACAGCGACCCAGGGCCCAGCGGCACTTTCCTGCTCTCCAAGAGTCATAGGGTCCTGGCTGCGGGCGGGGCTTAGGCAGCATGGGGGTCCCGGCTGGGAGCTCAGGTGGCACATAGGGGTCCCGGCTGGGGGCAGGGCTTATGCCCCGCTGCCCAGGACTGCACATGGGGCCCGGATGGCAGCTCGCGCTGTCCCGCCCTGCCTGTAGTATAGGACAGAGGCCTGGTGCATGGGTGGGGGCCTGCTGGTTTGCCCTGAAGGGTGTCCTGGATCAGGATGGAGGTCCCGCTTGGGTGCCTGGCCAGCCTGGATGATGGGCTGATGGCTGTTTTTAGGCTGCCTGCACCCCCTTAGGGTGGGGTTCCCCACTGGGGTGCCTGGCCAGTCTGGGTGAGGGGCTGAGGGCCGTTTTCAGTCTGGCGGGTGACTGAAACTCACAGCCTCTCCTTTTTTTCTTTTTTCTTTTATTCTCTCTCCCCCCTCTCTTCCCCTGCACTCTCCCTCCCTCCATGGAACAGGGATCTGCCCAGGGACCCAGGATCTGGCTGGGGGTTTATGTAGACTCACCTTGGGGTGGTGCCCCTGGGTTGTAGGAGAGGGGGTGGAACTTGTTAGTATAATAAAGCACATGATTTAAACATTTTAAATCCAACTGCCTCAGTGTGTTCATAACTCACTGGCCGCAGCCCCACTGCCCGCCCTCTCCTGGCCCTTGTCAGTGAGAGGCCTGGGGCGTCCCAGCCACAGCCACTCTGGCCGTCCTCTCCTTTCACGTTGTGCACACAGACGGCAGCTTTCTAATGAAATGAACATGGAATGTGGCACAATTTGTAAGACTAAGCTGTTCAAATGATGTCATTGTTCAAACAAGGTGACATTACAATGAAGGAAGGAGTTCTTCTCAGGTGACCTTGATCCTGTCCTGTGGACAGGGCAGGTCGGGAGGGCCGGGGAGAAGGCGGGGCTTACTGAGAGAATGAGAGAGGGCCTCCGCTTTGGGCCCTTGGAAAGATGACTCCAGATTAACAAAGTTCCCTGGGCCGCTTAAAGCAACAGGGGAGAGCTGCATCAAACACCAGCGATCTGCATTCCCAGCATGTGTCTGTGTCTCAGAAGAGCCCAGCGCTGGAGGCGGAGCGCTGCGAGTGGAAGCAGGAGAGACCCTGGCTCAGCAACACTCCGAGCAACCACGGCCGACCCGGCTCCCAGGCCCGGGTGAGCTGCTCCTTTCATAGGCGAGTAGAATTGCTGAAACAGAAGAAACCTCCTTGACTCGTTTACTCCTGTCTCCACAAAGAAGCATCGTGCAAATAAATAACCTTTAAAATTCATGCTGAGTGCTCGCTACCTTGGTTAAGTAATGATTTCTAGATATGACAAGAAATGATAAGAAACAAAAGAAAAATGAGCTAAACTGAACTAAATCAAAAATAAAAAATTTTATGTTGCAAGTGATACTACCAAAGAAGTAAAAACAGCCAAGCCAGTGTTGCTCAGTGATTGACCACCAACCCATGAAGGGGGAGGTCACGGTTTGACTCCCCATCAGGGCACTTGCCCAGGCTTGGGGCTCTATGCCCAGTGGCGGTGCTCAGGAGGCAGCCCATAGATGATTCTCTCTCATCAATAATGTTTCTATCTCTCCCTCTCCCCTCCTCTCTCTAAAATCAATAAAAACTTTTATTTTTTGTAAAAAAAAGAAGAAAATAAAAGCATGATCCACAGAATGGGAAAACATATTTGTAAATTATATATCTGATAAGGAACTTTTATCCAGAATACATAAAAAAACACAACTCAATATTAAAAAGACAACTAATGTGACTTAAAAATGGGCAAATGGCTTAAGTAGATAGTTCTCCAAAAAAGATATACAAGCGGCCAATAAGCATAAGATTGCTGTTCACCTCATTAGTTATTGGAAATGCAGACCAAAGCCAGTGAGACACTGCTCCACAGCCACTGGAAGGGCTCACATCAAAAAGAGAAAAGAGCCCTGGCTGGTTTGGCTCAGTGCATAGAGTGTCAGCCTGTGGACTGAAGGGTCCCGAGTTCGATTTCCGGTCAGGGCACATGCCTGGGTTATGGGCTCAAGCCCCAGTAGGGGGCGTGCAGGAGGCAGCCGATAAGTGATTCTCTCTCATCATTGATGTTTCTATCTCTCTCTCCCTCTCCCTTCCTCTATGAAATCAATAAATATATATTTAAAAAAATTTTTTTAAAAGAGAGAGAAAAGAGTGAGGGCTGGCAAGCACATAGAGGAACTGGAACCTTCTATATTGCCGATGGTACGTAAAATGGTGAAGTTACTGTAGAAAACTGTATAGCTGTTACATAAATGTTAACTATATAACCCAGCAATTCTACTCCTAGATTTATACCTAAGAAAATTGATAGCCTAGACAAAATACCGGCTCTTCCACAAAATAGTGACTTCTGCGCATGGGCCACGAAGTTTCAATTGCACTGTACGTGCGCGCCCGCACGTGGTATTTTGTGAAAGAGCCACACTCAAGGGGCCAAAGAGCCGCATGTGGCTCGTGAGCCGCGGTTTGACCACTATGGGCCCAGGTCTATGCAAAAATGTGTACATGAATGTCACAGTAGCATTATTTATCACAGCCAAAAAGTGGAAACAACCCGTATCCACCAGCTGGCAGATGGGTAACAAAATTCAGTACAGCCATATCGAAATGCTTTTGGCCACTGAAAAAATGAAGTGCCGATACCTGCTACAACACAGATGAGCCTTGAACATGCTGAGTGAAAAAAGTCAGTCACAAAAGTTGGCATATTGCATGACTCCATGTATACTTTTACCGAGAAAAGCAAATTTGCACAGGCAGAAAGTAGAACAGTGGTTACTTCGGGCAGGAAGGGGGATGAGGAGAGACTGTTAGTGGGTGCATGGCTTCTTTGGGGAGCATGAAAATATTCCCTTTCGATTAGATTAGATTGTGGTGGTGATTGTGCAGCCCTGTCATTATACCAAGAAAGCACTGAGCTGTACACTGGCAGCAGGTGAACTGCAGGGTGCTGAACTGTAGGGTGTAGAATTGAACCTAATGAAGCTATTTAGAAGAAAACTCTAGAGGTCCCAGCGTCTTACCATTCTCAGGCTTATTGATTTTGACCCCAACCTGTTTGGCTTCCTTGATAGATGTGTCCCGAAGCTTCTACACAGCTCTTTATAGCTGAGTGCAGACCTGGGAGAGATACCTCTCCCACGGGACAGATCCTTTCCGGAGCCTGACGGTCTACGGCCCAGTCAGCCTTCCAAGCGTCCCTCAGTCTCAAGTGACAGTCGGCCCCTTTGAGTAGCTCTGTGCTGGGTGGGGTTTCACTTTCCCATCCCCCTGAGGCCTTCTCCTCCCCAGAGCCAGGCACACCCCACAGTGCCTGCTCAGTGACCCTAGGACAGCGGTTCTCAACCTTCCTAATGCTGCGACCCTTTAATACAGTTCCTCATGTTGTGGGGACCCCAATTTCATTGTTACAAATTGAACATAATTAAAGCATAGTGATTAATCACAAAAACAATATGTAATTATATATGTGTTTTCCGATGGTCTTAGGCAACCCCTGTGAAAGGGTCGTTCGACCCCCAAAGGGGTCACAACCCACTGCCTAGGTTGAGAACCACTGCCCTAGGAGCTTCTGAAGGCACAACGCAGACAGCGCACCACCCTGGAGCACCCCCGTTTGTGAAGGCATTTTTAGGAGATGGTACCGGTGTACCGCGAGGTCAAGAAGAAGAGGCAGAGCAGGGGGGAAGGGCTTGGGTGCAGCTGGCACCCGCCCAGCCCGCCCAGCCCGACCACCTGCTCCTTGCTTCCTATCACTGAAGGCATTTCAGTGGCCAAGTCTGAGAAGCTCATCTCAGGCATCTTCATGGAGCAACTAACTCCTCCGATGAGCAAGCTACCAATGGGTCACACGCCTTCAAGGTCCTGGGAAACAGTTACTAAGTCACCACTCAGTATTTTCTATATGTAAAGCCAATTTCTTTTGCACATCATTTCACCATTATTTAAGAACGTCTGTTCATGGGAAATATGTGTCATTTCAACATTTAATTAAATTTCATTTCATGGTTGAAAGCATTCCGTGATTTGACTTTATGCAGAAAATGATTAACCCAATTTTTGCTTTCTGAGTGGAACTGTGAACATGTTTTGATTAAATGATAAACTAAACACTTTGGCATTATCCCAGTTAATGAAATGGTGCTGATCCCTGGCAGACGTCTGGAAATGGAGAGGAGCCTCCAAATGCGGCTATTATCAGGCAGCCAAAAGAGTAACCCCCCATCTTATACCCCCCCACACTCCCCTGGCCAGGGCCAAACCAGAAGCTGGCAGACTGGGGTGCAGTGCTGCCTATCTGTTTTGTGTCTCTGGTCTCCCAGCTAAAGGAAAGGGCAGAGGCAGCCTCAGCCTACACATTCCGAAGCTCGGCTTCCAAGTTTGCGCCTTGCCATTTGAGCTCACTGTCCTAAAGAAATGGTGTTAAAACTGGTCGTTGGTGCTCCAGGCCAACGCAGAGGTGCTTCAGCCCATGTGTGATTAAAACATCCTGCATTTGCAAGTCTAACACAAAACTGAAGCAATATTGGCAATTCCAGCAGAAAAACAACACAAATGAAGAAAACAATAAAAATGTCAAACATGCACAGCACCATAACTAAATTATACCTCGAATATTTGAAGCTTCAGTTTTTTCTATTTTTAATGGTAAATTGAGATTACAATTGGTACATCCTTGTATATATCATCATAATCTTTTCTAATGATTGTCCTTTTGATGTTGTAATTAAACATTTTTGTAAACAACACAAGAAATACTGATGACACTTATTCATGCAAAAAAATTACATGGCAAAAAAATACCAAAACAAAGCCAAAGGACAAATGATTAACAAGGGAGTATATTTGACAAATAAAGAGCCAATATCCACAATAAACAAAGACTCTTAAAATTAATAAGAAAAAGATGTCCCTGCCATGAAGAGTAGCCGTATCCAGGGCAGACTTTGAGGTTCCTCGACAAGTGGGGACATCTTCTGTCCCATAATTCACAGAAAGTCAAAGGACAGGTTAAAAATGGTAGCCTGGGGCGCAGACAGCAACCCGCCCAGCTCTGCCTGCTGGAGAGCCCCAGGCGCAGCTGGAGTGAAACAGTGATATGTGCACCTTCTTACTGTGCAGGGCTACCAAGGAGGCGACTACACGTGGAAGAGGTGCTAAATGTAATGCGTTCTTACCTAGCCTCTGAAACCAACGTGGTCAGAGAATTTTGGGCCTTCAACAGGCAAATAAAGGAGGTCTTGGTATCCTTCTACTACCATCAGAGTGTAGCAGAGGGGAAACACTAGAGCTCTCTAGACAAACTGAAACCTCCTGCACTGCCCATCGGTCTCCGGACATGTTATTTATTCTCTTTGAGCGTCTATTTTATCATCTGAAATATGGGGGTAATAACGTGTCCTGTGGATTGGTGCTGAGGGTTAAATGGGATGGCGGTGGCGTACCAGTACGGAAAGCCCCACGTGGTAGGCGCGCAGCACTGTGCTGGCTGAGCCCCGTGTCACTAGCCGGGAGCCCAGGACGGGTTTTGCAAGTGGCTGCCTCCCATGTCAGTGCCCTGCGGTATCCGGAACAAGGCGGGGGAACGAAAAACAGGGAAAGAGAAAACGGACATCGCAGGGAGAGAGGCTGCGACCCTCTGGAGATGGCTGACTCTGGGCAAGCTATTAATAAAGAAAAGCTATTAATGTTTGTGGAGCATTTCATTTTCTTGGCATGCACTCAACTTTACATTCTCTCTAATGGAATGCTAAGTGGACAGAGTGGGAAAGGGATAGACGGGCCAAGAACAGCTGTTATGGGAGAACCTTTCCACTCACCCGGGAGGACTTCGGGGTGCGCAGCCTCAGGCAGCGAGCTGGCTCAGCAGCTCTCCCTCCTGAGCGTCTCTGGCTGAGGCCACAGAAGTCTTGACTTTGTGCTCAAAATAGACCGCTGGTTCAGAGGGCTCTCTGACAAAAGGCTAAAACGGCAGAGCAAATTGTGCTGTCACAGAGGACCATGGGGGCTTTTAAAGATCTATTTTGGGGCCGCTTCTCTTCCCTTCGCCAGCTGAAGTCACCATCGGCAGCGTGGGCCTGGGGCGCAGAGCTAGGCTCTGGTGGCTCCGTGGGGACCCGTTACTCACTAAGTGGTGAACTTGCCACTCATCGTGGGGCTTAGTGGCTGAGGACCTTCATTGTCGTTGCCGTGCGGAACCGGTAGGCCTCTGGAAGCTGCCGGCTCTGGGATGATCTATTTCAGGAAACTGGATAGAGAACGGACTATGTGACAGTGACAATGTCATGCCCCAAATTGGAATTTAGAGGCAAATGAATGGGCTGTGAGTAACTCTTCTAGGACACGAACGTTTGTTGATTTGACTCAAATGTGTCCCCTCCACAAACAGCACATGCAGAAGCTGCTGCTGAGCAGGGCCTGTGTCTGCCGGGGGGATGGCGAATGCTGTGCTCAGCCTTCGGATGCCCACAAACAAGAGCGCCCAGCGTCTTCGCCAGAGGGCCCAGCACACATGTCAGCTCAGACTCATAGGACACTTATTGTTTTTCGTTTTGAAATCATTTCAGATGTGCACAACAATTGCAAGAACAGTACAAAAACTCCTATATATCCTTCACCCAAATTCCCAAATGTTAACATTTCACTACATTTGTCTTATCATTCATGACAGACACATACTAGTATTATTTGAGCCATTTGAGAGTTGTAGCCATAATTCTTTTTATTCCTAAATGTTTTGATGTGTGATTCCTACACACAAGAACATAATGCAAGTACAATGATCTAAATCAGAAAATAACATTGATACAGTCATAGCACTGAATCTCCAGAGCGCATCCAAATTTTACAAAGTGTCCCGAGAATGCCCCCGGAGTAAAGGGAACGAAGGGGCATGTAATAAGCCACACGGGGCGTTTGCTGGCGTGTCTCTTAGTGCCCGTAGCCCGGTTTTTCAGAGGCTGGTGTTTTTGAGGAGTACAAGCCCGATACTTTGTAAAATGCCCCTCAGTTTGGATTTAGAGAATACATTAAAGAGAACATTACCTTTTGGCAATGCCCATGGTAATGATGGGTTCAGACAACCGTGGCTGGTGACAGAACCCGTCCCGCATGGAGGATACTCATGTGGTCTGAACGCCGTGCCTCACCAAACGCTTACCGATGACAGAGAAAAGAGTCGCTTTGCAGAAGCCTGGCAGGTGCCACCGGAACAAGGCCATCAGTCACAGCTGACGGCCGCGATGTCGGGACAAATGACTCGGGTGCCTCCTGCTGTGATGCTGTGAGTAAAACACAACCTTCACTTTTCTGGTCTTCCCACCCGCAGTAACCCGCGTTCACTCGTGCCCGCCCCTGAACACATGGCGGTGAAGGCAGCCCAGGGCGGGCGGGCGGCTCTGCCAGGCGGGGGTGGCAGCGCAGCCGCCTGTGCACGAGCCTGCAGAGCAGCCAGGGCGCCAGCGCGGACGGGCCTCTCCCGGGCCTGAGAGGAGCTTGCCAACCCACCCCTTCAGCCCCTTCGGCCTCGGCGCCTCCTTTCCGCACGGAGGCCTGAGGGCAATGGAACCTTCATTCCCGAGTCGGGCTGCAGCACGGGGGGTGCCATCTGACTCAGTTTCCCGCGCGGCTGCAGGCCTGGCCGCCGCAGCGGCTCCTGCCTCCGGTTTGCTGTCCGGAGCGCTGGGCGCGGGCTCTGTGGGCGGCCCTGGCGCCTGGACGGACCCCGCTGGGCTGAGGACTGACCTCCCTCCCCAGGCCCGGGTGGGAAGGCGCTGCTGGCGTCGGGCTGGTGTCGGTCATGCTCTCCCGGCGCCCAGGCGGCCCGGGGGCGCCAGCCTCTCCCCGCGGGTCAGGCTGCAGGGAGGCTGCTGCTCTGCGCCCCGCCTCGCCCGCTCCCCGCGGTGCAAGGAGGACAGGAGCGGAGCCCGGCCCTGGCTTTCTTCTCATGTCCGTCCTGTTCACACCGTCTGGATGAGACTGCTGACCCTCCCGGAAGCGCCCATCCGGACGCTGTTCTCACCAAGCAGGACAGGGCGCTTCCATCACCCGCTTCGTGGACGGGAGGGCGGAGGCCGGGAAACGGCGCCGCCTCAGCCAAACCGCACACTGGCCGCAGCCGAGGAGGCCCGGCCCGGCCTGCACAGCGCGCTCTCCCCGCACCATCTGCCAGGGCGGGTGTGCGAGCCCCGCGCAGCCCGTGCGGACGGGACCGGGCGGGCTGGGAGGCGGAGGGCGCGCCTGCAGGGCCTGGTGTCCCCCCCTCCCCCCCGCACCCCAGAGTGGGGACGGGGTGCTGGAGACTCCTACGAGGGTTGGAACCGCCCGAGGGCCTGGCGGGTGCCGAAGGAGCCCAGGAAAAATGACACTTGCAGAGGCAGCCCCGAGTGCTTGGAGGGAAACCAGGAGCTCCGAGCGGAGGGAGGACGGGCCAGGAGCCGCGGAGGGTGGAGGCACAGGCAGGGAGCTGGGGTCGGGTTAGGCTCAGGAGCATTTCCCTCGGGCACGGGCACGGGCACGCCTCGTCATGCCTCCTTCTATTTCGTTGCTGCGCCTCCTCCCCTTGGCAGGTCCAACACTTGTCCAGCCTCCGGGCGATGTTTGAGGAGCCCCCCCCCCCCCCTGCTGGGCAGACGGTGCTGAGCGGACAGAGGGGTGCCACGCAGTGTCCTCCGCGGTTCCGAGTGGTGACCTCCAGCCCGAGGCAGAGGTCATGGGGAGGAGCCTGAGCCTCAGCACAGGGGAGCCCCTGGGCTCTGAGGGGTGAGCTCTGGGCGCCCGCGGCAGCAGCAGGGGGAGAGAGGACGTGACGTGGACGTGGTCACTGTGGGGCCGGAGGAGCCCCCTGTGGAGATGCCCGGGGCAGCTAGATGTTTGAATCTGGCCTCAGAAGCGAGGCGGGGGCGGGGCGGGGGCGGGGAGGGAGAGTCCGGGGGCGGTCCCCCGGGGGAGTGGGCCACATGGGAACAGCCTTTGAGGAAAGGGGCGGCCTGGAGAGGACTCCTGCCTAAGACCGGCAGCACCTCCTTCCTTTCTGTGCTCTTTCCCGCGGCTCCCAACAACCATGACCCCACACTGCTTCTTCAGAGGGTGACCAAGCCCCACTTGCCGGCGTGCGAAGGAGATGTACCTGGCGCTGCGCGAGACGCATGACGATTCCCTGACCCGGACACTTCAGTTGCATGAGCCCCTTCCCTTTCCCCCAGCGGCTCTGACTTCTCAGCCAGTCTGGAGTTTCAGGCCTGGGCATCCTTATCACACGCGTTTGACAAGGAGAAATGGGGCTCTGAGGCTCTTTCCTGCTTTCTTCCCATGTCCAGCCACTGCCTTTCCAGGCCCCATCTCCTCCACCCCCTCTGCCCCAACAGCGAAGAAAGGCCGGAGACAGAGGCTGTGGGCTGCTTCGGGTGGCAGGCTTCAGGCAGGCAGGCTTCCTGACAGCTCAGCTTGGTGGCTGTATTTTTCATCCCAGCTTTATTTCTTGGCAGGTGATGCAATACTTTCCCCTTCGTACTTATTCCACGTTAGCTAACTGGCCATTTTAGCATGGCCCTGCAGGGATATAAACATTTAGAGAACTTTTTGCAAGGACAAGAAGGGATTATATGTTTGAAGCCAGCAAGCTGGTTATGTTTAGGAACATCACCATGGGATTTAAGATGCTGCGTTGATGTAATGCAGTTGGTGGTTTATGAAAAACCTTTCAGACTAGCCTTGGCCAGAGAAGCCCAACCACATTCCTTGCTGGTGAGCAGCAGGCAGGGCCCAGTGGGAGCACTTCTAAGTGTTCTGTTAGTAACCTCGTATTCTCTGCCTCTCCGGGGAGAGGGGCTTGTGGGGGAGAGGAGGACTTCACGGTGACATTTTCTGTTGAGGCTGTGTGAGGCTCTAAGTCAGTGGTTCTCAACCTGTGGGTCGCGACCCCTTTGGGGGTCGAATGACCCTTTCACAGGGGCCTAAGACCATCGGAAAACACATATATAATTACATATTGTTTTTGTGATTAATCACTATGCTTTAATTATGTTCAATTTGTAACAATGACATTGGGGGTCACCACAACATGAGGAACTGTATTAAAGGGTCGCGGCATGAGGAAGGTTGAGACCCACTGCTCTAAGTAGTCAAAGGGACAATCTAGAAATAGTTCAGAAAGTGGTCACCCGCCTCCAGCCTGCTCCGCTGCAGGGCGGGCCACGTTTGCCGCACCTTCTTTATGGATCTCAGAACAAGTGGGTGCGTGGACGACTAGCAATCGCTTGTGCACGGTCAAAGGTCCAGCTTCAGGAGGGAAAAAGTCCCCATTTGCTAAAACTGGGGAAATAATTCCCACAATGGAAAACTGTATTCTAGGAACTGAGGAAACATCTTGTCTTCTCTACATGTACATTTAATTATACTAAATACCAATAAGTAGGTTGCACGAGATCCGTGGTCGGCAAACAGCAGCTCGTGAGCCAATTGCGGTTCTTTGGCCCCTTGAGTGTGGCTCTTCCACAAAATACCACGTGCGGGTGCACATGTACAGTGCGATTGAAACTTTGTGGCCCATGAGCAGAAGTCGATATTTTGTCGAAGAGCCACACTCAAGGGGCCAAAGAGCCACATGTGGCTCTCAAGCCACGATTTGCCGAGCCACAATTTACTGAGCACTGCACTAGATGATGTTTAATGTCGCTTATTTAAAAACACATGAATACATAATTTATTAAAAGTATTTTCCAGTGCACACATACACAAACATAATGAAGTTATACATTAATATGTACCTGTCCATTTTTAAAAAATTGTGCTAAAGGAGAATTAAAATAGGAAAAACATAGTATCCAAATATTTCTATCCCTATGACACTGCCAATTTTCTTTCATGATATTCTAAGACATGATATTTTTTCTTTGAGTTCTATTAAAATGTACCTCTGTATTATTAACTACTAATCCGTGCACTGGGCCGGCACGGCCTGATCCCCACAGGCCAGGCTAAGGGACCCCACTGGTACACAAATTCGTGCACTGGGCCTCTAGTATGCATATAAGATCTTTGGTTAATCTCTTCTCACTCTCCCCTCTCTCCCTTCCCTCTGAGATTTATCAGTCTGTTCCATGTTTCCATGTCTGTTCATTGAGCGTCTGCCTCCTGGTGGTCAGTGTGCATCATAGCTACCAGTCAAATAGTTGAACAGTTGAACGGTCGCTTAGGCTTTTATATATATAGACTAGAGGCCCGGTGCACGAAATTGGTGTACGGGAGGAAGGTTTCCTCAGCCCAACCTGCACCCTCTCCAATCCGGGAGCCCTCAGGGGATGTCCTACTGATGGCTTAGGCCCGCTCCCCATGGTCCTCTGGTCTCTGCAGGGCCTGCCTGCTCAATGCCATGGCGACAGGTAAACAGGCACTGCTGTCTGCTCTCTGTGGGGCTGCTTTCCTGCTCACCCAGTCACCAGGGAGACCTGCAAGCAGGCCCTGCTGTCTGCTCTCTGTGGGGCTGCTTTCCTGCTCACCCAGTCACCAGGGAGACCTGCAAGCAGGCCCTGCTGTCTGCTCTCTGTGGGGCTGCTTTCCTGCTCACCCAGTCACCAGGGAGACCTGCAAGCGGACCCTGCTGTCTGCTCTCTGTGGGGCTGCTTTCCTGCTCACCCAGTCACCAGGGAGGCCTGCAAGCAGGCCCTGCTGTCTGCTCTCTTCAGGGCTGCTTGCCTGCTCACCTGGTTGCCGCGGAGACCCACAAACAGGCCCTGCTGTCTGCTCTCTGCAGGGCCCACTTGCCACCTCGCTGCCGATAGGACTGAAAGGACTGGAGGACTCCTGGGGGTGGGTCCAGCTGCGTTGCCTCCTGCCGTTGCCCTGGTGGGGCTGATTGGACTGGGCACTGCCATCTTATGGCTGTGTGTGCCGTCATCTTTGTGACGAAGTGACGGTCAATTTGCATATTCCCGCCTTATTAGATAGGACAAGAGGCTCGGTGCATGAAATTCGTGCAGGGGGGGGCGGCCCTCAGGCCAGCCTGCGCCCTCTTCAATCCAGGATCCCTCGGGGGATGTCCAATTGCCTCTTGCAATCCAGGACCTCTGGCTCCTAACTGCTCACCTGCCTGCCTGCCTGCCTGATCACCCCTGACCCCTCTGCCTGCCTGCCTGATTGCCTTTAACCACATCTGCCTCTCCCCGCACCTGGGACCCAGGATTCCCTTCTCTGGCTGGCTGCAGGCACCCAGAACCCGGGCTGCAGGCACAGGCACAGCCGCTGGCGCCCAAGACTACAGGGCAGGTGGCTTGTCCCTCTCCCAGGCCACAGGAGCAGGTGCAGCCACTGGTGCCCGGGACCATGGAGTGGGCGGCTTGTCCCTCTCCCGGGCCCCAGCCCCAGCTGCTGAAGCCCAGGACTGCGGGGCATGCAGCTTGTCCCTCTCCCGGGCCATAGGCACAGGCGCAGCTGCTGGCACCTGGGACCATGGGGCAGGTGGCTTGTCCCTCTCCCGGGACACAGCCTGGCTGGTCCCCATTCCTCTCTCGTGAGCTCATTTGTGCCTGGCTGGACCCCATTCCTCTTTTGTGAGCTCATTTGTGCCTGGCTGGTCCCCATTTCTCTCTCTCCAGTATTGAGTATCTGAGCCATTACAGTGTTATGGCCTGGGGCATGATGACCATTTGCATATTAGCTCTTTATTATATAAGACTAGAGGCCCAGTTCATGAAATTCATGTTCGGGGGGCAGGAGGGAGTCCCTCAGCCTGACCTGCACCTGTCCAATCTGGGAGCCCTCAGGGGATGTCCTACTGATGACTTAGGCCTGCTCCTTGTAGTTCTCTGCTGTTTGCAGGGCCCGCTTGGCTGTTCCCGGGTCACCACAGCCAAGCAGGCCCTGCTCTCAGCGGCCGCCCCCCCAGGACTGGAGGACTCCAGCAGGGCTGAGAGGGCTGGGTGTCACCATCTTGTGGCTATGGGCACCCCAATCTTTGTGTCAGAGTGATGGTTAATTTGCATATTACTCTTTTATTAGATAGGATAGTTGCCATGTTGTGTATTATATCCCAAACTTATTCATCTGATAATTGAAAATTTGTAACCTTTGAGCAACATCTCCTCATTTCCCCCACACCCACTCTGGCAGCCACTATTCTACTCTCTATTTCTATGAGTTTGACCTTATTTTTTTTTTTGAGGTCCCATGTTATTCATCTTTCTCTGTCTGGCTTATTTCATAATGCCATCCAGGTTTATCTATGCTACTTCAAATGGCAGGTTTTCCTTCTTTCTCATGGTTGACCCTTAGAATATATACCCAGGTGTGGGTGTGATGGATCATAGGGGAGTTCTATTTTTGTCTCTTCAAGGAACCTCCATTTGCTTTCCATTCTCGCTAACATTCTCACCAGCACTTGTGACCTCTTTGTCTATTTGATGGTACCCATGTTAACAGGTGTGAGGTGATGTCTCATTGTGGTTTTGATTTACACTGCCCTGATGATTAGTGATGGTGAGTATCTTTTCATGTATCTGTTAGCCATGGGAAAGGCTTCTTTGGAAAAATGTCTATTCTGGACTCATCTATTTTTTAATTGAATTATTTGTGTGGGTGGTTTTTGTGTGTTTTTGCTATTGAGTTATGAGTTCCTTTATGTTTTATTTATTAGCCCCTTACCAAGTATATGGTTTGCAAATATTTTCTCCTATTCCATAGGCTGCCTTTTCACTTTGTTGATGGTTTCCTTTGCAACGTGGAAGCTTATGGTTTAATGTGGTCCCACTTGTGTTTTTATTTCATTTTAAATATATTTTTATTGTTAATAGTATTACAGATATCTCCAATTTCCCCCATCTTTCCCTCCTCCTCCCAGCCCTACCCATCTCCCTAGAAGTTCTCACTACCCTACTGCCAGTGTCCATAGGCTATGAATATGAGTTTGTAAGTTCTTTGGTTTATCTCACAACTCCACATCGAGGTATGTTAGTCTGTCCCATGCCTCCCTGCTTCAGGTCTTATTTTGTTGGTCAATTTATTTTGTCCATTAGATTTCACAAATAAGTGAGATCATGTGATATTTGGCTTTCTCAGTTTGGCTTATTTCACTTAGCATGATATTTTCCAGGTCCATCCACACTGTACCAAAGGGCAAGAGATCCCTCTCTTTTACTGCTGCACAGTGTTCCATGGTGTAAATGTCCCACAGTTTTTTTTTTATCCACTCATCCACTGATGGGCACTTGGGCTGTTTTCCATATCTTAACTATTATAAATAACGCTGCTATGAACATAGGGGTGCATACATTCTTTCTGATTAGTGTTTTTGGGTTTTTAGGATATATTTGCAGAAGTAGGATCACTGGGTCAAATGGAAGTTCTATTTTTAACTTTTAGAGGAAATTTCATACTGTTTTGCATAGTGGCTGCACCAGTCTGCATTCCCACCAGCAGTGCACTAGGGTTCCCTTTTCCCCACATCCTCCTCAGCTCTTGTTGTTTGTTGATTTCTTGATGATAGGCATTCTGACAGGTGTGAGGTGATATTCAGTTGTGGTTTTGATTTGCATTTCTCTGATGATTAGTGACTTCGAGCATTTTTTCGTATGTCTCTCGGCCATTTGTATGTCCTCTTTGGAGAAATGTCTATTCAGGTGTTCTGCCCATTTTTTCATTGGATTGTTTTACTTAATTTTCTTGAGTTGTATGAGTACTTTATATATTTTGGATATTAACCCCTTATCATATGTATCATTGGCAAATATGTTCTCCCATTTAGTGGGTTCCCTTTTCAATTTGATGCTGGTTGCTTTTGCTGTGCAGAAGCTTTTAATTTTGATGTGGTCCCATTTGTGTATTTTCTCCTTCGTTTCCTTTACCCTAGGAGATGTATCTGTAAACATATTGCTAACTGAGATGTCTGAGATTTTATTGTCTATGTTCTCCTCTAAGATTTTTATGGTTTCATGGCTTACATTTAAGTGTTTATTGAGTTTATTCTTGTATATGGTGTAAGTTGGTGGGCTAGTTTCATCTTTTTGCATGTGTCTGTCCAGTTTTCCCAGCACCATTTGTTGAAAAGACTGTCTACTCCATAGTATGCTCTTGCCTCCTTTGTCAAATATTAATTGTCCTTAATGGTGTGGGTCCATTTCTGGGATCTCTGTTCTAATTCATTAGTCTATATACCTGATCTTGTGCCAGTACCAGGCTGTTTTGGTTATAATGGCTTTGTAGTATAGTTTGATATCTGGTATTATAATTCCTCCTACTTCATTCTTCTTTCTCTAGATTGCTGCTGCTATTCAGGGTCTTTTATGGTTCCATATAAATTTTTGGAGTATTTGCTCTAGTTCTATGAAGTATACCATTGATATTTTAATAGGGATTGCACTGAATCTGTAGAATGCTTTGGGTAGTATAGACATTTTAATTATGTTAATTCTTCCAATCATGAACATGGTATATTCTTCCACTTGTTTATGTCTTCCTCTATTTCTTTTTTCAATGTCCTGGAGTTTTCTGAGTGCAGGTCTTTTACCTCCTTGGTTACATTTATTCCTAGGTATCTTCTTTTTGTTGTTGTTGCAATAGTAAACGGGATTACTTTTTTAGTTTCTCTTTCTGAGACTTCATTATTGGTGTATAAAAATGCCATAGGTTTGTGAATGTTGATTTTGTATCCTGCCACCTGGCCGAATTCATTTATTAAGTCTAGTAGTTTCCTGGTGGAGTCTTTAGAGTTTTCTGTGTATAATATCATGTCATCTGCGAATAATGACAGTTTTATTTCCTCCTTTCCAATTTGGATGCCTTTTATATCGTCTTCTTGTCTGATCGCTGTGGCTAGAGCTTCCAGTGCTCTGTGAATGGGCATGGTGAGAGCGGACATCCTTGTCTTGTTCCTGTTCTCAGGAGAAACACTTTTCACGTTTGCCGTTTAGTATCATGTTGGCTATAGGTTGTCACATATGGCCTTTATTATGTTGAAGTGTGATCCCTCTATTCCCACTTTACTGAGAATTTTTATCAAAAAAGGACGCTGGATTTTGTTGAATGCTTTTCTTGCATCTATTGATATGATCATGTGGTTTTTATCTTTCAATTTGTCTATGTGATGTATCACATTTATTGATTTGCAAATATTGTGTCAACCTTGCATCCCTGAAATAAATCCCATTTGATCATGGTGCATGATCTTTTTAATATATTGCTGAATCAAATTTGCTAATATTTTGTTCAGGATTTTAGCATCTATGCTCATCAAGGATGTTGGCCTATAATTTCATTTCTTTGTAGTGTCTTTATCTGGTTGTGGAATTAGAATAATTCTGGCTTCATACAAAGAACTTGAAAGTGTTCCATCCTCTTGAGAATTTTGGAATAGGTGAGGAGAATAGTTGTTAGTTCTTCTTTAAAAGTTTGGTAAAATTCACCTGTAAATCCATCCAGTCCCAGACTTTTGTTTACTGGAAGTTTTTAAATTACTGCTTCAATTCCATCTGTTGTGTATTGGTTTACTCACGTTTTCTGATTCTTCCTGATTAAGCTTTGGAAGATTGTATGTTCCCAGGAATTTGTCCATTTCACCCAGGTTGTCGAGGTAGTTGCTCATAGTATTTTATTACAATTCTTTGTATTTCTGTAGTGTTCATTGTTATATTGCTTCTTTCATTTCTTTTTTTAAAAATCTATTTTATTGATTTTTTACAGAGGACGGGAGAGGGATAGAGTTAGAAACATCGATGAGAGAGAAACATCGACCAGCTGCCTCCTGCACACCCCCTACTGGGGATGTGCCCGCAACCCAGGTACATGCCCTTGACCGGAGTCGAACCTGGGACCCTTCAGTCCACAGGCCGACCCTCTATCCACTGAGCCAAACAGGTGAGGGCAGCTTCTTTCATTTCTGATTTTATTTATTTGGGTTCTCTCTTTTTGTTTCTTGATGAGTCTGTCTAGGGGTTCATCAATCTTGTTTATCTTTTCAAAGAACCAGCTCTTGGATTTATTGATCTTTCGTGCTGATTTTTTTAGCCTCTAAGTCATTTATTTCTGCTCTGATCTTTATTATTTCCTTCCTTCCACTGCCTCTGGGCTTTTCTTGCTGTTGCTTTCTAATTCATTTAGTTGTAGGGTTAAAGAGTTTATTATAATTTTTTTTTTTTTTGAGGCAGGCCTGTAGTGCTATGAACTTCCCTCTCAGGACTGCTTTAACATTTCTTGCATTGCTGGTTTGGTGGTAGTGTATTCCTTTAACTTTTTTTTTCTTTTTTTTGCCTGGAAGGCTTTAATTTCACATTCAATTTTATTTTATTTCATTTTTAAATATTTTTATTTATTTCAGAGAGGAAGGAAGAGGGAGAGAGAGATAGGAACATTAATGATGAGAGAGAATCATTGATCAGCTGCCTCCTACACACTCCACACTGGGGATCGAGCCTGTAACCCCAGCATGTGCCTGACCAGGAGTGAAAGCATGACCTCCTGATTCATAGGTCAATGCTCAACCACTGAGCAATGCCGCCAGGCTCACCTTCAGTTTTAAATGATAGCCTTTCTGGATACAGTAGTCTTGGATTTAGACCCTTGCTTTTCATCACTTTGAGTACTTCATGCCACTCCCTTCTGGCCTGAAGTGTTTCTCTTGAGAAGTCAGCTGACATTCTAATGGGAACTTCTTTGTATGTAATTCTCTCTCTCTCTCTCTCTCTCTCTCTCTCTCTCTCTCTCTCTCTTTCTCTCTCTCTGCCTTTAAGATTCTTCCTTTGTCTTTAACATTTGCTATTTTAATTATGATATGTCTAGCTTGGGGTCTCTTTGGGTTCATCTTAATTGGAACTCTCTGTCCCTCCTGAACTTGTGTGACATTTTCCTTCACCAGGTTAGGGAAGTTTTCTGTCATTATTTTTTTTTAAACAGGTTCTCTGTTACTTTCTCATCTTCTTCTCCTTCTGGTATTCCTGTAATGTGGATACTGTTATGTTTCATGTTGTCCCTTAAGGTATCTTCCTGCTTTTTAATTCCTTTTTCTATTTGCTGCACTAATTGGGTATTTATTTCTACCATGTCTTCCACATCACTGATTTGGTCCTCTGCTTCATCCAATCTACTTTTTTTTTTTTAAATAGTAATAGTTGTATACAACTATTACAATTGGGTTTTATTATATTATTTATTTTTTTAAATTCTTTATTGGTGCAAGTATTACATATGTCTCCCTTTACCCCATTGTCCTGTCCCAGCACGTTCCCATGCCCCAGCTCAGGCATTCACCCCCACTATTGTCTGTGTCTATTGGATATGCTTATATCCATATAAGTTCTTTGGTTGATCTCTTAACCCCCCACCTCCACCCATCCTCCTCTGCCTTCCCTCTGAGGTTTGATGGTCTGTTTGATGTTTCTATGTCTCTGGATCTATTTTTATTCATCAGTTTATGTTGTTCATTATATTCCACAAATGAGTGAGATCATGTGATAGTTACCTTTCTCTGACTGGCTTATTTTGCTTAACAGCGGTTCTCAACCTGTGGGTCACAGCCCCTTTGGTGGTCAAATGACCCTTTCACAGGGGTCACCTAAGACCATCCTACATATCGGATATTTACATTACGATTCATAACAGTAGCAACGTTACAGTTATGAAGTAGCAACGAAAATAATTTTATGGTTGGGTCACAACATGAGGAACTATATTTAAAGGGCCAGAAGGTTGAGAACCACTGGCATAATGCTTTCCAGGTCCAACCATGCTGTTGCAAATGGTAAGAGTTGCATCTTTTTTACAGCAGCGTAGTATTCCATTGTGTAAATGTACCATAAATGTACCACTATTTTTTAATCAATTCATATGCTGATGGGCACTTAGGCTGTTTCCAAATCTTAGCTATTGTAAATTGCACTGCTATGAACATAAGGTTACATATATTTTTCTGATTGGTGTTTCTGATTTCTTGGGATATATTTCTACAAGTAGGATTTCTGGGTCAGATGGGAGTTCCATTTTTAATTTTTTGAGGAAACGCCATGCTGTAATCCACAGTGGCTGCACCAGTCTGCATTCCCACCAGCAGTGTATGAGGTTTCCCTTTTCTCCACATCCTCACCAGCACTTGTCCTTTGTTGATTTGTTGATGATAGCCAGTCTGACAGGTGTGAGGTGGTACCTCATTTTTGTTTTGATTTGAATCTCCCGAATGACAGGTGACTTTGAACATTTTTTCATATGCCTCTTGGCCTTCTGTATATCCACTTTTGAAAAGTGTTTATTTAGGTCCTTTGCACATTTTTTGATTGGATTGTTTATCTTCATTTTGTTAAGTTGCATGAATTTCCTATAAATTTTGAAAATTAAACCCTTATCAGAGGTAACATTAGCAAATATGTTCTCCCATGCAGTGGGCTCTCTTGTTATTTCATTGATGGTTTCTTTTGCTGTGCAGAAGTTTTTATTTTGATGTACTCCCATGCATTTATTTTCTCCATATTTTCATTGTCCTAGGAGATGTATTGGTAAACATATTGCTATAAGATATGTGTGATATTTTGCTGCCTATGGATTCTTCTAAGATTTTTATGGTTTCCCATCTAACATTTGTCTTTTAGCCATTTTGAGCTTATTTTTGTGTATGGTGTAAGTTGGTGATCTAGTTTCTTTTTTTTTTTGCATGTATCTGTCTAATTTTCCTAACACCATTTATTGAAGAGACTGTCTTGACTCCATTGTATGCTCTCGCCTCCTTTGGCAAATATTAATTGAGCATAATGGCTTGGGTCAATTTCTGGGTTCTCTGTTCTGTTTCATTGGTCTATATGTCTGTTCTTGTGCCAATACCAGGCTGCTCTGAAAACAGTGGCTTTGTATTATAACTTGATATATGGTATTGCGATTCCTCCAACTTTGTTCTTCTTTCTCAGGATTGCTGCGGCTATGCAGGGTCTTTTAAAAATTCCATTTAATTTTTGGAGAGTTTGTTCTAGGTCTGTGAAATATTCCATTAGTATTTAATGGGGATTGCATTGAATCTATAGATTGATTTGGGTAGTTTGAACATTTTAATGATATTGATTCTACCAATCCTTGAACATGGTATGTTCTTGCACTTGTTTATATCTTCTTCTATCTCTTTTTTCAATGTCCTGTAGTTTTCTGAGTACAGGTCTTTTACCTCCTTAGTTAAGTTTATTTCTAGGTCTCTTAATTTTTTTGTTGCAATGGTAAATGGGATTGTGTTTTTTTAAGTTTCTTTTTCAGTGAGTTCATTATTGGTGTATAAAAATAACATAGATTTCTGGGTGTTGATTTTGTATTCTGCTACATTGTCAAATTCATTTATTAAACCTCGTAGTTTTTTGATGGAATGTTTAGGGTTTTTATATGTACCATATCATGTCATCTGTGAATAATGACAGTTTTACTTCTTTTCCAATTTGATGCCTTTTATTTCTTCTTCTTGTCTGAATCACTATGGCTAGCACTTCCAGTACTATGTCAAACAGGAGTGGTGAAAGTGGGCACCCTGTCTTGTTCCTCTTCTTAGAGAAAATGTTTTTAGTATTTTCCTATTGAGCATGATGATGGCTGTAGGTTTGTCATTTAAAGCTTTTATTATGTTGAGGTATGATCCCTTTATTCCCACTTTGCTTAGAGTTTTTTTATAAAAAACTAGAGCCCCGGTGCACAAATTTGTGCACCGGTGGGGTCCCTCAGCCTGGCTGGCGATCAGGGCTGATTGGGACGTCTCGCCGAGTCCTAGATTGGGGCCAGCAGAGGGGAGGTTGGCTGGTGGAGGGGAAGCTGGCCGGCTGCAGAAGGTTGGCTGTGGGAGCACACTGACCTCCAGGGGGCAGCTCCTGCATGGAGTGTCTGCCCTCTGGTGGTCAATGCACATCATAGCTACCAGCTGGTCATCCAGTTCTGGTTGTCCAAGCATAATGGTCGCTTAGGCTTTTATATATATAGATGTGTGTTTGATTTTGTAGAATGTGTCTTCTGCATCAATTGATACGATTGTGTGATTTTTATCTTTCAATTTGTTTATGTGATGTGTCATATTTATTGATTTGCGAATATTGTACCACACTTGCATCCTTGGAATGAATCCTACTTGGTCATGATGTATGATCTTTTTAATGTATTGCTGGATGCGATTTGATAATATTTTGTTGAGGGTTTTAGCGTCTTTGTTCATTAGGAATATTGGCCTGTAATTCTCTTTCTTTGTAGTGTCTTCATCTGGTTTTGGGATTAGGATGATGCTGGATTCATAGAAAGTGCTTGGAAGTGTTCCTTCCTCTTGAATATTTTTGGAATAGTTGGTGGGTGGGGGGATAGGTTTTAGTTCTTCTTTGAATGTTTGGTAAAACTCCCTGTGAAGCCATCTGGACCAGGGATTTTCTTTGCTGGAAGTTTTTTTATTTATTTTTTATTTTTTTATTATTGCTTCAATTTCATCAGTAGTTATCAGCATATTCAGGTTTTCTGATTCTTCCTGATTGAGTTTTGGAAGATTGCATTTTTCTAGGAATATGTTCATTTCATCTAGGTTGTCCAGTTTGTTGGAATAGAGTTGTTCATGGTATTTTTTTTTTTTTTTACAATCCTTTGTATTTCTGTGGGGGGTAGTTACTTTACCTCTTTCATTTCTGATTTCTTTTTAATTTGGGTCTTCTCTCTTTGCTTCTTGTTGAGCCTGGCTATAGGTTCATCAATCTTTTTTAAAAATATAATTTTATTAATTTTAGAGAAAAGAAGAGGGAGACAGAAACATCCACAATGAGAGAGAATTATGGATTTGCTGCCTCCTGTAAGTCCCCCACTGGGGATCAAGCCCACACCCCGGGCATGTGACCTTAACCAGAATCGAACCTGGGACCTTTCAATTCGCAGGCCGACGCTCTATCCACTGAGCCAAACCCGCTAGGATGGTTCATCAATCTTGTTTATCTTTTCAAAGAACCAGTTCTTGGTTGTATTGATCTTTTGTGTGTGTTTTTTTCTGGTGTCTATGTCATTTATATCTGCTCTGATCTTTACTATTTCCTTCCTTCTACTTACTCTGGGCTTTTCTTGTTACGCTCTTTCTAATTCTTTAAGTTGTAGGGTTAGATAACTTATTACCAGTTTTTCTTGTTCTTTTTGAGGTAGGCCTATAGTCCTATGGACTTCCCTCCCAGGACTGCTTTCACTGTGTCCCACAGATTTTGTATTGTTGTGTTTTCATTGTCATTTGTCTCCAGGATGTTTTTATTATTTCTTCTTCAATCTCTTTGGTAACCATTCATTGTTTAACAGCATGCTATTTAGCCTTCAAGTGTTTGATTGTTTTTACTGTAGTTGATTTGTAATTTTATGCCATTGTGAATTGAGAAGATGTTTGATATGATTTCAATCTTCTTGAATTTGTACAGATTCAGCCTGTGTCCTAATGTGTGGTCTATCTTTGAAAATGTTCCATGTGCACTTGAGAAGAATCTATATTCCATAACTTTGGGGTAAAATGTTCTAAAGATGTCAGTTAATTCCATCTGATCTAGTGAGTCGCTTAGGATAGCTGTTTCTTTGTTGGTCTTTTTTGTCTAGAAGATTTATCCAGTGATGTCAATGGGTATTAAAGTCCCTTACTATGATTGTATTGCTATTGATCTCTCCCTTGATATCTTCCAAAAGTATTTTTATGTATTTGGGTGCTCCTGTATTGGGTACATATGTTTATTAGAGTTATATCCTCTTATTGTATCAATTTCTTTAGTATTATGAAGTGGCCTTCCTTACCTCTTGTTATGGCCTTCACTTTGAGGTCTTTTTTGTCAGATATAAGTATTGCTAACACAGCTTTTTTTTCTTTCCATTTCTATTTTCCTGAAAAATTATTTTCCATCCATTCACTTTCAATCTGTGTGAGTCCTTTGTTCTGAGGTGGGTCTCTTGTATATAGCAAATATATGGGTCATGTTTTCTTATTTAGCTACCCTGTATCTTTTGATTGGGGCATTTAATCCATTTATATTTAAGGTTATTATTGACTAGAGGCCTGGTGCACAAAAATTTGTGCACTTGGGGGCGGGGGTCCCTCAGTCTGGCTTGTGCCCTCTCACAGTCTGGGACCTCTCAGGGGATGACCACCTGCTGGCTTAGGCCTGCTCCCTGGGGAATTGGGCCTAAGCTGGCAGTCAGACATCCCTCTGGCAGCCTGGGAGCCCTCAGGGGATGTCCACTTGCAGGCAGGGAGCAGGCCTAAGCTGCAGTTGGACATCCTTAGTGCTGCTAAGGAGGCAGGAGAGTCTCCCACCACCACTGCTGTACTGGCAGCCATCAGCCTGGCTTGTGGCTGAGCAGAGCTCCCTCTGTGGGAGCGCACTGAGCACCAGAGGGCAGCTCCTGCATTGAGCATCTGCCCCCTGGTGGTCAGTGTGTGTCATAGTGACCAGTCATTCCCAGTGGTTCTGCTGTTAGGGTCAATTTGCATATTACCCTTTTTTTATATAGGAGTGCCTGGCCAGCTTGGGTGAGTGGCTGATGGCTGTTTGCAGGCTGATCACAGCCCCTTCAGGGTAGAGGTCCCCCTGGGGTACCTGGCCAGCCTGGGTGAGGGGCTGATGGCTGTTTGCAGGCTGGCCCCAGCCCCTTCCGGGTGGGGGGTCCTGCTGGGGTGCCTGGCCAGTCTGGGTGAGGGGCTGAGGGCCATTTTCAGGCTGGCTAAGCCCCCCAGTGGGGACCCTCACTCCATGAGGGTGTGGCCAGCCTGGGTGAGGGGCTGATGGCTGTTTGCAGGCTGGCTACAGTTCCTTCAGGGTGTGGGTCCCCACTGGGGTGCCTGGCCAGCCTGGGTGAGGGGCTGATGGCTGTTTGCAGGCTGGCCACAACCTCCAACCACCCAAGCTCCCAGTGGAGGCTGGCTGGAAGCAGGTATCTGGGATTTGTTTATCTTCAATAATTGAAACTTTGTTGCCTTTAATGGAGGCCACAGCCAGCTCAGGACTGGCAGGAAGCTTGGCTTCCTCCATTGCCTGAGCAACCAAGCCTCCTGCTTGCTCCAGCTCTGTGGCTGCCAGCCGCTATCTTGGTTGGGTTAATTTGCATATAGTTGCTCTGATCGGCAGTGGGCGTGGCTTTGGGCATAGCGAAGGTACGGTCAATTAGCATCTTTGTCTTTTATTAGTGCAGATAGGTTTTGTTTGTTGCCATTTTTATCCTTTATGTCTGTGTTTCTTCTTCTCTTTCTATTACTACTTCTTACACAAGTCCCTTTAGGATTCCTTGCATTGCTGATTTGGTTGTAATAAACTCCCTTAGCCTGTTTTGTCTGTGAAGCTCCAGATTTCACCTTCAGTTTTGAATGATAGCCTTGCTGGATAGAGTATTCTTAGATCTAGTTCCTTGCTTTTTATTATTTTTTATATTTCATTCCATTCCCTTCTGGCCTGGTATGTTTCTACTGAGAAATCATTTGATAGTCTAATGGGAGATCCCTTGTAGGTAACTTCCTGTCTCTCTCTTGCAGCCCTTAAGAGTCTGTTTTTGTCGTGAACATTTGCCATTGTAATTACAACATGTCTTGGTGTGGGTCTTTTTGGGTTCACCTTATTTGGGACTCTCTGTGCTTCTGTGACTTTTTACCCCCTAGGTCAGGCAAGTTTTCTGTCATTATTTCTTCAACTAGGTTTTCTATTCATTGCTCAGCTTCTACTCCTTCTGGCACCCCTATTATGCAGATGTTGCTTCATTTCATGTTGTCCCAAAACTCCCTTAAACTCTCCTCCTGCTTTTTAATTTTTTTCCAATTGCTGTTCAGATTGGGTTTTTATTTCTCCCGTCTTCTAATTTGATGAATCAGTCCTCAGCTTCTTCTAGTCTACTGTTGAAACCTTCCATTGTGTTCTTTATTGCAGCTTTATCATTCTTCATTTCCTCTTGATTTTTACACATGTTGGTGAATTTCTCATCCAGACACCTGAGCATCCTTACCATCATTACTCTAAATTCTTTCTCTGACAAATTACTTGCTCCATTTCACTTATTTCCTTTTCTGGCAATTCCTCCTTTTCTTTCCTTTGGGGATTGTTTTTTGGTGTCCCCATTTTTGCTGTCTCTGTATTTGTTTCTATGTAGTGTGAGTTGCTGTCACTTTCTGGTCCTGAGCAACCTGCTTGAGATCTGAGAAGTTGAAGCCCCTCGCAGTCCAATGGTCCAGGTCTCCTTAGCCCAGAAGCTGTGTCTGCCTTGAGTCTCATGACTTCATTGTCTCTGCTTTGAGTTGTATTCCTTTCCCTCACAGATCTGGTTCTTCAATTGTCTGCTGCAGGTGCTCAGGGTTGATGGGGCATGTGCACACTTCCTATGGTGTGTGACTCCCTATGAGGTCCCAGAGCCCTCTGACATGCAATTCTCTGCAGGGTCCCAGTGCCCGCAACATCATGGCACCATAAGACCCTCTGCCTCTCCCATTAGCATGGTCTCGGGGGCTGGGTGGGGTGCCAGGATGGGTGTCCCTGGCTTACACCCCTCAGTATGGTACTGGAGCCTGAGCAGGGAGAGGTGGGGGGTCCCTCTGGCTTGCACTGACAGCATGGGGTCTGGGTGTGTGGTTTCCGGGCACGGGGGTTAGGGTGTGCAGGGTCCTGAAGTGTGGGTTCTGGCCATGCAGGGTCCAGGTGTGTGGAATCTGGGTGCACAGGGTCCAGGAGCCCAGGCAGGGAGGTGCAATGTGGGAGGTATCTCTGGCTAGCCATCACTATGGATGTCTGGGAGCTGGCAGTAAGGTAGGGGACCACTCACTGCAGGGGTAGCTAGCCAGCGGCTCACTGTGTGGATTCCAGGTGGTGTCCAAGGGCAATCTGTTTGTTGGTGTGGCTGTGCTTCTGGCCTCCACTGCTCCCCCCTTCAAGATGTCATGCGCTCCACAATGTGCTGTGCAGGCCTGGTAGTGCCTGTGGCGGTAGCAGAGGCTCCCCTTCCAGGAGAGCCCTATCCACCAGTCTCCAAGACTCCTGCATGATCTAACTGTCCCTCACTCACCCACGCACACACAACACATGTCCACACACTCCCCTCTCTCTCCTTTACTCACTCACACTCTCTCCCTCATTGCTGTCCTGCTGACCACCATGATGGGATCTCCTCCATCCAATCTACTTTTAAACTCTTCCAGTGTGTTCTTCATGTCAGATATATCATTCTTCATTTCTCTCTGGTTCTTGTTAATGGCCTGTATTTCCCTTTTCTGCTGTTTTAATTTGCACTAAGTTTCTTAAGCATCTTTATAACCATTGCTCTGAACTCTAGGTCTGATGGGTTGCTTGCCTCCATCTCATTTTGTTCTTTTTCTGGAGATTTCTACTTTCCTCTCACTTGGGGTTGTTTCTTTGTCTCCCCATTTTAGTTGTTTCTTTGTATTTGTTTCTATGTATTAGATAGAACCACTATGCCTCCCAGTCTTTGTGGCATAGCCTTATGTAGAAAGTGTCTTGAGGGGTCCAGTGGTGTAGTCTCTTTGTTCACCTGAGCTGGATGCTCTAGGAATGCCCCTAGTGTGCATTGTTTGGAATCTCCTGTTGTAATTGGGAGTTGATTGTTGATGGCTGGTTTGTGGGAGGGATCTCCCTTCCAACTAGCTGCCAATGAGGTTCAACCCCAATGTCTTCCTGCCAGCTGTCCAGTGGTCAGGGTCTCCTAAGCCCAGAGACAGGATCTGCCTTGAGTCTCACACCTTGGTTGACTCTGTTCTGAGCTTACTTCCTTCCCCCATGGAGCTGGTCCTGCAGGTGTCAGCTGCAGGTGCTTGGGGTCCCACTAGCTTCTGCATTGCTGTGCAGTCTGGGTTAGTGTCTGTGGTGGGGATCCAAACTGTTGTCTGACTAATTAGACCAGGCAAAGACTCAAAACCTCTAGAGAACTGCCTCTACCTGCAGACTGATTGGATTCAGTCTGATTGTCCTCAAGCAATTGTCCACAGGTGGGTGAGAGGTTTTCCAACAGGGTGAACAATTGCTTCTGCCTGGAGGCTAATTGTTATTCTCAGTCTCTTAATGAGCCTCAGAAACTCCACAGGGTAGGGCAAGGGGTTTTCCAATAGTGTGGGTCACTTGTCTTCTCCTCAGGCAAAAATGGCAGGATAGCAAAGGTCTGCCTGAGAAAGATGATCTCTGCAGCATGAGGGAATGACTCAGCACAGGAAACTGGGGTATCTGCCTTCTGAGCTCTAAACCCAGGGCTCCCAACCCTGGCTTCTGCTCACACAGTTCCAGTCCACTCTTCCCTTCTTCTGCCAGAGCCCAAAATGAGTGGCTGCATTCAAAATGTTGTGTTGGCCCTTTAAGAGGGTGCCTGCATTTCCAGCCATCTTTCCCTGGTAGACAGTAATCCTGTTATTTTTCACAACCAGATGTTATGTGGGTACCTTTCTCAGACCTAATACTCTCTTCTGGAGGGGCAGCTTGGGGATTGGACCTCAGAGGTCTCAGTTGCATCCCCCCATGGCTGAGATATCCCTCCTGAACTTCAGCTGCTGCCTGTGTGAGCCCAGCCAGCCCTTTTGTGCCTCTGCCCTTCCTACCAGTCTCTATGCAGTCTCCACTTTCCGTCCTTGGTTATTCCCACTGATTCATTTTTACTTTCATTGCCTTTGCTTTTGGTGTCGTATCAAAAAAAAAAATTGCCAAGTCCAATGGGCAGCTGTTTCTTGCTTTGCAGCCTTCCATGGGAAAAGAGAAAGTTATGGATCTTTTCAAATCAAAGAAACGACACCCCTTCTTCTGTTAAAGGAAGAGTTTGGGGCTCATGTAAGAAAGTTTATGAGAATTCTTTTGTAAGGATGTTGAACCTATATATTGAAAGGAAGTTTGGGGTTTATTATTGACTTTTGTATCCAAAGGTGATGCTCCCCACCTTGCACTGAATACCATGCTAAGAAATAAGATGGCCAGGTATTTCACCTGGGAGGACCTTGGGCCTCTGAGTACTGTACTATGAGGGAATTTATACCCCAATTTGTTTTTCAAGCCTTTAGGGCCCCCCTTTCTAGGATTATTTATGAATATAGCAATATGGCATCATACTTTTTACCTCTTCTCATTTCAATAATTCAGTAGGCAAAACTGGTAAGCATTATCTGGTTAAGGTCTCACACTGCTTCCAGGTTTGAAACCCTGTGTAGGTGGTAAAGTTTTATTGTATGTTTGCTAGACTGTTAGACTAGCCAGAACGGCTTGGAAGGAGAGCAAGCTCTACTAACAGAATATTTAAATGAGGACTAACTTTGGGAAGCTGAGGCTAGCATACCCAGAGACCAACCCAGGAGTGAGGAACAACTTAGTACTGAATACAAAGGAACAGAAATCACGGAGAAAACATTGAAGTGAATTGATTTTTTGTATGTGGGGGTGTGGGAAGACTGAGCATCACTGAGTGAGGCATAACCTCCTCTGATGATGGGGGTCCCTTCACTCTCAATCTCCTCCTGCTGATGAGGACCAGTAAGGAGGGAAGCTTCTGAAAGGACTGGCTCTGTTTCTCCGGTTAAACCTTGACTGATAGGATGGTCATCCTTCAAAAATAAAAATGACATTTTAGAGAGAAGAGTTATCTTCTGCAGAACTTCACTGAAGAAGCACTAAAGAGGTTCTCCTTCTGCCTGAAGGGAAATGACACAGCTAGAATGCTTCCTGGAGGAAGAGGGAATTATTGCATTTTGGGAGGTCAGCATCACCTTGATGCAGAACTAAACAAAGCATTTCTGCATATGCTAAGGGCAGTTGTGTGAAAGCTTCTTTATTATTTGTGTTTTCATTTCTTGAGTAGAAATCTAAGACTGGAATTGCTGAGATATATTGTAAATTTACCTTAGATTTTTAAAGGAAGTGTCTTAAGATTTTAATCTGGATTCATTGGTTAAAATTGTTCCAACTATGTATAAGGGCGCTTATATTTTCCCATTTTCATGAACAACGGTCATTAGCACCCATGTTCACCCCCAGCCATTGCTGTCTGTAAGTAGCACCTCCCTGCAGCTTGGATCTGCCTTTCCCTAATGGTCAGTGGTGCTAAGCATCTCATATGCATCCTGTGCTTTTAAAGTGATGAGAACGAGAGGCCTGTGGTATCACCCGGACCACTCGCGTGAACATCAAGCTTTGGCTGAAATCACACTCAGCCTGTGTTCTCTACACAGCACAGAAAACTGTTCAGAAAAATCACTCCTTGACGAGACCACGGAATGGGTCGTATGAGGCCAACGGAACATGGGGGACCCCCAGATAAAATCGTCCTGTGGAATCTGCCTGTTACAGGCACGGCGGCCTCGGGGCTCCCATGGTTTCCCAGGCCTGTCCAGGGCTTTCCTCCGAGCAGGCACTTCCCTCAGTCACCACTTCATCCAACACCAGGACCAGACCGAGTCTTCCGAAGCCTCAGCAGACACCGCTCCGCCTGGAACCAGGACTCGGTTGGAGCCTGGCAGCAGCCCCTCCTCCCCGTTGACACAGGCGGTGCCGGTGCAGGTGCCGGTGCGTCTTCCTTACCCTCGTTAGCAGCTCACTCGGGCTTCTGACAACACCGGACAAAGAATGCTTCAGGCCGCACTAGCGCCCTTGGAGCTGGGCCGGTGTATGGGAGCGGTGACCCGAGTTGCAAGATAGTGGTCTCCTGCCCCTCCCCACCCATGCCAGGCCTCTCCGCCCTGGAGCCAGCCTGCACTGCCCCTGAGCTCAGCTGCCTTGGCAGAGGCAGGTCTTGGTGGCTGGGCTCTGGATTCTGGGTAGGTGAGTGGCCAGGACCCTAGTCTGTGCCTAATGGTCTTGGGGTGCAGAACATGCTCTCTGAACCCAATCTTCCTCTTCCTGAGGCCCTGGGGCATCCACCAAACCTGGACTGTGGCAGTGGCGGGTGGCCGAGCAGGGGGACTGGAAGGCAGTGGTTGTAAAAAAAAGAAGAAGAAAGAAAAGAAAAATACAAGGTAGATATGAGATGCTCAGCACCACTGAGCACTAGGGAAATGACAATCGACACCGCTGTCAGATGGTGCTTCCCAGGCTTGAAGTGAGAACCAATAACATGGTTCATGAAGACGTGAACTTCTGAGGCCTTTGCCTGTCGGTAGAAATGTAACTAATGAAGCCACATTTGAAAACGTAGGACAGCTCCTTTGCAAATATAATGTAAATTCACCACATATCAGAGCATCTGAGTCCTAGGTGTCTGCTCACAAATGAAAACACGTCCTGGGGCTGCCCAGGCAGGAGGAAGACGGGGGCGGGGCCAGGTGGGGTGCTGGCAGTAGAAAGGGGTCGGCGTGGGGGAGGGGGTCCCGGAGAGGTGGCGCCTCAGGCGGCAGGCCAGGTGAAAGCCATCGTGCTGCTGGAGCCGGCTCCCAGCAGAACATGACCGGGCTGGGAGCTGGCCGCAGGGGCTTCGCTCCGCCTCCACCTCACGCTCACCTCCTGGCTCCAGGTTCACTTTGGCACTGGAACTGGATCTGGCAGCGCTGCCGCGGTGCCACCTCTGCCTGGCTCTGAGAGCCATTTGGCGTCAAGCTCCCCCAGCCCTGGCCGTGGGCAGGAATTACCCTCCGCACGGGCACCAGCCACTCCTGCTGGAGGCCAGCCTCACAGACACCGCGAGCCTCTGGGCATCTCCTACGTTAGCGTCAAGACCATGCCAGTATTTTCAAAAGAAATAATTCCAGGTTGATGGATGAATTCTAAAACAGCAGCAGGAACTTCCCGCTTAGATTGTTCCAAATACTCCACAGAGTGTGCAAAGCGTAATGACAAAGATGCTTTAGTGTTCAACTGCCCAGAGCAGTGAAGGCCCTGCCCAGGAGAGGGACAAGCAGGCCTTGCATGAGCGGCCCAGGAGTTTGGCCGTTGGTCGCCCAGCAGCAAAAGGCGCCCCGGCTCTGGATGCGCGTGTGAGGCAGCTCACTCGGTCGGTGCCAGCGGGTTTCCGGACCCTGATGTGCGCTGAGGTTCGGCCCGGATGCCCCAGGCGGAGCACATTGCTTCCTTCCCAGGGCGTCAGGCTGGCTGGGTGATCTCATTGTCCTCCCCCGGAGCACCAGGTGGGAGGACTTCATCTCCGCTCCCCGCCCCGCAGCGCAGCCTGGCGCCTGGGGACGTGGAGGCCCCTGGTTGCAATTGGATTTCAGGCTTTGGAGGAAAGGACTGGGTGGCTGGTGTTTCCCAGCGCCTATGAGCCCTGTACACACCTCGATGACAAGCCTCACAGCTTACCAACCCCACAGAAAGGGTCCTTTCTGGGAGTAAGCGTGCGTGAGTGTGTCCCATGCGTTCGTGTGGAAATTGATAATTTATCATTACACAGAGACTCTCATTACTTCTATGAGTGCTTTTCCCAGGCTTCTCAATGGGAAGCGTTAGAGAAGGACGTGCAGGGACGGGCACCTCTGAGCCAGTAGCAGTCACATTACAGGAGCGGACATTCCCGGGTGAAAGGCTTCAGCCCCAGACACCCTGTGTTGTAGGGAGACAACTGGAAGTCTATATATGCTACATTGTTATTTGGGGAGAGAGGAATCATTTTTTTCGGTCTTTCCTGGTGACCAAACTTATTTTTTAAGAATATTATATTTACTTATTAGTGGGAAGCATTCTGAGTTGGAGGTTATTTCCAGAGGAATGGAGTTCTGTGCTGCTCACACGTTAAAAACTTGCTCACCATTGACGCAGAAGTTCGCCTGTTCCCAGATATCCATCCATTTTCATGCCATCAATATTGTCAAGCGACAGGACAGGAGAGTGTTGATCTGGTGTCTTTGTTCTGGGTTGTGAAGATCACTTGAAAAAGAACTCTTACAACATTGAAATGCAAATTAAAAATGGGAATATTAGGCAGTGCACAAAAGGTGAGGAGTCACCATCTGAAGAAGGCATCCCTGTGGACGCTGACGGCCTGGTAACGCTGGCCCAGCCTCCTGGGGGCAGGAGGGCTGTACTACATGAAAAAGCAGGAATATCCAATAGATTCCAAAGAAAAGAATTCTGACATGTTCAATTTATTTCTCTCATATTTTCCTTTTTGCAAATGCATAAAAGCAAGATAATTAATAGAAGAAAGTTTCTCAGTAAGTGTGGAACACAATCCCGCAATCGTCACGGTGGCTCATCAGATAAGAGTGAGTCCGTGGCTGAGGACAGGGCCATGTGCCGCACAGGCCCGCTTTCCAAGATCATGTGGATCAAACACTCTCCTTCTGGGCCTTTTGGTTACTACTGGTCATGTTAAAACCTCCCATTCTGATTGTGGGTGTTTGTCCTTCAATCAATATTTGCTTTACCAATTCTGAGGCCAAGTTGTCCAGGTGAATTGATAATTTATCATTACACAGAGACTCTCATTACTTCTATGAGTGCTTTTCCCCTCAAAGCGCATTTTGTCTGGCATTGTTAGCATAGCTATACCAAGGTTTCTGTGTTGTTCAGCCGCTAGCTGTAATTTCTTGGTTCATCCTTTACTCAACCCTTCTGCACCCTTATGTTTGTGATGTGTTTTTCTGTTGTCCACCTGTTCCACACTCTTTTTTTCTTTTCTGTTCTTTTAATGGCTTAACGGTTACTGTAAACATGACCAAATGCGTTCCGGACGCCCAGGTCTGGAATCAGCGGTTCCTAGCCGTCGCCCGCGCCAACGTGAGACCTTAAACGCAGCTCGGTCTCCCCGCCCATTCTTGCTGCTGCTCGTGCTGCACGCTCACTGTCACCATGGGGCACTGTGATGAAGGCTGCAGGGCGTCACTGTTCCTTCAGTTTTACAGCACGCTCGCCGCTCTCCCTGCTCTTCGCTTTGAATTTCGTCTGCACTGTTCCCTCCGGCCAGGGCCATCGCAAACGCGTGCAGGTCCCTTGCCGCCCAAAGCCCTCTCCCTCCCCCTGGAGGGACCTGTTCTCTGGGTCCAGGCTACGTGTGTGCAGTTCCAGGACGTCCTCGCACCCTAGCAAAGCCCTCACTCCAATATGCTGCCCCGAGCTGCTGCCTGAAACCGCAGCCTCACAACAGCTGGTTCCCCGGCCGGCGCCCGGAAGACAGCACAGCCGCACGCCCTGGGGACCAACTCAGCTGAAGAAACTGCCCGCCCAAGGTCACACCTCTTTGCAGGACAGGCCGCGTTCACTGACGAATGGGGGGCGGGGCGACACCGGGCTGACCCCTCGCTTCAGCTCAGGCCGCTCTGCAGGCCGTCCCAGCGCCAGGGCCCCTGCAGGGCCGCCTCCGCCCGGTCCTGCCCTCGCCTCCACCTGCGCTTCCTTCTCAGGGTCTGCTCACCCAGGACCCCCATCTGGGACCAAAGTGAACCCCAAAGTGGGTCCTGGGATGGAATTCCCCAGGGATCACGCCCTGCCTGCCTGGCCACAGCACCCACACGAGAGCGGGGGTGGGGTTGGGGTGGGGGAGAGCCACACTCAAGGGGCCAAAGAGCCACATGCGCCTCGTGAGCCGCAGTTTGCCGACCACTGAACTAAGTGAATGGAGGAGGGCTATTTCATGTCCACAAATGGAAGACAAGGTTGCTAAGGAAGCCATTTCCCCCAATGGGGCTATAACTTCAGTGCAATATCTAGGAAAGTACTGGCAGGCTTTTTGCAGAAATTGACAAGTGGATCCTAAAAATTATATGGAGCCCTAACCGGTTTGGCTCAGTGGATAGAGCGCCAGCTGCCGGACTGAAACGTCCCAGGTTTGATTCTGGTCAAGGGCATGTACCTTGGTTGTGGGCACATCCCCAGTGGGGGGTGTGCAGGAGGCAGCTGGTCGATGTTTCTCTCTCATCGATGTTTCTAACTCTCTATCCCTCTCCCTTCCTCTCTGTAAAAAATTGATAAAATATATTTAAAAAATTATATGGATATGGAAATGCCCCAGGACAGCCAAAATAAGTTTGAAAAACAAGAACAAACTTGGAGGATTCACTTCCCAGTTTTCCAATGCCCTCTAAAGCTGCAGTACTTAAGACTCTGTGGTCTTGAGTCTATAACAGACGCACAGATCAACAGGGGAGAGGCGAGTGTAGACACAACCCGACATGCAATCAGCTGATTGACAACGAAGGTCCGAAGGCAATTCAATGCGGCCAAACAGTTTTCAGCTGTGCCTGTACGGCTGGATATGCGTGTGCACAAAGAGGGGTTTAGAGGTCAACGACCCTCTCACAGACAGCTGGACAGTAAAGCTTTGTGCCACCACCTCTGCTGCAACCCTCAGCTCTGCCGTGGTAGCACTTCCTGGCGTGTTCCCTTGAGGGGCAATTGAGATTTCTTTCTCTATTAATGAGTGCTGGTGGTGAGGAAGATGTTTGCACATGTAGACTTCATTCCAGGGTGCTTGAACCAAAGATCACAACTGGTAAAAGAAAACAAAGACTTTTAAACGCGGGGCCTCATCACAATCGGGATGTATTTGGTGTAATGAGCAGTGGGGTGTCAGAGCTCGCAAGGAAGGAACAAATGCGACTGCTGAGCTTCCGCGTGAAAGCAAGGCTGAAAACCAGCCGCACTGGCAATTCAGCTTAAACTTTTCACCTTTGGAAATTAGGTAACCGCTCTGCCCTCTGCTATCCCCTGAGCTTGGACGCTCTTGTCAAGTGAAACAGGAAACGATCATCTCCTCTCTCCCCGCTGTGCGGCAGCAGGGAGGCAGCGAGTCTGTCGTGGAGGGAGCTGAGTCTGGGACACTGTTGTCAGAAAGCCAAGACGCCACCACAGCGGGCCATGTGTGTGTGTGTGTGTGTGTGTGTGTGTGCGTGCATGCACATGCCCTTGGGGGTGGGGGGAAGAGGGGGGCTGCCCCAAAGGAAATAAGCAGCAGTGACTCTGTGGTGGCAATGGCTTGAAAATCAAAGAGGAAGCAGAGATCTAGGTCCCTGGGATTTGGGGAGTGTGTTCAGGAAAGGGCATGCATTCTCGCGAGTGTGCAAAGGCACGCACCACATCTGGTGTGCCGAAGAAGAAGCCTCCTCCCGTGTGGATTTTGAATTAGTGCCAGGTGGGAAGGGGTGAAAGAGGGGCAGATCCTACCACTATTATTGCTTTACTAGTGGCCCGGTGCACGAAATTTGTGCTCAGTGGGGAGCGGGGGTGGTGGTGTCCTTCAGCCCAGCCTGCACCCTCTCCAATCTGGGACCTCTCAGGGGATGTCCAGTTGCTGGTTTAGGCCCAACTCCTGTGGGATTGAGTTTAAACTGGCAGTCGGACATCCCTCTTGCAATCTGGGACCGATGGCTCCTAACTACTCACCTGCCTTCCTGATTGCCCCTAACCACTCTGTCTGCTGGCCTTCTCGTCCCCAATTGTGCCCCCTTGCCAGCCTTCTTGCCCCCAACTGTCCCCCCTGCTGGCCTGATTGCCCCCAACTGCCCCCCCTGCCAGCCTGCTCACCCCCAACTGCCCCCCCTGCCAGCCTGCTCGCCCCCAACTGTCCTCCCCTTCTGGCCTGATTGCCCCTAACCGCCTCTGCCTCGGCCCTGCCACCATGGCTTTGTCTGGAAGGACATCTGGAAGGTCTCCCGGTCTAAATAGCATATTACCCTTTTACTAGTATAGATAGAGGCCTGGTGCATGGGTGGGGGCCAGCTGGTTTGCTCTGAAGGGGGTTCCGGATCAGGGTGGGGGTCCCCTTGGGGGTTGGGGAGGCTTGGGCAAGGGACTGGGGCAGTTTGCAGGCTTGCCATGCCCCCATCCGGGTGAGAGTCCCCGCTGGGGGGCGTGGCTGACCTGGGCAAGGGGCTGAGGGACTTTTGGGGGTGGTTTGCAGGCCAGCCAAGCCCCTGGCTTTGTTCAGAAGGATGTCTGGAAGGTCTCCGGATGGTCTCCCCATCCAATTAGCATATTACTCTTTTATTAGTACAGATTTTAAGGAAAACCCTTGATCTGTTTAACTCAGTACTTCTCAGAGTGTGCTCACAGGTCCCAGGTGGGAAAGTCAAATCTTTCCACTATCATGCTGAGCTGGCCTGTGCCTTTTCCAGGCCCGTCTTTTCATGAGCGTGCAGAACAGACTTCCAGAGGCCACACCCCAGGGCTATCACAGCAGGCTCAGTGCAGGGGGAAGAGATCCCGCCACCCACCTGTTAAGCTGACGTGACAAAGACTCACCACGACAGGAAAACACTCCACTCTACTCACAATTTGTTTCGTTTGGGGATTTTTGCTTAAAATATGTTATTTGTGTTAATATGTAATGGACTTATTATTGTGACTTTTAATGAATTAATAAATATTTAAAACTCATGTTTAATTTCTAGTGCAGTAAATATCAGTAAACAAGTAATAAACAAAAAGACTTTGGGATCCTCACTTCTTTTTAAGATCATAAAGGGATCTTGGCACCAAAAAGTGTAAGGACTACGGGTTTACTTACTTATTTATCTTAAATATATTTTTATTGATTTCAGAGAGGAAGATAGAAACATTGATGATGAGAGAGAATCATTGATGGGTGCCTCCGGCACGTCACCTACTGGGGATTGAATCCACAACCTGGGGATGTGCCCTTGACCAGACCAGAACCGAACCTGGGACCCTTCAGTCTGCAGGCTGATGCACTATCCACTGAGCCAAACCAGCTAGGGCAGGACTACTGGTTTAATTGATGCATGTTCTTCTTCTTTAATCGATGCATCCAGTCCAAGTAGCTATTGTAGTAGGAGGGGTGAGCATCTGTTATGTTTTCTGTCTCAGATGCAAGAAATATTTTTAAAAGTCTTATATGCATGCATATGAGCATAACCAATGGACATAAGACACTGGGGGATAGGGGAGGCTAGGGGACTGTCTAGGGGGGGGGATAAAGTGGACACATATGTAATACCCTTTGTAATACTTTAAGCAATAAATTAAAAAAAAGTAAAAAGAAAGAAAGGAAACTCAGCCCTGCTGAGTTGACTCTGCCAGAACATTTAGCCTACCTGATGGACTGAAGAGCGGGTTTCCGAAGGGCCCGCAGCCCCCTAGGTGGGAGTGGGGGTGCACCTGGGAAATGCAGTGACTTGGGAGGAAATCAGGACTGGGTGTGTGTGTGGGGGGGGGGGGGTCTTAAGGTCTTTTGCGCCCAGGGACCAGGCAAGTTCATAGTCAGGCTCCAGTAGAGTAGGAAGGCCCGAGGGGATAGAACCAGCCCAGAGAATGCCAAGGGCAGCGTCGTGAGGCACCTGATGAACTCCTCCCCACCCAGCTGGGTGCCTTCAGAAGAGCTTGAGGGCCACCCATGGGATCCCTGTTCTAGGTGGACAGTGACTGTCTTTTGCAGTTAAAGGAGCCTGCATGCCTTATTGGTGTCTGTTTAAGTCTCTGTCCATCATAACACTGTTTGATAACCGCAGAGTTTGAGAAGCTCTATCGCAGAGCAGTCGCAGACCACAACAGAACGTTTAGGGCCAAGTCGGAACGGGCGTGGCTTCCCTAGAGGGGCAATGACCCCATCCTTCCGATGCTCCCCTCAGCCCTCGTGCTCCTCTCTGCAGAAAGGGAGAAAGCCTGTTGGACAAGGCAAGTGTCAGGGATGCCTCATCTAAACAGCAGCTTCCCTGGCAGGAAGTGTTACGCAACAGCTAACAAGAGGCAGGATTTCAAAGGAAAAGGGAGCCCCTGAGAAGACCTGGCAAAGTGGCCGATGTCCACAGCAAAGGCTCCTCTCGGGGTGGAACCCAGCGGCCCCAGTCAGGGAACAGAGAGACGAGGCTGAGCACCGTCAGCGAAGGGGAGAGCGGGCGGCGGGGGCGGGGGGGGTGTCTAAAAGCAGGACCTGCCAGCCGCTCCAGATGAGCACCAGAGAGCACGCCGGTAATGAGCTGTTTGGACATTTGAAGTGGACAGAGGCTGCCAGTGAGGACGGTGAGTAGGTAAAGTGTTACTTGAATCCTCCCACCCACATAACAGTCACCAGTAAACCACAGAATAACCATCATTCGGAACCACCTGAAATCCGGCTGAACAGAGGACCTACAACTAAGGACATACAGAAGAAGCCAGGTGCAGACTGGTGAGAGGGATGAAGATGTGAAATGGCTGGTCCCACCCACGGGTGGGATGGACACTGATAGGGGAGACTTATTATCTGATAGAGCACCTGAATTAACCTGAAAAGTAGTCATGTTATTTTAAATCTTAGAACACATATACTTATGTGAATAGGGGGGTAAGTTTCTCATATGTGAATAGGGGGGTAAGTTTTTCTTAAGTGTCCTTTCCAAGGCTTGTGCGGAGCGATTGAGGAGGTGACTCAGCTGTGAGCCCAGCAAGCAGAACCGATAAGCAGGGTCAGACCAACCCACCGGGAGTCAAAACATCATCCCATCAACATCCTCTCATGGTCTGCGGACCTCCAGGGCAGCACGCAGCTGTATTCCATTCCCAGTCTCTCCCTGCCCCTCCCCCTTTATTATCCTGACCCCTGCACCTGCTGGGAGGCAGGATTTGATGCTTGTAAGCGCCCTGTCTTCTTGGCTGGCCGGCCTTCTCAATAAACGCCTGATATGGCTCAACCCTGCCTTCGTTATTGGACACAGCGACGGGCAGCCCAACCCAGCTGGGGGTTTCCTGGTACAATATCTTGGCTGCAGAGGTTCCCCCCCACCAAGGAGTGAGGGGTCCCAGCTTAGGGTTCCAGTGCCAGGAAGAGAAGTCCCCATAAAACCAGTGGGCCCTGGCCGGGTGGTTCAGTTGGTTAGAGCATTGTCCGGATATGCCAAGATCAGGAATCAAAGAACGAATGCATAAATAGGTAGAACAACGAACCTCCCTCCCTCCCTCTCACCCCTCTCTAAAATAAGCAAACAAATCAATAATTAAAAGAAAAGAAACCAGCGGAGATTGTGACTGAGTGAGAGGGGGGCTGCTGGAGTCAGGTGCTCCTCTTACAGGCCCGCAGACAGACGCACTCAGACGCACTGGCTCTGAGCTCCACACACAGTGTCATCCTTCGGCTTCAGCGCTGAGAGCCACACCTACTTATTATTGCTGGATTACACGGATACACAGAAAGCGCGTCGCAGGCCGCAGGCAGTTACCGCCTGCCAGCGCCTGCCATTCTGTCTTTGATTTGGAGATGGGGTGGAGTCCTTATATGCTTTTTAAAAATGTATGTTAGTAGATTTTTAGAGCAGTTTTACGTTTACAAAAAATTGTGCAGAAAGTAGAGTTCCCCATGGACCGCCTCACACTGCACTCCCTGACCGGAGCGCCTTGCATCCGTGGGTGCATCTGCTACCGTGGAGGAGCCAGTCCTGAGATGTTTCCGTTTGCTCCCGTGTGTGTGACACGAGGCTGGCTGTGTTACAGGCCTGCGGGTCTTTCCAAACGCAGTGTCACGCACGCCTCATCAGAGCGCCACACGGGGAGCTCTCGGCCCTAAGAGCCCAGCTCTCCCCACTCCCCTCCTCCCCGGCCCCTCACAGCTACGGCCCTTTTCTGTCTTCACAGTCTAGCACCTCCAGAGGGATACATTTGGGTCCTTAAACGGCGCCTTTTCCGACTGGCTGCTTTCACTTCGCAAGGTGCAGCTGAGACCCCTCTGTCTTTTGTGGCTTGAGAGCGCCTTTCTCCTTTCCCCCAGAATGCTCCGCTGTGTAGACTCACATGCAGTTTGAATACCATCCATCAGCTGCAGTTGTCAGCACTGCAGTCAGGGCGAATTCCCGGGGTTAAGCATGACAGCCAGGGAAAAGCTGATGTCTCAGAGCGGCAGTGTAAATCTGATCGCTGAAAACATAGACTTTGCTTTTAAACAGCCTGAGTACAGCAATGCTCAACACTAAAACGCTCTACATTGCGCACAGCATTAACAGGTGCTGTTAGGAACACTCTGACTCTGGATAAAGTGGAAAAAGTACAGCCATGATCTCTGTGCTGTGTCCTCCACTGCCCTTACCACACATACACACACACACACACACGCACACGCACACACACACACGTTTACACGCACGCGCACATATGCACACGCACGCACACACGCACATACATGCACACACGCGCGTGCACACACACATGCACACGCATGCACGGACGCGCGCGGACACACACACACGTGCACACGCACGTACACACACTCTGCTTTCCTAGCCTGGTGCTCACTCCGCACAGTGGGCTGGGCTGGCGCCTTCTGAATGTGCGCTCCTGGGAGCCCACAGCCATGGTGGGAGGTGCGATATGCGCCCCGTTTCCGGAGGAGGGAGCAGACACACAGAAACCGTAAGCAAACCTGCTCCGCGTTCCACCGCTTCCCACGGCGGAGCGGGGTTAGGGCCAGCAGCCTGGCTTAGGTCCCAGCGCTCCACACCGGGCCATGCCGCCCTCAGCGTCCAGTGTGACAGCAGGTAGCTGAGCAAGTCCAGGGCTATGGGGGGGGGGTGGTTCCAGGGGAGCCCCAAGGCCACTTCCCTGGCTCCTCACAGGAGGAGGTCAAGAAGCAGGACGGTGCTGTCTGCGTGGACAGCCAGGATGCCACCTTCTAAGGGGGGGGGGAGGAGGGGGGGGGCAGCTCCTGGCCTCGCCGTGCCCCCGGGGCCCACCTGTGAGAGTGGCCACCTTACCTGCGAGCAGCGAGGTGAGCGCGGGGAAGGGAGCACTGAGCAGCTATGGTGAGCAGGGGCTTGATGAGTTCTTCCCGCCGATTCTCACCTAAACTCAGGTAGTTGAAGTGGCAAGGGAGAGAAACGAATGAATTCAGATACATTTGGAGAAGCAATGTCGGCTGAATTTCCTGGGTAAGGAGGGAGGAGAAATCAGGGATGATGCTGCAGTTTTCAGCTTTATCATGTAGGGGGAGCGATCTCTTCACGGGAATGTGGGAGACTGTGAAAGAAGACGCTGTGGAGGCCAGAACAAAACTTGGTTGTGGCGCATCAAGCTGGAGATGCTGCTGCAGACAGGAGCCGTGGGCACGGACGCCTGCCGGGCTCCTCGCAGGACGTGCACTAGCAGACACGAGCAGCCACGGGAAGGACATTACATCAAACACAGACGTGAAGAGGTGGCAAAGTGCTTGTTTCATTGCAAAGAATGAATAGACATTATTAACGTCTGTAATTATAAAGGTTTAAGTAATTTATTGAAAGTTGTGAGGCTAGGCGTAGGAAAGCGAAATTGACTATAGGTCTTCCAAATTATCAAAAGGAAAATACCGACACTCAAAAATAGAAGCCACCCAGCAGGAAACAAAGAGAAGTATAGAAGCAAAAAGAACCCTGAGGTGAAGGGTTAGGGGCAAATTTACCTGAAGTTTCCTGTAACAAATAAGGAAAAATGATTCATAGTTGAATAAAACCCATCTGAAAGCTACATATAAAAACAAAGACAAAACAGCACAGCACATCTGAAATTACAGAACAGCAGCAACCGGGGCACAGCACACACAGCGTCCTCGTCAACTTCCAGGTCACATAATCCAGCTTCAGAGTTCATAGAGCAAAACGAGGAAAACAGCCACGTGGAAATCCAGTGGCGACGGGAGACAGCCACCCGCCAGCGCCTGGCAGACCAAGCGGAGGAAACGAAGTCGGAGTGCAGCACCTGAAATGGTTTCGAACTGCAGAGGGTGCCAGGGTCCTCGGGGCTGCTTCGCAAACCGCCCCTCCAGAGGCTTCCATTCAGCAACTCTGGCGTGGGGCTGAGGAGTCTGCCCTGAGCATGCTCTCCAAGGGGTTTGAGGCACAGACAACACTTGAAAAGAAAAGTGACATAGCCCAGCTGGCATGGCTCAGTGGTTGAGCTTCAACCTGTGAACCAGGAGGTCATGATTCGATTCCCAGTCAGGGCACGTGCCTGGGTTGCCGGCTCGATCCCCAGTAGGGGGTGTACAGGAGGCAGCCGATCAATGATTCTCTCTCATCATTGATGTTTCTATCTCTCTCTCCCTCTCCCTTCCTCTCTGAAAGCAATAATAAAAATATATTTTAAAAAAAGAAAAGTGACATAGAGAATCTAATTGACACACTGAGAAGGTCAATCTAACAGCTTGATAACGAACACTATGCCGGGAGAAAAGAAAACAGCTTATTTTGGATTGTTCTTGAAATATTTACTGAGAGCATATATGATGTTCAAATGAAACTTCAGAAAAAACTCTGTGAAGTAGAAGTAGTTCAGAAAATATTTTCAGACCAGCTCTTCCTGTAATTGGCCAGAGCTGACCTCTGAAAATGCTTTGTGATTCACTTGATCCAGAAAACCCCACAAAATCATGCAAATGAAGAGGCTCGAATCTTTGTGTTCACTTTAAGAACACTCATGAAACTTCCCAGGCCATCAAGGGTATGCCTGTCCGAAAAGCCACCAAGTCTCTGAGGCTGTCACTTTACAGAAGCAGTGGGTGCCGTTCCATCGTTACATTGGTGGGGTTGGTAGTGTGCTCGGGCCAGACAGGGCGCTGGGCACAGGGTCGGCGGCCCAGAAGGAGTGCTGAATTGTTGCCGGTGCTTACAATGCAGAGAGCAATGCTGGCCTTGCGGGTTTAGGTGTCGATTCTCTGGTCATTGAGCACGTCCAGGTGAACGAAGCCCCCAAGGTACAGGGTAGAACTTACAGAGCTCCTGGCGGATGACTCCACACGAGCTGTCCTGCCACAGGGGAGGATCCCACTGGAAAAGGGCAGGCGGCTCCTAAGCCGGAAGAGGAGGCTGCACGGGACACAAAGACGCTCCAGAAGAAACCGAAGAAACCAAAACGTATTACCCAGCAGTACATTCAGCATAAAATAAATGCTAATAAAAGTGGCACAAAAATATTTTCAAACCAAAATGCATCAGGGAGAAATAAAAGAAAATTAACAATCAGAAAAACCCAAACATCGAAAATTGCTTAACCTTTGGTTATACAATAAACAAATTTTGTCCCAAAGAGGTATTCAAAATCAGAATTGCCCAACACTTAAAAGCAATAAAATTTTTTAATGTATATGTCAAAACCCATGGCATTTAACTAAGTTGCACTCAGTGGAAAATTCTAGACCCCAAATACTTCCATTACTAAACAACAACGTATAAAAATAAATGAAAGAGGGATTACATTTTATATCTTATGCTTACTTAATTTTGTACTATCTCAATACTAGTGAGATTGGTAGATAATCCACCCACATGTTTGCTCACCATTTGCTTTTCTTCTTTAATTTCTTCTGTTCTATCTTTGACTTACTAGTATTTATATCTGGACTGCTAGTCTCATAGGTTTATGAAGTTATTTATGTAGCTTTCACTACCTCAAGGTCATAAGCATATTTTCTTATAGTTTTTAAACATTTTGTTATAATCTGGTTTAAAATTCAGAAAATTATAGGGAATAATATTGTAAATACCCATGTATCTGGTATACCAATTCTAACACAGTTTAATATTTTGCCAATTTTGCTTGTTTTAAAATATTAAAGTATTCCCTGTGGGAATTCTGGAGGACTGTGTGTCAGTAGCATAGATTAGCTTCTCTTAAGAAAAAAAAAAGAGTAAATAGGAGAGTACAGTCTCCTCTGGTTCTCCCAGGCCACCCCCCCGAGCCCGTCTGGCTTCAGTACAGAAGTGAAGGGCATCTACCAATCACCAGGGATCCAATCCTAATCTGATGAGGGGACGTTTCTATATCTAGACATATTCCAGCTAGGAAATGAGGAAGGTGTGGGAATTAGAAAATTGTATTTTGCAATCAGTCCCAAATGAAGTCATGGATTAGGGCAATAAACAGCATAAAAAGAGAGAGAACCCAACTCTGGTACACCTACACGATGGACTACTCCGCTGCTGTAAAAAAGAAGGAACTTTTACCATTTGCAACGGCATGGATGGAGCTGGAGAGCATTATGCTAAGTGAAATAAGCCAGTCAGAGAAAGAAACATCACATGCTCTCACTCATATGCGGAATATAATTACCAACATAGACTTATGAGCAAAAATAGATCCAGAGACAAAGAAATACTGAATAGACTGTCAACCTCAGAGAGAAGGCGGGGCGGGGGGCGGTAAGAGATCAACCAAAGGACTCGTATGCATGCATATTAGTATAACCAATGGACAGGGACACTGGGGCGGTGGGGGCTTGTCCTAGGAGGCGGGAGTGGTGGTGGTGGTGGGGTCAATCGGGGAAAAGGAGACATGTAATACTTTAAACAATGAAGAAAGAGAGAACCCAGTACCATGTACCTCCGATAGAGACCTACGGCAGCAGTTATGCAGTTATCTTACCTGCCCACATAGAACCTTCATCTGATCAAAGCTCATGCCCCAACTACCAATTTACAGGAAATAGAGGGAACAGAGATATTATCCGTAAAATGTTGACTGTGGGAGATTCTATAAGACAAATTACCCAAATTATTCAACAAAGAAGTGTGAGGAGAAACCAGCATTGGAGGAGGACTCTTAGATGAAAAGGAACGTAGGAGCCATAGCAACCCATCCCAGCATATTTATGTATTTGAATTCCAATTCAGAAAGCTGTTAACAAAACCCCAAACACATTCTAAGATGAGTAGGACATATGAACTCTGTCTGAATGTAACTTTTATGTTTGATGATGGTATCATCTAGAAATACATGATAAAACATTTGCACACAAACTTTTAATATGTGCAGGGTTATTTCAGAATGCTCTTGGGTGAACCATGTACATGGATCATGGCTAAAGCTGGCTTTTATTTCACAACAATATGTATGTAAGCTTGGTTTGTTCATGGTGTTGGCTTTGGGATGGGCTGGTGGGCCAGAGCTCCGAAAGACTTGAGGAAGCTCTTCAGGGAAGCGAGGCGAGGGCATCATGTTTTTCTCTCTACTTTTAAAAGTGTCTTTAAATTTCCATGATGAAAAGTTAAAAAATAATAATCCATGTACATTTATTATGAAGACTTCCAATTTCAGCTCTGACATATAAAGAGTATGGAAGTCAGCACTCCCATCCTCATAACAAGAAAAAGATGGACAACTGGAAAACCAATAGCTTTTCTGGGGCTCAGAGACCTGAAGATGCAGGGTAAATTGCCACTCCTAAATCTGGAAATAAACACAGCTAGAGAGTCACAGCCAATATCTGCTCACCTGGAGCAGGAGCTGGTGGAGTCGTAAGCAGGTAGGAAGACCCACAGGATAATTTTGATGAGAGGCATTGGCTGAGTGTGAGCTGGTCTAAGCATGAGAAATGCCTTGGGGCTGTAGTCTCAGGGGCACCCCATAGTTTCATGTGCTTTCCCTTCGGGAATCCTAATGGTTTCTCACAGTGAAGAATGGAGAAAGATCTCATAACTAGAGCAGGGGAAAGGAGTAATCAATACAAAATATGGCCAGAGTCTTTCTAGGGGGAAAGACTGCCAGATCCCACTGAGGGAGGGGCCCTTCTTTCCTTCCACACCAAGCCCCTCCAGCCTTCCTGTTTCTTGACAAGAAAAATCAGGTGAAACTATAGTTAAGAAGAGTCAGGGTTTCAAGGAAATAGGATGAGAACATGGCAGCCAGGGTAGGGAACAAGCAGAGAAACAATATCTCGCTGTGGGAGAAGCATTTCTGAAGGTCACAGCACAACGACACAGGCCAACTAAAAGCCTGAAACTTACACACAATTACAGAATGCGCACATACTCCTACAGCCACACCAACAGGACTCCAGTGTAATAACAGCGGAAGAGCTGTGCGGAGTAGACTCTCCCTGAGGAGGAGTACTTAGGAAAGCCCACAGTACTTTGATGGTGATAAAAAAACAAAGTGGTGATAAAAAGCAAGGCCACTATAGGAATTTTAAGTGTCTGGCACCCACAGTCACTGCAACATTAGACACAGCTCAACTCCTAGTCACATCAACAAAAATCTTCACACTAAAGCCTATTTACTGCCATTTCTGTCACCCAATACAACATAATACGTCATGTTTTCAACAAAAAGTTAAAAGGCATGCTAAAAGAAGAGAAAAACACACTATGAGGAGAAAAAGCAAGCAGCAGAACCAGAGTCAGATGTGACATAGAAGATAAAAGTATTAGACAGGGATTTTAAAAGACTATGATTAATATATTAAGGGCTGTGATAGAAAAAGTAGACAGCATATATGAGCAAGTGGATTATGCAAGCAAAGAGATGTAACTGTAAGACAGGTTCAAGATGGAGTGTAGTAATAGAAAATAATCTAGCATAAATGAAGAATGCCTTTGAAGCCTCCTCCATACCTTTGAGTGAATTATGGAGATTGAAGACAGGCCAACTGAAACTTCACAAAGTGACAAGAAAAGAGAAGAAAAAAATCCAGAATATTAAAGACCTTTGGGACAATATGGAAAGGTGTAATAAATGTGTATTTGAAATGTCAAAAGGAGAAGAGAGAGAGCACGGAGCACAAATATTTGAAGTAATGATGGCCAAGAACTTTTCCGGATTAATGTTTCACACCAGTCCACAGATTAAAAACAACAACAAAAAAACAAACTTTGAGGACACAAACCAGGATAAATAACAATAAAAACACACCGAGGCACATCTTATTCAAATGTAGGAAACTAAAGACAAAGAGAAAATCATGAGAGAATCCTGAGGACAAGTGCATCTACCTGTAGAAGAGCAAGAACAAGAATTACCTGATAGAAGGTAACAATCTTCTTGTCAGCATCCATGCCAGCCAGAATGGAAATGGTGAAATATTCTAAATGGCAAAAGAAAAAACCCCGACCAACCTAGAATGTTATGTCCAGCAAAAATAGCCTTCAAATTTGAAGCAGAAAAAAGACTTTGTCGGACAAGAACAATGAAAAAATTCACCACTGGCCCTGCAAAAAATATTATAAGAAGTTATCCAGGCAGAAGAAAATGACATAGGCCAGAAGGCCTGAATCTATATACAGAATGGAAGCACATCAGAGAAGGCATGAAAGATGGAAAGATATTGTGTACATTTATCATTCCTCATTGATCTAAAAGATAACTGTTTGCAGTTGTAACAGTAAGAGTGCATTGGTTGTTAAAGCATATGAATAAGTGGGCATCATAGGGAAGAGTGGCAGCCAAAGGGACGGCTCTAAGGTACCAGCACTACCCAGGAAGCAGTGCCGTGTTATTTACAGTGGATTTAGATTAGTTAAAAATGTATATTGTTAATTCTAGGGCCACCATAATTTTTTTTAAGAGTTACAATTGATTTGATAAGAGAGGAGAGAAAGTAGAATCATCTAAAATGTTTAATTAAAAACCAGAGGGCAGAAAATGGTGCTGGTGGGGTGGGGTATTAAAAAAAGAATGTAGCAAGTGCAGCAAAACTACATGATAGATACTAATCTAATTATATCATAAAGCACTTTAATTGGTCTAAGTACACCAATTAAAGACAGAAATTGGCAGAGAAGAAAAAACACACACACAAGAAAACTCAATATTATTTATAAGAAACCCACTTTAATGTAAAGACACAGAGGGATTAAAAAGTAAAGGATGCAGAAAGACATACCATGTTAACACTGATCAAAAGGAAGCCAGGGTAGTTTTATGAATTTCAAACAACTCAGACAGATTATCAGGAACAAAGAGAAGCATGACATAATCATCAAGGGTCAATTCTCCAAAATTGCATAATCTTAAATGTGCATGCAATTGAACAGCAGCGCCTGAATGCATGAGGCAGAGACTGAAGAATGGGAAGAAGAAAGGGCTGCCTCTCCCTTTGGAATTGGAGACGTCAGCACTCCTTTTTCAGTGGTTGACAGATGATCAGAGCAGCACTGTTAATCAAGCGGGTCTAATTTCCCTTTATAAATTAGTCCACCCAAGCTCACGTGAAATGTTCACCACGATAGAACACATTTATCCTGGCCCATATGGCTCAGTTGGTTGGAACATTGTCCACATACCAAAAGTTTGTGGGTTAGATCCGGTCAGGTGTATGGAAGGCAACCCATTGACGTTCTCTCGTTCTCTCTCACATCAGTGTTTCTCTCTCTCTCTCTCTCTCTCTCTCTCTCTCTCTCTCTCTCTCCCTCCCTTCCTTCCTCTCTCTCTAAAATCAATAAGCATACACTTAGGTGAGGATTTTTTTTTTTAAAGGTAGAATACATTCTGGGCTATTCCCAGACCATATTGGAGTTAAAGCAATAAACAATAAAAAAAGATAGCTGGACAATCTCCAGATATTTTGAAATTAAACAACACATTTCTAGAAGACTCCTCAAAAGCAAATTTTAAAATATTTAATGAAATAAGTGAAATTACAACTTCAAATTTTGTGGGGTGCAGCAAAAGCAGAGTTTAAAGAGGAATTCATAGCATTAAATGCATACTAGTATATTAGAAAAGTAGAAAGATCTAAAACCAATAACCAGAGCTCCACATCATAAAACTAAAGAAAGAAGAACAACTTAAGTCTAAGGCAAGTTGAATAAAAGAAATAATAAAAATTAGAAAAGAACTTGAGATTGAAAACAAGAAAACTATAGAGAAAATTGATTAAACCAGAAGCTGAGTCTTTGAAAAAAATTGATAAACAATTTAACGCAACAAGATAAAAGAGAGAAGACATAAATTATCAACATTATAAATAAAATAGGGGACATTACTAATCTCATCGGTATTAAAAGGATAGTAAAGAAATATTGTAAACAACTCTATGTCCACAATTTGATAACAGATAAAGTAGGTCAATTTCAAAAGATACAAACTGCCAAAACTCAGTACAGAAGAAATAGATACATACATAGCCCTATATCTATTAAAGAATTTAAATAATTTATAATCTTCCCAGAAAAGAAAGTACTAGGTCTAGATAGCATCACTGGTAAATTCTACCAAACATCTAAAGAATAGAACAGTACCAATCTTTTCCATAAAATAGAAGCAGAGGGCGTACTTCCTAACTCATCCTATGAGGCCAGCCAGCACGGTCACAATAGCCAATCCAGAGAAAGACATGCTGCGCTGGGTACCAGAGGCTCCTGCAGCCCTGGGCTAGCAGTGCTCAGCAGCAGCCTGTCCATCTTCCTGCACGGCTGAGGGTGGCCATGCGACTCACTTTTGAGCCTGAAATGCAGAGCTCTTGATCCCGACACTCAGCCACACGAGTAAACGTGGGACAGTCACCCCGCCTCTCCCGATCTCTGCTCTTCTCCATGTGTGTGAGGCAAACATCTCAACTTTATTTTTTTTTTTTTTTTATTTTTTTAATATATTTTATTGATTTTTTACAGAGAGGAAGGGAGAGAGATAGAGAGTTAGAAACATCGATGGGAGAGAAACATCGATCAGCTGCCTCCTGCACATCTCCCACTGGGGATGTGCCTGCAACCCAGGTACATGCCCTTGATCGGATTCGAACCCGGGACTCCCCAGTCCGCAGGCTGACGCTCTATCCACTGAGCCAAACTGGTTTCGGCTCAACTTTAATTATAATTTATTTACTAGCCCATTCTTAACTTACTTGACATGTAATTTATAACTATTTTATTCAAAATCCAAAATGTCCATGGGTCTAATTTAGGGTTTTGCATTCTGTTCAATAGATTGATTGCTTTTTCCTCTGTCTTTATCAATAGTACCCTGCTTTCATAAGATACCTAACATCAGGTAGAATTATGTTTGGCTACATGTTACAGAACCCTGATAACAGTTGCTTAACTGGAGTTTTTTATTCTCATGTAACAAGACCTGGGCAATCTGGGTCAGACATGGCAAGTCCAAGATGGCAGCTGGGACCCAGAATGCTTCTTGCTTCCAGCACTGCCTCATGTAGCCTATGGCTTTTCACCCCATGGTCGCAGATGGCTTCATCACCTCTCGGCATCATATCATAGACAGAGCAAAGGGAGATAAGGCAAAGAAAAAAGCTCTATCTAACTGGAATATGTCCCTCTTTGTCAGGAAAACTATACTTCTCCCAAAACTCTCACATGGGAAACTTTACTTAAATCTAATTGGCCAAAACTATGTCATAGGGTCACTTTAAGAGCAAGGAACCTAGGAAATTGGAAATTTTGCCTTCCCAAGTAAATCCAGACTTGTGTTATTACACAAGAGGGGAGAAGGGGTATTGATAGACCACAAACAACGTGTGGTTTACACAGAAAATGTGTAATATTTTTATATCTGTATAGAAGTCCCTTCTTTCTTTTTAACATCTTGGGTATTCATGTACTTTTATGGTTCTATAAGGATTCTAAAATCAAATAGTTAATTCCCACAAAAAAAATTAGTTGAGACTTTTATTGTTATTTCTTAAAATTAAAAGTGAAGTTTGGGAATATTTCCCTGTTTATTAAAATTTTTCCTAACTCATCCAGTATAGATTTCTCTATGTAGATCTTCCACTTATGATATTGGATTTATTCTAACAGATATTAAAATTTTGCTGTTGTTATCTATAAATTTTTCTATTACAGCTCTGTAATTGGTACTGCCAACTGGAAGACTATAGATTTTTATAATCCAGTCTGTCAATCTGACTGAATTACCTGATTGAAACTAATAGTCTGTCAGTTGATGCTGTTAGATTTTTTAGATAGAAGTCATGTCATCTGAAACTCCTGTTGTTATTTATTCCTTCTTGGATGTCTACACCACTTTTTGTTCGTTTTTATATTGACTAAAATCTCCAGCATAGGATTGAGTAAGAGTAGTAACAGGCTATTCTTCATTTTCGGACTTTAATCAGCTTCTAACATCTGCTGTAAATTTTTATTTATAGGTTTAGGTAGTTTACTGGGTTTTTTAAACTATGCTGATTTTTATCATAAGTAAGTGTCACATTGATAATGTAAATTTTGACTTTTAATATTTTACTGCATTGAAAACATTGACAGGTATTTTTCTATTTTTGAAACATTCTACATCCCTTGCATAAATTTATAGTCCTACACCACTTAATAATGGAGATACGTTCCGAGAAATGCATCGTTAGGCAATTTTGTCATGGTGTGGACGTCACAGAGTGGACCATAACCCTAACGAGAAGTCCTTATAAGGGAAAGGCAGAGGGTGACGAGATAGAAGAGGAAAAGGTGATGTGAAGGTGGAGGCAGACGGTGGAGGGATGTGGCCACAAGCAAAGGAACTGAGGATTGCCACAGTCACCGGAAGCTGGAGGGGGCAGGCAGGGCCCTTCCTACAGCCCCGGGGGGAGGGAGCCCCACCTACACCGATTCCAGACTTCCAGCCTCCAAACGTGAGAGAACATTTCTGTTGTAAGCCACCAAGTCTGTGGTAATTTCTCATGAGAGCCACAAGAAACTAGCAAAATTATCTATTGATTTTTAATTATCAACTCGATTTTGCCCTCAGTTTTATTACTTTCTGCTTTTGATTTTATAATCTTTTGAATTTTTACCCATATTTCATTTTTTAGTTTTTAAAAAAGCTTAAAAGGTCAAACTTAACCTCATTTTCCTAAGAGTGTGTATTTGTTTCTCTGTGTAACAGTTGGAAAATGTAAAACTTGGAACTGACAAGGTCAATTAATGTCTTTGAGTTTTCCAAACATGACATAGCTTAACAAGCTCTCTTCTATAACAACCTCAGGCTGCCTTCCACAATCAGGGACCGAGAACAAGTGTCCACCCACGATGTATGAGAAACTGCAAACAGGGTGCAGGTCACAGCCTGGCGGGATGGGATGGGACGTCTCCAGGCAGGAAAATGAGGAAAGCAGTTTATTTGTTGTTCTCAGGGTCGCACAGAAGAGACTGGGTTGCAATGTAATGTTTAACTCCGATTCTGAATCTTCCATATTATCCATATGGTTAGGATGGATGAGGTATTTTTGCAGCTTTCAGGATATAAATAAAATAGTATTTTTGGATTTATGGTGCTTTTTAGAGGGTGCCCAATGCACGCATGCCATATGCCATGCATAATGAGCCAGCTGCTCATTTCCACTGCCTTATTTGATCACTACAGAGCTGCGTGGTGCTCGCTGGCTCTGGCACGTGCCTGGCTCAGAAGCAGTGAGTAACTCCTCCAGAGAAAACCCTTGCACAATAGGGAGTAGGCGTTCCCACCTCTCGTCCTTCAAGTGGACAATTCTGGTTCCCTGAGGTGTCCATTAGAATCAAGCTCCCCCCAAAAGAATGAAGCTCCCCCCGCCCAAAGTGGCAACCTCAATAAAACACCTTATATTGACTTTACCATCTTTCCCTCACACGGATCCCTCACTCCCACTCTTGGGATTATGTCTCAAACAGCCTGCATGGAAATATATTGCTTTTCTAAATGTTTATTGAATAAGAAGTATATAAAACCCAACCTCCCAGCCTTTCCACCACCCTTACCAACATCTTTCCATTCGCACACAAACCTGTAAGAATGTCCATAATGGCTTTGTAATAACCCCAGACAAGGAACAGCCCGCGTCCCCCTGCAGGTGCTGGATTAGCGCTCTGTGGTACATCCATGCGGCGGCACTACTCGGCAGCAAGGAGGAACGGGCTATTGGTACCCACAACAACATGGCTAGGTCTCAAAACACTTATACTGATGAGAGGAAGCAAGAGGAAGCTAGTGATTGCCTTTATATAAATTTTAGACGCGAATGAATCTGCAGGGACAGAGAGGGGAGCAGTGGTGTCTCCGGGCCTGGGCTGAGGGTAGATGGGGCACCGGAAGCCTTCAGGGCTGACGTGTGTGTTTATCATCTTGAATGTGCTGATGGTGTGACAGGTGCAGACATATGTCGAGATGTATCAACTTGTACAGTTTAAATAAGTGAAATTGTTAAATGTCAATTATTCAATTTTACCTCAAAAATATTTTTAAAAAATCAACAAGTCTGTTTTTTCAAAGCCCAGAGAATATTGTGTAAAATGATGCGCTAACGCAGCCTCTGGAAGATGAGGGGTGGGAATGCGTCCTGAAATGTGTTTTTAAAAGATTAAGCTTAGCAAAGGACACTGGAGCCAAACTGAAGGAGACTCGAGTGGCCCAAGCTGGAGCCATTTAAGCCACAAAATAATAATAATAGTATTGGGTAGAGTAGAATGAGTATCCATGAGTCCATACTGATATAAAAACATAAATAAAAATCAGAGAAGTGACAGCACTTCCATAGAAAAACATATATGCCATGTTCACCACTGCGTCCGCCAGCAATTAGCATAATATTTTCTACATGATAGACATTTAATGAATGTGTGTTGACTGACTGAATGGAATAGAAAAATAAGCTCCATTTTTGGAGAGGAATTCTGATGTTCATTATGAAAGTTGTTAAAAAGTAAAATTTGATGATTATTTTGAGGGTAATCAAATTATGGCCAATCTGTAAGAAAATGTCTGAATCTTTTAAATAATCAAGACTCTGTGGTTTACTGTAGTATTTATTTAGAGACAAAGACCCCATTATTTTTAGACTTTTTTTCAGAGAGGAAGGGAGAGGGAGAGAGAGATTGAAACATCAATGATGAGAGGGTATCATTGATTGGCTGCCTCCTGCACGTCCCCTACTGGGGATGGAGCTCACAACCCAGGCATGCGCCCCTGACTGGAATCAAACCGTGGCCTCTTGGTTCATAGGTCAACACTCAACCTCTGAGCCACACCATTTGGGCAAGACCCCATTTTTTATAAATAAACAAGCAAAAAAAAAAAAGGGCAAGTGCTTTTGGAATAAAAAGACTTCCTAAAAGATGATTGCCTTGGAGCAGAAATTTCATTTCAATTCTGTCTTATTTGCTTGTACTCAGAGAACATAAATTATGAGTTATTTCAGTTCTATTTTTAAATTACATTCCTCAAGGCTCATTTCACTTGAAATTCCTTTTTAACATTGAAAGCTAATGTCTAATTCCACAAAATAAACAAAACAAGAAATGAGATACTATAAGCTAAAAAGACAATTCTCAAGTCAATATAGACTGTCTTCATTTTGTAACTATTTCTAATGCTTTAATTATGTCAGTTCTCTTGATTAGACAATCTCCCCCAGTACAAAATGAACTCTATTCTTACGTTTTCATTTCAGAAAAAAATGTAGACTAATCTGTGTCATGAATGACTGCTTTAGTATTGTTTGTAAATTATTTGCTGATAGTTCATTGCATGTAACACCAGGGCCTGTGCTGTAACCTGATAGATGTTTGCACCCTGCTTTTGCTTATGGTGCTGTTGTGGGCAGAACTGTGTTCCTCCCTGAGTTCACATGGCCAAGTCCCAACCCCCGGTTCCTCAGAATATATTTATATTTGGAAATATGCCTTTGCAGAGGTCATTAGGTTACAATGAGGTCATCAGATGGGCCCTGATCCAATATGGCTGTGTCCTTATAAGAAAAAAGTGGACACAGCCACGTACAAAGGGAAGACAATGTGAAAACACAGGGAGAAGACAGCCAAGGTCAGGCCAGGAGAGAGGCCTGGAGCAGAGCCCCTGACCGCCCTCAGAAGAAACCGAACTTGACAACGCCTGTTCTCAGATGTCTAGCCTTCAGAATTGTAGGAAAAATAAATTTTTGTTCTAAAGCCACCTAGCCCATAGTACTTTGTTAAGGCAGCCCTAACAAACTAACACAGGTAGTAATTCTAGTTTCTGTTCCTATAACCAATGAGTAACCCTGAGCATGTGAAGAACTGTGAAGGGTCTAAGATTTCACTCTGCAAGCCAACAAGTTCTCCTGTGAGCAGGCCTTGGACACGAGCAGAAGACACAAGATTCCTGGGTCAGAGACAAAGGGCTTTAATGCTGACGGCAAAAGCAGCAAGTGACCATAACTTCCTGCGCCCCCGCCCCCGCCCCCCATCCCACAGGGCCAACGCAGAGGGTCCTGATGGACACGCCTATGTGCAATGCGTTGCGTTATAGGCTGGGAGCATGCTGAGCATGGGAGAGTCATCACTGTTACAGAGAGGCAGAGGCCTACTCTTTGTCTGGAGGAGACATTGCCTCATCCCTCAGAATTACTCACTGCAAACACAGCTCTGAAAAGAGGCCCAGATAAAGAATGGCCAAGCCCTTGTATTCTGGGCATACCCATAGGAACATGCAGAGGTACTCAGGCCAATTGAAGCTTGCCTCTTCCAACAGAGCTGTTATGTGCTAGGCCTAAGGCTAGAAGAACTAGTGGTGGAGACCAATAAGACAAAAGTTAATTCCAATGTGGAGTATTAAGAGTTGTGTCAAAACACATGGAAGGGTGGAACTCCCTCTATTAAAAAAAAAAAAAGACAATTTTGTATAAGAAAGTAAGAGTTTGTTTCTGAAGTTAGAGGATTTGATAGCTTACTTGACATTCAAAAAAAATCAATAGGAATTATGTATGTGAAGAGGTAGAGGAGCAGAATGAGAGGCAGTTCTAGGCAGCATAAAAAAATAAAGCAAAGGCTAGGAGATGAGAGAAGGATGGTACAATTGCAAACATGAAACATTCAATATATCTGGAACCAGGAACAAAAGGGAGGGTAGTCCACCCAGCTGGAGTTGCTCAGATCACTGTTTGATTCCCTGACAGGGCACATACCTGGGTTGTGGGTTTGATCCCCAGTAAGAGGCATGCAGCAGACAGCAGATTAATGTTTCTTTCTCTTCCATGTTTTTATCTCTCTATCCCTTTCCCTTCCTCTCTCTCTAAAATCAATAAAAAAATATTTAAGAAATAAAATAAAAGACAAAAAAATGGAAGGTAATCAGAAGATAAAATTAGAGATAGGAGTCAAAGCCAGGTCATGTTGAAATCATAGGAAAGAATCTGAACTTTTCATGAGTACAATGGACAGCTAGAGAAAATGGCTTTTGGGTGGGAAGTGTTGAGATGAGTTCTTGATGTCTCTGCTGTGTGGAGAACAGGTTTAATGAGAGTAAGGTTGAAGCCAGTTAGGAGCCATTACAGTAGAACAGGAAAAGGTTAGTGACCAGGAGGACGGAGTCAAGAGATGTATGTACTAACAGAACTGAAGAGATACATAGACAATTTTACAATAATATGTAGAGACTTCAATCTCCAGCTGCAATAATGGATACAATATTAGACAGGAGGTCAATAAAATTACAGAGGCCTTGAACAATACTTTAAACCAGTGGTTCTCAACCTTCCTAATGCCACGACCCTTTAATACAGTTCCTCATGTTGTGGTGACCCCCAATTTCATTGGTACAAATTGAACATAATTAAAGCATTGGGATTAATCACAAAAACAATATGTAATTATATATGTGTTTTCCGATGGTCTTAGGCAACCCTTGTGAAAGGTTCGTTTGACCCCCAAAGGGGTCGTGACCCACAGGTTGAGAACCACTGCTTTAAAGCAAATAAATCTAACAGACAAACACAGAATACTCTACCCAACAAAAAAGGATGCATATTCTTCTCAAGTGCACATGGAATATTCTCCAAGATACACCATATGACACTAACAAGTGTCCATAAATTTTTAAAAATTGAAATCATACAAGATACCTCTGTTACCTCAATGGAATGACACTAGAAATCAATGAAAAGAAAAATTGGGAAATTCTTATGTGGAAATTAAGCAACACACACACTTTTACAATCAATGGGTCAAAGAAGGGATCACAAGAGAAATTAGGAGGCAATCTTACCTAATAATAGACAAACATGTAAATTGACCATCCCTCCGCTACCTTCACTAGCCAGTCAGGAGAGTATGCAAATTAACCCAACAAAGATGGTGGTTAATTTGCATATGTAGGCAGGAAGCGGTGGAGCGAAGACTGAAGGCTCCGGCTGAAGTGAAGGCCTGGGTCCCGGGTGCCCAAGGGAAACCAGTGCCGGCAGCCAGGGGAAGGGAAAGCCTATTGCACGAATCTCTTCGTGCAACAGGCCTCTAGTTAAAAATAAAAACACAACATACCAATATTATGAGATGCATGAAGGGCAGAGATTAAAGGAAAATGTATAATTGTAAACACCTAGATTAAAAAATAAGAAAGATCTTAAGTCAATAACCTACTTTATACCTTGAGGAAACAGAAAATAAAAAAGAGGGCAAACTAAACTCAATGGTAACAGAAGAAGGGAAATAATAGAGATTACAACAGAGATAAAGAAAATAAAAAATACAAAACAATAGAGAAAATCAATGAAACCAAAAGTTGGTTCTTTGAAAAGACTAACAAAATTGAGAAAATTTAGCTAGACCAGCCGTGGGCAAACTACAGCCCGCGGGCTGGATCTGGCCCGTTTGAAATGAATAAAACTATTGAAAAAAAAGACCGTACCCTTTTATGTAATGATGTTTACTTTGAATTTATATTAGTTCACACAAACACTCCATCCATGCTTTTGTTCCAGCCCTCCGCTCCAGTTTAAGAACCCATTGTGGCCCTCGAGTAAAAAAGTTTGTCCACCCCTGAGCTAGACTGGCAAAGAAAATAGAGAGAAAATGCAAATAAGTAAAATCAGAAATGGAAATGCAAACATTACTACTAACCATACAGAAATAAAAAGAATAATAAGAGAAGTCTGTGAACAATTGTATGCCAACAAACTGGATAATGTAGATGAAATGGGCAAATACTTAGAAACACACAAATTACCTAAACTGACTTAAAAGGAAATAGAAAATATTCAACAGACCCACAATAAGTAGAGATTGAATCAGTAATCAAATACCTTCCAAAAAAGAGAAGTCTAGGACCATATTGCTTCACTGGTGAATTCTACTAAACATTTAAAGGAGAATTGACATCCATTCTTCTCAAATTCTTCAAAAAAAGATGAAGGGACACTTCCTAACTCATTCATGTAGTCAGCATTATCCTGATTCCAAACCAGATAAAGATATCATAAGCAAAAATAATTTCAGGCCAATTTATAATAATACAAGTGTAATATGCTAATTAGAGCAGACAGCCAAATGACCTTCTGGATGTTATTCTAGAAGTCCTTCCGGATGAAGCCACCATGGCAGGGGCTGTGGCAGAGGCGGTTAGGGGCGATCAGGCAGGCAAGCAGGCAAGTGGTTAGGGGTGATCAGGCAGGCAGGCAAACAGTTAGGGCCGATCAGGCAGGCAGGCAGGCAAGTGGTTAGGGGTGATCAGGCAGGCAGGTGAGTGGTTAGGAGCCAGCAGTCCTGGGGGCAGCACCAGAGAAGCAAGCTGTGGGCTCTCATCCTGCAGGAGAGTGAGCAGGGCCTTCCTGGGACTATTCCTACAGTTGGATTTGGGGGGTGGCTCCAGGCTTCATGCCCTCCAAACTGATTTTCCAACACTCCTATAAGTTCTGTGAACTGCCTACTATTTTGAAAATAAATGACCATTTTACTTACATTTGCCAGAACTTATATCTGATACTTGCAACAAAATACCCTGAATTACCGTATTTTTCCGTGTATTTTTCTAAAATTGTTAGACTGAAAATTGAAGGGTGTCTTTTACATGAAAGTCCGTGGAGGAGGGAGCCCCTTGGATGTGGATGCGTAGCTGCTCACACCTTGTCAAACAGGCTTCCTCCAATCACGAGTCTTATTGTTACTGACGTCAGCTGATGCCATAATTGGAGGTGGAGGTGAAGATTGTGCAGATGCAACAGGAACCTGAGTGTTCTGAGCCCATAAAGATGTCAAAAAATAAAAAGATAAATACTGGTAAGCGATTGGCTTACTCTGCAAAATTCAAACAGAATGTAATCAGCTGTGCAAAAGACCATGGAAATAGAGCTGCAGAGAGACAATTTGGACCTCCTCCCGCTGACTGTAGGATCAGACAGTGGAGAAAACAGGAAGAACAACTCCTTAAGATGCCAAAAGAGAAGAAGGCCTTAAGAGGAAAACCAGCAAAATGGGCAAACTTGGAGCAGAGGCTTAAGACTTGGATTATGGAGCAGCGCCAGAGAGGCTTATGTGTGTCAGCCACGCTTATTCAAGGTCAGGCAAGAATGTTTGCAAGTGAAATGAACATTGTTGGTTTTACAGGAAAGGCAAAGTGGTGCTTCAGTTTCATGAGGAGAGAAGAGTTGGCCATGAGAACACGAACAGGTTAGCTCAGAAAATGCCACCAGTTTATGAGGATGATCTCACATACATACACAGTGACTCAGAAGACAGCAGTGACACAATAGAAGTTGGAGAAAGTGATGTGCCTGGAACTAACAGTGATGAAGAAGAGAGCAGTGATGCAACAGAGGCTGAATAAAGTGATATGCTGCATAATGTAGTACTGGTATGTGAACATTACCTGCGGTAATTACTAAATAAATGTGTTCTGCTTTATGTTTAAAATATTGATTTCTTAATTTTGGGTTGGAACAGTAGGGGGCGTCTTATACACGGAAAAATATGGTATATAAAAACTGGTCCTAACCTAGATCCTCAGGAAGTTAAGTAAAATATGAGGTGGATTTTTTGGACAATATGTAACGGAAGTAAAAATTAAGCTAGTCTTAGGACAGGAGCTCTGACCTGGGTAGGCAAAGCGTGATTCGATTATCAGCTGTGGGCACGTGGAATAAAGGACTCACTGACGACTAGCGGAGGAAACTGACCGACACTGTCAGAGAAGAGAGCAAAGGGCATGAAGATGGCTCAGTGAAGCCTCCCGCGCGTGTGCGCGGGCACACACACACGCACATGGCGGATTAGTCACCAGTACTGGGAGCCCTTGGCCAGCAGCAGTGACTAAAATTGATTCAGCCCCTAGTGGCAGGTGGATTAAAGGGGACCTGGGGCCGGGTGTGTGTGGGGGTGGGGTGGGGGGGTGGGGGTGGAGGGCATGGCTACCGGCTCCCTTCCAGCCTTCGTTTTCCTGCTCCCTGAGCAGTGGCTGCTGCAGGAAGGTCTTAGGCCTGGGGAGGGGGTGTTTCTGCATTTCCAGGGGCCATGTGTGTGAGTTTTATTCTGTCAGCCAGGTGTGGAGCAGCTTTTAGCCCAGGCCTCACAACCCTGGTCTGGGTGCCTGGAGGACATACACCCAGGAGAGATGCCTCCAGCGGACACATGGATGTCTTTATTTTTAATTTGTGAAATGGATTTTGTGGCAAAGCAAGAATCTAGTCCCGTTTTTGCTGTTTACAAGGGTCCTTCACAGAAGCTCCCTAACGTGCGTGTGGAAGGAGCTGCTGGCGAGCGCAAGAGGCTCAGTGGAGGTAAAGGTATGGGAAGGAAGCGCAGGGGGCGCTGCGCCAGGCACAGCGCGAACAGGAGGCTTGCTCTCCGGAGCGCGCGGCCCAGCGGGGCACATGGCTAGGAAGCGAGTGAACATAGAATTTCACCTTGTGATAGATTCTGGCGGGGAGAACAGGGCTGTCGGGGAAAATGAAAAAGGAAGGCCTCCACTTTAGCTCAGATGGTGAAACTTCTCCGGGGAGACGGTGAGGCTGAGGCCCGAATGCCGGGAAGGGGCGGGGCAGTGGTGTAAGGCGAGGCCCTGGCGCTGCCCGGTCCTGAGTAGTTCTCTGAGCGTCGCTATTGCTCTAATCATGGTTTCGGGTGTTCTTTGCCCTTCTCGGACCTCTGTCACTTCCTCTCAGCAAGATGATTGAAGCCATCAGATGGAATTCCCTTAATTCCATGTCAACACAGCTTCTAATTTTCTGCAGTCATCTATTTCCTTAATTAAACTTTGTATTTTCAAGACAATTGTTGATTTGCATGGAGTTGTAATAAAAAATACAGATGATATCCTCTTTCTCCCGTGGTAGTAACTCGTAAGGCCACAGTGTAACATCACGGCCAGCAGATGGCGTGACCCGGTAGGATTCCCATTTCCGCGGGGTCCCACCTGCTGCTCTTATAGCCCCATCACTTCTCTCCCGCCCCACCCCCTCCCTCAGCCCCGAAAAACATTTCTGTAGTTCTGTCATTTCAAGGGTAAATGGAATCATTCAGTATATTAATTACCTTTTGAGATTGGCTTTTTTTGACACAATATAATTTGTTCTGGAGATTCCTCCAGATCAAGCATGTCAAACTCAAAGGCTAATACAGGCCAGATAAACAAGATCTAAGTGTATGTGGGCCGCAAAAAAATAAAAGTTTAAATTTTCATAGAAATGTAGGTTTATTTTGATAGAGACTTGTTGAATACAAAGGACTGAAATAACAGTCATCGTTCACAAAATAATAGGACATTTTAATAAAAATTAATATTTTCTCTTGAACATTAACTTACCAGACACTGAATAACTGCACACATTAATAAGCGTGACGCAAATAAACCTATTTTTCTTGTTCTCTGAAAGCGAAGTATTTCCTGTTGCGCACATCAAACAAGTCAGTCCAAGACTAATGACGTGGCCATCGGCTGCTAAAATACTTGCTGCTAGTGTTAGTGGAGAGAAATGGTGCGCCTGCGCATAAGGTGCGTAAGGGAAATGAATGCAACACAATTCTAGTAACCAGTCATTAGGGAACGTAGTAGCTTGTTATTAATAATTATGTATAACAGGATATTATAAAATTAAGTTACAGAATTTTTATTAAATCATTTCTTGCATGCCATTATATTGGCTGGGCCGCAAAAACATTTGTTGTGGGCCGCATGCCGCCCGCGGGCCGTGAGTTTGACACGCTTGCTCCAGATTGTTGTGTAGATCCGTCCTTCCTTTTCATTTCTGAGGAGTAGTCCCCGCTGTGAAGAACATCGGTTTGCAGAGCTGGTCACCGCGGGGAATGCCCAGGACGAGTCCTGCTGGGTCGTATGCCAACTGCATGCCTGGGTTTTAAGAAAACTGCTTCTGGTTAAGACTGCCACCTGGCATTTAGGTTCCGCGTGACCCTCGGTGAGCAGGTGGTAAGTGATGCCGTCAGAGGCAGTGCTAATCTTGATTACTGAGGGAGAATGAGGACAGTGTCACCTGGGAATATGGCGGAGAGTTTGATGGACACGGGTTCCCCGGGATGCCCTGTCGCTCCGACCACTTTTTTCCAAAGGTGACTGTCACTGACGGTCGGTAAAGGCAGGGCCCTATGGCTCAGATCTGCCAGGAAGATTGTCTGCTTCAGCCCACAGGTAAAGGGTGGCTGAGGACGATGAGGACAAGGGAGGAAGGACGTAAGGAACTGCTTACTCGATTTGCTCATGGGAACTAAGGTTACAAAGACAATAACCAGAGAAGTCCCTGTGTTTTCTTCCTTAAATAAAATAAAATTGTTTGACATAATGTTGTTTTAAAACCATTAAGTAGAGCGTTCTCCTCCAGTTGTATTGAGGGAACGTATATTGGCGCTGTATACGGTTAAAGTGTACCACACCGTGACTTGACTTACTGGTACATATATGGTGAAATGTTTCTCTTTGTTAGTCTTCTCTCTCCACCTTACAAAGGGCATGTGGGAGCTCCATTTAGTCCTGAGGTTACAAAATCCGGAGGGTGACCATGTTAGAGGAAGATGCAGAGCCGCTGGATTTGAGTGGCACGCCGGGAAGGATAGGGTCTGGGGACAGGAGGAGCGGGCGGAGCGGTTTTGAAGGAAGAGGACCTCTCGAGCAGCTGAAGGGTGGGGCGCAGACACGGTCCACTCTTTCCGATCGCCTGGCATCTGAACCCCTCCCTGTATTTGGGGGGTCTGTCCCTGCTCCCACTCCTGAAGACAAAAATGCCAGACACTCACTTCCAACTCACCTCGCGGCGCAGGCTTGCGTGTGACCTGCGCTCTGTCAGTCACACACTGGTTCCACCCACCCCTCTTCCCGGCTGTGAACTGGCAATAAAAACCAGCAGGCACCACGCAGGCACCACGCTGGTGAAGGTGACGGTGACGGTGAAGGGGCAGCAGTGGTGTCTGCTGTGGCCTCAGCAGCAGTGTCCATGGCCCAGGACCAGACGTGCCGGTGGTGCCAGCAGAAGGGTCTGTGCCCAGCTCCGGCCGCCCTGCTGGCTGGCTGGCACTGCTTCTGGCTGTCGGCTGTGAGGGTGCCCTGATGCTTGCCAGTCTTGCCGTAGGCTCTGCGAGTCTTGCTGTAGAATCGTTCTGTGAAATTCTTCTACGCAGATTAACCAGAGTTGGTTCCTCTGGCTGGCGACTGAGAGCTCTCACTTGCACAGCAGGAGATGCGAGAGGGGAGTGAGGAAGGGGCTGGACTTGGGGCCCATGCAGCAAGGCAGACGGCGACCACTGTCTGAGCTGGTCACCCAGAAGTCACTGTAGGTCACGCTGGGGCGACAAGGAGGGGATTTGAGCCTGCTGAGTGTGCTGCTGTGGAGCCATCCAGATGGATGTGGCCAATAGGCACTGTTAAGGTCCCAGTTTTGGCCATCGGAGAGAGCTGTGAGCTGGACTTGGATTTGGATTCATGTCAAGGGCACGAGGAGCCTGGCTGGTGGAGGAGCTCCCAGGGTAAGGTGGAACATGAGAAAAGGGACAAGGAATTCTGCAGTTAGCTGATGGCGCCTGCCAGAACCTGCACAGGCTGGTGGCCACTGAGACGGAGCGAGGGCCTGGAAGCCAGGCTGGCTGTGTGCTGACCGCCCGGAACCGGAACCGGAACCGCTCGGCGAGGCTGCAGGCAGGGCCCTCGCCAAAGCGAAGGGCAGGTCTTCCTGGCGCCTTGGCTCCCCTGGAGCCACCGCCAGGCCAAGCTGCTGAGTGAATGGAGCTCTGATGTGCAGGTGCTTTAGGGGTCAGACGACGAGCCAAACGGACCGCGCTCTCGTTTCACTTCGGCTAACACGCATTCACCTAGAACTTCCATGGGAGGCGACTGCGGCCCAGAGAGGCCACGTGGTTTGCCCGAGGCCACACGGCTGGCCCAGGTGCCTGCTCTCCATCACACACTCTGCTGGCCTGTCTTCACATACAGGGTCAACCACTCGACAAATTTAAAATACGTGAGATTTCAAATAAATATTGGGTACTGAGTCATTTGTGAGAGACAATCAAAGAATAGACTTATAAATGAGGCTGGATTGAAAAAATTGGTTCAAGTACAAGTTTCAAAAGAAAGTTTAAAGCGAAGTAACATCTATGATTGTACTCAGGAAATTACAGCAATTAGCCAATTACGACAGCTTGCACGGGCAAGCAACAGGCTAAGATAAGGTGACCAGGTTTAAGCAAAAACATAGTGCGCAGACCTGGCAGGCCAGAGGCAGACAAGTGCCCGAGGCCGTAACTGCAGGTGCTAATCAGGGGAGGAATCGCACAGCCCCCCTCTCCCCCAAGGCTGCCTGGCAGGCACTGGTCTTGCAGACATAGCAACCTTGGCAAAGAGCGTGAATCTCCCGCGTGGTGGCCGCCGCTGCCCAGGAGGAAGATGCAGTGCAACTTGATTCCGGTTCTACCTCTCAGAACCGGGGCCTCAGGAAATAACGCAAGCCTTCCAGTTAGACTTGGGCCGGCAGGTGCGAGCTGGGTCTGCAGCTGTCACGTGGGCTCCAAGCTCCTCTGGTTTTAAGTTTGGGACAGGAGTTAGTCACCCTGATGCCAGGCTTATATATCCATTGGCTGAAGTGGGGCATACATGCTTACAGATCTCCATTTTTTAAAATACAAGCCTTTTGTTTAAACCTTGAAGAAGTACATTTAGTAAAAAAAAGTGCAAGTTCCCCACACTCTGCCCCCCACTCTGTGGGCCAGAGGTGGACACCCTCAGTGCCGGGCGCATCTTTCTGGTTTTCTGCGTGGATGATGCCCATTTCTGCCTTTAGACACAGGTGAGGTCATGTGACCATATAGAGCTACTCTTGACTTACCATGTTACTGCCAGGTTTCAACATCAATATGCAAAGTGTACTTCTTCTCACAGGCTGCCTAGTACCCCACTGTATGGATGTGTCATCCTTTATTTAACTACTAGAGGCCTGGTGCATGACATTTGTGCACTGGGGGGGGGGGGCGGGATCCCTCAGCCCAGCCTGCACCCTCTGGGACCCCTTGGGGGATGTCCTCTGAGGGGTCCTTAGTGCTGCAGCGGATGCAGGAGAGGTTCCCGCCACCACCGCTGCACTTGCCAGCCATGAGCCTGGCTTCTGGCTGAACAGGGTGCACACTGTGGGTGCACACTAACCACCAGGAGGAAGCTCCTGCATTGAGCATCTGCCCCCTGGTGGTCAGTGCACATCATATCGACCGGTTGTTCTGCTGTTCAGTTTATTTGCATATTCGCCTTTTATTATATAAACTAGAGGCCCGGTGCACAAAAATTTGTGCACTTGGGGGGAAGTGGGGGTCCCTCAGCCAGGCCTGTGCCCTCTCGCAGTCTGGGACCTCTCGGGAGATAACGACCTGCTGGCTTAGGCCTGCTCCCGGTGGCAGAGGGCAGGCCCAATCCCTAGGTGCAGCCCCTGGTCAGGCTCAGAGCAAGGCAGATTGGGGAGTTGGGGCACCGCCCCCTGTCATGCACAGAGCAGGGCGGATTGGGAGGTTGCGATGCCACCCTCAGTCACGCTCAGGGTAGGGCCGATTGGGGGGTTGGGGCACCGCCCCCTGTCACACTCAAGGCAGGGTTGATGGGGAGGTTGCGGCGCCACCCCCTGTCACGCACAGAGCAGGGCCCATCAGGGGGTTGGGGCGCTGCCCCCTGTCATGCACAGAGCAGGGCCCATCAGGGGGTTAGGGAGCTCCCCCCTGTCATGCACAGAACAGGGCCGATCAGGAGGTTGAGGAGCTCCCCCCTGTCACTCACAGAGCAGGGCCGATAGGGGAGTTGGGGCGCTGCCCCCTGTCACACACAGAGCCGCAGGGCGATCATGGGGTTGGGGAGAACCCCCTATCAGGCACAGAACAGGGCCGATCAGGAGGTTGAGGAGCTCCCCCCTGTCACAAACAGAGCAGGGTGGATAGGGAGGTTGTGGCCCCGCCCCCTGTCACACACAGAGCCGCAGGGCGATCAGGGGGTTTGGGTGCTGCCCCCTATCACACTGATCCCGGTGGCGGGAGGCCTCTCGGCTCTGCTGATCCCGGTGCTGGGAGGCATATTACCCTTTTACTATATAGAATAGAAGCCTGGTGCACAGGTGTGGGCTGGCTGGTTTGCCCTGAAGGATGTCCTGGATCAGGGTGGTGGTCCCCACTGGGGTGCCTGGCCAGCCTGGGTGAGGGGATGATGGCTGTTTGCAGCTGGTCACACACCCTTCAGGGTGCGGGTCCCCACTGGGGTGCCTGGACAGTCTGGGTGAGGGGCTGACAGCTGTTTTCAGGCTGGCGGGTGACTGAAGCTCCCAACCGCTCCTTTTTTTCTTTTTTTTTTTTTTATTCTGGGCCAGCTTTAGCTTTGAGGCTTGGCTCCAGCTCTTATGGCTCCGCTGCTGAAAGCAGGTTTCTGGCCTTTGTTTACCTTCTGTATTTGAAACAATGTTGCGATCCTGCTGGCTGAAGCCCGACGGACTAAAGCAGGTTTCTGGGGTTTTGTTTAGCTTCTATATTTGTAACATAGTTGCTTAGAGTTGCAGCTCAGAGGCCTGCAGCTGCAGGCAGGGAACGTTGGAGTCCTCCGTCACTGAAGCAAGCAAGCCTCATGTTCACTTTAAGCTGCCTGGCTGCCAGCCGCCATCTTTGCTGGCAGTTAATTTGCGTATCGCCCTGATTAGCCAATGGGAAGGGTAGCGGTCGTACGCTAATTACCATGTTTCTCTTTTATTAGATAGGATTGACCCACTGGTATGTTGTTTCTAATATTCTCTCTTACAAAAAGTGGTATAGCCAGTAGCTTTATGGCAAGTACCTCTGCTCACTTATGTGATTATTTCTGTGGGATAGAGTCTGAGAAGTGTATTGCTAGCTCTGTGAGGCAAATTCTAGAAAGTGTACTTGCAGTTGAAAAAGTGAGGGCATTTCAGCTTTTGATACATTCTCCAAAATTCTCCTGAAGTTGGCATCCATTTGCAGCCTGTCTCCCTCACACCCCTGCCAACAGCAAGTGCAATCATCCTGCTTCATTGTCAACAAATAAGTTTTAAAATGTTCATTATCACCGTATTTCCTTCTTTATTAAGCCACTCATGTTTCCATGTTCTTCAAAGCTATTTACATTTGATTTTTTAAAAAATTAGTTATTCATATTCTTTGTCTATTTCACTATTGGATGTTGACCTTTTTCCCCCTGTGGATTTATGAGAATTCAACCCGTTATCTAGAATAAAAATTATAAATATTTTACCCCAACCTTTTGTATTTTAACATCGTTTGGGGGTGTCCTTTATCAAACAAAAGCTGTTTGATTTTTACTTAATTAATTATGTATATGTTTTCTTTTAAAGCCTCAGGGTTTCATGTTATTCCCTAATCCCAAGAGTAGAGACGTATTCCCCAATGTTTTGTTTTAGTAACTTTATGTGTCATTTCATCGCTGGCACCGCTCCATCCTGTGGGAATGCCTGTGCTTTTGGAGCGCGGTGCGGTGACCCCACCACAAGCACTCTCCCATTCTGAGCAGGTGCTTCGGACCCGTTTCCTCACCTTCCATTTTATCCGGCTTCTCTTTGGGGAGACTGGAAAGCTGGGGTTCCGGAAGCAAATGATGTTCTATTGTTTAGACCAGTGATGGCGAACCTATGACACGCGTGTCAGAGGTGACACGCGAACTCATTTTTTTTGGTTGATTTTTCTTTGTTAAATGGCATTTAAATATATAAAATAAATATCAAAAATATAAGTCTTTGCTTTACTATGGTTGCAAATATCAAAAAATTTCTATATGAGTCACGGCACCAGAGTTAAGTTAGGGTTTTTCAAAATGCTGACACGCCGAGCTCAAAAGGTTCGCCATCACTGGTTTAGACGCACTCGTGAGAGATTCTGGAGGCAGAAGCGAGTCATCTTCCCAGGGGTCTTCCTTTACTTTATCTTATTGTCGACACCATTCCCGTCTCCATCCCACCCACCTCCGCCAGCCCGGCCCCTTCCTCCAAGCGGCACCACACTGCTGTCTGCGTCCATGGGTCACGCACATGTGTTCTGCGCTGATCCCTCCACCCTCTTCCATCCAGTCCCCCTTCCGCTCCCTCTGACAGCCTACAGTCTGTCCATGTGCCCGAGCCTTTGGTTCTATTTTGTTTGTCAGTTTATTCTGTGTGTGTGTGTGTGTGTGTGTGTGTGTGTGTTTAATCTTCATTGTTGAAAGTATTACATATGTGCCCGTTTTCCCCCATGGACCCCTTCTAGCCCGCCCCGCGCCCAGCCCCCGCCGCCCCCCCCCCCAGGCCTTCAGCACCCTGTTGTCCGTGTCCATGGGTTATGCGTACATGGTTAATCTCTTCCCACCCACCCTCCCTGCCTTCCCTCTGAGAGTCCACAGTCTGTTCCGTGTTTCTGTCTCTGGTCCCATTTTGTTCATTCGATCCCACGTGTGAGTGAGATCAGGGGACACTGCACTCAGCATGGCGCCGAGGCCTCCGTGCTGCGCCCCGCTCCTGCCCCGTGCTGTCGGCAGGGAACTCAGAAAGCGGGGGGTAGGGGGGGGTGGGGGGGTGGGGGGTGGGGTGGGGGGGTGCTTCCTTGCACCCGGCTCCGGTGCCCATCGGAGAACTTTCTGGGAATCAAGAAACTACGCGACAGGGACGGCTTCTTAAGATGACCCCTATTCCCAGCTCGGACACGTGGCGGTTTTCCTAAGCGTGAGAGGCAGCTGCAAAGGCAGAGCGTCTGGTCGCTGGCAGAGCCTCATCAGCCGCAAAGTCTGCATGAGCCCTGGCACGTTCCGTGCCCGCTGAGCCCCGGGGGCCCCGGGAGGCTCCTGCAGCCCGTCCCACCGGTGGGCACCTGTCCCCGAGGTGAGTCACCTGCTGTCCTGCACGCGGCCCTGACCCCGATGCCTCTGAGTTCCGCGTCTCAGTCAGCGATGGTCCCTCAGAGGATGACGGAGCTGACCACACCGTCGCCTCCTGCGTCTCCGGCACCCTCGCCCCCGCCGCACACACTCCCGTGTCTGTGGCGACGCTGGTGCGCACACCGCTGCCCTGCGGCCTGCGAAAGGGCAGCACTGCCACCCGGCAGTGACAACACGCATGTGCGCTGGTCGGTATTCACTATGCTTTTGTTTTCGAGCGTATTCTTTCCTTATGAAAATAGCCTGCCACCCACCGCAGCAGCCTCACCCCGCGTGTTCACTGCGGCTCTTGATTGCATTGTTTTCTCTCCTGCTTGTTTAATCTTGTGCTGTTTATAAACGTACTGCAGGCTGAGTGTGCAGTGTCCGTAGGTCCGCAGTGGTGAGCAGTGATGTCCTAGCCCTCTCGTTCACTCACCATCACCGGGAGTCACTGCAGTCCCCCGGGCCCCACTCCTGCTGAGCGGCCTCTACACTAATAGGTGTAGCGCTTTTTAAAATCTTTTACACCATATTTTTACTGCGTCTTCTCTATGTTTACTAGTAGATATGATTAGACACACAGGGGCTTACCATTGTGTTCCAGTTGGCTACAGTATTCAGGGCAGATACATGCTGTGCAAGCAGATAGCCAGGAGCAACAGGCTGCCCCTGGATCCCAGGTGTGGAGCAGGCTGCACCCTGGAGCCTAGGTGTGGAGTAGCTGCACCCTGGAACCTAGGTGTGGAGTAGCTGCCCCGTGGAGCCTAGGTGTGGAGTAGGCCACTATGGAACCCAGGTGATGAGGAGGCTGCTCCAAGGCTTGTGTGCGGCACTCTGAGATGTTCACATATGGATGAAATTGTGCAACAACCCAGGTCTCAGAACAGGCCCCTTTCCTTAAGCCACATGTGACTATTTATGATATGATTTTACATTTATGTGTAACTATTTCTAGAATGTCAGTTCCATTTCATTGATCAGCTTATCTTTCAATAATGCCACCTTGTTTTAATATCTAATATCTGTTTGAATAAATTATATAAGTTCACCACATTTATTCTTCTCTTTCAAAGTCAATTTTGTTATTTTGGAATATTTATTCTTCCAATTGAAAGTGAGAATCAATAAGTTCTTCAAAATATCCATTGAAATTTTGATTAAATGGGATTATACTTATTGGTTAATTTGGGGATATTATCATTTCTGCAATATTGATTTTTTTCACTTATATTTTGGGGATATTATCATCTTTGCAATACTGATTTTTTGTTATGTGCAATAGTATATTTTACAAAAATCAGCTTGCACTTTTTTGTTGGCTATAGTATTCATTATTTAATAATTTTTAAAATTGTAAATATGACACTTTTCCCAATTATATTTTAAATATATTGAAGTATGATATTTTAAAATACAATAACACTCATTAAGCACTTTGTAGGCACCAGAAATGTTCATTGTTATGCTTTGCATATTATTTAGATACCAGACAGTCTGTAGGTCAACAACAGCTTAAACAAATCTGGGTTTGCTGTCCTCCCGTTCAAGAAGCCGCGATGCAGGGAACAGGTGTGACCTTGACTTCCCCCTGTTGGTGGGATGGGAGCTATAGTCCAGCTTTGCGCCCATTCTTACGGCAGGAGGACAGGAAAATCGGGCCTACCTGCGGCCTCTGCCAAATCTTCGGCCAGACCTGTGTCAAACATCACCCGCCTCTGAGACAGTCTGAGACAGGCTGTGACACTTGAAAATCTCACCGCAGTGAAGCTAAGGAGGTGGATGAGTTGAGGATTAGGTATTTAGGATTAGGTATCACGCTAGCCTCCCCCAAACCCCTGTGGGCAACAGGCTCTCAGCCCAAGTATGGCACCGGGAGGGCCGGCCACTTGCCACAGTCACGGCGGTGGGCAGTGGGCGGTGGGCGGTGGGCGGTGGGCGGTGGGCGGTGGGAAGCGGGAAGCAGGGAAAGGCCTCCCGATGGAGGAGCCGCTGTGTCAAGCTGTGTCAAACACTGGCATCCTGTCCAGCGACATGACTCAATTCTCTGCGACTTCTGGGAGCTTTCGTTTCCCACCTGTTCTAGGTAGCGACCTTTGGAGTCATATCTTCCTCGGAACAGTGAAATGTTTTCTGTCTCATTGTTCATGCTGGTATCAGATAATAACAGATATTATCGTCTATTTTCCTATTTAAATGTGAAGGCTTATTGTTTCACTTCAAGTGAATGATTACACTCGTTCTGAAGAGAAAACTCATCAGTGATCACTAGTGAAAATACACACTTTTCAGTAACTGGAGAGTCCTCTTTTCCAGTCTACACTTTAAAATGTTTTCCTTTCATCGCACACAGAAACCAGTGATTCTGACCTGTTTCCAGTAAAGTTAACAAGTGCATATTATACCTAAAAAAGAGTGAGGATTCCCTCCCCTGCCCTGCCCCACACACCCGGTGTCTCCTGCCCCTGCCCCACCCCACACACCAGGTGTCTCCTGCCCCTGCCCCACACACCTGGTGTCCCCTGCCCCTGCCCCACACACCCAGTGTCTCCTGCCCCTGCCCCACACACCCGGTGTCTCCTGCCCCTGCCCCACACACCCGGTGTCTCCTGCCTCTGCCCCGCCCCACACACCTGGTGTCCCCTGCCCCTGCCCCACACACCCGGTGTCTCCTGCCCCTGCCCCGCCCCACACACCTGGTGTCCCCTGCCCCTGCCCCACACACCCGGTGTCTCCTGCCCCTGCCCCGCCCCACACACCTGGTGTCTCCTGCCCCTGCCCCACACACCCGGTGTCTCCTGCCCCTGCCCCGCCCCACACACCTGGTGTCCCCTGCCCCTGCCCCACACACCCGGTGTCTCCTGCCCCTGCCCCGCCCCACACACCTGGTGTCTCCTGCCCCTGCCCCACACACCCAGTGTCTCCTGCCCCTGCCCCACACACCTGGTGTCTCCTGCCCCTGCCCCACACACCTGGTGTCTCCTGCCCCTGCCCCACACACCCGGTGTCTCCTGCCCCTGCCCCGCCCCACACACCTGGTGTCCCCTGCCCCTGCCCCACACACCCGGTGTCTCCTGCCCCTGCCCCGCCCCACACACCTGGTGTCTCCTGCCCCTGCCCCACACACCCAGTGTCTCCTGCCCCTGCCCTGCCCCACACACCTGGAGCCACACCCCCCTAAGAGCAGTTGCTGTAAGACCAGGATGACTTCCGGCCAGGAGTGGTGCTCATCCTTCTGAGCGGAGAAAAGGGGGCCTTTGTTTCTCCGCACGATTTAGTAGTTGTTCTCTGTTGCTGCCTTCAGGGGGTGTACATTGTCAGGAAACCCATTTTTAGGATTTTCTTTATTTACCTCCTCTTGGGCTCCGGGAGGAAGAAGACCCGGGCTGCCTGGGCCTGGGATTCCTGGAAGTTGGCGCCTGAGTGAAGTCCATGTGTCTGGCTTTCCTGGGAGGCAGGATCCTAGGGCTGCGGTGCGGGCGGAGGGCAGGGGCGGAGGAGGGGCACAGTCCGGCGCCCCGCCTCCAGCCGCCCGCAGCTCCCGCCTGCAGCCACGCGGGGGCGCCGTGGCCGCGGGCCTCCACTCCCGGCACCGGCGGGAGCGCGCCCCGGGCCCTGCGGCCGCCACCAGGGCTGGGGCGGGGCGGGGGTGAGGGTGGGGGCTGCTGGTCAGGGAGTGGTTCTCTCAGGCACATCAGCAGAAAGTCCTGGCCCGGGCCGTGGGCTGGCAGGCGCCCTGCACTGGGAACCGCCCGCAGAGGGCAGGGAGCCAAAGGGTCAAGTGGGCCTGGAGGGGACACGCCTCGGTAACGTCAGGTCCGTCGGTGCTGGACGGTCCCCAGCTGCGCTGCGCCCGGCAAGGCCCCGGACCCTCTGAGCCCGACCGGCCAATGCGGCGCCTGGGCCTGATTCTTGGTCCCAACACCCCGCCCCTTCGTGTGCCGGCCTGTGGGTGCAATGTCTTAAAATGCCTGCCAACTGCGCGGTGAGTCCAGGCGCCAGCCTCCAGGGCAGGCAGGCGGTACCCAGAGATGGACACCGCCCCAAGCTTCCGAATCCCTCCGGAGGCGTGTCCCTGGGAAGGTGCCCAGAATTGGGGTACTTTCCCAGAGCCGAGGGTCCTTGAAAGGGGTCCAACCCCCCGGACGGGGCCCACGGGTGCGGGCGAAGCAGCGATGCTGTGCGCGCCTCCGCGGGTCCTCGGCCACCGCACCAGGCCCCCGTTTTCCAGATGAGGAAACTGAGGCACAGGGGCTTCTGTGGCTTTCCCAGGGTTGTCTGTCACGTGGAGAGACTCACGGGACCCAGGCCCAAGGCGGAGTCCAGGCCTTCCACCTCTTCCCCACGCTAACTCTCGTGTGACACGTCTTTAAAACAGCGTGTCACTGCGGTAGGCCGTGCGCCCCGCCAGCCACGCTCCTGCCTGGGAAACCCACAGGCCAGGCTGGGGTGGCCACTCCGGCCTCCGCCTGCAGCGGTGCCTGGCGGCCTCCCGGCCACTCTCCCAGGCCAGACCGCCGGTCCAGCCAGCTCCTGCCTGGGCCGGCGGCTCCTCGCGGCCCTTCATCTCCCACCTCCGACCTCTGTGCCTTTGTTGGCCGAACCTTCCTCCCACATCGTCTCACCTGCCTGTGGAACGGCCACTGGTCTTTAACAGCTGGTCACGTTCCACCTCCTTCAGGAAGCGTCTCCCTTCCCCTCCGTGGGCCGAGGGCTCTCCCTCACCTGGCTTCTGTGTGGCAGTTACGCCGGCTTCTCGCCCTCCCAGTGGCGTTGGCGGCCTTGCTCAGCGCCTGGCCCTGGGCAGCACCCGCGTTCCGTTAAGTGAGGGAGTGAATGAAGGAGCTCGCAGCCCAGGGCAGGCACAGGCCTCGCCAGCTCCTCAGGAAGGCCCTAGCTCAGTGGTCGGCAAACTGCGGCTCGCGAGCCACGTGTGGCTCTTTGACCCCTTGAGTGTGGCTCTTCCACAAAATACCGACTTCTGCGCATGGGCCACAAAGTTTCAATCGCACTGTTCGTGCGCGCCCGCACGTGGTATTTTGTGGAAGAGCCACACGCAAGGGGCCAAAGAGCCGCATGTGGCTCGCGAGCCGCAGTTTGCCGACCACGGCCCTAGCTCATGATGCTCAGTGACTGAGAGAACTCATGACGCGTCCCCCACCCACCCCGGCTACGCTCTTGTAGCGGCAGACACTTGCTGGCTTAACTGATTAGACGAAGTGCCGTGCAACCGAATTCACTGTCCATATTCAGTTACAGGGACACACGTGTGACACAGTCACACAACGTGTGCATGCACACACATGTCGGTCTCCCTGACGCCGATGGGTAGGGCTGGCAGTAATAATAACACCTAACGTATCACTGTCTCATAGCTGGCCCTCTCCTAAGCCGTCAGGAGAGCTGAGCTCAGTTCATCCTCAGAACGACTTGCTGAAATAGGCATTTTTATTGTCCGTAGTTGCCGGAGGGCGAACGCAGGCGAGAGCAGTTAGAGGAAGCACCTAGCTCCAGCTCCTGAGCAGCGGGCTGGCTTGCGGCCCTGCCACCGCCTCTCCCGCCACGGGCTCCGCTGCCTCTCCCCGGGCCACCGGGGCGGCCGCTCATGGCCCATCAGCCTGGCAGCCACCCGCGGCACTGCTCACTGCTCGGACGCTCAGGCCACAGCCCAGGGCGAGCCCATACCCTCCGCGCCCTGCGGAGCTGCTCCGTCTGTTCACTGAGGTTTCGCAGAAGGCTCGCAATGTGGTCAAGCACCCACTTCCGGGCTTCTTAGCGCCTTTGCCAAGCTGGTATCACTCCTTGCATCTCTTGCTGAAACGAGCCACAGCTACAGAAAACACGCCTCCAAGCCTGTCCGTGTGCACGGCACGGCACAGCGGCCACTGGTGCGCGTGACCGTTGGGCCCAGAGGCTGGGTGAGCCTGCCTCAGCCCGGAGCCGCAGGTCCCCGTGGGCACTGGGCGCCCTGCCATGCTGGAGAGTCCCCAGAGCCACGCCAGATCTGGTTCAACTGTCAGGTCTCAGTGCTGGGGGCGGGTTCAGAGCACGAATGACTCCCTTGAGAAGCTGAGGCCAGGAAGGCACCAGCACTCAGCCCCCAAGTGCGGCCAGGCTCTGCCCAGCACGCTGCCATGGGTGACTCTGCAGAAATGTTTAGCTAAGGTTTGCCTCAGTGACGGGAGCAGCATCCCAATATGAACATGTCATCTCGTATTCTTAACAAAATGACTTTTGTGAGAATACATTTCACAATTTCATATTTCACACACTGTGACCAGCCAACTGCTGCCACCGTGCTTGCTCCATCGTTGGAAGTTTTGCAATGAACACAATTAGCTGCTCCCCACGTCTTGACCATTTTTAGTGTATTTCCCCGTTCTTTATTTTGTGTCTTTGCTCACATATACTATGTAACCTGAGTGAACAAAAATGCTAACTAAAATGTGTGCTACCTGTGGCAGCTAAATTTAAAGTAGTTTCAGTTTGTAAAGGTGAACTTGCAATATTTTCTCTTCTTTTACACAATCACCTTCTTCTGGTCTTTCCTGGGTCTTTTGGGAATATTATGAAATCTCTCAGACCACCAGCTGCTCTTGTCAGGGGAGAGCACGCAGTCAGTGGTGTGGAGACCTCATTTCTTCCTTCGCTTGAGCGAGAGCCGTTTAATGGGCAGCATTCGGCCTCCATACTTTACAGCCTGAGCGTCCATCGTGGGGAGTGTTATTTGACCATCTCCTCTTTCCCGCGAAGACTGGTTCTTGAGGAATAAGGTCAAACATGCTGATGGCACTCGTGCCAATGGAGCCCTGCGGCAGAGCTGGGCTCTGCGCGGCTGAGGGTGGAGAACAGATGGAAATTTCACACTCACGATGTCTAGGCCGTGACTGGGATAAACAGGGCAAGAGGGGAGAGGGGTGGACGTTTGGGAGAGGCAAGAATCCAAAGGAGTAATGAGGATTGGATAACGGGAAGGCCGCAGGACAAAAGTAAGAAAGCATGGAATAAAGAGAAACTCGTGTAGGCACATAAAGCTCAACAGCAGAGTGAAAGGAGAAGGCGCAGGAAGGAGAGGAGCTAGCTGGGGACTAGAAGTGGCACAAAGTGTAGAAACAAAGCAAAGCACCGAGGAAAAGAAAGTGCCACGCCAGGGAGTTTCTGCCTAAACCAGGGGTCCTCAAACGACGGCCCGCGGGCCACATCCAAATACAAATATTGTATTTGTTCCTCTTTTGCTTTTTACTTCAAAATAAGATATGTGCAGGGTGCATAGGAATTTGTTCATAGTTTTTTTTTAAACTATAGTCCGGCCCTCCAACGGTCTGAGGGACAGTGAACTGGCCCCCTGTTTAAAAAGTTTGAGGACCCCTGGCCTAAACACTCGATGCGTCAGGAGTCAGAGCCCAAACACCAGCATAAATGGAACAGCGAAGGCGGGGCAGCCTCCTGCGGTCCTGCCACATTCCAAAGCCTGGGCCCGGGAGCGAAGCGAGACGAGAGCCTATGGGTTCCTAGACATTGTTTTACCTTCTATTTGTAATGTTTCTTTAAAAAGGACACAAGCTCCTCAGGAAGCGTAGTGTGGAGGAAGGACGATGGCCCAGGGCACGGGAGATGCTGCCTGGGAAGCACCCGCAGTCCTATGGGGTTTCCTACAGTGCGATTCAGGAGCCAATGTCTAGAACAGATAGGGGCAGCTGGCCATCTGGGCCGCCAGGTAGAGAGCCTGCCTCCCAGGCGCCATGCTCCCTTCTGGGCATCCCCACAGAATCCCTCCATCCCAGGGCACGGTTCCTCCGCCTCCAGCTGTGTGAGCCAGGGGGCTTTTCTTTTCTTTCTACAAGCCCAACATTTGTATTATTAGGTTGATCAGGCATCAAGTACTCAGTCAAATTTTTAGAAAGGCTTCTAAACACTCTCAATTTCTACTTCATTTGTTGCAAACTGGAATCCAGTGGGTGGGCAGCGCTGTGAAGAAGCCATTTCCGAGGTCTGACAGCCGCTCATGGCTGACCCGTGTCCTGCAGGCACTAACTGAGCCTGTGCCCCACCGGGAGCTCCGGAAACAGTGCCAGTTGAAGAGAAGCCACGGACCCGGCGGGCAGGAGTGGTCCCTGAAGCAGCTGCCACCGCTGAGCCAGGCTGGAACGGGTAGCAGGGGTGGTGGGAGGCGGTGGCGTTAAACCACGTCTAGAAAGAGGAGGAGGAACGCGTGGCTCAGTGAGAAGGTGCGTGGGCAGGTGAGACGGGCTGGGGGGACGAAGTCCTTCCGGGGCAGAGAGCGGCTGCTGCGGTGACCGTGTGCCAGGCAGGACAAGAAGGGAGGCGTAAGGTTGGGAGTGAAGCTTTGGGGTCTGAGGTTGAGCTTCATTCTGGGGATCACAGAAGCCCTGCAGCCTTGGGCGGGACCTCCAGGAGCAAAGGTGCACGGTAGGAGGCCCCCAAGATGCTGAGTGGAGAGGCCAGACGGAGCGAGGCCTGAGGCGCAGGCCAGCTGAGGGCCGCTGCTGACTTCTGCTTGGGCCATAGGTCTTGGGCCAGCTCAGGGCGTGGCCCTTGAGGGGGGGCAGCCTGGACAGGTGGACGCAGGGTGCACAGGCCTCAGGGACAGATTCTTTGTGAAAAAGAGGGAAAGAGCCTGAGGAGGCCTTGGAGCCCAGCACAGTGGTGGGTGCGGCTGCCGGCTGCCTCCCCACCTCGCTGCTGCCCCAACTCAGAGCAATTGGCTGCCAGCTGCAAGCAGGACTGCCTCTTCCCTTCTGAACAGCAGCCACAGCTCAGGATCTGGTGTCTGCAGGGCAGGCCTCCCCGTCTAGTCCGTTTCTGACGGTGCTGGGGCTGGAGAGCATCGTGCCTGAGGCTGAAATCACACCACCTTCTGCCGGCAGCAGTTACGTGGCTCATGAGTCAGGTGTGTTTGGAGTTTAGGGGGAATCGAACCAGTTTGTTGGTGTCTATGTTCTGCAGGCTAAGGGCCGCACTGGGGGTGCCAGAGGTCGCTGGGTGGAGGTTGAGGCGGTGTGATGGGTCCTCACCCTCCTCTGGAGCCCTCCGTCCCATCTGAGCTCTTACAGGGGCCACACAACCCAAAGTGCTAGGGTCTGAGCAGGAGAGCCAGACGGAGTGTGGAGGGTGCCTCTCCCGCAGCTGCTTCAGGAGCAAATTCCACTCATTGAAAGACAGGTTTCAGAGCCACCCAGGCGGAACCAGCACCCTGGAGAGGCGGGTGAGGGAGACGGGGGTGAGGGAGAGGGGGGTGAAGGGGGAGGAAGAAGGGGTGAAGGAGGGGGGGTGAGACAGAAGGGGAGAGGCTGCGCCCCGGCTCAGGCACTGCCTGCAATGCCTGGCCTCCTGCTGGAGCAGCAGAACTTTGATTAGATTTTTCCCAGTTTCGTTAGCATTAATTTCAAGGGGCCATGTCCTGGTCTGGCCGTCCAAGTTGAGGTGTCCCCACCCAGAGAGGCTGATGGTCCGCCCTTAACCCGTGTGTGATGGGTCCAACCTTGCTCTGCAGTCTGAACAGCAGCCTCAGGGTGAGCAGGACAAGGTGGGGTCCTTCCCAGGAGGGTTCCAACTTGTTTCCCTTCCAGGTCTTGATTAGAACAGAGTCTCCTGGACGATGGCGATGAGCCGGAAAGTCAAGGAGGGCCTTGGGCAGGAGGCCTTCTAACCTGGTGGCCGCGGGTCTTGCTTGCTCGGCCCTTCCTGTGTTGCCGGCTGACTCTCGGTCCCGAGCTCGAGGTCGCCCAGGGGTGATGGCTGCCCCTCCTCACCGAGGCTGCTGCAGCTTGGCAGCGGGACGCACCTCCTCAGGGGAGGGTACAAGTGCCCGCCTGTAGCGACAACCAGAATCCTGGGCGAGCCCCCAAATTGTTAGAAATGAAGCAATTCCCCCAAACCAGGGGTCCTGGCAGAACACCACGGACCCTTGGGAGCCAGGCAGCAGGCGATCCTGTCCTCCTGCGGCAGGATGCACGCACAGGGCCGCAGCACGCGGGGCTTTTCTTCTTTAATGACACTTGTTAAACTGAAAAATCAGGACATTTTACCGAAAAAATTAACAGGTCAACTTGCTTCTGAAAAACTGGAGCCTTGAGCCCCGTTGCTGTGTCCACCCTGCAGCATCCATGAGAGCTGAGGAGCTCTCCCGCCGGGGGCCTTCCCCGAGAACCGCCTGGCAGCTGGCCCGCCGGGAGGCCCGGGAGAGCGGGGTCCTCGGTCTGGGTCTGGGTCTGGTCCGGCAGGTGCTTAGACCCCGTGCAGGGCAGGGGTGGGCCGTCTCAGGAGGAGCCGCCACGTGCTCCGCCATTCTGCTCTCAAGTTATAGCTGGCGCATTTGCTTAGCCAGAGAGCATGTGTATTGTAATAAGATGCGGCCAAACATGGTTAAATGATGTCTTCTGCTGGTAGTTCTCAACAGTCCCTCCCCCTCCTCCCTCCCCCCCCCGCCCCCCCCCCTCCCAGCACTGAGAGGGACTGAGAGGGATTGAGAGGGAGACATTTCCACTTCACACTCCTTTCCTCCACCTGCTGGCCCAGCTCTGCAGTCAGGCACATGCTGACGGCTTTCTGGAAGCCTCCCCGACCCGAGGAATGGTTTCCAGTGTCTTAGGGTTTTGTGTTGTTTTGTTAATCCTCACCGAGGATATTTTCCCATTGATTTTAGAGGGAGTGAAAGAGAGAGGGAAAGACAGAGAGAAACATTGACGTGAGAGAACCACATCTGTTGGTTGCCTCTGGGGCTGGGGAGGAGCCTGCAACCACGGTACATGCCCTTGACCGGAATCGAATCCGGGACCCTTCGGTCGGCAGGCGACTCTATCCACTGAGCCACACCAGCCAGGGCTCCACTGTCTTCGGTTCTAGGCGCCACTTCTTCGAGTTGATCTGAAGCACCTCTTTTGTGCGGGTTTTAGAATAAGACTCTATAGTAGCTGCATTGCCTCCTGGGTAACAGGAGGGAGCCTCCAGGGCAGTGCTTAGTGGATTCTTAATCACCAGGAGGAGCTAAAGAGTTATTTTCTAAGCTGGTGTCACAGATACCTCTTAGACTTCATCTGCTCTCCAAGGAAGACGGGAGTAAGAAATGATGCACAATAGCATGCACGCAAAATCTAGAAAACCCCAAGCCAAGCGGCTTTCAGTTCCCAGCTTCAGCATGAACAGCAGATTCCAGGTTCAGAGGGTTCCTCTACTGTCACTCTCTGGATCGACTCCAAGCATGTTGTTTACAGTTCTTGAATTTTAAGTTGTCCTGTATAAGGCCATTTACTACTCATTCTACAGTGAGTGTGGAATGCTACGGAATTACTCAAAGTGCAGAACAATGTGGAACACGTCTGGGGGGCGGGGGTGCGGATGGGGCACTGGGCTCCAGGAACAGGCTGCCGTCCTAACCCTGATGTCGTTACTGACTTAGGGATATGGTCTTACTTTAAGAGATTTTCAAAGCTATCATGGGCATTGTAATCACTTGGGGGGGAAAGGAAAATTATTAGTAAAAATGAGAAAAGCGAATATGAGACACCAAATTATGGATTCATTTTCATCAAGGTAGTCAAGCCTTTGGGATAAATGCCTAATAGAGGGGAACTGACCCAAAAGCCATACACGGATGTGCGTCTTGAACTGCCCAGCAGCTCCCTGAAGGTGGGTTTGGGAAGCGGTGAAGCTCACATTGCCTGCCTGCCAGGCCCTGCTGGGAGACAGGCCCCCGTGAACTGTGGCGATCTGTGTTCTGAACCACAGCACTGCCCTTGGAGGACGGTTTGAAATGTGAGTCTTTCCAAAAAACGCAACTGAAACATGAAAACATTTGGGCGTCACTCTGGGTGCTCATGAGAATGGGGGAGGGAAAAGCAGACAGACTGAGCGCAGCAGCCTTTCTGCCAGCGATGGCCGCGGGTCACAGCCGCTGGAGGTTCACTACTCTTCTCTTTGGCGTTTGCTTCAGATGTTTCTTTTCTTTTTAAGTGTATTTTTATCACGAGGAGGAAGAAGTGGAAAGTCAGGGGAGGAATTCAGCCTCGCTCCCCCACAGCCCAAGCAGGGCAGGCAGACCTCTCCGCCTGCACGTTCCCTATTGGGAACGCCTGCCAGGAACGTGGCTCCCCGCACGGGCGGCCGGCCTCCAGCAGTCCCTCTCCCCGCAGGAACGCCACGTGCCGGGGCAGCTCCAGCGAAGACTAAGACCCCGCCGCGAGGTGCCCTTCTCCCATTTCTTTAAGTCTCTTACGGAGCCGGGAATTTGGAGGTGACGGTGACAGCGTTCAATGGGGGCAGAGAGGACACTAACGAACGACCAGCTCCAGGATCAGCAGCAAAGACCCCGCGCGGCGTGCCCGGCCCGGCAGCCTGGGCAGCGGGCGCAGCTGCCGGAGCACCAGCGGGGCCGGGGCTGGGGCCGGGGCCCTCCTTCGCCAGGCCTCTGACGCAGCGCCTCCGAGGCCGGCACCGGCGCCCTAATGTGCAGGGGCGGTGTTTGCGCGTCGCGCTTCTCTCCCCGGGGAGAGGCGCTGGGCCGCGTAATCGCTGCCTACGCAGCCCCGCGGGGCTCGGACCTGCCGCCCGGCCCCGGCCCCCGCCTGCTCCCCGCGAGGGTTCGCAGCTTGCCAGCGCCCCCCACCCCCACCTCCGCCTTGTCTCCCCAGTCGCCCACCTCAAGGAGGTGGGGGTCCTCCCGCGAGCGCGCGGGGAAGGGCGCACGGAGCTCTCGGCCACGGCCGGGGCGCCGCAGCCCGCGGCCTGGTGCTCGGCCGGCAACAGGTAGCCTGGCCGGCGGCGCGCTCGGGGAGACAGAAGGGCTTCTGCTGGGAGCCGGGGTCGCAGGGGCCATCGAGGGGCTGCGGCGGCCGGGACAAGAAAGGAAGCGGCGGGGCTGGGGGGACGCGGAGGGTTGGGGTCTCGGGCCCCTTCCGGGGCTCGTCCGTTCCCGGCGGCAGAACTGGCGGTTGCGCAACCCGGGAGCGGGGTCCTCCCAGCACTGGGGCGGCGGCGAAGGCCGTGGAGGAGGAGGGGCGCGGGGTGCCGGTGGCGCCGCCCGGAGGGGGAGTGGGAGGGGGCGTGGCCGCCAGAGCCCGCCCCCGCCGGCCGCGGCCATTGGCGGCGGGCGGGGGGCGGGTGCGGGAGCGGCGATTGGGGCCCGGTCGCCCGTCACGGTGGGGCTGGCGGGCGGCGACGTAGCGCGGCGCTCGGAACTGACCTACTAACACACATCTCCCGGCGCGGCCACGGCGCCCGCGGACCCGCGCGCCACCCGCCTCCCGAGCCGCGCCCTCGCCTCCGCCCGGGAGCCCGGCCCCAGCCCGAGCCCAAGCGCCGCCGGGCCCGCTCCCGGCCCCCGTTTCTTCTCCCCGCCGCCCTGCTCGCCGGCCCGAGAGCAGGAACACGGTAAGCGCTCCGCCCACTGCCGACCCGGCCCGGCTCCGGGCTCCCCGCCCGCTCCCGGGGCGCGCGGGCGCCGGCAGCCGGGCGGGGACCGGGCTGTGCGCGGGGCTGGCCGGCGGCGGCAAGTGTGCGCGGGGCATTCGTTACATAAACTTTTGCTGCCTTGTCGGGAGAAGGGACTCGCCACCTTAAGGTGGCTGCTTTGATTGCAGCGCCCTCGCGCCGGCACGTAGACCGGGCTGATTCGAGCTCCCCACCCCCATCCCCTCCCCGCCGCTGTTGCATAATGTCTCCTGATTTCGGGAAAATTGATGTTTTGGTAGAGCGAAGCGGAGAAGTAGCCGAGGCTGAGCCATCTCGAGCGGGAAGGGCAATGCTCTCTCCTTTCTCCTGCTTTCTGCGGTGCTGGCGGCGGGGAGGGGGGGCGGGGGGTTGGGGGGGCGGCTGAGTAATGGGAAATAGTCTGGATTTTCTTGTTGAGAAAAGGTCGGTGGCGTGAACAGTGACGGCACTCGGAGAATGCCTGCGCCGCGTTTGTTTCTGTCCGGGCGGTGTGAGCACAGACGTTTTCCTCCGCGTTTGTCGTCAGCGTGTGGCACCCGCGCGCGCTTCGGGAGGTTGTGGTTTGTCCTTGCACACATTGCATAATCTGCCCACGGCGAGAGATTGGCGAGGATTACGGCTCATCTGGGACTGTGCGCGTACGTGTGCGACGATCTGGGAATGTTAGCGCAGCGTTGAGTATTAGGTCGTTATTCACATCTATAGTACGTCCCCAATAAAAAGGTTCATTTTAAAACATTCCTACAAAACATGAAAGGAAGACTTACCCGGGTTGAATTCTGATCTCAGATTTGACAGGGTTCGCTCCTGGTAGTATCTGAGCTATTATTTGTAAATCTGGAATGAGCCCTTGTGACGTTTACACCCCCCCCCCCCCCCCCCGCCTAATTTTAATGCATTCCTTACGATCAGCCCTTTCCTCACCTTATTGTTGCTTTTTCAGACACGACGTGACAGATCACATCAGTTTCCTGGAAATGTTGCATTATGTAACGGCTGAATTTGCTGGCAGTGAGCATAGGAAGAGGGAGCTAATTACATGATTTTATAATCTTGTTACAAAGAAAGTAGGACAATCTCAGACTTTAAATGCCACTGTAACTTTTTTTTTTAAGGGATAGATTACACAGGAAAACAGACAACTGGGTAAGCGCTGAGTTTGCTTATGCTGCCCTATGCATGTCTTTCCCCTACATGAAATGTGCATTCTTCTAAATTTAGTCCTATCAGATTTTAACAATTGCGGCCTCCCAGTGCTATTTCTGGTGTTTCTCCAGGGCTGTGTGCAAATCCGTGCTCAAGGCCATTTGCTGTAGTTTTAACTCCACGCCTTCGGAGAGCTTTGATAAGACTGTATTTTTAGGAAGACATTTCCCAGAGCCCGGCGGTTTGCTGGGTTCTGACTGTATCTTTTTAGAGGACAGCTCAGGGAAGTGCAGTTCCTGCGAAGGCAGGCAGGGCCAGTGTCAGCCTGGCTTGGCTTTGTAAACAGCAGCAGCGAATGATCCCCAGGTGCTTATTTCACATCGTATTTGTTCTCCAGATCTGATCAGGTACATGGGAAACACATATAAATTAGTAGGTTGTGTTTTTGCCTGGATAACCTACTTTTGTTTATGTGAGGAGAGATGAACATACTATAATGTACCCAGATTTTATGTTTCTTCCTGAACTCTTAATATGTAATATATGTGTATGATGGTGTGTATATGTCAGATTTTCCTAACATTTAAATAATTAAAAGTGCCGCGTCGTGGGGTGGTTTTGGGGGGTGTATTATAAAGCTTCACCACTGGAACAAATTATATCACCCCAAATACTAGAAGCTAATATTGCTCGGCCCGGGGTCAGACCCCGACCTACTTTTCGGCTGGAGCTGGCCTGCAGGGGGCCGCGTAGCGTCACCTTCCGCTGGCGACCTTCGAGCGCGACCCTCCCTCCTGCGGACCCGTGGGGTCTGGCCGCGTGGGGGTGGTACCCCGAGCGCCCTGGGCGGCGCTTGTGCTCGGCGGCCCGCGCTCCCGCTCGCGGGGTCCCCGCATTCCTTTGTTCTGGCGCGGGGTCCGGGCGCTGCGAGGCCCCGCTGCGCCGCCCACTGGGGGGGCGGGCCCGGGTGGGCGCGGCGCAGCGGGCGCGGGGGCACCGCCGGCCGGGAGTGCGGGTGCGCGAGGGGCCCTGGGCCGAGGGAGGGCCGGCGGGGGGTGGAGGGACCCGGGCGAGGCCGCGCGGAGGGGGCCGCTCCGGGAGGGCCTGCCGCACGGACCTCCGCAGACACCTTTGTTCCCGGAGGCTTCGTTGTGTTTCCGAGTCGAGCGCTCTGGATTCGCGGAATGTGAAAAAGACCTAAGAAAACCTCCAGGTGCCAACACGCCACAGAGATGGGGGTGGGGGCTCCCCAGCCCCGATGGTGGTTGGAGGGTCCCCGCTGGAGTGGCTAGTTGGGTCGATGTATGTTTTGGCCCATTCGTTCATGCGGCCGGAGGCTGGAGGAGAGGACGGAATCTCCTAAATCCAGACACGGTGAAACAAAGCCAAAGCCCCACGCGCCTCCGATGTCAGGGGAGCTCTCATCCCGCCGACACGTCGGGGCGGACACGTCCGGGACGGGCTCCGGGGCTGGCGGGGAGGTCGGCGACGCGCGGCTCTGCTAACTCCCAGGCCGCCGGGCAAGTGTGAAGCGCACAGGCCCTGGGTGGGCAAGAGCGAGGTCCCGAGGCCGGCTGGAGCTCGCGGCCCGGCCCTTCCTTCCATGGCTGGGGGTGAGCTGAGGGAGCGAGCTCAGTAGGTGCTTCCTGTGCTGTTACTGACCAGGAACCAGGTTTTTTTCCTTCTTCCCTGCCGAGTCTCTGCGATCACAGCAAGGACTGAAGCTTGTGCTGCGCCTATGTAGTTAGAGATCCTCTAGGAACAATTTTTGTTCTAATCATGATTAACCTTTTTCTCAAAACCCTGCCCTCACGTCCAGTGGTGACTGCGCTTGAAGGGGATTCTTGGCAGGATGGCAGGACTTCAGACCCCAGTCACGGGGCTGGTGTTGGGGGAACTGCCGCAGGATCCGAGGGTGTGCTGGCAGCAGCAATGGTGTTAAAAGTGCCACGGCTCCGCTCTCCAGCCTCCTGACCTCCCTGGCAGTTGCCTTGGCCTGAGAGTCTCTGCATCTAAAATTCTGTGGCCTGGGTCTGGGAGGGAGGGAGGAGACCAAAAGGTTGAAGCCTCAATCCCTGACACAGGCAGGTTCTCACTGAGAACCAGAGGGGCTCGCAAGGCCTGGACTCACCCTCCTCATGGATGCCTTGGCACCGCCCACTCCTCAGAACTGAGGTCAGAAGCCGACAGCCCCTCAGCACCAGCCTGCATGTGCCCGCACTGTGCTGAGTGTTCAATGACCAACCGCTTCCTAGATCAGGAAGTGGAGGCACACAGATGAATTAGCAGCCTGCAAAGGGTGTGGAGAGGCCTGCTGGCAGCACCCCCCCCCCCCCGCCCCCAGCTCTTCCCCGAGTGTGAGTACAAGCTCATGGTAATTTTTGAAGCAATTTCCTTTTCTGTGTTAAAGGCTTATCTTTGCAAAGTGCAATTATAACATGACTGTGATGCAACAACCTGCAAGTTCAAACCCTTTGTTAGAGCCCTCCCCGGTTGAGCAATGCGCCTGACTCACCAGCTGAGTGGATATTTCGAGCTGACCTTGCCCGGTCCGGGAGCCAGTTCCCAGACGTGACTGATTGCGCACGCAGTGGAAAAGGTGCGGTCATGTTGCCTGGCCTTTATTTTTGCCCGACTAAAATCACACATACTTCACTATTTCCATTGTCATCCAGATGGCATCGGTGCTGTTAAAAGTTGTTTATTTTTAATTTGTATTGAGGAATGAGAGCACACTTGGGATTCAGTTCAACATGTGACAGAAACAATGTAATTGAAGTTTCCTTTAATATTCTTCTCTTGTTTTTGTAAGGTAGACCTGTGTTTTGTAGGGTTAACACATTGTTTGATATCCTGTTATTTTTCTAAATTATACTTGAGTTGATTTTTATCCAATTCGGACTCATACGAGAATGTCGAAAGATGTTGACCTTTGATCACAGACATTACATAAGAGATTTTCAGTTTCAAAATGAATTTATATCACCACCACTCCCTATTATCTCTCAGATTTCTCTGCAAATAACTTTCCTGTAGTATAAAAAGAAAATGCTGTTCTCATATGGTTTGAATCAGAGCGCATGAGCTTGTTTTATGATAAGAAAGTTTAGTAAGGATTTGCTAGAAGCCTTTCGTAATGATTTGTGCAGTTTCATTGGAATCAGAATATATATAAGCCTTTTTAGTTATCAGAACATGGTGTCTTTTATTAACTAACTTTCCAGAGACCTTAAACTGCAACTGAGTAGCCTCCCAATAAACACTCAAAATAAACATTTATAAAAACCTGCCCTGCTCCTAAGGCACATAGTAAAGCAAATGACATTTGTAGTCATCTGCAAACTGAGAAAGAAAGTGAAATTAGCCTGGCCCGTGTGGCTCAGTGGTTGAGCTTGACCTATGAACCAGGAGCTCACTGGTTTGTTCCCATCAGGCACATGCCCAGGTTGTGGGTTCGATCCCCAGGACGGGGCATGCAGGAGTCAGCCAGTAGGTGATTCTCTCATCATTGATGTTTCTCTCTCTCTCTCTTCCTCTCTCTCTCTCTCACTCTCTCTCTTCCTCTCTCTGAAATTAATAAAAACATTTAAAAAAAGAAAATGAAATTTAAAAGAAGCAATCAAACAGTCAAACTGAGGAGAACTGGAATGCTTCTTCAATACAATCACAAACATGCCAGAACTTTCCCTCCCATCGCCCTCCCACCCACCCTTTTGCCCACACCAGTTTTGCCCTCATGGCTTGCTGTGTACTTACCCCGCAGACTGTCCTGTAACTGGATTACCTTGTGATTGGTGGTGTCCCTTAAGAGTTGAGCTTAGACCAGGGGTGGGCAAACTTTTTGACTCGAGGGCCACAATGGGTCCTTAAACTGGAGCGGAGGGCCGGAACAAAAGCATGGATGGAGTGTTTGTGTGAACTAATATAAATTCAAAGTAAACATCATTACATAAAAGGGTACGGTCTTTTTTTTCAATAGTTTTATTCATTTCAAACGGGCCGGATCCGGCCCGCGGGCCGTAGTTTGCCCACGGCTGGCTTAGACTGATAAATTATTTTTCTGAAAGTGTCAAGAAAAAGATCCCCATTTTGAAATGACTGCAGATTTTTAACAAGTGCACTGCTGTTCCGTCCCCACCCCTCAGTTGCCTCCATCTTAGGGAGGGTGGTTTTGTCCGGATTTCTAATGCCCCACAGCTGTGTTAGCCTCTGCGCAGCTCTGTGCGGCCTTCAGAATATTCTCATGTGCTAGGTTACAAACACTGGCTTCTTTTATTTAAAAAAATGGCATTATGCTGTTTTATTTCAATTCCTTCAGTTATTTCCCTGCTATAATGAAATGCAGTTTTATCATTTATTTAAGTTTAAATGTCATTTTCAAGTCGTCCTTTGTGGAGGATGAGGAGCAAGGAACTTTCACTCATCATAAACTCGATCAGTGGTTTTGACACATTATTTATGGGTGCGCCCAAATAGGAAACTGGGCCAGTTGTTGCTGGGACGGGCTAGGCTTTAGCGAAGTGTGGTGCCTGTTGATGTGTGTGTTCATCTCTCAGTAAACACACATTTCTCTCTGGTTTAATGTTCAAGTCTGTGTTACTGCAGACAGAATTATATTGTTAATGGGAGGCGCTTCATTGGCACTTGGAGAGGTTTAACATAGTTTTCTCTTTTTAATTTAAAAAGCCTTTTATTTTTCTGACTGATTAGAAATCCTCTTTCTTGCAACTTCAGTGTTTCCTGAGTTTTTGTCCCCCACTCCACCCTTGATTGGACATATGTATTTTTTCCTGCTTAATCTCTGCTTTTAAATACTGGCTTTCATTTTTATCCATGAAAAGAAGTAAAGCATTTTATTGAAACAGTCATGCCATGGATTGTACACACAGGAAGAAAATGTAGGTTAATCTTTTACTAGTATTAATAGTTTAAAGAGCCGTGAATTGATTAACTTTTTTTCCCTTTCATTTAAATGACACTTATCTCCAAAACAAGCAACTGCCTGCTTACTGGGGAGATGACTTACAGTTGCACATAAAGGCCTTTTTTGCTGTTAATGAAGTCTGTACTATACCTCTCAGGGAATAAACAGCACATTCGAGAGAGGAGAGGAAAGATGAGATAGTTCTATAAAAATGTTTCTATGTCATTGGGCATATGAAATAGTATTTCCTCTTTTATTGACAGATTTTAAAATAAAAATATATAAAAGGAACAATTTGCAATAAGCCTTCTCCTTTAGAGAGAATTAATAACAAAATTTTCCTATAATAGCTTTTAGTGTCTAAACTATTAGTAAGATTTCAGATACTTGAAACAAAATGCTGCTTCTTTTCTTGCTCCGCAAAGAGTGTGAAATGTCACGGTCACTTCTCGGGCGGGTGGGAGGCCAGGAAGAGACAGGCCTCCGCTCACGCGACGTCAGTGATGAGGGCGCTCCTCCAGGAGGAACTTGGCCTAGAATTGATGTCGTAAAGTTTCATTCTTTTAGAGGAATTTTCTAAGCCACATTTTAATCTTAATTAAAAGCAATATTCTGGTCACTTGTGTTAAATAGACTTTAAAACTCCCGGCTTATGAACGAGAACTCCTGCCTGTGGAAATAGTGCCACGTGCTATGGGAAAGCACCCACTAGCCGCAGCACGTCCACACTGGACATGGGAAAAATGTCCATTCGGGTGTGATGACGCCTGCTCTTCAATTTCTCTTTTTATTTGTTTTTAAGAAGCAGCCACATTACCTAATGGGTGTAATGAAGCTAGTCATGCTGAACACACCCACATCACAGAGCTGGCATTTAGTATCAGTTACTCACCACAAAGGAAACTAGAGCGGTGGCCGATGCACACGATGTCCGTGGTGGTCTGAGGACAGGAGGCCGAGGCGAGTGGCTGGCACATTCATCACCAGGGTAGCCTTGGGTTTGAGATGAAGCCATTGGCGAGCATGCACACCGATGTCTTCAGGGCACTAACCTGCCCCTGCGCCCGCCCAGGCTGAGTTCGTGCTGAGAGACGTGCCGAGGCGCCCGGCCCTTCTCTGGCTTCGGCTGCCCGGTGCTCCTGGACAGCCACTCGCCTCCTGTGGTTTCGCGCCCACTCCACCCCAGGCTGAGAAGGGATACAGTGCCAAAGCTGCGATTTTCTTTTCCTCTATTTATTTTAGCATGAATAAAGTTTCCAAGAGGTTGATATTTTAGCGGAGGTAGGAAAACTGAGTGTTTTCTCAATTCGTTAAGTACCTTAGGTGGAAAGCAACTCTGCGGAAGCTGGAGGAAAGTTCCAGGGGTGCCTCTGTGGCCTGAAAGGAGTTCTGGCGCATCTAGCATTGCCATACTGTCCCCACGCGAGTCGGCACATGGGTGTGTATCACTGAGGAATGAGGGTGACACAGAGGAGCCGCGTGTGAATGAGATGCAGTGCGGAATATACACCCCACCGCCCCTGCCACGTTAGGAGAGGGCGCTGCCGGAGGGATGGGATTGGAGTCGGGCCAGGTGGGGCTGTGTTCTGCCATTACCTGGCTGTGTGACACTGGGCAAGTCCCTGAACTTCTCGGCGCCTGCGTGTTCTCACAGGAAATGGTTATTGTGGGGTGATGGAGTAACGACAGGCCAGCCACAGTGGCTGCTGCACATCAGTGTCAGTGAGTGGAGCCGTGATGATGGTCTTTGCTTTTATCATCATACCAAGGCAAAAGCAGTGCAGCGAGCAGCAGTGTGGGAAGCGCACCGGCCCCTTTGGTCTCACGCCTCACAATCCCACTGTCCTCTCTGTCTGTCTCCCACCGAAGGCCCGGAGTCCTGGACACCTGGGAGTTCGGTTTTTTCCCCCCGGCCTTCATATGCCCTGGGCTGACTCAGTGCACAGCAGGGACATGTGTTGAATAAATCAATGAATGAATAAGAGAAGCTCTCTGCTAAGAAGTAGAACTTTTCTTTTTAGAATTTACAAAATATTAAAAAAAAACATCAGAAAAGTTTATTGGTTACAAAACTCTCCTATATAAGGCAAATGAGTTGCTGTCAATGAAATGTCGAACAGCTAATAGTTCAGTCTGTTGCTAGGGTACAAGTCTGTTCATTGGGCTTCACAGTGCAGCAGATCCTCCAATAACGTCTTATCCCGCGTTACTATGTTTAACATCGATGAGATGCCGTGGAAGCTCCGCTCTCGCGTACGTCGTTAGCCTGTGGCAGCATTGCTCTCGTATGCGTCCGTGGTGGAAAGTTACGGAGCCCGTTTAGAACTGCACGTGAGCCCTGCTGCTGGGCACGCGCGGCCAGCGACTGTCTCACGCTGCTGGTGCCCGATCCTCTCACCGCACGGCTATTTGGAAGATGATGTTAGAGAGAGCACCCCAGGGCAGTCTGTGGTGATTCGCGGTGGAGTCACAGAGGCAGCTGCTGGTGGGAAGAGCCCACATTCAGCACGCGCAGTGCAGTGCGCGAGGAAGGGACTCGCTCAGGAGACACAGGTTTCTGCAGGTGCGGATGCCCCACAGCGCGTGGTGATGGTGAAGTGACGGGCAGCACGCAGACCCTGGGAAGAAAGGGGTTACGAGATTTTGAGGCAAGCGGGGTATTTTCGGTAAAGGGGAGTAGGGCTGCTTTCTCTCTGCCTCGGCCAGGACTCTAGGGGACTTTACCTGGATTAGGGAATACAGATCCTTAGAGGAAAGAAACCATTCCACGCAGGGGAAAAGCGCGTTTCTGTGTCAGAAGACAGAACCCAGTGGGAATGGTGCCGTGCCACTAAAGTGTAACCAGAAAGGCCCCTCTCCGTGCCCTCACCGCCGCCGCGGCTCCTTGCCCACATTTTCCATTAAAGTTGGGTTTTCAGAAACTTGGTATTAATCCCAAATTGCGCTAAGGCGCAGTTCACTGTTTTCGTGTTGGCTCAATTGATAGACAAGAATGTGGCATTAAACCTTATTTTTATGATCCTGAAATTATTGCATCATTCCTTCTATTGCTTCTGGAAACGACACAAGAAGGTGGCAGGCTTTTCCAGCTGATGAAATTAAGCTTCATCTCATTAGTCATCAGACAGCTATGCACAGCAGAGAAGGGGCGGCTCTGAGCAGAAGCAGGCCCCACACCAGGGTGGCCGGAGGGATGCGGGCAGCCGGCGGGCCTGCGTCTCCTTTAGGAGGGTTATCTTCTGGACAATGAGGTGGAGAAACCTGTCCGGAATCACAGGTCCAGAAACCACCACCAAAAGCCCGTTATGGAGCCTAAATGGGTTTATTATCTCATGGCAAGTCAGATTCAGGTTGTAAATATTTCATCAGTGCAAGGGGAAGCTAATTGATGGTTTTGTTTTTGAGTTTTTATATTTTGTTTGAAAGTAATTAGTAAAGTGAAAAGAAATTCTTTTCATAATTACATTCTTTCAGTTTAAAATATTTATTTTTATTTTCATTGATTTGAGAGATGGGAAAAGGGGGGGGAGGGCAAGGGAAGGGGGCAGGAAAGAGTGAGGGAAAGAAACATCAGATGTATTGTTCCACTTATTCATGCATTCATTGGTTGCCACTTACATGTGCCCTGACAGGGGATCGAACCCACAACCTTGGCATATCAGGACGATGCTCTAACCACTGAACTGTCGGGCCAAGGCCTAACATAATCTTAAGTTTCAAGAATCCTACTGTACTTAAAAGAAAAAACACACCTCTGATTAGTCACGATTTATTTTAGTCCAAAGCTACTACATAAGGGAAACCTATTTTGACAGAATTTTCAGGACTAGAAAAAGCACTTGGGGCACTTCACTCTTAAGTGGATGTTTGATAAATCAGTTAGAAGGAACCAGAGAAAGGCACTTGCCCAGCTCACAGCACGGGAGCTTCGGAGGAGCTGCTTGGCACAGCGTGTGCTGTGCGCCTGGCAGGCGGGGGAGAGACAGGTGTGTGTCCATGTAAGAGTCAGACTAAAACAACTACAAGTTGGTTGTTTGTGTGATTTTATTTAGTTTAGGGGAAATAAGAATTTAGCTCCATTTGAATTTTATTCCATATAATGATAGGACTTGTTTATGATAATAAAGGAGTTTACTTGGAAAAGTTACTCTTAAGAGGTAGGCTCGCTTGCTTCTCAGTGATATAAATGTTATGTCACATTTTCTAAACACCACAATGTGCAAGGGCTGTAAAACTACCAAGCAGAGGTGCCGCCAATTCCTTCCTGCGAAGTGCCATCCCCACACGCCCACCCCACCCCACCTTTCCTGCTCCTGGAACAACCTTCCTCCCATCCTCCACATCCCCTCATCTTCCCATCCTCCACACCCCCGCATCCTCCACATCCCCGCATCCTCCACATCCCCCCATCCTCCACATCCCCGCATCCCCACATCCTGGCATCCTCGCATCCCCTCATCCCCGCATCCTTGGGGTTTTCTCTCACTCCGGGGTACCTCGCACTGAGTGCTCCGCCCCAGGTCTCCTTGGGGATTTGTCCTTGACAACCTTACAGTCTCGGAATTGGGGCACTTCCTTTTTAAGAATGCAGACTCTGAAGGAAAACGGCCTCTTGTTCGGACCTGTACGCCCTAAATGCTTGGCACAGTTCCTGTCCGTAATTGCTGGTAAACAGTCACCAAATGGATAACTGTTTCTTCTCCTGTGTTGCAGGTCACCTCGAAGACCCCACTGCACTCGGCGGGAGAGCGGGAGGCTGTCCCGGGCGGGGCAGGCGGACAGGAGGAGGGACATGGATGGGTGTTGAAGCGCGGCCCGACAGCATTTGAGAGCGCTGGGACGGCGGCACCGCGAGGGCGCGCCTCCCATGCAGCTGAGGAAGATGCAGGCCGTCAAGAAGGAGCAGGCCTCGCTGGACCCCGGCTGCAGCGCGGACAAGGCGATGGTGCTCAGTTCGGCCTTAACTGACGTCTCCGAAGACTTGTCGACAGGAGAGGAGCTGCTTCTGGGCGAAGGGAGTGTGGGGAAAGGCAAGTCCTCCGCGTGCCGGCGGAAGCGGGAGTTCATCCCCGATGAAAAGAAAGACGCCATGTACTGGGAGAAAAGACGGAAGAATAACGAAGCTGCCAAGAGGTCCCGGGAGAAGCGCCGGCTGAATGACCTTGTGCTGGAGAACAAACTGATTGCACTGGGAGAAGAAAACGCCACTTTGAAAGCTGAATTGCTTTCCCTAAAATTGAAGTTTGGTTTAATTAGCTCCGCAGCATATGCCCAAGAGATCCAGAAGCTCAGGAATTCCGCGGCCGTCTACTTCCAAGACTACCCGGCCGCGGCGCCCGGCGGGGCCTTCGCGGACGAGCCGGCGGCCAGCAGCTGCATCTCGGTCATCAGGCACTCGCCGCCGGGCCGGGCCGAGGGCGCCGAGGGCGGCCTGGAGCCGGCGCGGGAGGGCGCGCAGAGCCGGAGCGGCTGCCCGAGCCCTGCCGGCAAGCTGCAGGCCATCAAGCAGGAGCCGGTGGAGCTGGAGGGCTATGCCCGGGAGCCCCGGGACGACCCCGGCGCCTACCGGGCGGCCGTGTATCAGAACTACGTGGGCAGCTCTTTCCCCGCCTACTCACACTCCCCGCCTCTCCTGCCGGCCAGCCGGTCCTCCAGCAACTCCCCGAGAACGTCGGAAACCGATGATGGTGCCGTGGGAAAGTCCTCGGACGGAGAAGATGAGCAGCAGGTTCCCAAAGGCCCGATGCACTCGCCCCTCGAGCTGCAGCATGGACATGCCACGGTGGTTAAAGTCCCGGAGGCGAACTCCTCTGCTCTGCCACACAAGCTCCGCATTAAAGCCAAAGCCATGCAGATCAAAGTAGAGGCGCTCGACGCTGACTTTGAGGCCACTCACAAACTTCCCTCGGCCGTTGGCACGACGGCCAAGAGGCATTTCGGACCGGAGAAGCTCAGTGCGGGCCATCGCCCCCTCACCCCTTTCTCAGTGCAGGTGACTAACATCCAAGACTGGTCTCTCCGGCCGGAACACTGGCATCAGAAAGAACTTACGGGCGAAACGCGGAACAGTTTCAAGGCTGGAGTTGCTGAAATGAAAGACAGCGGCTGCAAAGTGCCCGACCCAGAGAACTTGTTTTTGAAGCAGGGCATCGCAAACCTGTCTGCAGAGGTGGTCTCGCTGAAGAGACTTATAGCCACACACCAGATCGCTGCGTCCGACTCGGGGTGAATTACTACTGACCAGCCTCTCCCGGGGGCGCCACTGGCCGCCGTGCGTGCGTTTTGTGTCAGGCTGCGTTTCACTGGGCCTGTGATGTCATTTCACTGTACTGTTCACACGTTGTCTGTCAGGTCTCTTTTTCTGCACAAATTATTATGAAGATTAGATTGTGTTATCACCCTGCCTTGTGTATAGTCAAATAGTCCATGAAAAGACTGTATATACTGAACATTATTTTTTTTTTTTGTTCTATTAGAAAGTGTGGAAGTTACCAGTTTCAATAAAGGATTGGTGACAAACACAGAATTTCTGCTCAGTTGCACTTGATTTGAGGGTAAAGAAAAACCATTTAGATATTAAGTATTCTGCATTTTACTTATTTAGGGGTGCTTTTCCCCCTGAGTAAGGGAAAACTGAAGTGTAAGTTCAGCAAATAATTTGTTTTTCTTCTAATTTGACCCTGGCTATAAATGAACATCAAAGAGGGGGACAGTAACCATGAGTTTTGTTGCATTTGAGACTGCTTGGCAGTTTGCTCCCCATTATCTGTTTTTCTTTAAAGTTAAGTTTTCTTCATATTTTTTTAACTAGAAAAAAATCCAATATTTTTGGCATCTGCTTGTCTTTAGTCATCTCTCTTTAAGTATGACACATGGGTGTGAATAGTTGAGTCACTGACCCACTTTATTAATTAGAGGTTTTTTAAAAGGGTGAATAAAGACTAGGGATGAAGTCATTTTTTAAATGTTATTGTAAATCTTAACAGTTCTAGGGTAGTCATCTAGGGAAGTAACCTAATGAGATTGTTTTTATTTAGTTTCCAAAATTTCAAAGAACATATCAGTTATCACATTTCAGCATACACGGTCTGAGTCTATGTAATGACTTGTGTTTTTTATGATTTGTCAATGAATATAAATAATAGTCCTAGTTCAGAACTCTTTATAATGCACAAGCCCAGAAGAAAGCCTCCTGAGTAAGTGGATGAGAAGACCGACCATCATGGTGATTTGTCGGGGCTGTCAGGCACAGGCTGCGTGTTGTCCGGCAGCTGTGGGTGCTGTTGGTCAGGCACAGCGGCGTCCATAGCTCCGTCCTCAGAACTGTGTCTTCCCCACCGCCCTCTCTCCTCCAGAAGTCGGTCAAGGGACTTGAGGCGTCACAGAGCAGTGCGCAGCGGCCAGCCCTCACGGCCACCTGTCCCTCAGGGGGCCCTTCCGGAGAGCCAGGTGTAGCACTTCGTTTGAAGGGTCTGCAGTGTTGGCACGGCTCCACTCGCGTAAAAGCCTGGTTTTTATGTTAAACTTCCTGCACTTTCATGTTTTAGGAAAGTAGTCCTTTGACGGAAAGGCAGGGCCGGCCACACATGTGCCATGCACTTTGTCCTTCTGGCCACAATGACCACTTTTCTCTCTGAAATCTCCTGGCTCTTAGAGAAATGAGTTCCTGGCCTTGGCCTTGGCCTCGGCCTTCTCTCGTCAGTATTTTATTAGTGACTGGGTGGGGCCCAGAGGCAAACCCATCTCTTGCCAATGTTGCTAAGCACAGGGGGGCTTAGATATTGGATGGGAATCAGAACCCAAAAGCATTTAACCGTCTGGAATGGATGGAATGACTAACAACATGAGCTATAGTGGGGATACAGTGTAAAGTTAGGTTTCTATGTTAAATGAAAAAAATGTAGGTCCCTGCACACGCAGCCTGCCATGGGGTGCTGCTACAGGACTCGGACCAGGACCAAGAGGAGCGGAAGCTGCTGCTGGACCGTCCTAGACCCCCCGGCCCCCACCAAAGCCCTCCATGGAGCTGAGCCCACTGTACAGCCTTCTGCTCGCACAGATGTGCAGGTCCCGCTCTCCACTCTCGCCAGGACAGCCAGCAACATCGCCGCGTCTGCCGCAGATTCCCAGGGCATGGAGCAGCGTGAGTGCCTGGGCCGGCTCGGCGGACGGCACCCGCGTGCCTGTGCTGAGCAGCAGCCTGGCCCATTGGAAGAAGCTGCCGCCGCTGCCATCTCCCCCAGTCAGCCCACTAGGCGCTGCCAGCGAGCCCACCCAGTCTCCCACCTGCAGCCTCCAGGAGGGCTGCTCCGGCCTGCAGTGCTCGTCCTCAGACCCGCGTGGGCACAAGAGAGGCGCTGCTTGTACCATTCAGGTCCCATGAAGACGGCGCTTGGACAGCTCTTCTCCCGCCTTCACCCTGCCTCCCCTGGCCCCAGCCTCCCGCGGCCGGTACCGTACCCCACCTGCTACCATCATGGAGAAGAGTGTGGGCTGGAAGCCTGAACAAGTGAGGATGGAGCAGGAGAGGGTAGAACCACTGGCCTTCGAAGCCCTGGCCAGGGGTGGGTGGGGGTCAAAAGGCCAGGGCCGGGTAGGTCTGCACTGTCACTGGGAAGGAGTGAGGGTGACCACTAGGGACCTAGGAGGGCCTTTCCCACTCGTTGCCGTGGCCTCGCTCCTGGCCCCTCTCCCTGACTTCGTGCTCACAGGCACCTCACGAGGGTTTGTGACCAGTGTCTGGGAGCTTGAATTTGAATGAATTGATTTGTATTTCTAGCACCCTGGGTTTTTACATGTTTGGTGTTTTGTTTTGTTTTGGGGGGGGGCGGGGCGGAGTTTATCTCCCTTGATAAAGGAAATTATTAAATTTTAAAAATTTAAAGGCTGGCTAGGTTCACAGTTGGGGAAAAACAGTAAGATAACTAGGCATACGGAGGGCTTCAGTTCCCTGCAGCTTGTGCACCACCGCCCAGGGGCACGTTGGCTATGGCAACACAGACAGCGTCCAGACACGAAGGCCGTGTCCTGCCCGCGGCCCAGAGGCGCAGCAGCCGGCGCTCAAGGCACCCTGTGAAAGAGAACGTGTTATGAAAACTTGATAAATTTCCCCCAAGAGGGATGACCCTTCTTCTCTGAGGTCCTGGGAGGGAGGAAGGACAGGCGGACTGGCCGAACGGCAGGGCCGAGCTCTGTGGGAGGAGGGTGGCGGGCAGTGTGGCCGCAGCCGGGAAGGCGCCTTCTGAGCAGCTGCTGGGAGCGCTGCCTAGTGAGCGTGTCCCCTGATGCCCTCTCCTTAGTCAGTTTTCCTATGATTTCAAGAATCTAAGATATGGTTGGGATGATGTTCAAAACGTTACACCTTAAAAATAAATGGATGTCCAGCCAGCATGGCTCAGTGATTGAGCGTCGGCCTGTGAACCAGAAGGTCAAGGTTTTATTCCCGGTCAGGGCACATGCCCAGGTTGTGGGCTCGATCCGTAGTGTGGGCGTGCAGGAGGTAGCTGATGAATGATTCTCTCTCATCATTGATGTTTCTATCTCTCCCTCTCCTTCTCTGAAATAAACAAACAAACATTAAAAAAGTAAATAAATAAAAGGATGGCATAAACTAGCAATCCTCTCCCAGTCCTTCTGTCATGGTGTGAGCTGAGCAACGCTGCGCCTTCCCCTCTGCTCTCAAAGCTCATAGATGATGTAGGATGGTTTACAGCCGAATGAACCTGTCACTGCACTCAGGCGAGCAGCAGAGGCCAGAGCAGCAGAAGTCAAACACTCCCAGAAGGTGCTGTCTGGCGGGGGCACCGCAGCCAGCAAAGCTGCTGCCTCCAGGGCCCCCCCACGGGGCATGGAGGCGGGCGGGCGGCCACGGGTCAGCCATGGGACATTGTGGCAAACGGTGCGTTTCTCTCCACTGCCCTGCACAGGCGAGCGGGAGCAGAGGGTGTGCGTGTGGGCTCACAGAGGCAGGCCTGCGGCTCAGCCCTGGCCCCTGTGGAGTGCTGCAGGCATCCCCATGCAGCCCCCCGGCAGCACACCCTCCTGTGGCCACAGTATCTCCTTGTTATTTTTGCTGCTGTGCCCATTCTATAAAGGAGAACACTGAGAGAGGTTAACTCGCCAAAGCTCCCGTGGCAGCCAGAAGCCAGGCCCAGGAGCGGGAAAAGGCTGCCAGCTGCAGAATGCCCCTGGCCCGGGCCCTGCGACGGCCGAGGGCAGGCCTCGGGGGAAGGGGCGTCACAGGACGTGTCTGTGGGAGAGGCCTTCTCTCTGGGACTCAGTGAAACTGCTCTCTGAACACCTATTTCCTAGTGCCTACTTCCTAAGAACTCTATTTGTTATCTTCAAGGCACAAATACTCCCCAATGGGAACAGCCACGCCTGTCTCCGTTCACTTGGTGTTCACACATTACCTCTCCTGAGACTCAATCCCTCGCCGCCGGGCTCCGTCACACTCTTCAACTCATTTTTTAAACCCAGACACTTTCCCTCAAAAATGAGAATCAGTGGGGCCCCACTTGGTTTTTGGAACGACTTGCACAGTGGCCCCCTGTCTGTGAGCCCCAGAAACATTTAAAGGAGAAAAACTTGCCAAGAATGTGAGATTGTGGGATATTCAGGGTAACAGCGAGGATGGGGAGAGGAAAGGACATTCAGAATGGACTGCAGTCTAGAATGTGAACTGGGGTCGTCACGGGAGGCCACTGCGTCGGCAGTGTGGCGAGGGCAGCGTGCGCACAGAGCCCTGAGACCGAGCCCAGGGCCTGAGGTGGACCGAGCAGGGCCGATGGAGCTGAGGGCCATCCTGGCACGGAGGGAGGGAGGGCGAGTTAGGAGGTGACAGGTTACAGCGTGAGGGCCTCCCGCTCAGGAGGTGGCAGTCTGCACACCGGCCACGCCGTGCAGACCGAGAGGACTGCACAGACGGTGAGCGGAGTACCCCGGCGGCTATGCCTGCCGGCTTGGCCTCTGGTGAGTCAGTGCTGTCCACACAGAAGGAGAAGGTGACTTTGGGGAAAGTGCTGAAGAAAGTCCGAGGCTCTGAAGGGTGGGACTAGCTCTGTGAAGGCCCAGGTGCATGAACCCTCCCTGGAGGGACCCGGCCTGGAGGGACACCGCCTGGAGGGGGGTCTGGAGGGACCCGGCCTGGAGGGAAAGGGCCTGGAGGGACACGGCCTGGAGGGACACGGCCTGGAGGGGTGTCTGGAGGGACACAGGCCTGGAGGGACCCGGCCTGGAGGGACCTGGCCTGGAGGGACACGGCCTGGAGGGGTGTCTGGAGGGACACGGCCTGGAGGGACACGGGCTGGAGGGACCCGGCCTGGAGGGACACGGGCTGGAGGGACACGGGCTGGAGGGGTGTCTGGAGGGACACAGGCCTGGAGGGGGGTCTGGAGGGAAAGGGCCTGGAGGGACCCGAGCCTGGAGGGACACGGCCTGGAGGGACACGGGCTGGAGGGACCCGGCCTGGAGGGACACGGGCTGGAGGGACACGGGCTGGAGGGGTGTCTGGAGGGACACAGGCCTGGAGGGGGGTCTGGAGGGAAAGGGCCTGGAGGGACACGGCCTGGAGGGACACGGCCTGGAGGATCACAGGTTACAGGGAGGGGAGCAGCAGACCTCCGAGTGAGCCACCTGACACAGGAAGAGGTGTCAGGGTAACGTGGTTAAAGATCTTATTCTAACAGCCGTGCCAGGTCTTCCCTGAGAGAGGGAACTTCCTTTTTGAAAAAATGACTCCGCTGTGCTCCCGAGCTCACAGGGAAACCCTGCACAGTGACTCAGCACCCAGAGGAGGGAGGCTGCTTTGCTGGGAGAGTGAGAGGCAGGGGTGAGGGGTGGTTGTGCTCTCAGGTGGGAGCTGGGGGCTACTTTTGGCAAGAAGAGGGGAGGGAGGAAAGAGAAGGGGGGCCCTGCTGAATAGGAGCAAAACCATTTCTTCCCTTTCCGCCTCCCGCTGTCCTGGTCCTGCTGGACTCCCATCTGCGAGGGGATCTCTGTGAGTCTGCGGGACTCTATCTGGGGAGCGAGGCAGCCCCTCTGGGAGCCAGTCCCGGCCGGTGACGGCAAAGCCGAGGGCAGGGGGCTTGCAGAGCCGGAGGGGTGGGGGGGGGAGGGGGCGCGGGAGGGGGCGGACCTGGCCAGCAGGCCACTGAGGCCCAGGGGCCCCTGGTGGACCTGGGGGTCCGGAGGTCTGCCCACCACGACACGTATAACGATTGCCTGTGTGTGCCCAGCCTTGTGCTGCCTGCTGTGGAAACAGTGAAGAGAAACAGTGTCTCCTTTTGAAGACTTTTGAATTTGCTTGTGAGAAAAAGACCAGAACACGGAAGCGGTGCAGCCGCAGACATTGCCGGGAGGCAGGGCGCATGGGGAGGGTGCCCTGGAAGGGGCTCGGACTGCCTGCCCAGCAGGGGGCGCTGAGGATGCCCTGGGAGTGGCCTGGGCTGCAGGGCTGAGAGCAGGGTCAGCCCTCGGGGACTCAGGAAAGGCCCTCTGCATCCGGAGAACGAATTTATTTAGCAGATTGGCCAGAAAGAACTTCAAGAGGAAATGGAGAACCACTTGCAAAGGACCTTGAATCCAGCCTTAACATGGAGCCATAGGAGCAGCTGTAGGAATGGACCTGTGACCGCAGCTGGAGGAGTGGAAGGGCCGGCTCCAGGCGACTGCAGTCAGGGGAGCCGGGGCAGGGAAGAGAGAGATTTGGGAAGGCCAGGCGGGAAGGACACTGTGGAAGGACACACAGCAGACGTGGCGGCCTGGTGGGAGCAGGGGGAGCCGTGCGGTGCTCCCAGGTCCCTGGGCAGCTTGGAGGGCAGCGTGAGCCCCCCTCCCCTGACGAAGGGCGGGTCGCTGAGCTCCCTGCCCCCTGAGCCGCCCTGTGGCCCGGCAGGGGCTGAGAGTGACAGACCAACTTGTCAGAAGGTCGGAAAGGTCCCCAAGTGCACGTGGAGCCACCAACTTTCACTCACCCTTGAGGCCTGGACTCACCACTCTTTCCGCTGGTCCTGGCCCCACACGCACCCAGGTCCCCAGAGGAGAGAAGAGGTGTGGGGGTAGGGAGAGCCCGAGACCATCCCAGGAGAAACGAGGGGCTTCTGGAGGGAGAAGGGGCAGCGTGGGGCTGGAGGTCTGCCTGGGGCTGGAGGTCAGCCTGGGGCTGGAGGGTGCTGGCATGTGGGACGGGCCCTGGGGGTGCAGTCGGGGAGGGGACGTCAGGGGCAGTTGTGAGTCCTCCTTTGTCAGGATGCCTGGAACTCAGGGCTGCGGCCGCACACCAGCCTGCCCACCGGCGCTTAGACACAGACAGCGTGTGCTGGGCCCTAGTTGAGACAGATTGCTGGACAGAGGGGAGTAGGCCCCCCTCCTGCCTGCCTTCGGGGACATCTGCCACCCTCCTGCCTGCCTTCGGGGGCACCTGCCACCCTCCTGCCTGCCTTCGGGGGCACCTGCCACCCACCTGCCTGCCTTTGGGGGCACCTGTGCTGCCTCTGTGCTCACCGGTCAGCAACGGGGCTCCCACATTCTGGACTAGGACCACCGAGGCAGGCAGCCACCAGATTGCATCTTTTCCCTCCGAAACGTGAAAGCCACTGACCATGTGACATGACAAATGGAGGCCGGAAGTTTAGCCGGAAGGCTCTCCTTGGCCCCCACACCAGCACTTTCTGGCCCTCAGCAGGGGGTAGGAGAAGGTGGATTGCCATGAACCCCTTCCTGGTCTTCCAGAAGGTATGAGAAATGTCACAGTGAATGATTTCTTGCCCCTTCAATTTGGAGTTGCATGCCAAATGGCATCTAAGATCATATGACATCACTGTCAAACAGAACTGGGATAATTATTTAGATAATTCAAGGGACAGGAATCTGAGGTTTTTTTGATACTGTAGACTAATGTCTTTTTCTAAAATCAAAATAATTGTCTGCACTCTCTACTTCATTCCCTTCAAATATGCAAATTAGGCCCAACTCTTGCAAAACACCCAGACAACTCATTTTCCCGGGAGGAGGGACCCCCCAGAGCCTGCAGTGAAGCCGGAAGGAAGGAAGCATCACGGTTTGTGGTCACTGAGTTTGAAAGTAAACTAACCTCAGGTCAGAAGGTTCTGCGATGCAGAGAAGTGCGATATAACAACCGGTGAGAGCAATACCCGTGGCTGAGCAGTGGCTGAGCAGACGGAAACTGGAGCCGTCACTAGGACTTACTTTTTTATCACAGCCTAACATTTTGCCAAGTTCTCTGACACCTAAGTGCATGAGTAGAGTACCAGAGATTGAACTCTGCCTTAAAAATATGGAGATATGTACCCATGATGAAAGCAAAATAAGGATTTTACGGGCAGGTCCTTCGTGAGTGTGAGTGTGCTGTGGCAAGAGCGCCGTGTGCCTTGCGCCCTCAAAGCTCCAGCAGGCACTGGTGGGCAGCACCGGGCACTGGTGGGCAGCACCGGGCACTGGTGGGCAGCACCGGGCTTTCCTCGGCCGCCGCCCCAGGCAGGACTGCAGTGAGCACACGGCATGGATGCACCGGCCTCTGGCTTCTCACGGCGCCACGAACGCCACCTGTGCCCTTGGAGCCCTTCCTGGGTCCCAGCAGTGGCCCTTCGCACAGCTCCTCGTGGAAACGTGAGCGGGCCCTGCGGTGTTGGGGTTCTTCAGAGAAAAGGAACCCGCAGGATAGGAGGATACCCACATCGCTTTGGGTATGCCTACACCTGTGTACCTATCCATCCATCTGTCCTCCCTAGAGCAGCGGTTCTCAACCTGTGGGTCGCGACCCCTTTGAGGGTCAAACGACCCTTTCACAGGGGTCGCCTAAGACCATCGGAAAAACATATATAATTACATATTGTTTTGTGATTAATCACTATGCTTTCATTATGTTCAATTTGTAACAATGACATTGGGGGTCACCACAACATGAGAAACTGTATTAAAGGGCCGCAGCATTAGGAAGGTTGAGAACCACTGTCCTAGAGCGAGGGAGGCCAGATTCCTCCTGGGGAATTGCTCCTCCATCTGCCAGCTGCAGACCCAGGAGAGCCCAGCCGTCCGCCAGGCAGTGCGAGCCTGAGGCCTGAGAACCGGGGTGCGAGGGCGTGACCCCAGGCAGGGCAGGAGGGGCTGCGGTGAGATGCAGTCTGCTGATTCCAGGGTTACCTCCTTGGAAACACCCTCACAGACACCCCGAACCGTGTTTAATCAGGGTGCCCTGTGGCCAGGCAGGTTGATACATAAAATGAACCATCACATCTGCCCGCACTCCCAGGCCTGGCGGGTGGGAGAGCCAACAGCAGCTTCAGAAGCCGTGCTCGCCCCTCCACCCCCCACAGTGCACTCTGTCCTGCAGCCGAACCGGCAGCGCTTGTCAAGGCTGAACTCAGAAAGGAAAAGCCACAGTCAGTGCTTTGTCCCATTGGCTCCAGTGGTTCTCAACCTTCCTAATGCCTCGACCCTTTAATGCAGTTCCTCATGGTGTGGTGACCCCCAACCATAAAGTTATTTTCGTTGCTACTTCATAACTGTAATGTTGCTACTGTTATGAATTGTCATGTAAATATCTGATATGCAGGGTGTATTTTCAGGGGTCGCGACCCACAGGTTGAGAACCTCTGGTTTGGGCTGCTGAGCGGCGCGCGCCCAGCTCTCCCCCCACCGCCATGCCCCGCGCTGATGGCTCCCCGAAGCCCGCAGCCAGTGGACCCTCTGGCTAACAAGTGACCGCGGCAGCTCCCTTGCTTGGGATTCAAGGCCTCGGCCTGTTGTCGATGCTCATTTTGCAGGCTTAGCTCCCCTCCCCTCTGAATTCCAAACTGCAGGCGGCAACTCTGAGGGGCTGCCGGCCGGTTCCCTGGGGGCCACCACACATTGCTGTGCGCAGCTGGGCTGTAGTGCCGTCTCCCTGCTGCGCCCGCCTGGGAACCGGAGCGGGCAGGTCCCGGTTCCAGCAGCGAAGCCGCCACGTGGTGCCGCTGTGCGGCCCTGCTCCCTGGAGCCCAGGTCCCGGGAGGAGGCTTCTGGCCTTGGGGGGCAAGGGAAGGGTGGTCCCTCAGCCCGGCCTGCACCCTCTCCAATCTGGGATCCCTCGGGGGATGTCCGACTGTGGGATCGGGCCTAAACCGGCAGTCAGACATCCCTCTCACAATCCAGGACCACTAGCTCCTAACTGCTCACCTGCCTGAATGCCTGATTGCCCCAAACTCCTTCTGCCTGCCAGCCTGATCGCCCCCTAACTGCTCCCCTGCCAGCCTGATCGCCCACAACTGCCCTCCCCTGCCACTACCCGCCTCCTCCATGCAAGGTGGCAGTGGAGACACCGGGACTGGCCTCCTGTGCGCCACATGGAGCTGCGGGACCCCCAGACCTCACAGCACAGAGCAGCCACTGGGCCCCACCTCTGCTGTGCATGTGGCCATCCTGTGGTGGCCATCCTGTGGTGGCCATCTTGTGATGATGTCACGCGCGAGGGTGGGAGGACCACCTAGGCTTTTATTAGTATAGATTTATTTTTAATGAAGATTTTTTTTTTTCAATCCTCACCCGAGGATATTTTTCCATTGATTTTTTAAAAATATATTTTATTGATTTTTTACAGAGAGAAAGGGAGAGAGATAGTTAGAAACATCGATGAGAGAGAAACATCGATCAGCTGCCTCCTGCACATCTCCCACTGGGGATGTGCCCGCAACCCAGGTACATGCCCTTGACCGGAATCGAACCTGGGACCTTTCAGTCCGCAGGCCAACGCTCTATCCACTGAGCCAAACCGGTTTCGGCTCAATTGATTTTTTTAAAGAGAGTGAAAGGCAGAGAGAAATATTGATATGAGAGAAACACACCGATTGCTTGCCTCCTGCACATGTCCGCAACTGAGTTACGTGCCCTTAATCAGAATTGCACCCAGGACCCTTTGGTCCACAGGCCGATGCTCTATCCACTGAGCCAAACCGGCTAGGGATGTCCTAATATTTTAGACCAGAGATTTCCAACTTTGGTTTTTTTATCCCACAATATTGGCTCTAAAAAATACTGAGTACATTTATCTATCCTTCCATCTATCAATCCAAGGAGAGACTCAGAAAGAAAGAGAGAGAGAGAGAGAGAGAGAGAGAATGCATGTACTAAAGTAAATCAAAGCATTAAATATTCATAAAGCTTAATGTATCTTATTTTTGGACAAATAAATATAAAAGGAGATTTCAATATTCCCCTGCATCACAGAGGATAATCTTGTAAGTGCACTGGGCTTTATGACCCCACTTAAAGGCTGCTCATGTGAGGGGCTCAGAGAGCGCTCAGATACTTGATAAATTAATTACTGGTATTTGTGTGTGTTTTCTAAAGTGTATTTTAGGACCTCAGTCCAATGCTCATAGATGTTTCTGAATTTTAAAGAGATACACACATCCCTATTTATTCTCCCCCGACTTCTTTTACCAGCCTAGATTTCAGTAGGTCCGACAGCCTCATTGGTATTTTCCAGCTTTGAACTGTGTGTAACACCTACACTGCATTTTGGAATTGAAGCTGGATTTGCTCATAAGGTGCCCAAGACTGACCTGCTACAAAGAGAGCCAACGAGGCAGGAGCCTGCCTGAGTTCTCCGGTGGTCGGAGGCAGCCAGCGAGGAAGGGGCCACATGAGGGGCCTTGGCCGGCAGGAATCAGGGGACTGGACACCCCTGCAGACAAGGCTAGAGAATGTAAGACGCCTTTAACCTGCGAGTGCTCCGGGGCTGGTGTGCAAACAGGCTTGTGGGGGCAGTTGCCGCAGGGGTGTGGGTCGCCCGCCATCGCGGAAGGAGCTCCGCCTCTGAACGCACAGCTTCTTTCAGGTGACGCCTGACCCTCGCTGGTCCGTTTTGCCGCTTTCTGTCCTGGGTTCCAGCAGCCTTCCCGAGATCTGTAAGACTCATCTGCTGTTGCTCCCTCTGACTTAGGCTTCCAATGTAATAAAAATAGCAATTATTTTAAACAGCACGTTTTTAAACTTTTCATCCCCTTTATGAATGTTTACTAATCAATCCCTGTGAAGCCATTGTGGTGAGGGTGATAAGTCATTATTACATATTTGTTTTTCTATAAAATGAGAACAGCTTGTCTGTGATGGTAACAGAAGCTGCAAGAGCAGCGGTTCTCAACCTGTGGGTCGCGACCCCTTTGGCGGTCGAACGACCCTTTCACAGGCGTCGCCTAAGACCATCTGGCATATCAGATATTTACATGACAATTCATAACAGTAGCAACATTACAGTTATGAAGTAGCAACAAAAATAATTTTATGGTTGGGTCACAACATGAGGAACTGTATTTAAAGGGCCAGAGGGTTGAGAACTACTGTCCAAGAGCATCTGCTTTGGGGGTGACTTCTCAGGAGCCTCACCTGGAACAAGCTGTTGCCAGAGGGGAACTCGGCCTTCCCTCGTCCGGGAGGAAAGCTGATACAGATCTGCCAGTGCTGATTTGACTGACACTATTTTCAAGTCATTTTATTTTGGGCAGTAGATATTCTGTTCTTAAAACATAGAACTTATAAGAATTCCACAAACATTCCGTTTCTGTAATAAGACTGAGTGTTGAGTCAGAAGGAGATACACAGAGTAAATTTAAAGAATGACTTTCTTGTGAACCTGTGAGGTCCCCTTGCCATTTGAGTAATTGCTGCCATGCGTCAGAGGATCAGAAAAAGTGAAGTTAAAGTCATCTGCCACAACCCACAGGACGCAGGTCTGCAGAATTTGTGTTGTGTGGTTGACTGCAGTAGCAATTCATTTGCAACCAATTTTGCACATGGCTTCCTGGTTAATTCTTTAAAATACAAATGCTAGCAAATCAATCTTCTGATTTCTTACTATGTAAACTAAACTTTGGTTTAGACTCCAGCAGCAAGAACCTGATCTAGAAATTTCTAGAACCATAAAATCTAGGCCCTACCCAGAATTGGAATCTGCATTCTAATAACATCCTTAAGCGAGTCACATATTCTCATTACAGTTTAAGAAGTATGATGTATAGGAGGGCTCCCAGCTCTGTCTTGATGAAATTAGTGAAAAATGGAGAATATGCTGTTTTGGTGTTTTTGCTTTTATAAATTAATGTTAAAATGCAGAAGATAGTAGTGTGGTTTTTTACTACCTAAAAAAAAATTCAATAATCTTATGTCAGCTTTCTATTAATTTTTTGGTGATAAAAGAAATGCCAAAATCTGGGAACCTCTGATATATGGGGGAAAGGCCAAACTCTCTCACATGCATGGAAGGCTCTTTAAAACCATCCCCTTCCTCAATCTCCCCAACCCCTCCCCCCCTCCCCCCCCCCCACACACACACACATCATTCTCTAGCCACTGAGCTGTCTCCACCTCGCACCCTGGTCTCTGCTTGACAGGCTCCTTCCCTTCCTTCAGGCCCCGCTCCATCCCGCCACCCGGTGCCGTCCTCCCTCAGCGGCATGTCTACACTGCGCAGCTCGCTGTTATCACAGGACTTTTCACGCTGAATAAAACGGAGCTTGTTCAGGTGTCCATCCGCACATCAGACTGCGTGCTCCACAAGCAGACACCGTGCTCCCTCCATCACTGTCCTCAGCCCTAGGAGAGATGGGCACACACCATGTAATTGCTGAATGGCTTTGACATATTTGGAAATGAGCACCAAGTGAGATAGTTATCATTAGATATGCCATTTGATGGGTTGACATGGTCAGGTTCAGGAGACCAATAACATTTTTGTAATTCTTCAAATTATGAAAATATAAAAGAAGTATAGCATAGAAGTGTAAAAGGGAGATTTAAAGCTTCCCCTCCTCAAGCCTGAGCCTCCTAAGATGACCAAATGTGGTCTTGTTTGTCCCTCACTTTTTGTAACTTGGGTTGAGTCACTTGATCCCTTTGTGCCTCAATTTCCATATTCGTAAGGTAAGAATATCAGATTTACCTCATGTGGTTATCCTAATGGTAAAAAGAAAAGAATTATAGAAGAACTTTTAAAAGTTAAAAGCTGAAACATCAAACAAATGGCTGGATGTAAATATGAGGCAGTTCTCTTTAACACCCCATCAGAATGAAGACACGCTGACGCTGAGCTCACAGAAGCAGAGGGTAGAGTGGCCGTTGCCAGGCCTACGGGTGGGGACATGGGGAGAGCGTACAGACTTTCAGCTCTGAGATGAATAAGGTCTGAGGGTCTAATGTAAAGCTGATAATACTCTATTGTATAAATGAAATTTGCTAAGAGAGTAGAACTGAAGGATTCTCACACACATGAAAAAGGGGTAACCGTGAGGTGATGGATGAATGTGTTATATAACTTAGAGATAGGAATCCTTTTACAATGTATACCGATATCAAAGCATCACATTGAATACTTACAATATATTGCTATTTTGTCCATTATACCTCCATAAAGAATGAAGAAATGCCATGTATGAGTATTGGGTGACTGTATTAGTTGGCTAAGGATGCCATAACAAAGTCCACAGACTGAGTGGCTTAAACAATAGAAACTGATTGTCTCACAGTCCTGGAGTAGAAGTCTGCGATCAAGGTGTGGGCAGGATTGATTTCTCCTGAGGCCTCTCTCTTGGCTTGTAGGCGGCTGCCTTCTCTGAGTGTCCTCACATGGCCGTCCCTCTGTGCATCTGTCTCCTAACCTCCTCTTCTGTTAAGGGCATCAACCAGATTGGATTAGGGCCAGCCTAATAACCTCTATAAAGACCCTACCTTCAAATAGAGTCATACTCTGAGGGGCCAGAAGTTAGGACATTACCATGTGCATTTTGAGGGGACACAATTCACCCCATAAGTGACTTATTTAACTTTGTGTAGGAAGTATTTGGTGACATTTTATGCAAGCTAAAGGCACCTCCTGCATGGTTTGTCCACTCCACAAATCCAGCCAATTGTATAGGTTTCGAGCCTTTTTCCACAGTAGGTCATTTTAGAAATGCAGGTATTGTTAAACTAATGATGATGAGCCAAGGGATTTCATCCCCGGTAAATGGGATTTGACTCCATGACTCAAATAGATAGATAGTTACAATATTTTTCAAATTATCTATATATATAAAAGCCTAAGCAACTGGATGACTGGTCAACTGATCGCTATGACACACACTGACCACCAGGGAACAGACATTCAATGCAGAGTCGGGCTCCCTCCTGTCTGGATCGGGCCTGTGGGGATCAGGTCAAAACCTGCTATCCGACATCCCCCGAGGGGTTCCCAGATTGTGAGAGGGCGCAGGCCAGGCCGAGGGACCCCACTGGTGCATGAATCCGTGCACCCGGCCTCTAGTAAAAATACAAAGGAAATGGAGTTTAGACGTATAAAAGGAAAATTTTAAAGCAGCCCTCCTCAAGTCTGATCCTCCTAAGATGACCAGCATTAATGGTTCAGCATGTATTTTTTTCATATTAAAAATGCCTGTACATGAAAACTTACATTAAAACATATGTACATATGGGGATTCCATATGGAGATATTTTCACACCCACTTCTCTTTTATCAAAAACCCATAATAAAATCTCAAGTTTCATAATGTGATTTCAGTAGAATTACACTTAACAGCTCAACATTACATATAATCAACACATTTCAGTGGGGGAGGAGGGGCAAACAGTGTGCCTTCCACTTGCTGGTAACAGCAGGAAGCCTCGGTCAGTGCCTTTCTGTTAGGCCACCTAACAGCTACTTCCAGCGCCCCTTCCCCTTTTCATCCTCAAAATACAGAGGCAGGAACAAAAGAGATGTCCACTTTTCTAGACTCCCTTGCAGCTAGGGGTCAAGATGTGGCCTGATTTGTCATTAAAATGTAAGAAAGTTGGCTATGACTTCCGAGGAAGGTCTGTATTCCTGAGAAAAAGAAAAGTGGTCACAAATACTCTTCTCTAACATTAAATAGAGTTGCGTGAGGCTACCAGGCCAACTGGGAGGGTCAAGAAACCTTCTACAGGAAGAGTTCCCCAGAAATTATATGACATTTGAACTAGGAACTTCTGTTCATCTGAATACATTGTTAGGTAAATGAACTGTCAATCCACAGACTGAGAGAAGATCTCTATCATGCATATAATCAACAAGTGAGTCATAAGCAGAATATATTTAAAACTACTATAAATATATAAGAAAAATGCAAATTTCACCATAGAGAATATCCAATTGACTAATAAGCATATGAAAAAGTGCTCAACATTCTTAGTTATCAGGGAAATCCAAATTAAAACTACAATGAGACCCACTATACACCCACAAAATGAAAAGGTTGAAAATACCAAGTATTGACAAAGATATGGAACAAGTGGAACTTTTATATGTTGTTGGTAGTAATATAAATTGGTGCAATAAATTGTCAGTATCTATGAAAGATGACATATGGAAGTATTTTTAAAATATTTTTTTATTTTTCAATTATAATTTACATACAATATTATATTAGTTTCAGGTGTATAGCAGCACAGTGATTAGATATTTATATAACTTTCTAAATGACCACTCTGATAAATCTAGTATGCAACACCATACATAAGTTATTACAGTATTATTGACTATATCCCCTATTATATACTTTACATCTTCATGACTACCTTTTTACTACCAATTTATACTCCTTTATTCCTTTACCTTTTCATCCAGTCACCTAACTCCCATCCCATCTGGCAACTGTGAAACTGTTTTCTGTATATATGATTTTTTTTCTGTTTTGTGTGTTTCATTGTTTTGTTTTAGATTCCACATACAAATGGACTCATACAACATTTGACTTTCTCTGTCTGACTTACTTTACGCAGCGCAGTACTCTCCAGTTCAGTGATGGGAACCTTTTGAGCTCGGCGAGTCAGCATTTTGAAAACCCTAACTTAACTCTGGTGCCGTGTCACATATAGAAATTTTTTGATATTTGCAACCATAGTAAAACAAAGATTTATATTTTGATATTTATTTTATATACTTAAATGCCATTTAACAAAGAAAAATCAACCACAAAAATGAGTTTGCGTGTCACCTCTGACACGTGTGTCATAGGTTCACCATCACTGCTCTAGTTCCATCTTTGTCATTGCAGTTGGCAAGATTTCATTCTTTCTTTATGGCTGAGTAATAGCTTATTATAAATAGCTATTACATCTTCATTATCCATTCATCTATTGATGGACACCTAGGTTGCTTCCATATACTGGCTATTGTAAATCATGCTGCAATGAACATATGGATGCATATGTTTTTTTGAATTCTATTTTGTTTTTGTTTTTTTTCAGATAAATGCCCAGATATGGAATTACTGGGTCCTTCTTTGTTTCTTATTTTAAAGTCTATTTTTTCTGGTATAAGTATTGCTACTCCAGCTTTTCCCCTCCATTTTCATGAAATATCTTCACTTTCAGTCTGTGTACGTTTTTAAATCTGAAGTGAGTCTCTTGTATACAGCATATGTAAGGTCTTGTTTTCTTATCCATTCAGTCACTCTGTCTTTTAATTGGAGCACTTAATTAATTTACATTTGAAGTAATTATTGAGAGATATGCAATTATTGCCATTTTATTATTCATATTTTTGATATTTTCTTCTTTTTAAAGAAGTCCCTTTAACATTTCTTGTAAAACTGTTTTGATGTTCATTTGTTCATTAAGTTCTTTAGCTTTATCTTGTCTAAAGATAGCCTTGCTGGGTAGAGTAATCTTGGTTGTAGATTCTTGCTCTTCATCACTTTTAATATTTCCTGCCAGTCCCTTCTGGTCTGCAAAGTTTCTGTTGAGAAACTTAGTGTGGGCCTTATTGGATTCATCACATTTGGAACTCTGTACTTCCTGGGCTTGTCTATTTCCTGAGCCAGGGAAATTTTCTGTCATTTCTTCAATAGGTTTTCTTTCCTTCTGTTTTTTTTTTTAATTAAATATATTGGGGTAACATCCTAATATATAAAAAGCCAGGGGCTGTCATGACTGAAAAAACCAGACAGACGATCAAACACAGGCTGTGTGGGGTGACCAGGCCAGCAGGGGGGTTAGTGAGGGACGACCAAACAACTGAACAGCAGGCTGAGTGGGGTGACCAGGCCAGCAGGGAGGGAGTTGGGGGCAACCAGGTCGGTGAGGGGGGGTGTGGTTTGAGGCGACCAGGCTGATATGGCGGGCAGTTAGGGGTGATCAGGCAGGCAGGCAGGTGAGCAGTTAGGAGCCAGCAGTCCCAAATTGTGAGAGGGATGTCCGACCACCAGTTTAAGCCCAATCCCGGGGACCGCCCCTAAACTGGCAGTTGGATATCCTCTGAGTGGTCCTGGATTGGAGAGGGTGCAGGCTGGACTTAGGGGATCCCCCCCTCGCACAAATCATGCGCCAGGCCTCTAGTTGATTAATAAGATCATATAGATTTCAGGTGTACATTTCTGTGATACATGATCTGTATATTGGATCATGTGCCCACCACTTACAGTCAAATCAGTTTTGGGGTTTGTTGTTGTTGTTGTTAATCTCACCTGAGGATATTTTCCCATTGATTTTTAGAGAGCGTGGAAGTGAGGGGAGAGACAGAGAGAGAGAGAGAAACATCAATGTGAGAGAGACACATTGATTGGTTGCCTCCCATATACGCCCAACCAGGGATCGAGCCCACAACCTAGGTATGTGCCCTGACCAGAATTCGAACCTGCAACCATTTGGTGTGTACAGGATGACGCTCCAATCAACTGAGTCACCTGGCCTGGGCTATCCTTTTTTTGGGATTCTTTTTTCTTCTTGCTGTTCTGATTGGGTGTTTTCTACTACCTCGTTTCCAAATTGTTGACTCAGCCTTCTGCTGCATCTACTCTACTGTTGATTTCCTCTAAAGCAGCGGTTCTCAACCTGTGGGTTGCGACCCCTTTGGCGGTTGAACGACCCTTTCACAGGGGTCACCTAAGACCACCGTGCATATCAGGTATTTACATTACAATTCATAACAGTAGCAACATTACAGTTATGAAGTAGCAGTGAAAATAATGTTATGGTTGGGTCACCACATGAGGAACCGTATTTAAAGGGCCAGAAGGTTGAGAACCACTGTTCTAATGTATTCTTCGTTTCAGTTATTATGGTTTACATTTCTGACTAATTTTTAAAAACGTTTTCTATCTCCATTTTTATAGTTCCTATATTGCTGTTGAGGCTCTCACTGGGTTCACTGAGCATTCTTATAACCAGTGTTTTGAAATCTGCACCTAGTAGATTGCTAGTCTACATTTTGTTGAGTTTTTTTTCTGGAGTTTTTTCTGTTCTTTCATCTGGGACATGTTTCCCCCTTATTTTGGCTTCTTCCCTGTGTTTGTGCCTATGTATTAGCTAGAGCTGCTTCATTCCTCAGTCTTGGTAGAGTAGCCTTATGTAGTGGGCGTCATGTGGGGCCCCGGGCTGGTTTCTCTGGTCACCTGAGCTGGGTGCTCCAGGACTGTCCCCTGTGTGGGTGTGGGTGCCTCCTGTTGTAGCTGAGCCTTGATTGCTGTTGGCACATCAGTAGGAGGGATTGGCCCGCAGGCTGGTTGGACGGCTGTGACTCCACCGGAGGACTTGTTGTGCAGGGGCTGACCCTATGCAGCAGGATTCGTGTTAGTGGGGCTCTGGTGAGTGCTCAGTTTGCCCTTTGAATGTGTCGTCTGTGGGGGTGGTTGAATGGTGCTTTGGTGTAGTCTGAAGCTGACCACCAAGGTGTTGTTTCTTGGGCCTTTTGGAGGTGCAGGACAAGGTTAGCTGCTGCTTGTCCCCTGCCCAGGTCTACTTGATATGAACTACAAGTGATCTGCAGCCCTAGCTGGTTTGGCTCAGTGGATAGAGCATCAGCCTGTGGACTGAAGGGTCCGGATTCAATTCCGGTCAAGGGCACATGCCAGGGTTGCCGGCTCAATCCCCAGTAGGGGGTATGCAGGAGGCAGCCAATCAATGATTCTCCCTCATTATTGATGTTTCTATCTCTTTCTCTCTTCTTCTCTGAAAACAATTAAAAAAACACAAAGCCACAAAGTGATCTGCAGATGGTTGCCACTTGTGCTGAGCTCAGAGGTGCCTGGGAGAAGCTAAGCTGCAGACTGAGGCCAGCTGGTGCTAGCACTAGGCTTGGAGTCACTTAGCAAGAGGGATGAGACACTTTAGGCCAGCTACTGCTATTTTGGTGTTTATGAAACTGAGAGATTTTAGGAAAGTCTGCAGCATGAACCAAAACAGGCCATTTGTATGGAAAAGCCACTGGAAGGGGCTTGGGTGGGCCTGCAGGATGGGTAGGGCAGGGTCTCAGGGAATCACCAGGACTGGACAAACTGTGTTAGCCAGGACTACGGAGCCTCAGATATGGTGTCTGCCTTCACCTACAGCAGTGGTTCTCAACCTTCTGGCCCTTTAAATACAGTTCCTCATGTTGTGACCCAACCATAAAATTATTTTCATTGCTACTTCATAACTGTAATGTTGCTCCTGTTATGAATCGTAATGGAAATATCTAATATGCAGGATGGTCTTAGGCGACACCTGTGAAAGGGTTGTTCGACCGCCAGAGGGGTTGCGACCCACAGGTTGAGAACCGCTGACCTACAGGATGAATGGGGGGTGGGAGAGTGCATGGGGGGGCTCAGCAAAGGAACAATGACCTCTGTCAGCACTTCTGTCTGGGAGAAGGCTGCCCTTTCAGTTAGTTCTTGCCCTGAAGCCAGACAGACAATTCAGTTCTTCCCTGTTGTCTCTGGTTCCTTCCAAGCTGCTTTCCAGCGCTGAGCTCAGTGAGTCTGAGTAAGTCCATGTGTGGGCCCTTTAAGAGGAACTACCTGGAACCCCAGCAGCCTCTGTCTTAGCTACAATCCCCACTGGTTTCCACAGCCAGAAATTATGGGGACTTCACTTCCCAGCACTGGAAACCTGGGCTGGGGAGCCCAGTGTGGGGCTGGGACCCTTGCTTCTCAGGGGACCTCTGCAGCTGAGATAGCTCCCCGCTTTTACCAGCAGGTCTGTGTCTCTGCCCCCTCTTACCAGTTTCAAAGTGGCTTCTTCGCTATATCCTTGGTTATAGGATTTCTGTGCAGCTAGATTTCAGAGGTTCTCAGCGATAGTTGTTCGGTAGTTCAGTTGTAATTTTGATGTGGTCATGGGAGGAGGTTTACCTATTCCGTTATCTTGATCAGAGGCTGACATACACAAATCTTATAACCCAGCAACGTGGCTCCTAGCTACATCCCCCATAGAAACACAGACACACGTCCACCTGTACATGAATGTTCACAGCAACATTATTCATAATTGCTAAAAACTGGAAATATCCCAAATACCCATCAGCAGTAGACTAGATCGATGAACACAGTGAGTACTGCACAACATTGCATGAAAGCCTCCAGAGACCCAACAGCCTGGGCGATGCTGACCAACATGGGCTTGCGATGTGAAGCAGGCTTGGGATGAACAGCTAAGTGGGCAAACAGCAGCACCCAGAGCAGGCAGCCTGCGTCCAGGCGCCTCTGATTCAGAAGCGAAAGGGGTTTGTGGGCGACAGCGCGAGGTGGCACTGCTGCCGGCGCAGCCTGGCCCTGAGGAGCCGCACCCGGAGCCCCGCGTCCACAGGGCACTGGCCCGCGGCTCCGCACAGCCACTGTTCTAGATGGAAAGAGACCCAGGAGGATAACCAAGTGCTATGTGTGGCTTTGAAATTAATTAGCTCTGACCTACTGCTAGCACCAGTGAGCAAAGACAGTGCCATGCAGTCCCTCACGGAGGCCCTCCTCACTCCTGACGTTGAGGGGTGAATGTCGTGACACCTGCAGCTTACTCATAGAACAAATATGCAGGTGTTTGCTGTATCCTTCTTTTAACTTTCTGTGGATTTAAAAATGTTCAGGAGAAAAATTAAGAAAAAGAGTCTCTAAACATCCATATAATTAAAAAGTCAAACTAAGTTGTTGTTGTTTTTTAAATTGATTTAAAAACAATAGGGGCCATAACACTTTATGGTCGAAATATTTCAAAGGCAAGTTGTATGGCTTAACTCTACGTTCTGGTCAGTCGCTGAAGAGAAGTGTGGGTAATGGGGTACAGAGCGGCACCGTCAGGGGAGTGAGCAGACAGCGAGCGGACAGCGGGCTGGGACCCGCACGCACAGCCCCAGGAGGAGACAGTGGCCTCTGGACCCGCATGCAGGTGCTGCCGGACGGAGGCGGGAGCTCAGGCCTGGCCCTCACTAGCTGCAGGGGCCCGGGCAAGCGTTTTCCGTTTAATTTCCTCAGGTTACTTTATCAAACGTTAGAGGCTCAACATGGAACAATTCACGAATTGCAGGCAGATACCTGTGTTAAATTTTAAGCAAAGTATCTGGCATAATAAGTGCATCAAGGTTGGTGCTGTTATGATCACAACCATATTTTACACAATTAGGCAGGAATGGGCATTCTGGAGTTACAGCCCCACACATGAGGGCAGAGGCCACCTGAGAATGACAGCCCCTCATGGGAGGGCACCTGGGGCCAAACCAGCAGCCTGGTCCCCAAATGCAGACCTGGTGGCCCTCACTTTGTCACTGTTACTGTATGTCCTCAGGGAATTTATTTCATCTTCCCAAGTCTGTTTTCTGAATAAATGGCAAATGCACAGAATAAATGGTAGCAATTTTTATTAAAATCTGAATGCATATATTTAAAACATTTTCATGTTGTTTTATTATTTTAATAAAGACTTACTGAACTGAGTTATACAGGAATTCTTACCTTCATATGGAAATGGCAAGGGTGTTTTGTTTTTGGGGAAGGCCTCGGTCAGGCGGGTGACCTCTGTCACAGAAAGTGTAATTTGAAACAATAGCTTCCCAGCTCTCCATGGGTTTCAGGCAGGAAAGCTGCTGAGAAGACAGTGAGTGCATCGCCTGCCGCCTCATCCTTGGGAAGTTCAGAAAAGTGGAGAGGCTAAGAAACCCATCACCTACGTTGAAGACTTGCTAACTGTGTCCGTCAGGAAAGGCTGACTGACAGCCTTTATACGTTAGTGACAAACAATCCTAGTGGCTTTTAAAGCAGCACAATTTACTACTAAGGGTTCAGCATAGGTTGGTGGGAGGTTGGGGCTGTACTTCTAGGCAAAGCCAGGGGAGCTGGCGCCAGGGTCGTGGAGCTGGGGCTGCTGTGAACCAGCAGCAATGCCTGGCAGAGATCCGGCTGAAGCAGCCACTGCCCGCCTCTGGGAGCGGACCTGCAGGGCTGACCCCCCATCTCCAGGCGCTGCCTGCAATGTCCACAGGAGCATAGAGTCAAGCAGAACAGTTTCTGCAAACCCTGGCAGTACTGTCATGGCCTGCTGCTCATCACACAATGCACTCACCAGATCGGGCTTAAATAAATAAAGACCTTCATCAAACCTAAAAACATACTGAATTGTATAGGGCAGGAAACCCTGCTCCGAGCCAATCCGTCACTAGTTTTGTCTTTGCAAGAATGTCTTATAACGGAGTCAGCCAGGCCTCTCTCACTCCCCGCCGCCTGGAGGGCGACTCCAGCTGCGCGCTCCTTGGCGTTGCTGAGCAGAACTCAGTGAATGGCACGCGGGTTGTTTCCATTCGGGGGCTATTACAGGTAAAACTTGTGCAAGTTTTTGTGAAAAGAACTTTTTTATTTTTTAGGGTCATAAGGGCAGCGCATGTTTAACTGAGAAATTGCCCCATTCCGCACCCCAGCATTGGAGGGCTTAGCTTCTTGTATCCTCACCAGCACTGGGTGTGTCCGTGCTCAATCATTCCGATAGGTGTGCGCTCTCTCTTTCTTGGGAAATTCTGTGGATTAGTTAATCATAAATAAAAAGCATATCCTCTGTCACCTCTTATGTACCTGGAAGAAAAAAATATGGGAAATGGCTGCTGAGGGGAAAATACAAACACCTGGAGGAGTAAGGTTTCCACACAGCAGCAGCAGCAGAGGCTCGCGGCCAGATGTTCGAAAGGAAGAATAATAACAATGGCTCTCCCTCTAACAGGGAGACCGCACACAGCCAGCGGCACACTCCAGCGCTGGGGTTCATAGGACCTCCCAGGCTGAGTCTAATAGACACCAGTTTCTCACACACACACACACACACACACACACACACACACCCTGACAGGGTATACACACCCTGACAGTGTACACACACCCTGACAGTGTACACACACACATATACCCTGACAGTGTACACACACATGTACACACACCCTGACAGTGTACACACACGCACACACACACACCCTGACAGTGTACACACACGCGCGCGCACACTCCCTGACAGTGTACACACACGCGCACGCACACAGCCTGACAGTGTACATACACACATGCGCACACACACCCTGACAGTGTACACACGCGCACACACACCCTGACAGTGTACACACACACACGCACACCCTGACAATGTACACATGCACACACACCCTGACAGTGTACAGACGCGCGCACACCCTGACAGTGTACACACACATACACACACGCACACCCTGACAGTGTACACGCATGCTCACACACACCCCCTGACAGTGTACACACACGCGTGCACACACTCCCTGACAGTGTACATACACACACGCGCACACACCCTGACAGTGTACATACACACATGCGCACACACACCCTGACAGTGTACACACGCGCACACACACCCTGACAGTGTACACACGCACACACACACCCTGACAGTGTACACACGCGCGCACACCCTGACAGTGTACACACACATACACACACGCACACCCTGACAGTGTACACACACGCACACGCACACCCTGACAGTGTATACACACACGCACACCCTGACAGTGTACACACACATACACACACACGCACATCCTGACAGTGTACACATGGACATTTCAACAAACAGAGGCAATATCTGGACACTAGACAGAATCAGTGTGGACTCAGGGGCCCGCTCTCTACTCCCATAACATGAAGAGCCACCCCACGTGGCCGGCCGGGCCGACCTGGGAACAGCTGCCAAGCTTGGGGGTGGGGGGACATGGAGGGGAAGCCGTGGGCCTCCGGGCCTGGCTTACTGATGAAGTCCTGTGCTGTTTGCTGCACAGATTTAGAAAGCGCCAGAGGACAACAACACAACCGACCGGCGAGATTGCCTGGAAGGCCCCCGCCCCCCCGCCCCCTCCTCCCGTCCTGCCACTACAAGACCAGCAGCAGAGGCGGGAAGGCACTGAGGCTGCTCAGTTACAAGCTATGTCAAAGCATCATCGCCAATATGTGCTGATTTCACAACAATTCCACAAGCTATACCTACGTGGACTGCGAATTGGCAGACTATAAACTGAGGAGCTGATGGCAATAAGGTAGAGAAATGTAGCTAAACTTCCCATTTCCAAACAATGGTGGGATATGGCCCAATTCACACCTTAAAGAAGATATTGGAGCCAGAGAACAGGAAGTAATGGGCAAGTAACTCAGAAAGTAAATGCACTAATCGGACAAGGAAACATTATCTCATAGAAATAGCAAATTGGGTTCCAGAAACCTTAGGACACTCTGGACAAAGTCTTTGATGACAAGGGCCGAGCAAGGACACATGCCTTTAAGCACTGAGGCCGTTTTAACAGGAGCTGCTGAAGGAAGCCTGTCGGCTGTCAAGGGAAAAATGAGTGATGGAGGAGATGGACTGAGCCAGACACGGCAGATGCACAGAGTAAGGGAGGCCTGTCTGCGCGCCGTGGCCGCACACGCGGGGTTGGCACCGCTGCGCAGTGCCCGGGCCTCTCTCCAGTAACGCCTGCTCACGCAAGGACGTCACAGAGTCACCCTGGACGGCCCGACCCAAGGGCAGGCGGGCGGGGTGTGGTGGTGCACCTGGAGGGGGCTCCTGCCCCTTCTTCTCCAAGCGGGGCGAGAGCAGGGAGTTCCTCGGACTCATCTGGCCTACACAGACGTAAGAAACACCAATTTAAGACAGTGAGGACCAAAAAAAACAAAACAAAACAAAACTAGGCCCTACTCTCCCAAAAGACCCCTGGCAATAACTAGCAGCTCTGGAACGAGAGGAACCAAAATGCCAGGGAAAAGCTTCACAAAGTCAATGCTATCGAACGGCGGTAAATAAGCTCTAGAACATGGTTGGTACACGCAGAGTTAAAACTATGAAACGTGGCACGAGTCATATTCCTATCTTACATTTATCCTTGGACAACTTACATTAGTGTGACAATTCTGGGTTCAGAAATAGATATATGCACCTTTTATCTAACCTCATTATTTTAAACTTTCCATATTTCCTCTGTTGGGTTTGTGGGTCAGATAAATCATCATTCTTTTTTAAAAATAGTTTTTATTTTATTTTTATTATTTTTACTAGAGGCCCAGCTCATGATTAAATCATGCTCGCATAGAGTTCCCTGGGCCTAGCCTGCCACCAGGGCCGTGTCCGCCACCCTACAACGTCCTGCACACTCCGCGGACGCTGCTGGCACCCCGCGATGCTTCACTGATGCTGCCGGAGCCCTGCAACGCTCCACTGACGCTGCTGGCACCCGGGGGTGGGGGGTAAGGGGGGTAAGGGTGTAGGGGGGGATAGGGAGAACGAGGGTGGCGGGAGGGCCCGAGAGGTGCTCCATGCACCTCCTGGTGACCGGTCGTTTGGTCATTATGGCATTACAGCCCCTGGCCTTTTATCATATAGATTGTTAATCCTCACCCGAGGATATTTTTTACATGGATTTTTGGAGAAAGTGGAAGGGAGGGGAGAGGCACAGAAAGAGAAACCTTGATGTGACCGAGAGGCACATCAATTGGTTGCTTCCCGCCTGCTCCTGACCTGGGCCAGGGATGGAGTCCGCAATTGGGTTATGTGCCCTTAACCAGAATCAAGCCTGCAACCCTTCAGTCTGTGGGCTGATGCTCTAACCACTGAGCAATCGGCTAGGGCAAATTATCATTCTTTACACAAAATATTTTAAGGCACAAAAATATATACATATGCAGTATATTTAACTAATTAAAGAATAACTGCTGTTTTCTACAAGTGCAAAAAATGGGGGGAGCCTCTAAAATGGTACCAGACACAAAATAGACTTCTTAAGGGACAAAATTAGTGTTTCCAGGACTCGTTGTAGCTAGAAAAAGCTGACTCCATTGATACGTGCCTTGTGCTTTGTAGGTAATGCTAAAGTTCCACTAGGGCTGAGCACCATCATTACCTGTGAGCTGCCCGTTAATTTTACAAACTCCCCCGATACTCGAAAGGGGAAACAGTGATACTGTTAATGGCGTCAGTGGAGTCCTGCTTTCCTGTAGCTCCGGGGGCCTGAGCCTGGCCGGGAGCCGGGCTCTGCACGCACGCGCTGGCCAGCTCAGGTGCTTGGGTTGATGCATTTTCTAGCAACAAAGGTCTCACAGAACTTTCTGAGCAGCTCAACCTGATCGCGGAAGGTCACATTATTAAATTAGCACCAAATTCCTTTCGAAAGAATTCACTGGTCATAGAATTTAAGTTTGTCAGACATGCTTATAGGTATTAAAATAAGTGATATTAAAATTAAAAATTAAATTCCTAGTAATCTTTTAACAGGAAAATACCTTAAAATGGGAAGTTTGCCTATGCTGGTGGCTTTCAGTTTATTTAAACGAGACCCACAGGATTCCTTTAACATTGAATGTTGTTCATGGACCCCATTGAAAAATGCAGCGTTCAAGCAAATATAACTAAAGAAGGACACTCCCATGATTTGTTTGAGAATTACTACAATACTAACACATTTACACCACCTACTCTGCAATTCTAATTTAAGAGCCAAATGTTGGGCCTGGAGCTACTTCTAAAATTAAGTAATAATGGGGGCAGGGATTGGTCCTAGTTCTGAGTGATTTCCTGGTAAAGATAAAGACCTTGTTTTTATTTGTTCAACAAGAAGAACACATATTTTTGAGCATCTAATTAGTGTCAGGCATTGCAGCCGACCGTTAGATTCCATGGCAGCGAGATGTACATGCGCTGTTCTCCTGGACCCCACAGCCCGGCAGTGGCTGGTGGGGGTCGGAGCACACGCATGGCAGCCACAGGCGTTGTCAGCGGCATCATCGAGGCACCAGCCAGGCACTGCTCCATCCCGTCTCCCCTAATGAACGTCTGCGCGGCAGCGCCCCAGTGCTGTGCTGGTAAAAACACATGTCCCAAAAGTAAAAATTGTAAAATACATGTTCTGACATGAAGTCAGCTTTTTCTTTGGGGCTGAAAATGCCTTTTGACTCCGCTGGCAGAAGATCCCGGGGCAGGGCGGCTCTGAGATGGCGGTGCCATGATGGCCCTCTGGGAGCTCTAGACCTGCTCCCTCCCCAGGGCTCTGCAGCCCCAGCCCGGTCCACTGGCAGGGGACATTGCTGTTGCTTGAAAAGTAAGCTGTTGGATATGCGTGATATTCTTGGGTTTTCTCCTTGTTCTCTTTCAGTGTGATAATTTATTATTTCCAGGAAAACCTGGACGTTGTCTCCCCTTTCTCCTGAACTACAACCACTACCTTTTTCTTAGAAAAAGTCAGAGGCTCCTCTGTGGTGGGCGCTCTGCGTCAGCCTCCTGAGTGGCAGCCACTCACACTGTCACCACCACAAACACATGGGCCACGGGAGGTCCCACCCCTGCTGAATCCCGGACTCACAGTCAGGAGTCTTCTAGCACATCTACTACCACATCAGCCGTTCTGTGACAGGACACCCCTATAGCAATGTCTGCCTCACTTCCTGGGTTACTGATACATTCAGCACCTCACGAAGACCTGCAGACAGCACCGTGCTGGCTGGGCGACCTGCACAGGAACTTGGCTGCGGGTGGTGGGGATCAAAGCCACGCACTGGTTTTTTTTGGCTCCAGGCCAAAATGGAATATTTCCATCCCTCACTGCAGGTTGGCAACTTTTCATTATCTGAAAACATTTTGTGGCCTGCATGAAAGAAACTTTGCTTTGAGAATGAAAATGCTATAAAAATATGAAAAGCATATAAAAATATGCTTTGGATGAAGCCCCTTATGAAATACTAGAGGCTCAATGCACGAAAATTCATGCAAGAGTAGGCCTTCCTTCCCCTGGCTGCCAGCATGGGCTTCCCTCTGGCACCAGGGACTTGGGTTTCCCTCCTCTGGCCCCACTGGCAGGCACCTGGGACCCAGGCTGGCTTCCCTCCAGCCCTGGCTTGGCCAGGAAGGATGTCCGAAAGACATCAGGTCTAATTAGCATATTACCCTTTTATTATTATACACTAGGGGCCCGGTGCACGAAATTCATGCACTGGGGGTGGGGGGAAGCGAGTATCCCTCAGCCAAGCCTGCCCCCTCTCACATACTGGGAGCCCTCAGGGGATGTCCTATTGACAGCTTAGGCCCACTCCCTGCTCCCCTTGGGGAGCGGGCCTAAGCCGCAGTCTGGCCTCCCTTTGTGGGAGGGGACTGGGCTGATTAGGGGAAGGAACCAGCCCCATCACCCCGCTGCTGCAGCCACTGCCAGTCACTGCAGCCAGCAAGGTTTTTTCATCAACACGGACTCTAGTCCCTTCCCATGAAAAATTGACAACTTTCTTTAGGCATTTTCAAGATGTGTCTTTCATATAATAATAATTTCTTTATTATTTTTTTATCCTCACCTGAGGATATGTTTCCATTGATTTTTAGAGAATGTAAAAGAGAAAGGGAAAGACAGAGAGAAACATCAAAATGAGAGGAACACTTTGATTGGTTGCCTCCTGCATGAGCCCTGACCTGGGCCCCGGCCAGGGAGAAGCCTGCAACCTAGGTACATGCCCTTCGTTAGAATTGAACCCAGACCCTGCCACTGGCAGGCCAAGGCATTATCCATTGAGCTAAACCGGCTAGGGCAGGATATGACATTTCTTAGCCCTCCAGCAGCGGACCTTCGTTTTTTTCACCAGGAGTGTGGTGAAAAACCCTAGATCACCGTTTTGGATTCTTATTACCCAAGTTACTAAGAATGTTACCAGTGGCATACAGGGAGCTTAACCAATGAGCAGTCAGAAAAGGTGCTTCCTCTGTAGTTCACACCAATCTGCGGCTTGGCACCCCACCCACCCCCGCCCCAGGCTTGACGCCTCTGGCCCAGGCTTCAGGCCTGGGCAGGGGAACCCCATCTCCCCTGATCACGGGCTCCACCCTTGCCCAGGCCTGACGCCTTGGCCAGAGGCGTCGACCCCCATCACCCTCCGATTGCCAGATTGGCCCCTTGCCCAGGCCTGATGCCTCCGTCAGAGGTGTCAGGCCTGGGCAGGGGACCCTCATTTCCCCCTGATCACTGGCTCTGCCCTCCGCCCAGGCCTGATGCCTCTGGCCCAGGATTCAGGCCTGGGCAGGGAACCCCCCTCTCCCCTCGATCACCGGCTCCGCCCCTGCCCAGCTCCCATTGCCGGCTCCACCCCTGCTTCCCGCTATCACTGGCTGGGTAGCAAAGATGCCGGGTTCTCTGATCATGGCTGGGGGGCAGGGCAAAGGCGGCCCCCAGGGCCGCCTTTGCCCTGCCCCCAGCTCTTAGCTCCCCCCTGGGTTTCCGATCACCATCAGTGGCAGGGGGCTTCTTCCGTCCTTTCCCTTTCCCCTCCCAGCAGTGTGCCTACATATGCAAATTAACCACCATCTTTGTTGGCTATTAACCGCCATCTTAGTTGGCAGTTAATTTGCATATCACCCCAATTAGCCAATGGGAAGGGTAGCGGATGTACGGCTAATTACCATGTTTCTCTTTTATTAGATAGGACTAGAGGCCCAGTGCACAAAAATCGTGCATGGGGATGGGGTGGTCCCTCAGCCCAGCCTGCACCCTCTTCAATCTGGTACCCCCTCGGGGGATGTCTGACTCACAATCCAAGACTGCTGGCTCCTAACTGCTCACCTGACTGCCTGCCTGATCGCCCCTAACTGCCTCTGCCTGCCCACCTGATCACCCCCTAACTGCTCCTCTGTGGGCCTGATTGCCCCCAACTGCTCCCCCCTGCCAGCCTGATTGCCCCTAACCACCTCTGCCTAGGCCCCCGCCATCATGGCTTTGTCCGGAAGGATGTCCAGTCTAATTAGCATATTACCCTTTTATCCTATATAATAAAAGGGTAGCATGCAAATTGTCTCCTCAGCCAGGAGTTTGTCTGGGAGTTCAACCAGGCGTGGGGCCAGCTGGGGAAGGGAGGGAGGCCTGACTGGTGGCGACGGCGGCCGCAGCAGGAGGCCTGAGGAACGGAGGGGGTACCCGTCAGCAGCCAGCAGCCACTAGGGACCCTACCAGCACACGAATTTCGTGCACCGGGCCTCTAGTTAGTGTAGAGTCTCCTAGGAAAATCCAGAGGACAATGATGTCTCAGGCATCGCAGGCAGAAGAAAGCCTTGGGATGCTGACGCTCTTGACTTTGGTGACAGCTGTGCGGGAAAAGTTAAGTGAAATAGGCGATCAAATCAAAATGAGGAGACAGAAGCAGCAGCACAAGCTGAAATGCAATTATTTCATGGCGCTCCGGTTACAACTGAGAATTGCGTAAGTTGGGAGGCCAGGTTTGATGCAGAACTCTTGGAAATTAAAAAGAAACAAGTGAAAGACGAACAAGCAAGAAAAAATAAATTGTGTGGGAACAGCTACTGGAAACAGATCATAACCTTGGCGCATCTGTCCAGTTCTGGGAGGGTGCTGACACACTGGGGTCTGAGCCTGTTCCAGGTGATGCATGGAGCAGAGCGAGGTGCTGAGGGTGGCCCAGCTGCAGCCCTGCGGGCCGGACTGACCGGGACCATGCAGGGGCCCTCCACTGCAGAGGCCGGACTGCCCGCAGCGTCTGTGCTATTTGAGGGTCTTGAGTTTCCTTTGTTCTGTTTTTGTTTTTTTAAGAAAAAATAATTCTCAGAAGAATATTCTTCTGATAGCTTTCATCATTAAACTTAATAAACTGACCTTACAATTTCAAAATTTAAATTAACTTTAAAAAGCAAAACTCAACTATTTGCTGTCTCAGAGAGACACACTTTAAGTATCTGTCCTTTGTCTGTAACATTTGAAAGCATACTTTACTTTCTGACAAGGACAGAGCAGTGATAACTCCCTAGAAAGTCCTCCTTCCACAATGAAACCCTGACAAGCAGCAGGATTGGTTGTAGCTAAAAATTAAGACGAAAGTGTGGTTTGCTTGGGGCATCTGCCCACCCGTTCAAGTCCTCCCTGACCCCCACGCAGCCAAAGGCCCACGTCCAGGGTGTGCCCTCTGACAACGCAGCCCGAGCTCTGTGCTCTGCGGGTGTGGCTCCTCAGCCACCTCCCGGGCCAGGTGTCTGTGATTCCATAATTTGGAAAAGTAGTTCACTAAAGTTACTCACTAACAACATATTCCCATTCCATGACGTGGCTGTAACAAGGGCAGCCAGTGTCTCCATTGTCATAACTGATATTTACCGAACATACTCAGTGCTCAGCACAGCACAGGTGCATCCATGTAGTCCTCCCCAGGAGCTTCGAGAGGCAGCTGTGATTGTCAATGTTTCCTAATCCTAACAGGGAAGCTGAAGTGTGTAGAAGTGAGTCTCCCTCCCGCCACACACAGTTACATGTTACAGTTCCAGAGATAATAACAGGATTTAAACTGGTGCATCTGACTCTGAGACACAGTACCTGGAAGCTAAGGAATGGTCGGGCATAATGACCAGAGCACGAGAGCAGGGACACCGGGGCAAGGAGCCTTTTTGTCCTGCGGAAGCACTTCAGTAGCCCCGCCCTGTACCTTGGTCCTGCGACAAGGTCTTTGTGGGCGAAGAAAAAGCCCACCAAGTGAAGGCAGCGCTGGCTGCTGCGGTTCCGGTCCCTGCGCACGTTCCCGCCTGTGTTCTCTACAACCAGAAAGGCGGCTCTCCTCCCCACATTACAGATGAGGAAACATAAATGTTTAAAAGTTATAAAGTGAGACATTATAAAATAGCGTATACCGATCCTTTCTTTCAATAAGCTAATCTCATGAGAGTGAAAGGTAAAACACACACATAGTATGTCAGGTACGACTTTGTTACTACAAATCTGTATTTGGCGTGATCACTTCTTACAATAAGTTTGTATTCAGATATCACGCGTAAAATGAAAATAACAAGAACAAACGTGACTCAGGACCGTTTTCTGAGGGTGAAAACATCTGCATCTCGCAGGAGACACGTGGCTCTGAGCAGCTTGGTGGCTTCGCTCACCGAGGCCGGGGCACCCGCTGGGGCCCAGCACAGCGCTCTGACTGTTGCTCGCCTTACAGCCTCTTTCCCCAGGAAGAGGCAAGCGTGACCCTGACCTGTCAGCACCAAAATAACGTGAGGAGGAGGTGGGAGGTTGTGACAAAATACCTTGCATAGGACTCTGTAGCTTATTCGCTTTTGATCGACAGTATCAAAAACTCACACCTCCCCTCACCTCAGAGCAAGTGCAGGAAAGGACACTGGCACTCCCAGAGGAAGCCACCAGCTCAGCTCCTAAACCAGCTTGCACAGGACTACAGCCTCACCCGGAGCAGGCAGGGTCTGAAGTTTGGGAGGTTCAGCAGAGTGGTTACAGGGAACTGAGGAAGAAGAACCTGTCATGAACTCAGTGTGTCTCCCCAAATTCATATGTTGAAGCCCTAACCCCTATTGTAACTGTCTTTGGATGTAGGGCTTTGAAGAGGTAATTAAAATGAATGACATAATAAACATGGGGCTCTAACCAATAGAACTGGCTGATACGCCTTAGAAGAGGCTGATACGCCGAGGAAGGATGCACACCGAGGAAAGGCGGTGAGAGGGCCCGGTGAGAAGGTGCTGTCTGCTAGCCACGGAGAAGTCTCAGGAGAGACCAAACCGGCCCACACCTTGATCTTGGACTCCTAGCCTGTCTGTGGTATTTGTTATGGCTCCCTGAGCGGATAATCCACCCCCTTTAGGCTCCATTACTGATTTAGAGGACACAGTAAAAATCCTACCCACTGGAAAACTTTCCCAGGGACAAGACACAAGAACCCTACCACCCTACAGAAGGGGCTAAAACCGTATCTTTCCAGTCACACTGTATTTCCCCACCCGTATTATTAACACCGCCCATTAGTGTGGCACATTTGTTACAATTAATGAACCTATAGTGCCACGTTATTATTAACTAAAATCCGTATTTTGTTTGGATTCCCTTAATGTTCACCTAATGTCCATTTTCTGTTGCAGAATCCCACATGGCGTGTAGTCGTCATGTGTTCTTGGCGCCTCATGGCTGGGACAGACTCTCAGACTTGTGTTTGGTGGCCTCCCAGTTCTGAGCAGCATGAGGCAGGCGTTTTAGAATGCCCCTCAGTTGGGTTTGTCTGTATTTTTATCATGACTACCCTGTGGTTATGGGCTTCTGGGAGGAAGGCCACAGAGAGAAAGTGTCATTCTCATCACGTCATTTCAAGGGTCCACACTATCAACATGGCTTACCCTGTGGCTCTGACCTGATCACCTGGCTGAGTGGTGTCTGTCAGGGTTCTCCACTAAAACTCGTCCTTCTCTCCCCCTTTCCACACTGTGCTCTGCGGAAGGAACCCCCTGCCTGCAGCCGTGGAGGGCTGTGTTCCCCTCCGTGAGAGCAGCGTCCACAGACATTATTTAGAATCCTACTCGGGAGCTTTGTCTCCTTCCTCTTGCTTACTTATTACGTTATTTATACAAGTCTGGATTTTTGGATATTTTTCTTCACTTCAGGTTATAATTCTACACCAAGCATGTCAAACTCAAAGGCTAATACGGGCCAAATAAACAAGGTTTACGTTGATGTGGGCTGCAAAAAACCAAAAGCTTCCATTTTCATAGAAACATAGGTTTATTTTGATAAAGACATGCTGATTACAAAGGGCTGAAATAAATGGGTCATCGTTAACATAAAATAATAGAACAGTTTAATAAAAATGATTACTTTTTCTTGAACACTAACTTACCAGACACTGAATAACTGTACAGATTAATAAGCGTGATGCAAATAAACCTATTTTTCTGGTTCTCCAAAAGCGAAATATTTCCTGTTGCGCACCCCAAACAAGTCAGTCCAAGACTGATGACATGGCCATCAGCTGCTAAAATATTCGCTGCTAGTATTAGTGGAGAGAAATGGTGCGCCTGTGTGTAAGGTGTGTAAGGAAAATGAATGCAACACGATTATAGTAACCAGTCATTAGCGAATGTTGTAGTTCGTTATTAATAATTATGTGTAAACGGATATTGTAAAAATTAAGTTACAAACTTTTTATTAAAATGTTCTTACATACCGTTATATTGGCTGGGCCACAAAAACATTTGTTGTGGGCCGCGGGCCGCGAGTTTGACACGCTTGTCCTACACTATATATTTAGTTACTGTCCAACGTGTGTCGCCATTGGGAGCTCTTTCACTGCGTTTCTGTAACTGGTTCACAAACTCTCATAATGAGGCGTCATTTTGAGCACTTCCTTACCTTTTGGCTTCACACACCTTCCAGGCTCATCTTGCATATTTCCTATGTTGACCCCGTGCTAGAATCAGCTATTTCTCCGCGGAGCACTTTTACTGACGAATGGTATTGGAAACTAACCAAGATCTGAACACTACCTAATCATTGCTACCTGAGTGTCATTGCTACCTTAGTGTCATTGCTTCTAGGTCACCTCAGCTGAAAGAGCAAGGAATATATGTGTGCGTGCTAAGCTGTGTATATAAACTTACCTAAACATTTTAATACATCACATATGTGTCTACTCTGAGCCAAATGTCAGTTTATACTGATGTCACCAACTTTATTCCCTTATCTCACGGGCCATTCCAGGCCCCCAGGCCTGTGGCTTTTCCGTATTCTCCCACTCCAACAGTGAGAAACTGGCTCCCACCATCTGCGACCCATTCATTTAATTTTTCATTCACTTAACAAAATTTTAAGTGTTAGTACCCATTAATGGCATTATTCCTTTTGATGCTCCAACTGTCTCAGATTTGGCCAGTGGGTTCCCTTCAGGCTGTGTCCTCTCACCTCATTGTTTTCTGGCGGGATGATATTCTGGACTCACCTTTCATTCTTTCTTAGATATAGAATCAGCCATATCTTTAAGGAGCCCTAATCCACCCTCTTTAATGGGATATAATTTACATACCATACAATTTACCCATTTAAATGTATAAAAGCCAATGTTTTTTAGTATATTCTCAGATATATACTACAATTTATTATATTTTGAAGAATATATACCATAATTACCACGATCAATTTTAGGACATATTCATCACCCCACAAAGAAGCCACATATACTTTAACTATTGTTCCCAAATGTCCCTGTGTTTCCCATCCCCAGACTATGATGGCATGTATCTTCAGAGTCTGGTGCGTGTGTGCGTGTGTGCGTGTGTGCGTGTGTGCATGTGTGTGTGTGCGCACGCACACACATACATACAATTTGCAACAGTGGGGTTGTCAATTTCTGGGAAATCATGACCACAGAGAACCTAATGAAGAGGGTAGAGTTTGCGAACAGAGTATAAGAGGGGATTGATCAAATTTCCCACATTTGGGAGCAGGGGTGAGGACAGGTAGGGGGAAGCCCTGATGATCATTTGTGGAAAGCAGATGATAGACACAGTAATAACTAAGAACTTGGATTCCGGAGTCCAGTGTTTACCAGTAAGTCTCAGCTCCATAACATGTAGCTGTGGGACTCTCAGTGACTTAAGGCTTTGGTTGCCTAATCTGTGCAACAACTACTCTCTGCCCCTGGGTGCAGGAAGTCAGGGCACAGTGGGCGTGGCCAGGGCCCATCAATGGGCCCTACATAGTCTTGGTGGGGGTGGGGTGCAGTGTCTGGTCACAGAGGCCTCTTCAGCGCACCATGCTTCTCTGGGGACGAGGTCCTCCGGTGCGGCTCATGGAACCCTCCAAGGCCTTGGAGATGTGGTTTTCTGGGTTTGCCATTCACACTCAGAGATGAGTACTCAGGGTAGGTGGAAAGGGAGGCCTTCTGGAAAGTAAACCCACTACAGAGCCTTAGAGAACACTTGCTAAAGAAGGTATAGAAAAGCATTAAAAAGAGACCCAAAGAAATTCAGGGACTAGCGTTATAATAGTTATTTTGGGAATAGAGCATGAGTAAAATTGTGCCCATTCTTTGTACCTTGAACTAAAGTTTTAAATATTTAGAATGACTATTTAATACATAAGCGTTTTGCATAAAATTGCACAGATAACTATTTTATATATATACTAGTGGCCCAGTGCATGAAATTCGTGCATGGGAGGGTTGTCCCTCAGCCTGGCCTGAACCCTTTCCAATCTGGGATTCTACGGGGGATGTCCGACTGCCAGTTTAGGGACTGGGCCTAAACTAGCAGTCAGACATCCCTCTTACAATCCGGGACTGCTGGCTCCTAACCGCTCACCTGCCTGCCTGCCTGATTGCCCCCAACTGCCCTCCGCACCAGCCTGCTCACCCCCAACTGCCCCCCCTGCCAGCCTTCTTGCCCCCAATGGCCATTCCCATCAGCCTGACTACCCACAACTGCCATCCATCTTGGCCTGATTACCCACAACTGCCCTCCCCTCTTGGCCCCTAACTGCCTCTACCTCGGCCCTGCCACCATGGCTTTGTCCAGAAGAATGTCTGGAAGGTCTCTTGGAAGGTCTCCCAGTCTAATTAGCATATTGCCCTTTTATTAGTATAGATAGAGGCCTGGTGCATGGGCGGAGCCAGCTGGTTTGCCCTGAACGGTGTCTTGGATCAGGGTGGGGGTCCCCACTGGGGATGGTGCCAGCCTGGGTGAGGGGCTGGGGCAGTTTGCAGGCCAGCCACGCCCCCATGGGGTGAGGGTCCCCGCTGGAGGGCCTGGCCAGCCTGGGTAAGGGGTTGAGGGCTGTTTTCAGGCTGGCCACACCCCCCAGTGGGGACCCTCACCCCGATGGTGGCATGGCCAGTCTGGGTGAGGGGCTGAGGGCCGTTTGCAGGCCCCTCCCTCGGCAGCCAGCCCGGGCGACCCAAGCCTCCTGCTCGCTCTGGCCTGCTCCGTGGCCGCTGCCAACAGGCCCCTCCTTCAGTGGCCGGCGCAGGTGGGCGGAAAGCTTGGCTACCTCTGTTGCTGGGGGCGACCAAGCCTCCTGCTAGCTCCAGCTGGCTCCGTGGCTGCCGCCATCTTTGCCCCGCTAATTTGCATATTCCCTCCTGATTGGCTGTGGGGTGTCACAGAGGCCTGGTCAGTTTACATATTTGTCTACTATTCGTGTAGATAGTATCATCTGATTATTATCTTTGTGCACATGTAGTTTGGAAATTGTTTTTTAAAATATAGAACACATAGATTGCAAGTGTCTCTGTGTGTCACCATACATGTATACCCTCAGAGATTTAACATGGTTGCAATTGTATACACAGTTTCATAAGCTTATCTTTTATATTATTTGTCAATTATGAAGATATAATTAGCAATTATTCTCAGCTCAAATGGAAGGACAGCTATTTCTTGTAAAACTTATCAGACTTTAGGGCTGTGAACATTTATCTTAGTATTCACAAAATTTCATATAAAAATAAAAAATCAAGTGTGTGTGGCAGATTATGTTCCTAAATATATGGAATCCCCTTTGTATGTAGCAATAAAATGGAAGCTGGGTGTATGATCAGCAGCACAGGGTTACATTCTTAGGCCCCTTTTGCTGCTGGTTGTGGTGTGTGGGAAGTAGCCACAGGGACAGGTGCCATTTCCATGTCTTCCACTCGACAGGCCTGAGTGCTCCCCTCGTCTTTCTTGTCCTGCTGGTGGCAGGGAGCAGCCCCTGCAGACACAGGAGATGGGAGCCCATGTTGAAGATGGCAGAGGCATCTCACTGCGCCTGACTGTTCACAGTCTCTCCCTCACACTCACGGGTGGTGGCCTGAATTCGGACACAGTGGCCCAGCCATTGCCCTACCATACTACTTTCTCCTTGATTGTTCCAGGCAAGATAGTTTTTTTTTAAAAAATATATATTTTATTGATTTTTTTCAGAGAGGAAGGGAGAAAGACAGAGAGTCAGAAACATCAATGAGAGAGAAACATCGATCAGCTGCCTCCTGCACACCCCCTCCCGGGGATGTGCCCACAACCAAGGTACATGCCCTTGACCAGAATCGAACCTGGGACCCCTCAGTCCACAGGCCGATACTCTATCCACCGAGCCAAACCAGCCAGGGAAGGAAGATAGTTTTAAAATATTTGCTCATTTTTTCAAAAAGCCCAGAGTTCTGCTTTATTCTTCTCATTGTCTTTGCTGAGCTATTCTGTCTCTCTGCTTGTGGTTGGCAACATGTCGATAAGTGTTTATTTTACCAGTGACACCTACGTCCTCCTGAGCATTCTGTGCACAGAACTGCGTTCTAGGAGGGGTGTCTTCTGCCACTCAGGCTGTACTCCAGGAGTTCAGCGCTGGCCATCCTAAAACACACACTAAATATCACATAGAAATAAGCATTAGGAAAACATCAAGGGTGTGGCAGATTGAGAAGACTGTTAGCTGAGAGCTGGCTAGAGGCAAGGGTCCCAAAAACCTGTAGCAGATGGTAGTAATAGTGTTGAATACGCCAAACACCTCCGCCAAATGGACACTCATTGCTTCTGGCTCACATTCTTTGCTCCTGGCTCACATCCTTTACTAAAAAGTAGAAAGGGACTGAAGGGAATTAAATTTTATTGGATACCTTAACATTTATTGAGAGGCTCTGAAAAATAGTGATTAAGAACATGAGGAACTGGAGTCAGATATATCAGATATATTATTAGCTTCAGGGTTTGATAAATAACTTAATCTCAGTGTTTTCATTTGCAAAATGGGGATAGTAATACTACCTTCAAAGTTTTCTAAACATTAAATAAAATAACATACCTAAATGTTTGGAACAGACTAAGAAGTCAGTTGATAAACAGCATATCATTATCTGTTCTGCTCTCATTCCTGGTTCTAGTGCGTTACATATTTACTCATCAATCCTATAACATGGGCATAATCTTTTCCATGTTACAGATGAAGAAACTGAAGTTGAAGAATTTGTGTGGTGAAACAGATCTCATTCTAGCTATTTTTCAAATGAAGAAATGGAAGCATGGACTATTTAAATAATTTATGGATGTCCCAAAGTGAAGCAATTATGAAGGTGGGATCCAAAGCCATATCTGTCTATCCTGATGTTTGGCAATTCTCCATTTGTTGTCACTCCTGACAGATGGTAATGGTCATGGTGATTACATTAAATTTTAACAATCAATTGTCTTCATACACCAGGATATCATCATGACAACTTTCAGTGAGGACCAGACTCACAGCTGTTAGGGAAGGGGCTAGTGTCTCTAAGCTGAGTTTTCCCATGAGGCTCTATGCCCATCAAAACCATAGGCAGTCCTTACTCTGATTTATTTTTTAAAAAACATATTTTTATTGATTTCAGAGAGGAAGGGAGAGGGAGAGAGATAGAAACATCAATGATGAGAGAGACTCATTGATTAGCGGATTCCTGCATGCCCCCAACTAAGGATCCAGCCCACAACCTGGGCATGTGCCCTTGACTGGAATCAAACCTGGGACCCTTCAGTCCGCAGGCTGGTGCTCTATCCACTGAACAAAACTGGCCAGGGCTTACTCTGATTTCTAATATAACCCAAACAATCGATGATTATCTTTCTGAAGTTGTCCTAGTTGATTGCAAGTACTTTCTGAGGTTATGTTATTTAAATAGCACTGTCAGGTGGTCTGTAACTCCTTTATTTGAATTTACAATCTACTGATAAGCCAACATAAAGATATCAAAACAATTAGCAACTAAAACAAGTGAACAGTAATTAGTTATAATAATTGCAATAGTTAAGCTATAAGTGAAATTGTTTCCTAGCAGTTAAAGTGAACATGATTATCAGACAAGCAAAAGATACAAGAGGAAGCAAAGTTTTCCCAAACTACAAAAGAGATTTACAAGTGTCATTTTACAGAAGATGGAATGAACAGAGCCCTCAACAACATTCCCGCCGCGGGCGCTGTACACCTGAAGCTAATACCAAATAACACTGAATGTAAACTGTAATTGAAAAATAAAATTCACGAAAACCAAAAAATGTAGTCAATGTGCAATAGCAGAAATTTGTGTGGCCGTGGGAGTATACTCAGAGCAGCATATTTTTCAAACAATATTCCTAAACACACCTTTCTCGGCTGGGATTTGATGAAAGGTAGCGAGGAAATCCTAAGCTCTGATGAGCACCTGGACACGACATCGATCTTAGCGTCTCTGGGTGAGGAAGGATCCATCTGCTCTAAGCGCCCTCAGCATCTGGCGGGGGAGCCCCTGATGTTAGACGACGGCGCCTCACTCTTGACCAGCGTGGGCAGGCGGGCTAAGGGCTCCTGTTATTTTGAACTGCACGCAGTAAGCACCGCGTATGTGGACGGGCACGTTAGCCGGTAGCGCGGCTCTGCAGGGCATGAGCAGTAAACCGCTGCCACGCAGAGCTGCACGGTCAGCCAAAGGGGACACGAACACAGAGCCCAGGGCGCAGCCCAGGGGCGCGGGGAGGAGGCTCCCTGCGGGGAGTTCTCAGGCCACCGGCTCCCCACTGTTCCGCAGCCGCGGAGGATCACTTTCCCCCTGTCTCCGCGGACACGCCTTCACACCGGGGTTACCCCGGGGCCGGGGAAGTCGGGCCTGGAGCGCTGTCACCCGGCCGGGCGGGGCGGGGGACGGGGCGAATCCGCGGGGCGGGGCGGGGCGTAGCGCGCGCGGCGATTGGTCCGGGCGGCAGCGGACTGGGGGCGGGGCCAGGCCGCGCGGCGGGGGTGGGGCGGCAGCCTGCGGCCCACGCCGTAAACAGACAACATGGCGGCGGCGGCGGCGGCTCCCGGGGCCCTGGGCGCCTGGCAGGCCGGCCGCGTCCGACTGGTGGCCGCTAGCTGTGCGCCGCTCGGCCCTCGGTGGAGGCTTCCCGGCTCCTTGACGGGCCCGCGGCTGGGGTCGGCGATCTGGGCCCGGGGCCGGGCGCCCGCGGCTGGGGGGCTGCCCCTGCGGCGGGGCTACGGCTCCGAGGTGAAGACGGACGACGAGCTGCGGGTACGGTACCTGGAGGAGGAGAACCGAGGTGCGTGGCGGCGCTGGCGGCCGGCGCCCCTAGGAAGGGGTCGCGTGGTCGAGTGTGGGGGCGACGTCCTTGTCGGCAGAGCGGCCGGGTCGGGGTCCCCTCCGCGCCGAGGCCGACGAGCGCTCACGCCCTGCCCGGCCCGGCCGCGGTCAGCGCCGGGTGACACTCGCTCCCTGTGAGCGCGGTCAGGGGAGTGTGGGCGCGGCGAGAGCCCTGCGGCGTGCGGGAGGGTTTTACCGTGACGCTGCCCCGGACGGCCCCGCCATCTGTCTTAGGAGGTTAGCTGGGGGCACTCGCCCACTCAGGTAAGCAGGTGTGAACGTGTTGTCCCCCGGATGCCGTGCTCAGCGGGGGACCCCTCGCGGAAGGTGCGGGTGGTGCCCTTGAGTTGCCTCCTGCGGAGGAGACGGGCCTCGGCCTCCGCTCCGTTCCGCGGGGGGAGGCGGCTGTGGAGGGCGGAACGCGCCCTCGGGGCGGCCCTGAGCCGGTGTCCCCGCCCCGCCCCTGGCCGCGGGAGGCTCAGGGTCTGAGCGGAGTGACAGCGGCTGGCCCGGGACTAGCCATGCGGTGAGACCTGCCGTTACCTGAGACCTGTGCTCCTTCGGCGGAAGCGCGAGCCCCGGGCAGTGAGGGGCTGCGGCGACGGTCGGGCGGCGCTGACTCTGACGGTCTGGGGCGAGCACAGGCTCCAAGACCCCAAGGGGGCATGTGGCCGGTTATTTGGGGGGATTGGGAGACTCGAGGGGGAGATTCTGAGGGTCAGGCGAGGGTTTTGCCAGACGGAGCAGGCTCCGGGCATTCCTTACTAGGCAGTGGATGGACAGTCGGGGGGGGGGGGGGGGGTTCTTGGGCAAACGCCTCTGTGCCTCAACTTTCTTGTGTATAAAACAGGAAACATAGTCCCAACATTGTGCGGCTGCTGTGAAGATTAAACGGTAATGTAAACTGCCCACTAAGTATCTGGCGACCAGTAGGTGCTCTGGAGTTTGTTTATTATTTCAGACAGACGAGGCATGGAATATGAACATGTGGGTTGTTTGGGGAAGAATAAGGCAGGCTTGCCTGTAGTGTGGCATGGTGGGTGGGGTCCTGGGGGAGTCAGCTGGAAAGCCTTTAAGGTTAGCTTAGTCTCACTGGACTGTCCACTGCATTAGGTGTAGCAGCAGTACATCCGATACAGACGGAGTGCTTGTGCAGTCAGTCAGAGGCACTGCGTTCTATAGCTCTTCATCCTTACGACTTCACGAATTCAAATGCAAAGTGAGTTTTCATAAAATGCCTGGAAATTCCATAAGTTAGGATCCAGATGGATTAAAAAGAAATGGGAGCGTACAAGACAATTTAATAATTAAGATATTTTAGCTACCTCAGATAACCTGTACAATCAGATGTTAGGACATCATGGTTTCTTAAGACAATTGACCCAGCTTCCTCGAGGGATGGGCAAGAGTATGCTCTGCCTTCTGGGGCAGCCGGCAGGAAGCGGGGCCGAGGAAACATGCGGTCAGGGATGCTGCGGTGGTGGTCTCCCTGGGCCCCTGCTTCCCGGAGCGGCTAGCCCGAAATGGCTCTCGGGCAGTCCGCAAGGAACCTCAGAGCCCTCGGTGTGGAGGAGCCCGGACTGCTCCCTGTCCCGCGGCCTCTAGGCTGGGGCGGTGGGTAGCACGGATCCATCAGCCCTCGGCCGCTGCCTGTCTGTCCCTGCTTCTAATTGGATGTGGAGGCACAAGATGGACAACCGGCTTCTTTCGTGGCCGGCGCTTGCATTGCTGTCCAGCCTGCTCAGTCCTGGTCACGGTTTACAAAGGCCTCTCTTGCTCGTGGGCAACAGCCTCCTTTATACGCCAGCTGACCATTCTTCCCAGTGCATTCTTTGCACTGGTGCTGGACTTCCCTTTTTTGAAGGCCAAGAATGAGCTCTCTGGTCAGGTGAACACCTCTGGTGGCTTCCCTGCCTGCAGTCCCCACAGCTGGCAGCCTTCGCAGGGCCTCCTCTCCCTTCAGCGGCAGCTGCGCTTTGTGTTTTTCTGCTTTGCATGCACGTGAAGTGACCTCTCCCCTCCCCTTACCAACCGTCTCCCAGTCTGGCATGCTTCTACTTACCATCGTGACCCATTTCAAACGTCATCTTTATGAACCTTATTGGAACAACTCCTGGCAGAAACAGAGCAAACAAGTAAATGCATAATGCAAGTCACTCTTGGACCTGCTTCTCCTCCTTGTTCACCTCTAGATGCTCACGTCTTCCCGAGTGTCTTTGAACTCTTTCCACTTTCTCTGTTCTTCCTTATCAATACCGCTCTTGTCCCAGCCAGCATCGCCTCTCAGGTGGACTGTTGCAGAGGTCTCCTGTTTTCTTATGATGGCATGTGAATTACGTAAGTATATATGTAGCTATATAAAATTACATAGTTATATATGTTAATTATGTAATTCACATGCCATAAAATTCAAAATGGAGACTTATTTTTAGTGTATTTAGAGTTGTGCAACCATCACCACAATCCAGATTTAGAACATTTTTATCAGTGCAAAAAGAAACCCGGTTCTCTTTAGCAATGACTTGACTGCCCGTTGTCACAGTCCTGCTGCCCCAAATAAGACCCATTTGTCTACTCTGACATTTCATATGAAGAAATCATATCATATGTGGTTTTTTGTGGCTTCTTTAACCTTGTGTTTTCAAGGTTCATCCATGTTATAGTTATATAGTACTTCACTTCTCTTTATGGCTGAATAACATTTAATTGTATGCATATGTCACATTTTATCTTTTTATTTTATTTTATTTTATTTTTAATGTATTTTATTGATTTTTTACAGAGAGGAAGGGAGAGAGATAGAGAGCTAGAAACATCGATGGGAGAGAAACATCGATCAGCTGCCTCCTGCACATCTCCCACTGGGGATGTGCCCGCAACCCAGGTACATACATGCCCTTGACCGGAATCGAACCTGGGACCCCTCAGTCCGCAGGCTGACGCTCTATCCACTGAGCCAAACCGGTTTCAGCACATTTCATCTTTTTAAAAAATTTATTTCATAGAGGAAGGGAGAGGGAGAAAGAGACAAAAACATCAATGATGAGAGAGAATCACTGATTGGCTGCCTCCTGCACTCTCCCTACTGGGGATTGAGCAGGCAACTGGGGCATGCGCCCTTTACGGGAATCGAACGTGGGACCCTTCATTCAGCAGACAGATGCTCTATCTACTGAGCCAAACCAGCTAGGGCTATCACATTTTATCTTTTATCATTGATGTACATTTGAGTTGTTGCTACTTAGTGGAAAAGTGAACAGGGCTGCTTAGGATATTCATGTACACATTATTGTGAACATCTGTTTCATTAGGAGTGGAATGGCTGGATCATATGGTAATTCTATGATTAACATTTTAAGGAACTGTGGAACTTTTCCAAAGTGGCTGCAGCAATTTACATTCCCACTAGTGAGGTATGAAGGCTTCAGTTTCTTCACATTCTGACCAACACTTGTTATTGTGTTTTTTATTATATTTGGTGCTTGTAAAGTGATATTGTGACTTTGATTTGGATTGCTTAATGGTTAGTGATTTGGATCTTTTCATGTGCTTATGGGCCATGTGTGTATCTTTTTTAGAGTAATGTCTTAAATCCTTTTCCAATTTGTAATTGGTTTGTTTGTCCTTTAATTGCTGAATTTTGAGAGTTCTTTCTATATTCTGGATGCAAATTTTGTATCAGATACGTGATTTGCAAATGTTTTCTCCTATTTTGTGGGTTGTCTTTTCATTTTCTTAAGCCTTATCTGAGGATATGTTTTTTGGAGATGCCCTTTATTGGATTGAAAAAGCTTCCATCTATTCATAGTCTAAGTGTTTTACCATTTTGAATTTTGTCAGATGCTGTTTTGGCATCTATTAAAATGATCATATAATTTTTCTTCTTTAGCCTGTTGATGTGATGGATTATGTTAATTGGTTTTCAAATATTGAACCAGTCTTGTGTACCTGGAATAAATCCCACTTGGTTATGGTATGTAACTCTTTTTATACATTTCTGGATTTGATTTGCTAGTATTTTGTTGAGGATGTTTGCATCTCTGTTCATGAGAACTAGTGGTTTTTAGTTTTTCGTACTTGGGATGCCTTTTTCTGGTTTTGGTATGAGTGTAATGCTGGCTTCATAGAATGAGTTAGAAGTGCTCCTTTCTGCTTATATTTTCTGGAGGAGATTACAGAGAAATTATATCACTTATTTTTGAATGCTTTGGTAGAGTTCACTTGTAAAATTATGTATATCAGATGCTTTCTGTTTTGGAAAGTTATTATTTATTAATTAAGTTTCTTTAATTGATACAGGCCTATTTAATTTATCTATTTCTCATGTGAGTTCTGGTAGATTGTCTCTTTCAAAGAATTCTCCCATTTCATCTAAGTTACCAAATTTGTGGGATAGAGTTGTTTATAGTATTCCTTTGTTATGCATATGACATCAGTGGAATTCAGTAATGATGATACTACTTTCATTTCTGATATTAGTAATTTGTTCTCTCTCTTTTTTTCATAGTTTGCCTGATTAGAGGCTTATCAATTTACTGATCTTTTTAAAGAACTAGCTTTAAAATTTTTTTAAATTGATTTTTAGAAAGAGGAAGGGAGAGGGATAGAGAGTAATATTGATGAGAGAGAAACTTCATGTATTGACTGCCTCCTGTATGCCCCCTACTGGGGATTGAGCCTGCAACCTGGTTATGTGCCCTGACCCCTGACTGGGAATCAGTCAAGATCTCCAAGTTCCTTGGTCCATGCTCAACCACTGAGTCACATCTTTTCCTACTGATTTTCTATTTTCAGTTTTATTGTTTTTGCTGATTTTTTCTTTTTTCAATTATTTTAGATTTAATTTGCTTTTGTTCTAGTTTCTTAAGGTGGAAGCTTAGATTATCAATTGTAGATGGTTCTTAATATGTGCATTCAATCAATGCTGTAAATTTCCTCTAAGCACTGCTTTTGCTATAACCTACAAATTTTGATGTTGTATTTTTATTTTCATGTATTTAAAATATTTTAAATTTCTCTTGAGATTTCTTTCTTTCTTTCTTTTTTTAACCTATGTGCTGTTCAGAAGTACTTTACTTAATCTCCAAGTATTTTGGGATTTTCTAGCTGTCTGTTAACTGATTTCTAAGAGCATACTTCAGTATGATTTTTTATTGTTTTAAATTTGTTAAGGTGTATTTTTGGCCCAGAATTTGATCTGTGTTGGCGAATGTGTATTCTATTGTTGGCTGCAGTAGTTTATATTCAGTTAGATCTAGTTTTCAGTTATAATAGATTGGTGTTGCTCAGCTCAGCTATACCCTTATATGATTTTCTGCCTGCTGATCTGTCAGTTATTGATAGAGGCATTGATGAGATTTGTTGTAATAATTGTTAAATTATTGAAGTTCACAGAAATTTTCAAATAAAGTTAATATATATGGTAAAATTAAAAATAAAATAAAAACACTGGAAGGGTGCCAACCTTCACTTTCAGGCCCTTTCATCAAAAGTAAAGACTTTAAACATCTCTTGAGTCCTTGCTGTGAATGATAATTTCGTTCACTGTCTTTATTATTTGTGTTATCTATACAATTATTTTTACAGACAGTATCTGGACTCCTTTCTATGTAAGATGAGAAAAGGAAATGTTTGCTATTTTATTTCTTTCATCTTCTACCTTCCAATTTCTGTCATTTGTAACTTTTAGTTTACATCATAAAAACTTATGAGAGTTACATGTTGTTCTCCTATGACTTAGTCAGTGCTTCCTCTGTAGATGGACCACAGATAGGCTTGTAATGCCACTGTGATAGTCACGGGGACACTGCCTTCAGTGTCTCCAGAAGCGGTCGTCTTCCCATCTCCACTCGCTCTGCACCTCTGCTGGAGCTTTTTGCTTGGTGACCCCCAGCATACCTTTTTTTTTTTTTTTTGTAAATTGAGATGAAATTCATATAACAGAAAATTTATCACTGAAGTTTTTAAGTGTACAGTTCAGTGGTTTTTAGTTTACTCACCATGTTGTACAACCATCACTACTGTCATTACAGACTACTTTCATTGCCTCCAAAGCAAATCCATGGCCCTTAGTCATCCCTCCTCATTCCCCTCCCCCCAGTTTCCAGAAACCACGAATCTCCTTTCTGTCTTTATGGACTTGCCTGTACCAGGTTTTTCACAGAAATAGAATCAAATAATAGATGGCTTTAGGTATCTGGCTTCTGTCATCCTTATGTTTCAGGATTTACCTATGTTATAGCATGTATCAGTACTTCATTCCTTTCTGTGGCTGAGTGGTACTCCCTTTTTATGTGTTTCTACTTTTTGGGTATTATGAATAGTGCTGCCGAACACTTGTATACAGTTATTTGTTTGAGCACATGTTTTCTTTTGAGTAGATAGTTAGGAGGAGAATCATTGGGTCATACAGTAAATTTATGTTCAGTTTTTAGAGGGCCCACCAAACTTTTCCACGGCAGCTACACCACTTTACATTTTCAACAATCTACAGGGGTACCTGTTTTTCCACATCCTCGTCAGCACTATTTGTTCCCACTTTTTTTTTGTTATAGCCATTCTACTGGTTGTGAACAGACACCTTGTGGTTTTGATTTGCATTTCTCTAATAACAAATGATGTTTAGCATCATTTCATGTGCTTATTGGGCATTTGTAGATTTCCCTTGGAAAAATACCTATTTAAGTATTTTGCTCAGTATTCCATTGGGTTTCTTGTCTTTTTTATTGTGAGTAACAAGAATCCTTTATGTAATCTGTGTATTAACCCTATATCAGATATATGATTTGCACATATTTTCTATTCTGCGGATTGTTTTATCACTTTCTAGATCATGTTGAGGAGGTCTGATTTATCTGTTTTTCTTTTGTTGCTTCTGCTTTTGTTGTAATATTTAAGACACTGTTGCCTAATCTAAGATCATGAAGATTTATACTTATGTTTCCTTCTAAGAGTGTTATAGTGGTAGCTCTTACAGTTCTGTCTTGCATCCATTTTATATATGGTGTGAGGAAAAGGTCCAATCCATTCTTTGGTGGGTTAGTAATATCTAATGTCCCACCACTATTTGTTGAAAAGACTATTTTTGCACCATTGAATGGTCTTGGTATCTTTGTCTAAAACCAATTGACCTTAAAAGTGTTTATTTTTGAAGTCTTAATTCAATTCCATTGATCTATATGTCTCTCCATATGCCAGTATCACACTGTTTGATAACTGTAGCTTTGTAATAAGTTTTGAAATCAGAAAGTATCCAAATAAAATCCTCCAAATAAGTCTTTCAGCTTATTTCTGCAAAAAAGGCAGTTGGAACTTTGATAGAGATGTGTAGATCAATTTGGGAAGTATTGCCTTCTTAACAATTAAATATTTTATGAACACAGGACACCTTTTTACTTATTTAGGTCTTAATTTCTTTAAGTGATATTTTATAGTTTTTAGTGTACAGTCTTGAACTTTCTTGATTAAGTTCATTCCTAAGTATTCTATTCCTTTTGATGCTATTAGAAATTGAATTGTTTTCCTAATCTCATTTTTGGAGCGTTTGTTGATAGTGTTTAGAAATATGGCTGCTTTTTATATATTGATCTTGTATCATGTAACTTTGCTGAGTTCATTTATTAGCTCCAGTAGTTTTTGGTGGATTCTTTGGACTTTTCTCTATATAAGATCATGTCATCTGTGACTAGAAATAATGTAACTTCTCTCTCCCGCTCAACCTGGATGCTTTTCTTTCTTATCCCTTCCCTTCCTGCCCCTCCCCCTACCCCTGCCCCTGCCCCTGCCCCTTCCCCTGTCCCTCCCCTCCCCTCCTCTCCCCTCCCCTCCCCTCCCCTCCCCTCCCTCCCCTTTTCCTTTTCCTTTTCCTTTTCCCTTTTCCCTTTTCCCTTTCCTTTTTTGCCCAATTACCTCGGCTAGAATTTCCAGTGAAACATTGAATAGAAGTGGTAAAAACAGACATCCTTGTCTTGTTTCGTATCTTAGGGGGAAGACCTTTAGTGTCTGATCATTGAGTATGATGTTAGTTGTGGCATTTTATAAATGCCTTTTATGAGGTTGAGAAAGTCCCTTCTATTACTAGTTATTTTCCTTTGTCAGTTGAGATGATCACATGGTTTAAAAACATTTTTCTTTATTCTGTTAATGTGGTATATTTGATTGGTATAGATCCAGTTATGGTGTATCAACCTTTAAATATGCTGCTTGATTTGGCTTTTTAATATCTTCTGGAGGATTTTTACCTTTATATTCATTAGGGATGTTGGTTTGTCCTTCCTCGTCCTTATTCTTGCTTTCTTTCTGATTTATTCTCTACACTGTTACATGAGTGATCTTTTTAAAATACAAATTTGGCCCTGACTGGTTTGGTTTAGTGGATAGAGCGTCGGCCTGCGGACTGAAGGGTCCCAGGTTCGATTCTGATCAAGGGCATGTACCTTGGTTGTGGGCACATCCCCAGTACGGGGTGTGCAGAAGGCAGCTGATTGATGTTTCTCTCTCATCGATGTTTCTAACTCTCTATCCTTCTCCCTTCCTCTCTGTAAAAAATCAATAAAATATATTTAAAAAAATAAAATAAAATACAAATTTGAACATGGAAATAAATTTCCCCAACTTGATAAAAAGCTATTGGAAATGTATAGCAAACATATTAAATGGTGAAATACTAAAGCATTCTCATTAAAGGCATTGACAAAATAAGGGAACTTGTTAAATTTGCTAATATTCTGTATTTACCACAATCAATTATAGAATACTTTTGTTCTCCCCAAAAGAAACTCCACACTTTTTAGCTTTCACTGCCCAATCCCTCCATCTCTGCCAGCTCTATACAACCACTAATTAACTTTTGTCCCTTTCAGTTTGCCTCTTCATGGCCTTTCAGACAAATGGAATTATACAGTATGTGCTCCTTTGGGACTATTTTCTTTCACTCAGCATAATGTTTTAAAGGTTCATCCATGTTGTACACGTAACGGTTTTTTATTTCTTTTTATTGCCAAATGCATGTATAGACCACATTTTGTTTATCCATTCATCAGGTGATGGACATTGGGTTGTTACCATCTTTTGAATATTTTGGGTAATGGTTCTCTGATCATTCTGATACAGGATTTTGTGTAGACATATGTTTTCATTGGAAATCTTTTTTAAGGAAGATACTAAGCCCCAAAGTTACAAAAACAAAGATATACTACATAAAATTTAAAACTTTGGTGCAACAAAATACCATAAACAAGTTGAATTAAAAAAGTGAGTGATAGGGAAAAGACTTAATAAATAATGAGTTAATATTTGTAATGTAAAAAATTAGTCAAAATGCAAAAGACCACTCTGTGAGTAGGTAGGCAAACCAAAAAGACCAGTTAATTCACAAAAGAAATGACAGATGGTCATTAAACTTAGTTAATTCAACTTTAGTTCAGAAAATGGTGTGAAACCTGATATAAATGACATTATCTTCCCATGTATTATTAGAGATTTATAATATTAAGTGTTGGATGGACCAGTGATTCTTTTTTTTTTAAAAAAATATATTTTTATTGATTTCAGAGAGGAAGGGAGAGGGAGAGAGAGATAGAAACATCAATGATGAGAGAGAATCATTGATCGTCTGCCTCCTGCAGGCCCCCTACTGGGAATGGAGTCCGTAACCCAGGCATGTGCCCTTGATGGGAATTGAACCCGGGACCCTTTAGTCCGCAGGCCGATGCACTATCCACTGAGCCAAACCGGCTAGGGCTGGACAAGTGATTCTTAATAGCACATTTTATGAGCCCCCCTCTATTGACCGGAAATGCAATGTACAGATAATGTAAGTTACTCACATACGTAATTTTTAAAAATGCCTAAATATAATGAAAACAAAAGGAAGGTACTTTTTGGTAAAGCAATATATTTTAGTATGTAAGTTTTTTTGCTATGATTACTAAAATACAAATAAGTTAAGATTAAAGGGAAGAGAGAAGACCAGAAGCCATTTAACACAAGAAGTAGAGGAAAATAACAAAAAAGATGGCATAAATAGTTAATAGAATAAAAACTAATATTGGGTCCTTAAGCTCAGTTGGTTAGAGCATCATCCAGATATGCCAGGTTGTGGGTTTGATCCCTGGTTAGGCCACATACAAGAATGAACTAATGAATGCATGAATAAGTGGACCAGCAAATCGATATCTCCCTCTCCCTCTCCCTCTCTTCCTTTCCGCCCCTCTCTTTTCCTCTTCCCCTTCTCTCTAAAATCAATCAATAAAAATAATAATAATAACAACGAAAAACCAACTACCCCTCTCCCCTAATATTGGGTTAAAAATAACAGACCAAACCAATTTGTATATGGTGAGAGACTGAGACAGTAGCCTGATTTGAAAAAGGGATATCATGCCAAGATGAATTTTAGAGAGTCGGGGAACAAATATATTCTCGCAAATGAGCTGTACCTTACTTAAATAACTTTGAGTCACAATTTTCTACTGGGACTTGGGAGAGGGTGGCAACAGAGTAAATTATAAGATTCATTTCTCATCGACACCAAGTCAGATAGAAGTTCTCTCTTATCAGTAATACACTTGAAAATGCAGTAAATGTAATTAGACTAAGTCTGCCTTTAACTTTTCTTTTTTGATGGGTACCATGTGAAACAATTTATCAGAATTCCTGATTTTAGGGTAACAAGCTTGTACTTGTGTGTTTGTGTGTAGAGTTGGAATTTTCTGCATCCCAATGTATTAGATTTTGTACAGTGTATCTTTTGCATCTTGTCTAAGAAAATCTGGTGGTTCCATCCAAAGTGAGATACAAGAATGGCCACAGATACGCCTAAATGGCCCGCAGAAGCTGAGTCCCAGTGACCTTTTTCCTGTACATCCTTGTAAATAAATTAATGTGGGTAATATAAGAATAATTTGTTGGCACAGTTGTGTCTCAGTACAATGTAGAGGTAGTTTAAACATATTTGAATTCATCTTAATATTAGGTTCATTTTGTATATTTTTTCAGCATTATTGATAATATAAAAGTTCAAATATGAGGGGAAGGAAGTGTCCTTGTGTAGGTTATACACATAATTGGAGAGAAAATGTAGTATTTCCCACCTTTGTAAATTTCTGAAGGTTCTCATGTTCACATTTGTCCCCAATTTTATCGATGTAATTTTATGTTCTTTAATGTACAAAGGGCCCTTAAGTTATGTCACCTTCAGGCCCCACAGGCCCTGGACCCAGCCTTGGAGGCAACCCACGATGCTCCTTTACATTTTCCTAATGTGGCCCCAGAGGTGTTGGTGCTTGGCCGGGCAGTAAATAGGGACTGTTTGGGGGATTATTTGCAAAATTAAGAATTCCCAGACCTAGAATGTTCATTTCTTGATATTTGCCAGGCAAGTACTTATGCAGGTATAGAAAAAGAAATCTTTAAGAATGCTTATTGCAGCACTGTAATATTTAGTAACAGTTTAAATGCTCAAAAGGAGACTAATGGAAATCCATGTCACAGAATTTTATGATTTAAAGAAATGTCTGGAGATAGAAAGATCTTTTTTTTTTTTTTAAATATATATTTTATTGATTTTTTACAGAGAGGAAGGGAGAGGGATAGAGAGTTAGAAACATCAATGAGAGAGAAACATCGATCAGCCGCCTCCTGCACACCCCCCAGTGGGGATGTGCCCACAACCAAGGTACATGCCCCTGACCGGAATCGAACCCGGGACCCTCCAGTCCGCAGGCCAACGCTCTAGCCACTGAGCCAAACCCGGCCACGGCTAGAAAGATCTTTAAGATTGAATTAAGTAAGTAAAAGAAATATTTATGAATTAGTTATGTAGAATAGCACTGACAGAAAATACTGACCCCATTTATGTAAAATAGCAACAACAGCCCAAACTGTAGTACAGCTCCGTGTTTCTGTGTGCAGATACATTTTCTGGGAGGTTCCATAACTGATTACTGAGGCTTCCTCTGGGGAGGATAGTGAGAGGGTTCAGGGAAGGAGATTTTCACTTTGTGTGTATAATTTTAATTTTGTACAAGCCAAATATATTCATGTATATTTTTAAAAAGTCCCAGCTAAGTCTCTGTGCTCATCTTTCAGCTGTGTGAGCTTTGTAGAGCAGGGTTGAAGTTGTAATGAACTTGTCACAGATTCACCAGTGATATTTTATGAAAAGGCAGGGAAACCTAAGACAGGGATTTAAGGTTAGCATATGAATGTATGATTTTTTCTAAGTCTGAATAAACCTGTTTTGGCTAGGTTAGATGAGGAGGATGCATGATAATTGAGCTGTTAATTGTGAAATAAAGTGGGACAATTACAAAACAAAGAATGACAGGCTCTGCTGAAGAAAGCTAAGGTTTCATTCCATTTTGGGGTAATAGTAGCCCATTGATACATTTGAAGGTACAATTGTTTGGCACTGGATGATTCATTTTAAATTACAGAGCTAACTTCCAACTCTTTGATGTGGATGTACCCAAAACATCAGTCCTCAAACCTGGGGCCAACACTGCTATAATTAACCATGGGAAAAGCATTTTGATGGTACTTTACATGTTAGTAATAATGTCAACCGTATTGTATCTAGCATGCATTATGGTAACACTTACTGTCCCTACCTGCTAGAAAGGACAAAAGTAATTGAATGCTTATGTTGTAAGCTTTATATGTACAGCTGGGGCACTAGTAAGCTTACAGCTGTTTGTATGGAAAATAATGCAATAACTAATAAACAATAATATGAGAATTTTGTGTACTCACAAATGTAAACCTTCTTGTGCCCCACCCTGTGTATACCAGATCATTTGCTCCTCACAATAGCCCCACAGAGTTTGGAACTACTAGCATCTTCCTCAACAATGTAAGACACTGAGGACCAGAGAGGCTAAATATCTAGCCAAAGGTCATATAGCCAGCAAGTGGCAGACTGGGATTTCAACCCCAGCAGTCAGATCTTCTGAGATCTTAGCTCAGAAGCACAACAATACAAAGTTCATGTGCCTGAAGCTCGGAAAGGCCAAAACTCATGTCAGAGTTTGAAGTAAGGAAAAGTTTATTAATCGAGAAGTTGCCAATTCAGAAGATGAGAGTTTTAATCCTCAAATCAAATTTAAGAAAGTACAGCATTCAGGCTTCTTTTATGTCAAGGGAAGGGAAAATGGGAAAGATTGTTTTTGTAAAAACTCAAGTCCCAGGCAGAATTCCTCTGATGATCAGCATGTCGAAAGCAGGAGCTGTTAGCCGGAAGACCAGGGCAGCAATGCAGGCGAGTACAAGATGGACTCAGTGAGACTGCCATTTCCCTCTCTTACATCCTTAGAGTTGACATCAACTTGGATGTCTCAGAGGCACTTCACATTTACTTTAATTCAAGACCAAACTCATGAACTTTATCCCCCGCCACTTTGTGTTTTTTATGGTTCTGTCATCTCCTTTCATCCACTTGCTGAAGCCAAACACTTAGTAGATACTTCCCACAGAGTTTGGAACTCTCCTAACCTCAGCCAGACCTATTATCTCTTGACTAGACTGCAGCTTGTGCCTCGAAGCTTCTAGCCCTATTCACTTTTGGTGTGATCTCCAAAGATATCAAAACTATATTTCCCCCCTGCTTGCATATGTGTGTTTATATGACTTAACCCTCTTTCACTGATCATTCCTTATTTTTTTCACAGGACTGTAAGGATAGGATCTAGCCTGAGGTGACCTCTTCTCTCATTGGCTCTCTTCTTCTTCTCCTGAGTGGCAGGGCCTGCAATGGGGCCATGACTATTGGCCAGGGACCAGGAGTCAGATTTAAAAGGACTCTTAGGTGGGCTTTTTCTGGGCAGAGAATTCTCTGGGTGGGTCTAGATCCTGAGAAGGTCCACAGGGGAAGGATAATGGTCTTAGCAAGTGGAACGTCCATTGTGAAGTGGTCTAAAGATCAGTTCCCAGGGTAGGGTGGAACAGGGGGTCCCTCGGGGGTGAGGATGACGGAGCCCAACGCGCTGGGGCATCCTGCATGCACGACTCTGGAGACCAGGTTCAGAGACACAGATCTAAGTTTATTGAGGAAGTACAGCCGTATATAAAGGGGTAAGCAGCCAATGCAATAGGGACACGCTTGCTATGCTATCCAATGGGCGTGAGGGTCGGGGCTAAGAGTAGGTGGCTCCTGGAGATTTGTCAGGCGGGTGTTGCCACTTTCTGGTGTGCCAAGGAAGCATGTTTGCTAGAGTGTGCTCACAGCATTGCATCGGCCACAGCACTGAGATAAATCTCTTGAGCTCTGCCAACAGTAGGGGATATTGATTCAATTATTTGATCAGACCTAACATTCCAGCTTTTTTGTTTTATGGAATAGGGACGAAGGTCATATCTTCTGTAGTTACTTCCTGCTGAGGAGGGACATTGAGATCATAGGGGGTAGACTTTGATTGTAGTCGACTGGAATGTTGTATAGATTCCTCCTGGTTGGAGCGAGGGGTTGCAGCAGTATGATTTCCCCGAGAGACCGGTTAGTGAAGGCGCGAGAGTGGTCCTGAAGGAAAGATGAAAAATGGCACAGAATAGCTGAGCCAAAAATGAGGATGAGGAATAGGAGTGCTAATGGTCCTATGAAGGGAAGTAGCCAGGTATACCAGTTAATATTCTTTAGCCAGTAGTCCCATGAATTTGATTGATGATCTCTAATCTTTGTGGCCCTTTCTGTTAATTTTTGGATGGCATCCCTGACCAGGCCAGACTGATTGACATAAAAACAACATCATTCCTCTAGAAAGAGTCATAGACCTACCCTTTCTCCATAGTTAGGAGGTCCAGTTCTCTCCAGATTTTGGAGGTGACAGCTGCTAGTGATTCTGTCTGATCCTGAATTTGAACTAAATTTTTGGCAATGTCATGTAGGCTTTCTTGTAGGTCCTGAGACAGGATTTCAAAATATGATAGAGCAGTGGTTAGGGCCCCTATGCCAGTCCCGACACCTGCTGTGATTGCGAGGATTTTGAGGAGAGGGATTATCTGCTCTTTTGTGTCAGCTATGATGGGTTACCGGGATAGGTAAAGACTGGTTATTGGGGGCTACATCTACATTGGATGAGAGCTAGATGAGAGTACAGGTTCCTGCCCAGTTGGTCGGGAGGCAGATGTATGTGTTCTCCCCACAGAGGAAGAAGAATCCCTGATCATGCAGACAAGCTGAAAGGTAGGGAGAAGAGGTGGACTAAAGGATATGAAGTTCCTTTCCCAGTTCTATGCTCCAAATCAAGAGCGGAGTTACCATGGCACTACCGATAAGAGGTGACAGTTGAGTGGTTGAGATTCTATTGCAGTGAAAGTGGGTGGGAGTGCTAGGATGGGCTGTTATCCAAGGGAAAAGCGAAAGGGAAGGAAAAGAGCTGTTGAAGCCTTGGGCCTGGATGGTTGGATAAGAAGTAAAACAGATCGGCTGTAGGAAATAACCATTGGCTTCCGGGGAGACCTGGTAGTTAACCTGTTCGGACCAATGGCTCTTGGGTAGTTCTAAATTAACTGTGGTATTGCAGGCTGCTGATGAGAGATGGCCTATTGCTATATTGCCCTGTGACCTTGTAAAGCATAAAGGGGTTTGGGCGATCAGTAGGGTGTGTAGTGATAGGACCTGTGACCGGGATGGAGGAAGGAGCTACCTTAGCAGAGACTGAATATAAGAATGGAAATGAAAGGAGGCTTGATGCCTGGGCTGCAGGATAATTACCTAGAAGGGTGTCTGGCTTTTCAAGAAATACAGTTCCCTTTTCCTTTTTATAAGCTAGAGTGATTTTTGCCTGATTCCGTCTCTTGATTGGGTTAGGGATGGTGGCATACGCTGAAGAGGAGAGGGAAAGGCAGAGCCAGCAGTTCCTGGCTAAGGTTGGATTGGTCTGGTTTAGGAGGCAGTGGGTAAAGTTAAGTGTTCATTTGAGATGAGTGAAGGTGAGAAAGTTCCTTATGGGTGTAGGAGAGGAGTGTTGGAATAGGATGAGAAGGAGAACTAATCCACACTTCCAGGGCTGGGATTACCCCAATCGGGGGAAAGCCTATGTTTGGGATCTAGAAAGAGGGAAATCACGTCCCATGGGATGGTGGTGTTCCAGGGACGGGTTATAATCTTGAAAGGTGGAACCAAGGGGTATGCCCCGATAGTTAAGCTGTAGTTGGGGTGGTTAGGAGTACCTGGTAAGGGCCTTGCCATCGGGGCTGTAAATTATTTAACAAGTGGATTTCCTTTAGGAGGACCCAGTCCCTGGCTGTAGAGGAGTAGGGGGGATGTCTCCTGTAAAAGGTCAAGGGAGGACCTGATCAGCATGTTCTCTCAGTAATTGTCTCACAAGATTTAAAATAGAGACCCAGTGCCCTAGCCAGTTTGGCTCAGTGGATAGAGCTTCCCCCTGTGGACTGAAGGGTCCCGGGTTTGATTCTGGTCAAGGGCACATGCCCAGGTTGTGATCCCCAGTGGGGGGTGTGCAGGAGGCAGCCACTCAATGATTCTCATCATTGATGTTTCTCTCTTTCCCTTTTCCTTACTCTCTGAAATCAACACAAATATAATTTTAAAAAATAAAGTGGGGACATAGCCCCTAGAGGGGTCCCTGTGAAAGGGAAGTTTCCTAATAAGAGGGTCTTCCATACATGAGTTCGAAGGGACTAAGGAAGGGGGTTGCCTTGATGTGCATAAGGGCTAGAGGTAGGAGAGTAGTTTAAGGTTCTTTAGTTTTGTGAGTTAATTTAGTTAATTTAGGTGAGACTAAATTAGGGAATTTGTCTTTTCTACCTTGCCTGAAGATTGGGGCCGGTAGGGGCATGTAAGTTCCACTGGATGTTCAGAGTGGAGGAGACCTGTTGAGTCATTTGAGATGTGAAAGCAGTTCCATTATCTGATTGCAGTGAGGTGGGGAGGCCAAATCTGGGGATGACAAGCTGAATGGGAGCTGTGTGACCTCGGAGGACTTTCAGACGCAGTGGGCAATGCTTCTGCCCAGCCTGAGGAGGCGTCTACGAGGGTTAAGAGATACTTGGTTCTCTTAATGGGGGACAAGTGAGTGCAGTCAATCTGCCAGTCTTGTCCAGGGGTTTGGCCCCTTGCCTGATGAGTAGGGAAAGGAGGAGGTCTACCCTGTCCTGGGGGAGATACTGAGTAACAAGTAGAACAGGTTTTGGGGATATCTTGCAGTAGGGAGCTAGGCTAGGACATGTGATGGGTGGGGGGTTGGGGGTGTTAGGATTTGTAGAAGCGGTCTGCATCCTATATATAGGGAATTGTGAGTAGCCCCAAAGATATCACGGGCCTGTCCCTGGGGAAGGATATACTTGTCCTGAAATTTTAACCATGGATCTTCCTGAGTGGCCCCAAGAGCTAATAGGGACTAAGCTTCTCTGGAGTGTATTAGGGTGTTATATGAGGTAGAGCTAAGAGTTGGGGAGACAGGGGCTTCCTCTGAGCCGCTGCCTTGGCCTCCTGGTCTGCTTTGTTATCTCCCTGTGTTACGGGATCATTCCTGACTCGGTTTCTTTCACAGGGTATTACCTGTAAGAAGGCTAGAAAAGGGGAGAGAGGGTCCTAAATGCCAAGCAGGAAGACCTGTAAGGCTTGCAATGATAGTGTCGTGGACTGTGAATGAGCAGTGGAAATAAATAAATGTCTAGGCTCCAACTTAAAGACCTAAGCCACAGGAGAGCCTGGGCGGCTGCTTTACCTCACTCGGAGAGAAGGGGTCCCTTCAAACATCAGGGGCATCAGGTCCTGAGTCACTGGACAGACTTTTCTACAACTTTCACAAATCTTCCTACCCATTCACAAATAACCAGCTTTAGTGAAAAAGTAAACAACCAGCATTTCTTAGATTGCCATTTATGAACACATTTTAAACACACTCTTACTTTCCAGAAAATATAGCTTCAACAAAGTACAAGAGGCCTTCTGTACTAAAAGTGAAGAGCAGGTGAATTTAAAACTTGTATAACAATCAATGTTTCAGTATTTTATGTTATTTAAAACTATTTAGATGTTTATCATTTAACCCAGCAATGCTCCAAAGCCTTTAAGTTCCCGAAGACTGTGGATAATGATGTACAGGCACATGGGGCTGGAGAAAAGGTGGGGGAGGAAGGAGCAGGCCCTGCAGCCTGTTCTAGGACTGCAGTTCCCAGGCCTCCAGCTGCTTGGATTTAAAGCTGCCACATTTTCCTTAGGGATAACAGGCTAAGGTTTGGGTGATAATGAGTTCAGCTTCTGATAGCAGCAGTACTGTTACATAAGCATTTTTAGTTTTGCAGTAAAGAAAGTTGTTCTTTGGGAAGGGGGGTGATAAGGTACTGATGTGAGAGCAGTTTTCAGAGCATTAAAGGGGTGAGAATGCTGGCCTTGGGATCTAAGGCTTCAGTGAGGGGTCCCTTCACTTATCATAGAGGGGCTTTGTGAGGAGACTAAAGTTGGGAACCAAAGGTGAAAGTACCCAGTGAGCCCAAGAAAGGAGAAGATTTCTAGTCTAGAGGAGGGGACAGCCATGGAGGAAATAATGCATTTACAGTCTAAGGAATGGCTTGGCTTTGTGGGGTGAGAGTGAAACCGAGGTAGGTGACTGTAGTTTGGGACAACTGGGCTTTATGAGGGGATGCACTGCAGCCCTGGCCGGGCACCGAGGTAGAACGAGAAAAGGGTGGATAAAGGGTTGCCTAGTAAGATGCAGTGTAGAGGTGAGGTGGCTAATGGCTGTGAGACTAGTCTGTCAACCCCCATAATAGAGACTGAGGAGGGAACAAGGGTTCCCATGAATTCGTGGAGGGCAGAACAAGTGGCACCAGGTGTCAATTAAAAAGGAGATCGGCTTATGTGCCACCACAATCATTACCCGAGGCTCTGCCCTGGTGATGTAAGTCTGTGCGGCCCTGTCAGGGCCTGGGCAGCTTCAGTCTTTGGTGGCCAATCCCAGGAGGTCTGGGAGCTCCAAACCAGATCCAAAGGGTGGTCTTGCTGGGCTGGCTGAGGTATGAACTGGAGGGGACAGATTACAGCCTGAGTTCCAGTGGCTTTTCCTTCTGCACCTTGGGCAGGGCCCAGGTGGGGGTCTCGGGTTTGAGTAGGACTAAACCCATTGTCCTTCCTTGTTGCATTTGAAGCAGGGCCTGGAGGAGGCTTAACCCCTGTCCTACCCTTGTTGGAGGACCAGCACTTCGTTTGGGGTTTGTGAGAGCAGTAGGTAGAAGCTGGAAGGCCTCCTGGGCCTCAGCCTTGGCCTGATCTCGCCTTGTTGTTGGATTTGGGTCTCCTCGTCCCCATTATTAAAGACCTTAGAGGCCAGATTAATAAAGTCTTTTTGAGATGTTTGTTTACCGTGTCTGTTTTTTGAAGTTTATGGCATATGTCAGGGGCTGATGGGGCTATAAAGTGGGTGTTCAGAAGAAGGGTTCCCTCTGCGGAGGTGGGGTCTAAGGTGGTAAATTTCCGTAAGGCCTCCTTGAGGTGGGGGAGGAGAGCTGGGTTTCCGTCAGGGCCCTGAGTGATTTTATTGTGTCATAGTTGACCGCCTTATGGACAGACTTTTGAGTCTGGCAACGAGACAGGTGATTATATGGCTTCGGAGCTGGTGCCCTGGAGAAGGAACCTTTAGTCCCATCTCAGGTCAGTTGGGGACCACATCAGCGCCAACTGGGTTGGCCACCGAGTCCTGTCTGTGGAGGGCACAGCATGGTCCTGGGGTGAGCGAGGAGGACAGGAGGACATAGACATCGTGCCAGGTCAGGTCATAGGACTGGGTCAGGTACTCAGTAAAGGTGGTAAAGGTGGTGGGGTCGGTAGAAAAAGACCTGAGACGCCTCTCAATCTGTGCGAGGTCCCACATAGAGAATCGGGCGTGTACCCAGACAGTATCCTCAGTTCTTGCTGCCTCCCTCAGGGGTAGATGGGGCACACGAATAGAAGTGGCTGTTGAGGAAGGTGGTCTTTGGGTGGCCCGAGAGCGAGTGTTAGGTGGGAAAAGTCTATTGGAGCTCGAGTTCTCGGGATTTGGGCTCTCAGGGGTCGGGGAGAAGGTGGTTGCTGGTTAGGAGGGTCTAGGTTTTGGGAATCTACTGTAGGTGAGGGAGGAGGTGCACAAGGGGGTAGCGGTCGGTGGTCTGCTGGGTCAAAAGTAGATTCAGAATCAGAAGTGTTAGGGGTGATGTTTTGTGTGAAGGAGAAGGATCTGATGGGTAGAGCAGGACTGGCAGAGAGAGGGCTGGGACTGAAGGGTGAAAAGGCCTGGACAGAGGGAATCTCTGACCATTTTCCGTTGAGGTGACAGCAATTATCTAAATCGCGCAATGTGTTAAGATGGAAAGTGCAGTTTTCAGGCCATTGAGACATATTATTTAGCTCACATTGTGGCCAAACAGTGTTAGAAAAGAAAATGAGGGCCTTGGGCCTGATCTGCCCTGTGAGTGTGCAGAGGGAGTGTAGCGTGGCCCACGAGAGAGGAAGGGTGAGTGATGGATCACAAATCCAAAGGTGACTGCTTAGGGCAGGTATCCCCAATGCTAAACAAATCACCACGAGAAACAAGGGGTGACCCCCCAGACTGGGCGTCCCCAGTCCAGAAGAACCCGGGGCTGAATGGCTGAGGAGCCTTCTGGCCTAGCGCTAGGGCTTTCGAGAAGAGAGACCTTCGAGAAGTTAGTGAGAGAGTGGACAGAAGACTCCAGATGAAATTGTGGAACATCACTTACCTAGAGAAGACTGGCCGGTGTGGGATGGAGGGTCAGCGATGGAGAAGGGGAGGTTCCGATCCGGTGTCCTCCTTGGCTGGTTCGGGAGGGCCCTTAAGGCAGGAGGCCTGATCGAGGCTGGTGTACCCCTGAGGGAGGCAGCAGGAACTGAGGATACTATCTGGGTACATGCCCGATCACCAAGTAGGATTCGGAGGCAAGTCCAAGATGAGCTGCCACTGCCTATTGCTCTCTGAGTAGCAAACTCAGGGTGAGCGAAGCCAGGGTGATGGCTCCCCTTCCCTGTGGAACCCTCCCGGGTTTTGGCATTAAATGTTAGGGTCGACAAAGGAGGAAGGCACGAGGCCTAAGTATTGAGGGATTATGAATTTATGAGGTCATCTGGATAGCAGATGGGTTGAGCCCCAAAATGGCGTCAGCACCCAGGGGCAGGGAGTCAGAGATTTTAAAGGACTCCTAGGTGGGCATTTTCTGGGCAGAGAATTCTCTGGGCAGTTCCAGATCCTGGGAATGTCCACAGGAGAAGGATAATGGCCTTAGTGAGTGGAATGTGGTCAAGTGAAGGGGATTGTCTTTTGTGAAGTGGTCAGAAGGTCCGTTCCCAGGGGATAGGGTATTGATCAATTATTTGATCAGACCTAACACCCACCTCCATTCCCAACTAGATAAAAGGCATTTCTGTTATACAAGGAAAATTTGTGCTTACTCGGGACAGGGTTGAGTACAGGTATTTACAACTTTGAATATCAAATTAAGGTCTTTGAACTCAGACATTTTGGAAATAAGATAAAATTAAAGGTATTTAAGCAGGGGTTAAATTATATGCTTAGAATTATTTTTGAAATATTGATCTGACTGCAGCAGTTAGAATGGGAGCCTGGATTTAGGTGATGGTCTCTGATAAAACTAGGGAAGTTAGGAGGGAGAGCTGGGCTTTTTGGGAGCTAGAATGAACTTTGTTTCTATAGACTGAGGTTGAGTTGCTTGCTAGATTTCCAAATGAAAGTGCCTTCAGTTTATGCAATAGAGGGGGAGAAATTTGGGATGGAGATAATGAAAACTAGTTGGTATGACAAAAAGAGTAACTGAGGTGGTAATATCTGGTATGTATACCACTAGCAAAAAGCTGATCCTGCTGTCCTTGCCTGTGACAAGGATTTGTTGTTAGCCATTAGTTCTGTGGGTAGGTGAAGGTGATAAAACCGCATTTTAAGTAGTACGCTGTAATTGAGAATTTTCACTAGTAAGCGTGGCCCTTCTTCTAGTTAGTCTAACTTGGTGGTATAAAGTGTACTTAAATATGCTGATTACCTTGGTGGTGCTTAAAGAGATAAATTGTAGGGACATGATGTTCTAAAGCTCTTCTGTATCAGTCGGAAGAAAAGCAGTGAATATGAAGCAGAAGATTGATTTTATAAATATGTTACAGTACCACATTCTTTAAAATATATGCTTGAAACAGAAAGTAAACACAAAACTAAGCTCTTGGAGGGCACTTCGAGGAGGTGGTAGATTTCTTAAGTGTCCAGTTAACTAGCTGTGTGTGGGAGTCTGTACCCTGAACACTCACTAACTCAAGTGCTTGTGCTTTTTTCATAACTAGGAATTGTGGTGCTTGGAATAAACAGAGCTCATGCCAAAAATTCATTCAGTAAAAATCTCGTTAAAATGGTGAGTGTAAAGATTAAACTCTTTGCTTCTAAAATTAAGCTATAGTGTTGACATCAACCTGAAAAATGTTCTCCCTTTTTCTTCTTATCCTCCCTGTTTATATTTAGCTCTCAAAAGCTGTGGATGCTTTAAAATCTGATAAGAAAGTACGGACTGTAATAGTGAGGAGTGAAGTCCCAGGGATATTCTGTGCTGGTATGTAAATAAATTTTATTATGAATTAAATTGCAGTCTAATTTTTCCTCACTAATAGCCTATTATAATGTGTTCTGTGGTTTGAATTCCATTACCCATAATTCCTCTTTGTCTTTTTTTTTTTTACTTGTTTACAAGAAAAAAGATGCTTTGTCAGTATTAGACACTTTTGTAACATGGAGCTTGTTTGGAAGTTGAAACAATAATTTGAGTCATTTGTGTGTAGTACATGAATAATATTTCTGAAAGATCAGCTGGGAAGGAAAAATTGTATTTTTTACCCACAACAGTGTGCTGTATTTATCAGTGGCTCAGAAAATACTTTACTTGACTAGCAATAGCTGCCCCACTACAATATGTTAAGTATAGACATTTGCTTTGAAGGTTGGTGTTTGTAGTAGTGCCTACCTATGTTCACAGGATGTATTTTACAATTGGTAGCTACAGCAGTGAAAGGTAAATGTTGTTTTCCCATTTATACTGCTTACCAAAAGATTATGTTTTTTTTTATTTTCCATATTTGTGAGTATTTCTAAGCCGTGAAATTGAGTGAATCTGTTTCAACTAGTAAACAATGTACATGATTAAGATAAAAAAATGCTGATAACATGCAGTATCATTGTAATTTACTAATAAGTAAATGAAGGGAGAAGTTGACTGAAGAATAAGTTTTTTTTCCCCAGTGAAAATATAAATGGGATAATCCTTTTGAGGTAACCAAACTTTCGAAAGAATGACAACATACACTATTTTATTCATTAATCGAGTATTGAACATTTAGTGTATACCAAGAATGATGCTGAGAAGATGGGGAAATACTTCTAGATAGAATCTCTTTAGAGGTGTCTTAGTTGTGAAACTGATATTCTTCCGTTTCGTAAGGGCCCTTAGTTTTCCGAGCTTCACACTCTGTGGCTTCCACATGAAAATATTGCAGAATTTTACGGTATGTAAGACTATTCCATGTAAATGGGTTATATTTTGGCTCTTGATGGAATGTAGCATACCTACAAGGGTTAGTTTTAACTCCTTTGGCAGTCAAAGACAGTGAAGTTATACTCCTCAGCTGCCTGGGTGGTGAGGTTCTGCAGTGCAGATTTCTGCTTTTACATCTGTCAAACACAAGTAACACCATCTGCCTGGTAGGTTGTTCGAGGCTTCATTGCCACAGTGTACCTACGGATAGTCAATAGTAAGTCACTGATGGCTCTTCATAGTTTTTATAAGGGCTTTACATGTATTTCTATTTTATTCCTTAAAGAATATGGAAAATGTATACCAAGACAATAGCATTCTTGTATCTGTGACTTTAGGACTAGTGAGTATTCCTCCAGGGGACTGAGTCAAGTGCCACGACAGATGGCTGTGAGGTCACTGTTCTCAGGTCCTGTGAGGGCTGCTGAGGGCCTTATTGGGAGGACTTTGGTCAGTTTGGGGGCCTTTAAAGAAGGCCCTATTATGTAAATCCACGAGGAGTGACATGATACTGTGAAGGTAGAACAACACTTCAGAAATAGTGTTAATGACCATAGTAACATTGCTGTTGTCACCCGAGAGCTGCCCAAGTCAGAGGAGGTTCTCCCCTCCTCGGCTTGTGGGAAAGAATTCAGACAAGTGATAGAAAGCAGTGTTGAAGCAAAGCAAGTGAATTTAAGGAAACAAAGCAAGCAGATTTATTAAGAATACACTTGGCATAAAGCACAAATGGGCAACTGAGCTAGTCTGAGCGTCCCGCCTGGTGTGGGTTCAAGAGTTTTATACTTCCCCCTATGGGTTTCAAGGTTCACCTGTCAGACTAGATTTCAAGGTCCTCCTTTTACGTTGCTGTGACTTTTCACGGAATTTATTAGATCATCTGGCAATTTTATCTCGTCAAGTCCCAAGACCGCTGACTTTTTTCAGTGGGTGAGATAAACTCCCCTTCCCCCTTCCCCCTTCCTTCCTCCTGCCCTAGCAGCTGTTTATCCTGCCTAACATCGCTCTCTCAAGTGATACCATCCAGATGCTTTTGGGGTTTTTGTTATTTGTCCCCCAGACTTCACCTGTCCTTGGGTTTAGCTGGAACAAGTGGCATTAATTGGCTGTTTGCTCTGTTTCCCAGGCCAGGGGGGCTTGCGCTATGTGTTCTCTGGTGAGGGAGGGTGTAAACCACTTGCTCTCAAGTGTCCCTGGTGGGGGAGGATGAGGTCTTGGGATTCACAGGTTGGCTGCAAGCTCCCCACACTGTTCGGCCTTGTTTAATTGTCTTATCTCAGTTTCCCCATTCCACTTTCCCCATTTCACCCACTAGCTTCTTACTATCCTGCCACACTGTCTTTTTGTTAATAATAGGTTTTGTGATTAAAACATTGTAGTTATTGGTAGAATTCTTTTAATCTTACCTATTTATTTGCTGCCCATATGTTTTGCATTGCTATATTATGTATATTCTTTGAAATAGGCTTTAATTCTTTAATACATTTTACAGATGTCTTTTATAGGTTGCCTTTTTGGGGACATATTAAGTAATATACCACATCTTTTTACTAGATTAACAAGTTAGCTTTGAATATGTTTTTCAAGTATTAATCAGATACACTTTCTTTGCTGTATATGCTTTTAAACTTTGTCATGGTTAAGATATCTATATTTTAACTCATAAGAACTGTTACTGTATTTTATAAAAAAAATCAGTGTTTGAATTATAGGAAAATTGGGGCAAATCATTTATTAATTCAATGTGTATAATAGAACCATTCTTTCAAATTTCTTTGAAAGATTTTCTTTGCTTACATATATTTGAAACAGTTTAGTAGGTCTGTCTTTATTAATATGTACAGATTAAGTGTAAGTCCAGATAAATTTAAACTTATAGTCTCTGTTAATTTAAAATATTAATTTTAATTAGGCTTCATTTATTAGTTATTGTTGAAGAATACAGTCTTTTGGGTGTGTTTTGCAGCGTCTCTGAATTGTCTCAGACCACCCTCCTGGTCACTGATAGTGTCGCTGGTTCTTGACTTTGGTTCATTGTTTCTGTATCGTTTTTCTAAGATATTAGAAAAACATAAGTAAGCCTATTAAACTGATCCCTATGTGCATTGGAGGTTGGACAGAGTGATTTCTGACTTCCCATTTAAATCTATTATTTAGAATCAATAACCATATTTCACTTACATTTTTAAAATTAAATTTTAGTTTAAAAAATATAATAGGTCAAAATGTGTTAGATTTGTACAGAATGTATGAAAAAGTATATAAAGAGAGAAATCCCCCTGTCATCACACTGCCTCTACTCCATTATTCCTCTAATAAAAATAACAATTTTTATCATATTCTTTATTCTTCTTGTATTTCATTATACAGATGTATACACATACCAGTACACATGAATATACAAATATGTATGTTGAGGAACTGTTTGCTGTGATAATGTGAAGCCTGCTTGCAGTTTGGAGAATGCATGTTGTAAGAGTTGTGCATGAGGTGTTATGCCCACGGTGCCTCTGGTGCTGGAACTGTCTGCAAGTGAGACTCTGGTTGGAGTGATAGGTTCTGTTCTCTCTCTGTAAAAATAATTGTTGCATGAAATTATGTTAAGTAAATGTACATACAAAGTAAATAATTTTGAAAAAAATCACCAAGTGTATTAGTATACTTTTTGGTTTCGGTAACTGAAGTTGTGACATTAACTGGGCTTGTGAATTATTTGTTACAAACATTTGAGAAGAAAACATCTTATATAATAAAGAGCTAATATGCTAATATTCATGACGCCCTCATGCAGTAACGACCGATCAGCAGGAGGCTGCGTGCGTGGCAGGTGCAGGTGGGCAGGGCTGCGTGCGTGGCAAGGTGCATGCGGGTGGGTGGGTACGTGACACTGTGTCCCTGCCCGGCGCCAGCCGGGGACGTGACGGGGGTGGGGCCAGCCGGGTCTGGGTCTCGCCCAGTGGGGGTGGGGCCAGCTGGGTCTGGGTATCTTCCCTTTTAATGTGCACGAATTCCGTGCACCGGGCCACTAGTTTTTAGAATAAAACAATCTCATTGGGTAAGTCACATGCTATCTTTTTAAAGAGTCCATGTAAGGTCAAGGACCTGATGAAAGGGGTGGTTTAGCTGGAGCTACTTCCCCTGACCTGTAGGGCAGGGCTTGCTTTACTGTTCTGGTGATTTACTGCTTTAGAATACGTTTTCCTTTTAAGCTCTAAAATCTCATGCACTTAAGCATCATAATGGTCCTATGTCAGTGATGGCGAACCTTTTGAGCTCAGCATGTCAGCATTTTGAAAAACCCTAACTTAACTCTGGTGCCGTGTCACATATAGAAATTTTTTGATATTTGCAACCATAGTAAAACAAAGATTTATATTTTTGATATTTATTTTATATATTTAAATGCCATTTAACAAACAAAAATCAACCAAAAAAATGAGTTAGTGTGTCACCTCTGACATGCATGTCATAGGTTCGCCATCACTGTCCTATGTTGATTGAGAAAATGCATAATGTCAAAATACCACTCTGGTTATAACAATGTATTTAAATGAATTTTCTGTTATAAACTACAATGATATCTAGATACAGAAAAAAAAGTGTATCATAGTAATCATGACTGTATACAGTGTTTCCTGTACGTGTATGTTTTCAGATACCATGCCGTACCCTAAGCATGGCTCCAGGTTGGAAATCACTCTTGTATACTTTTTTTTGCCTGTACTTTTTTTTTTCTTTTAAGATCTTTTATTGATTTTTAGAGAGAGAGGAAGGGAGAGGGAGAGAGAAACATCCATGTCAGAAGGGGGTTGCCTCCTGCATGTCCCCTTCTGGGGATCAAGCCTGCAACCAGGGCCTGTGCCCTGACCTGGAATCAAGCCGCAACCCTGTAGTGTCTGGAGGACCCCCAGCCCACAGGGACCAGGGCTGCCTGCACTTCTTGTAGAATACTGAGCATGTCATTTTGATAATCAAAGCTCAGTGTAAGCACTGGCTACATAGTTTACATGAGATTGTCTTGAGTGTGTGCCCTGTCCAATTTTTATCTTGTTTCTTTTTATTTTATTGATTTCAGAGAGGAAGTTAGAAAGAGATAGAAACATCAGTGATGAGAGAGAATCATTGATTGGCTGCCTCTTGCACGCCCCCTACTGGGGATCAAGCCCCCAACCCAGGCATGTGCCCTTCACCAGAATCGAACCCGGAACCCTTCAGTCCACAGGCCAACGCTCTATCCACTGAGCCAAACCAGCTAGGGCTATCTTGTTTCTTATACACACACACACACACACACACACACACACACTCTCACTCACTCAAAGAAAATATGAAATCTGCTATTTCAAAATGATTTTGTAGTAAGTAACATTTTTAATGTATTATCTATAATGAAATTATGAAAAAGTCCTTTTAGTGCGATTACTGTATTGGTTGTAAACATGTAACCCTAGTCATCTATTTTTGCTCTTTTAGTGTTCTAAAAGTAAGTAGAAAGTACATGTGGATTGTTTTTACCATAAACTTTTTGAAGTGAAATTTTATGAGAAGTTACTGAGACTAAGAATTTTTCCCTTTGTAATCTCTAAAATAGAGTATAAACAATTCTTGGTAATTGATTCTTGTATATAGAACTCTCACTTGAGTGTTTCGTTGAACTACACTGGCGGGTTTTTTTTTTAAAGTAAAGGTAGTTTTGCTTCTGCTTTTGAATTCTAGTAAATTGTGTTCTGACAAAATTTCTCACTAAAATTGTCAGCGTGCTTGATTGTTATGTGTATTGTTCAAATGGATACAGATGTCATGATGTGATTAGAAGTATGGGCGCTTCTGACTAATAAAGTTATCCAAAGTTGTTTCAGCATCTTAGTTTGTTATATTTATGTATTTGAATGTTAATACCAGCGATTTCCAAACCTCTGAGCTGTGATTGGTGGGCAGTGCATGGGCCACAGGCGTCAGGACCAAACCCTGGACCCCTGAGCTCCTGGCATGGCTCCAGGAGCCTCCTCCAAACCGGTGCGGTCTCCCAGCAGGCTGTGTGCCACAGAGCCAGCATAGGTGCTGTGTTAAAGGGCACCTCATGTAAGGACTTGGTGGGTTCCAGGGTGCATTCCTGGGGCTCCTCCAGGACTCATTCAGAGTCCCTGTCTTTCCCCTCTGCATTGCTTGCCTCCTCTTCCATCTGCTCCTCTCTCCCATAGAGCACTACATTTAACTACTTTTATTAACCAACTAGAGGCCCCCTGCATGAAATTCATGCACGGGTAGGGTCTCTAAGGCTGGCCAGCGATCAGGGCCAGTCAGGGCCTTCTGGCTGCCGGCTGGGGCCTTCCTTTGTTCCACGCTGCCTCCTGGTGGTCAGTGCATGTCATAGTGAGCGATCGAACTCCTGGTCTCCTGGACAAATTCCCAAGGGGACAATTTGCATATTAGCTATATCTATCTATCTATCTATCTATCTATCTATCTATCTATCTATCCATCCATCCATCCATCCATCCATCCATCCATCCATCCATCCATCCATCCACGTAGATGCCTAGCATCTAGCAAGTCCTTTTAACCTCTCTGTTAAGATGTATCCTGGTTTCAAAAATGTTAAAATTTGGAGAAAGGAGTATGCATACACATGGAGGAAATAAAGTACTTCGAGTACAATTGAGGACTACTGCAGAAGTGTTTGTAACAGGCAATTTTGGAAAAACAGAACAAAACTCAAATACATCCTCTGTCTCATCCCGCCCCTGTCGTTTGAGCAGGTAGATCGCTCCACAGCGACCAGGTCCAGTGTATCTGAGACCCCAAAATCAGTCCTAGCTCCCTGGAAAGGAAGCCAACCCAACTTTTTGAAGTTTGTGGGGGAAGGGTATGTGGTTAATGGGCATCTCTTTTTTCAGCTGTGACTGGTGCAGAGCAAGGGGCTGCATCCTACTGATTGGAGCATGTGGGAAATATCCTGCTTCTGAATGTATAAAAAGTAAATGTCTTGTTACCAAAGTGGAGAAATTTATGAAATGGTTAATGACAGAGAAGCTTCTTTTAGAAGATGCCCCTTCTCACTACTCCCAGACATACCTCCCTCAGACTGACGACAGGCAGGGTGGCCTCCTACTCACCAAATCCGCCTCAGACTCTGGTAGGACCAGAGATGGGGGTGTGAGAGCTCTCGCTCTTGAGGCTTTCAGCTCCAGAGGGTGTCTGTTTAGAGGAGTACTGGTAACAGATTTTGTTCTTTCCCAGCCTTCTACAGACAGACCATATTCCCAAGCAAAATGATCATTCTTCAAAAGATGCCTAGCGTTCACGTCGGCCTCTGGACTGGAAGTGGGTCTTCTCCAGATTCCCAAGGAGAAGCAGCCTAGGGCGGGTCTGCTGCTCTTAATAAAGCAACTCGGCCTTTCTCCACTGCACCTCTCCGAGCCGGGCTCTGGGCGCCACAAAGGGAGAGCTTCCCCGAACCTGCTTCCTGCACACCTAGGCTAGGATACATCTTGTAGGAGGCGTCTTCAGTGCCGGGTAGGCGGTGGCCAGGTCCTCCGGTGCCTCGCCTCCTGGGCTGCAGTCCACCGTCTCCCAGCGCCCCAGCCTCAGAAGTGCCCCGCAGTTGCCCATACCACCGGTCACCTCAGCGCAGACCCCAGCAGCCCAGGGTACAGCCCATCCAAGCCGGCCACCTGGCAGCCACGCCCACCACTGCTGGTAGCTCTCCACTGCTACCACTCCGGGCGCAGGATGCTATGGGCACCGCCATCTTTGTTGTGAAGTGACAGCTAATTTGCACATTACCCTTTTATTAGATTAGATGTGTATTACCCCAGTATACACTGAGCAACATTGTATATTCTCAATTTAAAATCATATTCTCAATGTTAAGTGGTAGTGAGTTGAACCATTATGTCTTTTAGCAAATACATCCTACCTTAGATATTTTTTGGCTTTAATAACAATTTTCTTTCATGCTAAATTTTAATTCTTCATGGAAAAATTAGAAGACATATATTAGGTATCCACAAACGTTTAACAATTCAGGTACTCAACTGAACTTATTAAGCAATATGATGTTACAGAGATTAAAGTCCTTACTTTGTGCAGATTGAATCTCATCACCTGTCCCCCCCAGAAATCACCATTTGAATTTGGTATTTATCAATCCATGTATGTTTTATATGCCTAAATAGCATCCGTGTGTAAAATGGTTATTATCCTGTGTATCTTTTCTGTATATAATTATACTAGTAAGTGTAATTATAGATTCTTCAACATTTTTAGATCTACCTATATTTGTACTCTAATTCCTTCATTTACACTAGAATTCTTCATTCCATTATATATTTTTTTCTGTCTTATTAACAATCCGTTTGATCAATATTTAGGTTATTTCCAATTTTTTGCTCTTTTACATATGTTGTATTAATTGTTATTTTCTCATTTCCTCGGGCGTGTGTTTGAGAGATTTTCTAGGGTGTGTGAATATCTTTCTATATAATAAAAGGCTAATATGCAAATTGTCCCCTTGGAGTTCAACCGACCAGGAGTTTGACCACTGGCTATGACATGCGCTGACAACCAGGGGGCGGTATGGAATGAAGGAAGGCCCCAGCCAGCAGCCAGGGGAAGGAAGGTGCCAGCAGCAGCTAACAACCAGGGGAAGGAAGGCCCCAATTGTCCCTGACTGCCAGCCAGGCCTAGGGACCCTACCTGTGCACGAATTTTGTGCACCAGGCCTCTACTCTGTGTGTGTGTGTGTGTGTGTGTGTGTGTGTGTGTGTGTGGTGTATGTGTACTGCAGTTCTCACTCTCATAGGAAGTAAGTGGGCTCAGAATGTCCCAACCTCAGCTGCTTGGTACTTGATATTATATCTAGTCATGATTCATTTATAATGGGCCAATAAGTGACTAAGTAGCTGAGTGTATGCCCTCTGTGCTCTAATTTTATGTTTTCTATTTGTCTATTTACTTAAATGGGTACCTATCCATCTCAAATAGTTTAATTTTATTAAAAAGAATGTCTTTGTTGAGCCACAGAGTATATGGTTTCTTAAAGAATTCTTTATGTTTATTTTTCTCTGTTTCAGAGTGATAAATTCATAATTATGATATTGTCAGTTTGTTCATAAGTGAAAGCCAGTGATTCTCAGATGTGATCTGTAGTCACCAAGACAGGCTTCCAGGAAGTGATTTTCTCTGTAGAAAGGCATACTGTGCCCTTTTCACTGGGTTGACATTTGCACTGATGAGGCAAAAACAATAGTGGGTAAAACTGCCAACATCTTTGCAAAAACCAAGGAAGTGGCATCAATCTGTAGTTATTTGTGTTAACATTAATGGGTTTATTTGTATTATTAAATAAATAAATATTTTAAAAATTTGTAATTTTAGTTTCTAATAAACTATTGGTACATATAACCTAAACAAAATCTTTTCCTCTAAGAGGTTTAGGGGACCTAATATCACAGATTTTGAGAACCATTATTAAGTACACAGTAGATATATGAACAAACAAATACATTATTCTTTCTGATTCTTTAAGAGGAAAATTTAAGTAATATAGTTCCTTTAACAGATAAATTCAGTTACTTTTAGTGTTATATATGAATTTAAAGTTTTCAATTTATTTCATTAAAATTTTGTTTATAACTAGATTATATTTGTAAATAAAATATTTTGCAGGTGCTGACCTTAAGGAAAGAGTAAAAATGAATCCTAGTGAAGTTGGTCCTTTTGTCTCAAAAATAAGAGCAGTGATCAATGAAATTGGTAAGTATAATTAAATTCTCCTTTTAGCATGCTGAATCTGACCTTAAATGCCAGATATAAAAAATTATACGCTGTCTTTATGTATAAAATTTGGCCAAAACACTTACATAATTAGAAAATCATGACCTAAAGCTGGTTTTTGTAAAATAACACGTAATGTATTTGACTTGAAAATTTGTGAAGAATGTTTTATAATTAAAGAGGCCGCCTATGTATGATGACATGGCATATGAAGATAATTGTTACAAAACAGAGAGAGTAATTTGGCATTAACCTTTGACTTAAAGTATCTATAATTCTTAAGTAATTTCATATACAAATGTGTTTATAGATTTGGAATTTTTTTGTTTTTTACATAAATAGGATTGTACTATTTCCTTAGAATTACAGACTTTTGTGTAATATTTACATCTCAGTACATATCAATCTACTTTATTACTAGTACTTTTTAATATTCTAAAACTTAGTGTGGTAATTGCAGGGGGGGGGTGGGGGAGGGGGCCCAGTGCACGAATTCATGCACACGTGTGCTAGGAGGAGTGGCTAAGACTGGTCTGATTGTAAACATTACCTTGATGTTTCTTCAAAGACTCTTTCTATTTTATTAATCTGAAACTAGGATTTTTCTGGGGCTTTTTAAACGAAGAACTATTTCTGCAGTGACATTTTCTTTTCTGTGACTATAGATACAGCATTTTTATTGTGGGTCCTGTCTACCTTTGTTAATTTCATGAGTTCCTCAATATTTTTTGATGATAGTTTTCATTGCAACATTACAACAGACATGAAATGTTTAAGTTGCCTTTGTAGTGGTTTAGTGTGATTTTGAGGGGCAGGTAGAAACTGAGCATCTCAATCTAATCTGCTCATCTATATAATAAAATCCCAATATGCTAAGTGTCCGACTGTTCGTTCAACTGTTCGACCAGTCGCTATGACATGCACTGTCCATCAGGGGGCAGACGTTCTGACTGGGAGGTTAGCTTGCTACTGGAGTACGGCTGATCGGGGCTGGAGGAGATGGGCCGGACATGCCCTGGAGCCCTCCTGCGGTCCCTCCCCAGCCAGTCGGCCCTGATTGGCCCTGGGACTGGGTAAGATGGCCCTGATCTGCCCCAGTTGGGCCTGATTGGCCTTGATTGGGACTGGGTGAGATGGGCCAGACACGCCCTGGATGAATCTGTGCACCAGGCTGGTTTCGGCCTGATCCCCACAGGCCACGCTGAGGGACCCCATTGGTATACGAATCTGTGCACCGGGCCTCTAGTTTAATATATGGCACTAGGGCAGGCAGACTTCTAAAAGCAATGGATTGTAAATATATGTGGCTTTGAGGGCCAACCTCCTGTAGTCCCTCCCCCTGGCCAGCTGGCCAACCTCCCATGGTCCCTCCCCCATCACACCCCCTAGGCTGGCCCCAATTGGCCCAGCCCAGATAGGGACTGGGCGAGATGGCCCTGATCGGCCCTGATTGCTGGTCAGGCCTAGGGACCCCACCTGTGCATGAATTCGTGTACTGGGCCTCTAGTATATATATTATGGTTCAGTATTTATTTGCATTTTGAGACATCCACTGAAAATACTGTGAAAATCTTTAGGCCAATAGATGTGAAATTTCTGTCTCAAGATCACAGTCTGGAATACTCATGTAAATAGTGAAGAAACTGAATCAGTAGTTAAAAGTTCTTTCACAGAGAAAGCACTAGGCCAGTTTTTATACGTTAGGCGATTCACATTTCAGGCATTTTACCTGCCTGTAAGGCTCAGGTCTTTAGTGTGATGCTAACTCTCCCACAGAGCATTAGAGTGAGAGTTCATTTCTAAGCTTACGATTTCAGACTGTATAACTTTCATACATGAACATGACAAAAACAATTGAAGAAATAAATGAGGAGAGCCAGTCTTGCTTGTGAATATAGATAAAATCCAGTAGGTTTTAAAAAAGACTACATTGGATTTTCCCAGGAATATAAGCGGGAGGGCGAGGTTTCCATTTGAAATATTAAATTTAATTTGTGCTTTTAGCCAATTAAAGTAAAATCATGTTTTTCTCAATAGATTAATAAAAAGAATTTTATAGATGTCCAATCTATTCATAGAAAAAGCTTAAGGCAGACTAGAAATATAGAAGGAAACTTCCTTATCATGATGAAAGGTATCTATTTCTTAGTAGTAAAATATTAAAATAGTCTCCTAAAGTCAGGAAAAAGACAAGAGTCCCACTAGCTTCACTCTGTTCCACATTGTTCTGAAAGTGCTATGCTTTGCGGAAAGGCAGGAAATAGGAATAAAGGAATGATGGAAAAAGAAGAAATAAAACACTGTCCTTCACAAGTGGTATGATTGTCTTAAGGGAAAATCTAAGACATAAAAAAGAATTAAATGGAGACACATTGTCTTTTTGACATTTAATTCTTTTTTATGTCTTAAAATAAAATTTCATAATTTTTCCATCTAGCTGGCATATATTTCTAAATCCACTTTTGTTCCTACTATAAATAGTACCTTTTTGGTTGATGTCTTTGTCTGTTACTGGTATAAAGAAAGGCAATTGATTATTTTTAAATATGTATCATATTGAGCTATCTTGTGACATTAATTATTTCTAATAATTTGTTGATCCTCTTAGATTTTCACAAATGATACAATGTACAGATTCAGTGTAATTATACTTAAGTTCTCAGCATTAATTTTGTAAGGAATTTGAGCATGAAGAGGCCCCACAACGGCCAAGCATGCCAAAGAAGAAGAAAATGAAGGGTTTGTCTTATCAGCACTCAAGACTTAGTAACTATGATGGTATATTATTGGCTTTTGGGTAGAAATGGTTCTGTAGAGTGGAATGCAAAACAGAACAGAGCCACATGAGTAGAGGGACTGCACAGGAGAGGGATGCGTTGCGACTCGCTGGGGGGCAGCAAAGACTTGACTGTTTCTGAAGTAAAACAAACTTATATCCTTGATGGAGTGAAAAATTTCTTAAACACAAAATACAGCACTTAAAAGGAAAGCTTGAAAATTCTACTAAGTTTAAATTAAGAACATTGTTCATTGAAGACACTATCAAGAAAGCAGAAAAGCCACAAACTGGGAAAAAATACTTGAAACTAACAGCTGCCAAAGGATTCGTGTACATCTACTGTCATTGTAAGAAACGTCTAGTCTAAACCTGTAGAGAATTTTTATGAGTTTATTTGAACCAAATTGACAATTGCCTGGAAGCAAAATCTCAGCAGGTTTGGAAATGCTCTGCAGAATGGCAGCTTTACCACTCATTTTATATTTCAGAATCACAGGGTTACATGGACTCTGCTGATGATAGCTTAGGGAGCTGGGAGAAAGCCAAGTGGGAACCCTCTGAGACCGGATGAAGAGTGAGCCCGAGAGCAAACACTTGGTTTACATTGGTGGGTACAGGGTAGCTGACAGTGACCATTTATAGCACCTGGATTTGGAACCTGAGGAACAGGGTGACAATGAGGTTGTCCCATGGTCTCCTGCTCTGGTGAGAGATTGTGCCCTGAGGGGGTGGAAAAGGAGATTACTCTGACATTCCAAAGGTATGTTATGTTATGGTAGATGCAAAAAGAGAACAAAGACTGACCTTTGTCAAGGAAGGTACAGGTCTAGGACAGGACTGCCCTGCATGACTCGCTTTTAGTTAGGAGGTTTTAAGTTCAGACCATCCTAGGTGGTTACTTTAGGTCTGAGTTTGTAAGGCTGCCACACAGGCCTCCCCTGAGCTTGTCAGGTTTAGTATGTGGCCCCTCTTTCATTCACACTACATTCATACGTGAATCAGTACATACAATCATACATGTAACCTGCAAGTCAATAAAACAACACAAAAGAAAAATATTTTTCATACAAGAGGAAGGGAAATAAGAAATAAACATGTAAAAGATGATCTTTAGTAATAGAAATGCAAATGAAGATCACAGTGGGATGCTGTTTCTCATTTTCAGATTGGCCAAACATTCTTATGCCTGAGGTTACCAACAGTTAGTGAGCAAGTGGATCACCAGGAAGTTTATACACTTCTGAGGGGAATATAAATTGGTGTCACTGTTTAGGAAAACAAATGTCTTAACATAGTTGATCATTGTCATTCCATAAGACTAGATCACTCACGTTTTTAGCATTTATGGAGAGGGGTGACTTTCAGACTGTTTTTACTAGACTCAGACTAAGAAACATCTACACTTTGGCCCAATAAACACCCAGAGGTGGGTGGGTATCAAAGATTCATAAAATAATCACCTTTCTTTGTGTACTGCATTTTGATACTGTCCTATTTTATTCTTTAAAAATTTCTGATTTTGACCTTTGATTGGATCACTTCTTTGAATGGATTGCTACTTGGAGTTTGAAACTACAGTATTCTATAGGCATTTTGCACATGTCCTAAGAAAATTTAGACCAGTATATAAAAAAAAAGACTTACAGTAGCAATGTTGTTAATAGTAAAAAGCTCAAAACAACAAAGTGCCAATGACAGGAGAATAGGTAACTTTCGAATATGTTTGTGAAGTTGTTTTGTAAAAAACATTGCAAGTAAATGGATAACTGACACATATAACAACATGGCTAAGTCTTTGAAACATGCTGAATTAAAACTATATTTTTTTTTATGAAACTAAAAGCATGAAAAGCAGTATGTAGTTTAGAGATGTGTACATGTATAGTGAAATCACATACACACATTCAGGAAAAAATATACGAATGGTAAACAGACTTCACATTGCTGATTATCTGTGAGTTTGGAAAGCAGGTGGAAGAACAGGTGAAAAGCACATGAGTGGATTTTAGTTCTGACTTAGTTCTTAGTTTGGTGATTGTAAGGGAGTTTGTTATGTTGCATTAGACGTATATGCTACATATGTTTTTAAAAATATGTTTTTATTGATTTTAGAGAGTGAGGAAGGAGGAAAGAGAGAGAAAGACAGAGGGAGAAACATTGAAGTGAGAAACATCCATCAGTTGCCTCCCAGGAATCAAACCTACAATCTAGGTATGTGCCCTGACTGGGAATAGAACCTCCACCCTTTTGGTGCATGGGACAATGCTCTAACCAACTGAGCCACCCTGCTGGAGATACACACATACACACACACACACACACACACACACACACACTGAGTGGCCAGATTATTATGACTACCCCATCAGTACTTCATTGGGCCACCTTTTGCCTTCAATACTGTGGCAATTCTTCTTGGCATTGACTCCACGAGATATTGAAAGGTGATGTGAGGAATCTGACACCATGCCTGATGAATAGCACTGTCCAGTTCTGTGAGATTTGATGGTTGTGGAACCAGCTGCCTGATGGCTCTTTTAACTTCGTCCTACAAATGCTCAATTGGATTGAGATCTGGTGATTGTAGGGGCCACCTAAGCAAGGTAAAGTCTCCTTCATGTTCTTGAGACCACTCTTGCACAATACAAGCACTGTGGCATGGAGCATTGTCTTGGGAGAAGCCATCTCCATTGGGATATGCCATCAACATGATAGGATGAATTTGATCAGCAACGATACTTAGGTATGTTGTGCTATTCAGACGTTGTTCCACATGAATTAAAGGGCCCAAATCATGCCAGGAAAACATGCCCCAAATCATAACACTGCCCCACCAGCTTGAAGGGTTGTACTCTTCCTTCGGGTGCATGCTTTCATGCTGTTTCTGCCAAATTCTCACTCTGCCATCTGCATGATGCAACTGGAAACATGATTTATCGGACCACATGACTTTTCCAATGCTCGACTGTCCAATCCTTGTGTTCCTGTGCGAATTGGAGATGTTTTATCTTGGTAACTGCAGACAGCAAAGGTGTTTGAACAGGCCTTCGCTTCCATATCCCATACGATGCAGTGTACGGCTAATTTGCCTACAAACGTCAGGTGGTCATAATAATCTGGCCACTCAGTGTGTGTGTGTATATGTATATGTGTGTGTGTGTGTGTGTGTGTGTATGTTTTATTATTGATTTCAGAGAGAAAGAGAAAGGGAGAGATAGAAACATCAATGATGAGAAAGAATCATTGATTGACTGCCTCCTGCATGACCCCCACTGGGAATTGAGCCCGCAACCCGGGCAGGTGCCCTGGTTTTCATAGGTTGATGCTCAACCACTGAGCCACTCCACCTGGGGTACATATATTCTTAATATTTGCCAAGTTAAGTTAGCTTTTTAAAAATAAAATATTTTTATTGATTTCAGAGAGGAAGGGGGATAGAGAGAGAGTTAGAAACATCGATGATGAGAGAGAATCATTGGTCAGCTGCTTCCTGTGCCACTCCTCCCTCCCCCACCCCGAGATTGAGCCCGCAACACAGGCATGTGCCCTTGACTGGAATCAAGTCTGGGACCCTTTAGTCCACAGGGTGATGCTCTATCTACTGAGCCAGACCAGCTAGGGCTAAGTTAGCTTTTAAAAGATTCATGTATCTGTGTTCTGCAAACATTTCTTATATTATCTCTTAAAAATTTTTTCTCTTATATTCTTTTTTCTTATTTTTAAGAGAAGCCAAATTCTAGATTTTTAGAAAATATCTTCCAATTTTAAGGTTTTTTTCAAGGTAGAGAAAAAAGCCCTTTGAATGTCCAACAAAAATTGGTTTATAGACCAGATTCTGTACACAGTTCGCCTCCCAGTTCGTTTGCGTTTTCCACGGGAGGAAATGGGTTTCTTGTGGATGTTAATGGGGCTCATGGAGGAGGTTTCATATGCAGGAGGGCTGGCACCTGTTCCTAGGAACCCAAGTTGATGGTCACACTCTCAGGAATTTTGTGAGCTGGTTGTCAAAACTACAAACACCTTGAAATTGGCCATGGTAGCATTATCAGTAGAGGAACAAGTCAGAGTGTATCCTGCCTGTTTGAAGCCACATTTTGCTCTTGCCCATTACATTTTCATTTTCCACAACTGGAGGGTCTTCCTCTGGGGTCTGAAGAGCAAATGGGCTTTTCTTTCTGACTGTGCTGCTCACTGCTGCTTGTTTCTAATGAAAGAGAGAGCCTTACAGGCACTGGGCTCCCTTGAAAGCTGAAGATCTCTGTTTTCATAAAAACATCTCTATTTTGTTCAGAGTCACTACATTCCTTCTTTACTGTTCCTGGCTTCTTAGAAAGCTGCTTCTTAAAACTTAACCCCAAAATCCTAGAACCAAATTTAGTTTTTGGTTCTTCTTTTTAAAAAACAAAATGTCGCCCTAGCTGGTTTGGCTCAGTGGATAGAGCGTTGGCCTGTGGACTGAAGGGTCCCGGGTTCGATTTTGGCCAGTAGGGGGCTTGCAGAAGGCAGCCAATCAGTGATTCTCTCTCATCATTGATGTTTCTGTCTCTCCCTTCCCCTTCCTCTCTGAAATCAATAAAAATATATTTAAAAAGTTTCATATGGTTCTTTTTGAGATATTTTCTTCTAAAGAAATGGTGGATTCTCAGATTGTAAAAGGTTAATCATTGTTACAGTCTCCTCCCCTTTCAATATGGAATGTCTAGGTTGAAAGCAATACGATTATTTATATTTATTAGGCAAGTCAGCTCTGGTGCACAGATGTGAAATGATCTCCCTCTGATAACAGCTGATGTTCCTTAACTGCCCAGCCCTCCTCTAGCGGCTGAGGAGCACACCTGCCTTCAGAGTTTAACTTCAGGGGCGGGCACATCACTGTTGAGAACACCATTGTCCCTGTTAGAATATAGACTACGGGCAGCAGAGGTGTTAGTTATCTGCCAATCTTGTCTATGAAGAGCTCGAAAACATTCTTAGACTTCTCCCATAAGCACCACGGTGGGTGGGGGCGGGGTGGTGGGAGGAAGTAGGGGGCAGGCCAATTGTCTCAAGTGGAGGCCTCAAAGAGTTGCTACCTAACCCCAGCGGAATATTTAAAATAGGCTTTCACCAGAATTTTAAACTGGAATCTAGTGTGATGTGGATGATATTTTTGTAGTGGTCTTCCACAGTAATTCTTTAAAAAGCCAGGCATTTCCAGCTGCCTTTTCTATTTTTTTTTTTGATGAAATAAAATTGCAAAAGCTTTAATTTAGCTATGTAAATGCAGATCTGTATTTGCATTGAAATACAGGTAATTATGTTAAAAGAGACAGATTACAAAATTCATCTATTTAACAAACATCTTTTTTTCTTAAGATTTTGTTATCCTACTTTTTATCAAAGAAGATAGTTTCATTTTGGAAGTTTTGAAATTCTCCTGTTAGCTTTCCTTCATGTGATGGAAAATGCAGTACTCACGCGCACTTTCCCATCAGAGGAAGCTGTCTCTTTGGTCCAATACCGAGAAAGTGTTCTGTCCAGCAGAATGGAAAGTCTGTGTAACCCTGCGGGCAAGCCTCTCCTCAGCACCGCTTCTCGGTCCTTGTGCTTTTGTCAGCTTCCTTCCGAGGGGTAGGACTGATAAAGCTCAAAGCAACACAATTCAAAAGAAGAAAAGAAAGCCCCGCCCAGTGTGGGAGCAGCCAGCTCCTGTCCCTCCTGCAGAGGTTCGCCACTGGACTGCACTCCTTTCCTGCCCGCCCAGCTGACGGCTCTTTAATGTTTGGTAACCATGTGATCTTTCCATCTGTCATCTTATCTCAAGCTGGAAGTTACGTTATATTTCACAATATAAAGTTGTTTTTATGTCAGAACATTGGCTCAGTGTAATTTTTTTAAAAGACATTGCCATAGATACTCATTTTGTTGTCGTAAAGTTACACTTTATATATTACCAAAATATGGTGCATTTCTGTGAATCCTTTTGATAGATGTTTACTGAAAATGTCTTGATTTGGAAGTCGCAGAAGATGTGGATTCTAGTCTTCTCACTACCATCTGGTAGTTCTGTCTCCCTGTCGTGAGGACAGTGTTTCCCCACCCGGACCTCGTTTCTAGCTGAGTAATGGCGCATGGCAGGCCCTGACTGCATCCTCTCCTTAGGGAGGCTTTTAACCATTTGCTGGGTCCTTGGCTGGGGAAGAAAATGGCTGTTAGTTACAAGCTGGCTGCACAGTGCCCACCCTGTTTGGCCTTGTTTTAACTTTCCTGTCTCAGTTTCCCTATTCCTCCTCCCCTGGAATTTTCCTAGCTTTTCACTGCCCTGTAACATTTGGAATGTAGGCAAGTAGTCCAGGCTTGAGCTGGACATTTGGGAGTCATCGGAATGCTGATGCGTGGGAGCCTTGGCACATAGAGGAAAGCACCTGGCCCTGGGCATCAGCCCTTCAAGGCTGGGGTCAGGAGTTGCCAGAACGGAGGCTGAGCAAGATCAGCCAGGTGGGGCGGCCGGGAGAAAACAGTGTTCTGAAAGCCCAGTGAGGAGAGGCTCCTACGGCAGGAGGGTCTGACCTGACTGCAGGCAGGCCACGCAGATGGACCTTCCCGAGCGGACATGGCTTTGCAGCCTGGCCGTTGCTGGAGGCGTGCTGCGCTGGCAGGCAGGAGGCAGCTCCTTTCCTGGCAAGTTTGGGAAGCACCCTAGTCTGACTGTTAGGCTTTTTGGTTTAGATTCATATAGAAAAAACTAATTATCTGAAATGTACCCTGGCTATGGATAAATAAAATTTCTTATAAATAAGCTATAAATTAGGGTATTTGAGAAGTTTCCCCTCAAAAATAGGTGTAGAATATAGCTTTCTATGAAGTATAACATCTGGTTTATCAAAGCTTAGTTGTAGTCTCTGATATAAGATTCAGAATTTTTGAATATGAAGAAGATGAATAATTTTTACTAAATTTAAAGTGTTGTATTTGTCACTTCATGCATTTAGTAATTATATACTTGTTAATTTCATGAAATGCTAATCTAAGAAGCGTGCTTGTAGAAGTAAACTCTTTCTAGTATCCCATTTCAGCACTTGGACATTCTTGAGTAATGAGTACAAAAGGGCTTGCACGAATGAATACAAAAGATCTTTCTCTTTGATCAAGTTTTCCAATTGATTTAGAGCAGTGGTTCTCAACCTTTTTAATGCTGCGACCCTTTAATACAGTTGGTGGTGACCCCCAACCATAAAATTATTTTCGTTGCTACTTCATAACTGTAATTATGCTACTGTTATGAATCATAATATAAATATCTGATGTGCTATCTGTGTTTTCTGATGGTCGTGACCCACAGGTTGAGAACCGCTGATTTAGAGGCATCTCATACTTATTCACAAAAAATTCAGAGCTGATTGATTTTGGAGTTTAATAGGTTATCACCATTATATAACTCAAAGCTTTTTCAGATATTTTATGTTTGTTTTACTTTATCTGAAATAAAGCTTATTCTGAAAAGACTTAATGAGTATCACAATGACTATCATAATACAATTTGAGAGTTATGCACTTGTTTGAAGGCCAAGGAGATTTTTAAAAACCTATATTTTTATTGATTTCAGAGAGGAAGGGAGAGGGAGAGAGAGAGAAATATCAATGATGGGAGAGAATCATTGATTGGCTGCCTCCTGCACGTCCCCCACTGGGGACCGAGCCCGCGACCTGGGCATGTGCCCTTGACTGGAATTGAACCTGAGACCCTTCAGTCTGCAGGCCAACATTTTATCCACTGAGCCAAACTGGTAGGGCAGGAGTTTTGTTTTTTTTTAAGATTTTTTAATTGATTTTTTTGAGAGAGGAAGGTAGAGAGGGAGAGAGAAACATCAATGTGAGAGTGAAAGATCGCTGCCCCCTGCACACACCCTCCCTGGAATCAAGCCCAAAAGACTGGTATGTGCCGGGACCCGGAATTGAACCAGTGACCTCTCAGTGCGCAGGAGGAGGCCCAGATAACTGAGCCACACCGGCCAAGGCTCAAGGAGATTTTTAAAATAAGTAATTAATTTAGTTATAGTGGATTTGATTCAGCGTATATTTTATGTAATAACTCGGAATTTGAAGTGCTGAGTTACGATATGTGAAAGATTGATGGGCGAAACACTCCAGTTGTCTTTATTATATAAGTAGTAACTACTAGATCTTAATTTTAGTTTTCTTTGTCCTCTTGCCAAGAATGATGGAAGACTGACACAAGTATCTTTTCCTTGAGTTCACATTCCACCTGTGGAATCATGATATAGAATAGGGTTATACTTCACTGTTTGCAACTATGGTCTCCTTTCCTTTTTGGAATTTTATTTCCTTTGCTGACTTTCATTGTGTTAATCCCATTATGCCTTTGGACAGTTTTGTGAAAATTATACTGTTTTGGGAAACATAGAAGGACTAATGGGCTTGAGTCAACCTCTGTCATTCTAAAATATTACTCTGGAATATTCTAGAATTTGAAAAGAAAATCACTTGAATTCTTTTTTGTCTTTTTTATGTTTGTTAGCTTTTAATTCCACAAGGAATATCTGAATATGTATTTAATATAAAAATGTAAAACTTTTCCTGCATTTGCTTCCTTTCCACATAAATAATTATTGATAATATACTAATTTAATATGTATATTAGTAGACCTTCTCTTGGCTTTTACATGAATATATATTTATTTGTATACAAACATATTTATGAGAATTACCACATAAATAAGTTTTCTATTTTTTTCATTGTGGGAAATTTGTAATTTTCTACAAATGCATCCATGTCATCCAGATTTTCAAATGTATTGATATAAAGTCATTCACAATATTCTCTTATTGGTTCACCATCTGAAACATCAACAGTGATGTCTCTTTTCATTCCTGATATTGGTTGTAAGTGTCCTCTTTTTTTTTTCCTCTCTTTGATCAGGTCTTCCAAGGCTTATCAGTGTTATTACACATTTCAAAAACATTTCTTGGGCTTTGTTAATCCTCTCTGGTATTAATGTTTTATTAATTCCTATCCTGGTTTTTATTAATTTCTTTTTTCTTCAGGTGTATTTTGCTGCTTTATTTTAAAATCATTTTGATGAATTGTGGTTTCATTTATTTTCTGCCAATTAGACTTATATTAGACCTTCTTACTGTGTCCTTTATATCTTTATATCTTTTTTTTCCTGTGGTTTCCCTCTGTCTCTCTGTACCTCTCGTAAGCCATCTACCAGCTCACTAATTTTCTTATAAACCACGCCTATTTTTTTCTTTTCACAAACATTGAATTTTTTTTTAATTTAAAAATATTTTTGGTTCTTTAAAAAACCAATTGTCACTTTTTATGGTTTATAGTTTCCTGCTTGGCTTTCATGTCTTTGAGAGTCAGTTTTTGATGGTAATGGATCTCAATTTTGTATGGATCTTTTTCTTAATTTTCTTTTTTTTACTGGTTTGTACTATACCTTGTTTCTTTGGTTATCCTTTGGCTGTGTGATAAACACTGTATTTGCAAAAATTATTTCTGGTAATAATTTGGAGCATAGTTTTCTGCAATGTGGATTTTTTACCCTTGCATTTAAAAGATGATTTCTTAATATTACTTTCATGGACATACCATAATGTATGTAATAGCCCTTTATTAATGGACATGTAGGTAGTTTTAGTTTTACTGTTATAAACAATGATGCAGAAAATACCATTGTGCATGTTATTAGGGTAGCTGAGGGAACCTTCTCAAATAGGAATTCCTCTCCTCGAGGTTCGGAACAAATGGAAAATAAAATAAAATGTAGGAAAAAAGCAAAATACCATCCTTATCCCTGATGTTCGCTAAGTTGAAGGTTGTGGTTTCAGATGTGTTGAGGAGATTTCCTCACTGGGATCTCCAGCATCAGGCCCACTGAGCCAGCCCAGCTGTGCTGGGTTTGTGCCAGCCACGCCCTCAGTGGTTGGCCTGAGCTGGCATTCATACTCACAACGCACTGCTCACCTGGACATGGAGGAGAACCTGAGTTCCTGGAGGGCAGGCCTACCTACAAAAGAAGAAAGGAGGAGGGGATAGCAGAGCCAAGAACAAGCCTCTGTATTCATTTTTATTTTTAGTAATTTGCCGGGGTCCAACCCCAGCGGGTCCAGGGGTCCCCAAAGGTGTGGACGGAGTCGGCGAAGAAGGAATGACATGGAGACAGCGTTCAGTTGATCAGCAGCCTAGCCAGGATCTCTAACCAGGATCTCCAGCCAAGTTCTGGTCTGGATCTCCAGCGAAGTTCTGTGTCCATGTTCTCTTGCTAGGTTCTCCAGCCAGGTTCTCCAGCCAAGTTCCTGTCTGGATCTCCAGAGAGGTTCTGCTCTGGATCTCCAGTGAAGTTCTGGTTAGTATCTCCAGCCAGGTTCTGTAGCCATGTTCCCTCGCTAGGTCCTCCAGTCAGGTTCCGTCCAGGTTCTCCAGCCAGGTTCAGTCACCAGGTTCTAGTCAGGTTCTCTTGCCAATTTCTGTAGTCAGGTTCAGTCCAGGATCTTTTGCTATGTTCTCTCGCTAGGTTCTGTCTCTAGGTTCTGAGGCCAGTTTCTGTCCAGGATCTTTTGCCATGTTCTCTCCAGCAAAGTTCTTCTGTCTCTAGAGAACGTTCTGTGTAGGTTCTGTGCCAATTTCTGTCTCTCTTTCTTGTTACATCTGTATTTATACCAGTTGATTCCAGTCCTATCAATCTCTACTCCAAAGGTTAGGGCGTTTCTTATCTCCATTCCACGGAGTAAAGATTATGTAGCTTAAGCATGATTGTTCGTAGTTAAAGTGATTAATTACCCGCCTGGCACTTAGTTGAGGGGTTTTATTCCCTCCCTAACTTCAGGGGAAAATCCCTACCTGGGGAAACAACCTTTCTCAGAGAGAAGACCTTGGCTAAAACACACAGTGCCAAGAAGGTGAGCAAACATATCAAGAACAGTATGCCATATATGCCAGGTCCCTTGAAACAGCAAGGATGGACCGGCTCCCGGCAGTAATTAAATTAAAAATTTCCATCACCATTTACCTCCTCTATGCCCTCTTCCACCTCTACCCCATCACCACACTGTTGTCCATGTCCACGAGTTCTCTCTCTCTTTTTTCTTTTTTGCTCAATCCCTTCACCCCTACCCCGTAACACCCTCCATCCTTTAAATTAGCCATTTAGATAGATAAATAATTGTTGAGATAGAATGAGTTTGGTGATCAAAGTTATAGGACAGTGGGACCCACCTTTGTGATGCTGTATAGATTTAGCACTTCAGGGAAGAAGAGAACATTTGTATAGCCGTGTACACTGGACACTTTGTTGTTGGGAAGGTGGCCTTGCTAGCAAGCACCTCTAGAAGCAGGTGGCTGGCCTGTACTAAACGGAACTGGTCTCAGTGTTGGACCAGCTTCTGCAGCTACCAGATGGGGAAGGAAATGTGCCTCCATGCTGTCCACATCTGTGTGCTTTAACCAGCCAGTGTTCTATTGTTATCTTCTGAGTTACTGCATATTGGCCAGAGGATGGCTGTGATATTTGTGTAGTTTTGAATTTATTGTTGTGTTTTTGCTTTGTAGATGCTGCCTCTGTATTACTTGGCGCATAGATATTTTACCACTGCTCCATCGTCCTGATGGGCTTCTCCTTTCCTAAGCCTCACAAAGTGCTTTGTCCCTGGCCTGTTAATGCTTTGAGCCCTATGTTGCCCTTATGGATTCATAGTATGAAAGGTTTTCTTTGTATTTGACTTTGAGGTAACATACCTATCCTTCACAATTTTTAAATTGCATTTTTCCCTTTGTGTTAGATGCTTGTCTAATGTTCTGCCTTAGTTGGGTTTTGCTTTGTGATCCAGTTGGAGCCTTGTTCTTACTGAACACAGACAGCTTCTTGCAGTGTGTGGGTGTGTCTGGTGTGAGGGCTGTCGTGGTTTACCATGCCTTCTGATTTGGTGGTTTTACATTTAAAAAACTAGTGGCCCGGTGCATGAAATTTGTGCACATTGAAAGGGAATTTATTAGAGGAACGTAATTTGGACTCACTATCTAATATTAATAATATGTGAGTGTGAGGCAGTCTGCATTTCTGAAATTCAGTGACATGGATTTTAGCTATTACTTTGCCAAATAAATGGAATTTACAGATATCATTTAAAAGAGCATTCAGCTTAATATTAAAAACTCTGGCTACCAAGTCAGGTCTGTTTTCAACTTTTTGCCGGCATTATAAATTGTTTGCAATATCTGCCCATTTGGGGTTGCATATCATGGTTATGAATAAATCGGGCTTGCCATACTTCGTGACAATTGCCATAGCATCCTGATATTGCTGCTGCATATTTCTGGGACACTTTCAAGAGATGATGGAAGTATTATCATTTTACCAATCGGCACATTGTCATTTTCAGATCTAGATTTGAGATAATCCATCAAACCACTATATTTTTCAACTCTCAACTTAGATTGGTTTGCTTTGATGAAATTTATCTGATTGGCCTCCATTTTTGAATATGAATCCACGATAAACTGTTGAGTTAATTTTCCTGCATTTAAAATAGGATTGAACATGTCCTGCAAAGAGAGATGAAATCCATAATTCTGCATTTGTGTGACCCGTGTCCTTACATCTTATCTAGTACTTGGAGGGGGGGATCTCTCAGCCTGGCCTGTGCCCTCTCGCAGTCTGGGACCCCTTGGAGGATGACCACCTGCTGGCTTAGGCTTGCTCCCTGGGGGGATTAGGCCTAAGATGGCAATCAGACATCCCTCTGGCAGCCCGGCAGCCTTCAGGGGATGTTCACTTGCCAGCGGGGAGCAGACCTAAGCTGCAGTCGGACATCCTTAGTGCTGCTGAGGAGGCAGGATAGGCTCCCACCACCACCGCTGTACTGGCAGCCGTCAGCCTGGCTTGTGGTTGAGCAGAGCTCCCCCATGTGGAAGTGCACTGACCACCAGAGGGCAGCTCCTGCATTGAGCGTCTGCCCCCTGGTGGTCAGTGTGTGTCATAGTGACCAGTCATTCCCAGTCTTTCTGCTGTTAGGGTCAGTTTGCATATTACCCTTTTACTATATAGGATAGAGGCCTGGTGCATGGGTGGGGGCCGGCTGGTTTGCCCTGAAGGATGTCCCGGATCAGGGTGGGGGTCCCGCTTGGGTGCCTGGCCAGCCTGGGTGAGGGGCTGATGGCTGTTTTCAGGCTGGCCACACCCCTTTCAGGGTAGGGGTCCCCACTGGGTTGCCTGGCCAGTCTGGGTGAGGGGCTGAGGGCCGTTTTCAGGCTGGCTGGCAACTGAAGCTCACAGCCTCTCCTTTTTTTCTTTTTCTTTTTTTTTATTCTGGGATTTATTTACCTTCTATAATTGAAACTTTATTGCCGTCCTGCTCGCTCCAGCTCTGAGGCTGGGGCTGGCTGAAAGCAGGTATCTGGGGTTTGTTTGGCTTCTATAATTGAAACTTTGTTGCTTTGGAGCTGTTGCTTACGGAGCTCAGAGCCAGGCCGCGGCAGGTGGGGGACCTTGGCTTCCTCCATCACTGGAGCAAGCAAGCCTCCTGCTCACTTCAGCTGCATGGCTGCTGGCCGCCATTTTTGTTGGCAGTTAATTTGCATATCTTGCTGATTAGCCAATGGGAAGCATAGCGGAGGTATGGTTAATTACCCTTTTTGTCTTTTATTAGATAGGATTATTGTTGATTACACTGTTGTCTTTGAGTCTTAATGCAATATCTGTTCCCCAGCCTTTTTCACCATGTGGAAAAAAAATAAGATATGTCATTGCATCTAATGTAGGAAACAGGATATTGATTTGTTTCATTTTAGTGGCATTTGGATTATTGGGATCTGGTTTACAATGAATGAGCAAGTCCCTTTCAAAAGGAGGTTCTCCATCTTCGTTTCTGAATATGACAGCAACCTCGGTTACATGGGGAGAATTATATTTACCTGGGTCACTGTTACGATCATATTTAACTGCCATTATTACTTCTGTGGGAGCAATACCTTTTGCTGCTGCTTCAGATTAGGCTTCCTTTTCTACCTCATGTAGCATCTTGTACGATTTTGTTAACTCATTTATTTCATGCATGAGGTTGTTGATGTTGATCATGAGTCTTTCTGAGCAGCCCTGGTTTTCTGGCATTGCTAATCTTTTACTTGTAGCTTCGGCTGTATCCAAAATATAGAGTTGAGCAAACTTCCGAGAAACACCATCCGAAGGATGTAAAGTTCCAGTACGGTGATAAGCTTGTCTGTGTATTCTAAAACAGTATGGCCCATATTCTGATGGCGATGCAATATTTGCACCCATGGAAGCAAAAGCAAAGGAACTATTTATGGAAAGAGTATTTTCCATGAAATTTTTACTGTCAGAATCTTTGTTTGTCATTAATCGTTTTAAATATGCTGGGTATTCTGGAAAATGTCTATCATTTGGACAGACTTTACCTTTGCTACAACATCAAGTAAATTTCCCATCGGATGGTTTTTCATCAGAGAAATTTAGTGATAGGCAAAATTCACATCGAACAGTCATGCCACCACAACTATGTTCGAGAACTGCATCCTCATGTACTCCATTCTTGCTGAGAAGGCAGTTCCTACCAGCATTGGTAGTACTTGTTGATGACTATTCTCTCGACATATTCTGTCGTCGCACCGCCTTCTTTCAACTTCAAAGGCACGTTGGTCTTTAGACATTTTCTGTTGATGATGCCAGTGTTTTTTGGCATCAGAGTGACGTTTTTCCAATAGCTAGTCTTCAGATACATTCTGTCACAGATGCCGCCTTCTTTCAAGATCAGACGCATGTTGTTCTTCAGACATTTTCTGTCGATAATGCCGGCATCTTTCAGCTGCAGAGCTACGTTGTATCAACAGTTGTTCTTTATAGCCCCACCTCTCTACTGTCACGGTCTGAGATGCAGGTGAATGAGAGTCCTGGCTGTCAGGCCACTTAGAGCTGTCTGACCAATGGCTGATTATGGCTGATTCTGTAGGGGTGGGACTTTGTCCTCCCTGCTGTCACTTTCCACAGCTCTGATGAGGAAGCTGGGGTGACAGAGGGAGCCATGCCCCCCAAGCCTCCCTCTCTCTCACTCTGCTCTATGTCCAGCGGCCTCCTGCTCTGCCAAGTCTTCCAAACCTCCCGCTCTCCGCCTGCTCTCCCGCTCTTTTCTCCGCCGGCGAAGGTCCTGGGAGCCTGCGGGTGTGGCTTGGCGCGGCTGGCCTCGCCTCCCGAGGCGCTTGACACCTGCATATGCAAATTAACTCACCATATTTATCGGGTTAATTTGCATACATACTCCTGATTGGCTGGTGAGTGTAGTGGAGGGACGGTCAATTTACATGTTTCTCTTTTATTATATAGGATTATCTTGTATGTACTGTGTGTATCTGTTCGTCTTGTCTGCTTGTGGGCTTATTCTAGTAATGGGACAGGCTTGTATTCTGTTCCATCGTTCATCTTCATTGTTATGTGTATTCTGTTCCATCGTTCATCTTCATTGTTATAACGTACTCTAGTGTCCTTGGCCCTCTGTCCCTTAGAGAGCTCTGATGACTTCTCACTCCGAGCAGTGACACAATTGTCTATTTCTCGTTTTAGATTCTTCCCTTTCTCTGATCCCATCATTTTTTCTTAGTGTTTTATCTATAAGTTAAAATGGACTCATATGTATATTACTTGATTTATTAATTTTAAATTACATCACTCAACCTCTATTTATAAAAGATCAGGAAATGAGCCCAGCCGGCATGGCTCAGTGGTTGAGTGTCGACCTATGAACCAGGAGGTTGTGGTTCGATTCCCAGTCAGGGCACATGCTGGGGTTGTGGGCTCCATCCCCAGTTGGGGGCATGCAGGAGGCGGCCGATCAATGATTCTCTCTCATCACTGATGTTTCTCTCTTTTCCTCTCTGAAATCAATAAAAATATGCACTTTTTAAAAAATCAGGAAATGAGAATGTTTTCTTTTGTTGGATTTACCATTTTTATATTAATCAAGTCATGTAATTTTAAAAACATGATTGAGGTGTAATTGACATACGTGAATTGTATGTACTGACATGTACATGTGGTAGCTAAGTGGTGAGGCCATCACCCGTCATGGGGTGAGCATGTCCATCACTCCAGAAGCTTCCGCACCCTTGGCAATCCCTCTCTTCTGTCCCTGCCCCACTTTCCCCAGACAACTGCCCAGTTGCTCTCTTTCACTAGAGACTAGTTTCCATTTTAAGAATTTTAAAAATGGAACACAGTGTGGATTATTTTGTATGTTATCTTTCTGTCAGTGTATTCTTTTTGGAGCTCACCGATGTCTAGCATGTGTGAGTATTGGCTGCTTTTACTGCTGAGCAGGGTCTCATTGTGGGACGGTGTTGTGTGGGACATTTGGGGGGTGCAGCTTGGTCAGCTGCACATGCAGCTGCTGCAGACATGTGTGTGAACTTTTGTTTCTTTACACAGGAGCCCACCCAGGTCGGTTTTTCCTCCCTCTTAGTGCAGTGGGTGGGTCAGCGCTCCCCCTGGGAGGGGAGGTGATCAGGTCCTGGTTCCTGGTGTCCAGACCTTCTCCTGGGGGGTCTTGTTAAAGTGCTGATCCTGGTCCAGGAGGCAGGGTGGGCCTGGGAGTCTACATTTGAACAACTTTCCAGGTGACTCTAATGCTGCTTGTTCACACTTTGAATAGCCTGTGACTAATGAAGCAGGAGGTAATGATATATTTTTTCCTGCCACGTGAAAATAAACTACCTCTAGTGTTACATTTTTATCAGAAATGGAATGAACTGCATTGGCCATGCTCAGGAGCATTTGCAGTGCCGCCGGAGCTTTGCTGCCTCTTGAGCAATAGTGACCGTGAAGGAGGTACGTTTACCGTCATCTTCCAGACAGGGCTGCGAGCAGGAGCTGTGGAGCTCCCTTCGCCCATGGCCTCTCTGCATTTTCCCAGGAGGCTTTATCAATCTCAAATTTTGGTAGGAAGAGGATGCTCGGGGGTTGGCCTTGCCTACTTTCATAATCTATACAGTCCTGTGCTGGGGACAGTGGATCTACAGTTCCCAGGAGAACACAAGTCCGTATCCCCGTCAGCTGACTGATGCCTTGCACCCGGTTCCTGAGATGCCCCTGGTTGGACTCACTTAGCTGTGGGGTCACTCTGAGTCTCCAGGAATTCGCAGGGCACAGAGCCAGCGCGCACATCAGGCTTCCTGAGGGCACGCAGCATCTCCCTGTCCTCAGATACACAGCCGTGGCCCCTTGGGGAAGGATGGACGGATGGAAGGATGGGTGGATGGGAGGATGGAAGGATGGGAAGATGGTAGGATGGGTTACGATGCTGACTCTTACCTCAGGGGCTCTGGGTCCTGGCGGTGAGAACTGGTTTTAGGCAGCACTGGTTATGAACAAGATCTGAAGCCAGACCACCTGTGCTCCAGTTGTGGCCGGACCAGGCACTTAACAGCAGCCTCTCTGCCCAGTGTCCCCTCCGTCTGCAAAATAAAGGCCAGGAAAGTTCCCCTGTCATAAGGCTGGCAGGAGCGGGGGGATAGTATTTGTAAGGTGCAGAGAATAGTGGCACACACAGTAAGCACTTTCTAGTATTTTCTAGATGCATAAGTAGCCATATAGAAAGGCAGGTGAATGATAAGCTTAGACAAATCAAGCAGCTGTTCACACGCACAGTGGTCACTCTTCTGACTCCCGGGAACCGTGCTCCCACTTGCAGGCCGCCAGCCAGTCTTGGAGATGAAGTGGGCGTGCTTGTTGGCATCCAGGCGGGCTCCTTTCTCCGTGGCTTGGCTGGACCTCCTGGAGAGCTGAGCCACTTGGGGCAGGTAGTTTTATTTGGCTTTTGTAATTCCTTTGAAAATGGATAATGGGAGTGGAGCAGAGTACATTTAGCTGAAGGTAAAGTTTTAACTGAACTTAGAGATAATTAGGAATTTATTGTATTTTCAGTTAACTTCTTTTTAAAGAAAGTTTTGTTGATTACAGTTGTCACTCAGTATTACTTTATATTAGTTTCAGGTGTACAGCATAGTGGTTAGACATTTGAGTAATTTACAAAGGGATCCCCTGATAAGTCTGCACCTACTGGGCACCTACATAGTTCTCACAGTATTATTGCCTGTATTCCCTACGTGTACTTTATAGCCCTGTGACTGTTTGTTGTTGTTATTGTTGTTAATCCTCACCCAAGGCTATTCTTCCCATTGATTTTTAGAGAGAGTGGAAGGGAGGGAGGAAGGAAGGGAGAGAGAGACAGAGAGAGAAACATCAATGTTAGAGAGACACGTTGATTGGTAGCCTTCTGCACACAGGGTATCTAACCTGCAAACCAGTTATGTGCCTTTGACTGGGACTCGAACCCCCAATCCTTCAGTTCACAGGTTGGCACTCTAACCACTGATCACACCAGCCAGGGCCCCTGTGACTGTTTTTTAACTTGCCCTCAGTTCGTTCTCTGTATCCATGACTGTTTCTGTTTTGTTTGTTCATTTATTTTGTTCTTTAGGTTCCACATATAAGTAAAATCATATGGTGTTTGTTGTTCTCTGTCTGACTTATTTCACTTAGCATAATACCCTCTAGGTCCATCCCTGTCGTCGCAATGGTAAGAGTTCATTGTTGTTGTTTTGGCGGAGGAATAGTCCATGGTATGTATGTACCACATCTTCTTTATCCAATCTTCTGTTGATAGGCACTTAGGTTGCTTCCATATCTTGGCTATTGCAAATAATGCTTCAGTGAACATAGGAGTACATATATCTTTCTAAATTAGTATTTTGGATTACACCCAGAGGTGTAATTGCTGGGTCATAAGGTAGTTCTCATTTTAATTTTTTAAGGAACTTTCATACAGCTTTCCATAGTGACTGCACCAATTTACAATCCCACCAACAGTACACGAGGGTTCCTTTTTCTCCACATCCTCACTAGCATTTGTTGTTTGTTGATTTATTGATAATAGTCATTCTGACAGGTGTGAAGTAATATCTCATTGTGGTTCTAATTAGCCTTTCTCTGATAATTAGTGATGTTGAGCATCTTATTACTAGTATATGTCTGTTGGCCATCTGTATGTCTTCTTTGGATAAATGTCTATTGAGGTCCTGTGCCCATTTTTAAATTAGTTTGTTTTGTTGGGGGGAGTTGGTGTTAATTATAAATTATATGAGTTCATTATAAAATGTGAATATTAACCCCTTATTGGATGTATCATTGAAGAATACATTCTCCCAGTCAGTGGGTTGTTTTTGAGTTTTGTTGATGGGTTTCCTTTGCTGTGCAAAAACTTTTAGTTTGATGTAGTCTTATTTGTTTATTTTTTCTTTTGTTATATATCTCCTTCTCTGAAGAGATATATCAGAAAATATATTACTTAGAGCCATGCCAGAGAGTTTACTGCCTGTGTGTTCTTCTAGGAGTTTTATGGTTTTGGGTCTTACAATTAAGTCTTTTTTTTTAAGATTTTTTTTTTTAAAGGTGTCTTCCTCATTTGCCTGGAACTTTCTCCCAAGTAGATAAAATGAGCAGAGTCTCCAGTGGAATTAGTTATGCCCTGGTTGGAGTTTTTTCTTAATCTTCACCAGAGGATATGGTCATTGATTTTTTTTTTTTTGCATTCTTTTAAAAAAAATTTTACTTATTTTTTAATTTTTTTTTTTTACAATATACAAAATAAATCTATTACCAGATTGTAGGTACAAAATAGCCATTTACATGCAATAAACATTAATATTTCAAGAAAAACGATTTTAAATGTAATAATGTTACATGCAATAAACAATATTTCAAGAAAAACGATTTTAAATATAATAATGTTACTTGCAGTAAACATTAATATTTCAAGAAAAACAATTTTAAATATAATATTACATGCAATAAACACTAATATTTCAAGAAAAAAAGATTTTAAATATAATAATATTACCAAAACTGTACTAACATAGTATAATATCACAAAAGTCGTAGGAAATATTAAAAATCTGCAAATAACAGGATTACTTCTATTATATTCTAAAATATTTTTTTCTCTGGCTCTACTTTTGTTCATCAGTTTATGTTGTTCATTATATTCCACAAATGAGTGAGATCATGTGATATTTGTCTTTCTCTGACTGGCTTATTTCACTTAGCATAATGCCCTCCAGCTCCATCCATGCTGTTGCAAATGGTAAGAATTCCTTCTTTTTTACAGCAGCGTAGTATTCCATTGTGTAGATATACCAGAGTTTTCTAATCCACTCATCTGCTGATGGGCACTTAAGCTGATTTCAAATCTTAGCTATTGTAAATTGTGCTGCTATGAACATAGGGATGCATATGTCCTTTCTGATTGGCGTTTCTGTTTTCTTGGGATATATTCCTATAAGTGGGATTACTGAGTCAAATGGGAGTTCCATCTTTAATTTTTTTGAGGAAATTCCATACTATTTTCCACAGTGGCTGCACCAGTCTGCATTTCCACCAGCAGTGCACCAGGGTTCCTTTTTCTCCACATCCTCACCAGCAGTTGTCCTTTGTCGATTTGTTGATGATAGCCAGTCTGACAGGTGTGAGATGGTACCACATTGTTGTTTTGATTTGCATCTCTCGAATGATTAGTGACTTTGTGCATGTTTTCATATGTCTCTTGGCCTTCCTTATGTCCTCTTTCAAAAAGTGTCTATTTAGGTCCTTTGCCCATTTTTTTTTATTGGATTATTTATCTTCCTTTTGTTAAGTTATATGAGTTCCCTATAAATTTTGGAGCTTAAACCCTTATCGTAGATAACATTGGCAAATGTACTATGCTATGATATTTGAGGCACAGAACAAGGGGGGCCCTAAATGTACTATGCTTTGATATTTGAGATATTCTTTATTGTTCAGTGTGATTTATTTCTGCACACCTCAGTTTTGTAATAGTTAAATTACTAGAATAATACATCTTGCTATAAAATATTACTAGAAGATCAAATGATCAGGTGACATTTAGTGTTATTTTCTATAAATGAACACAATCTTTGGTATGCTAAAGTGATAGGCATTATAGAAATATTCAGATAGGGAGACCTACAGGCTTGATTACAAGTGAGGCTTACTATCACAACCCAAATTTATTGCTTAAAAAAAAAAAGCAGGGAGCCAACTAGAAACTGAACCAAATATAAGCCCTTGAAGTGCAAATGTAAATTGGATTTTGCTATTGCTATTACAAGAGCAACAAGAAAGAATTCAGAGGCAAGAATGAGAAGCACATTGCATCCACTCTAAGTTGCTGCTAAAGAAAAAGAATGGTATACTATGAAAATACTTAATACAGATTGTAAAGAGATTTGTTCAAAGAGCATTTCCTAGAGTAAGTGGTATTTCAGTTATTTTTTTTAAATGTGAAGAGGTTAGCTAGATAAGAAAAAGGTGTAGGGGTCCCAGATTGGAGAGGGTGCAGGCCGGGCTGAAGGACCCCCCACCCGTGCATGATTTTCATGCACCAGGCCTCTAGTCCTATATAATAAAGAGGGGATATGCAAATTGACTGTCACTCTGCCACAAAGATAGTGGCGCCCACAGTGGAGGGGGGGTTTCCGTAACACAAGATGGCTGCACCCACAGTAGAGGCCGAGTTCCTGTAATGAGCCTTAACGAGCAATCAGCTGGGACCTTAGGCTGTGCCCCCTTCAGCCCCCCTTTCCTGTGGGGCTTGAGAGGGACCTCAGGCCGCTCCCCCTGCCCTGGTGCTAGGACAGGGGACCTCAGGCCACGCCCCCCCACCAGGCAGGGATTGATGGGGGACCTCAGGCTACGCCCCCCCACCCAGCGCCTGGCCAGGGGACCTCAGGCTGCTCCCCCCACCCAGCGAGGCTTGACAGGGGACTTCAGGATGTGCCCCCCCACCCTGGCACTGGGCCAAGGGACCTGAGGTTGTGCCCCCCACCTGGCAGGGCTTGACAGGAGACCTCAAGGTGTGCCCCCCGCCTGGTAGGGCTTGACAGGAGACCTCAAGGTGTGCCCCCCGCCCAGTAGGGCTTGATGGGGGACTCAGGCCATGCCCCCGGCACTGGGCCAGGGAACCTGAGGCTGTAACCCCCGCCCCGGTGCCAGGCTGGGGGACCTGAGGCTGCACCCCTGGTCCAGTGGGGCTTGACGGGGGACCTCAAGGTGCTCCTCCCCACCCCAGTGCTGGGCCGGGGGACCTCAGGCTGCTCCCATTGCCATGGGCTGGGGGACCTCAGGCCGCGCCCCCCCGCCCAGCAGGGCCTGATGGAACCTGAGGCTGTGCCCCCCTCCTGGCAGGGCTTGATGGGGGACCTGAGACTGTGCCCCCCTCCTGGTGCCAGGCCGGGGGACCTGAGGCTGCGCCCCCCGCCCAGTGGGGTTTGACAGGGGATCTCAGGCCGCGTCCCCTGCCCGCTGGGGCTTGATGGGGGACCTCAAGGCATGCCCCTCCCCCTGGCCTGGGCTGGGGGACCCCAGGCCACACCCCCCGCCCTCATGCTGGTCCAGGGGACCTGCGGCTGCACCCCACACCTGGCAGGGCTTACAAGGGTGGGACTGGCTGGGTCTGGATCTAGCCCAATGGGGGTGGGGCTGGCCGGGTCTGGGTCTCACGTGATTTCAAGGCGCACGTAGGTGAGTGGAGACTTGACTCTGCGTCCCGTGGTGCACCCCAGACTCTGACAGGAGGAAGATTTTCATATACATTTTACTAATTTTCTTTAATCTCTGAGACTTCTATTATAGAGAAAGGGCAAATAGCAATATTAAAATATTTCCTCGAATTAATCCCCTTTTAATGTGCAAGAATTTCGTGCACTGGGCCACTAATTGGTATATAAAAGAGCCATAGATTTCTGGGTGTTAATTTTGTATCCTGCTACATTGCCTAATTCATTTATTAAGTCTAGTAGTTTTTTTATGGAGTCTTTGGGGTTTTCTATATACAATATCATGTCATCTGCAAATAATGACAGTTTTACTTCTTCTTTTCCAATTTGGATGCCTTTTATTTCTTCTTGTCTGATCACTATGGCTAGCACTTACAGTACTATGTCGAATAGGAGTGGTGAAAGTGGGCATCCCTGTCTTGTTCCTGTTCTTACAGGAAATGGTTTTAGTTTTTGTCCATTGAGTATGATGTTGGCTGTAGGTTTGTCATATATGGCCCTTACCATGTTGAGATATGCTCCCTCTATTCCCACTTTGCTGAGAGTTTTTATCAAAAATGGGTGTTGGATTTTGTCGAATGTTTTTTCTGTGTTTATTGATGTGATCATGTGATTTTTGATTTTCAATTTCATATGTGATGTATCACATTTATTGATTTACACATATTGTACCAGCCTTGCATCCCTGGAATAAATCCCACTTGGTCATGGTGTCTAATCTTTTTAATGTATTGCTTGATGTGACTTGCTAATATTTTGTTCGATGATTTTAGCATCTCTGTTCATCAGAGATATTGGCCTGTAATTCTCTTTCTTTGTAGTGTCTTTATCTGGTTTTGGAATTAGGATAATGCTGGCCTCATAAAAAGAGTTTGGAAGTGTTCCTTTCTCTTGGATTTTATGAAATAGTTTAAGGAGTATGATGTTAATTCTTCTTTGAATGTTTTATAAAACTCCCCTGTGAAGCCACGTGGACCTGGGCTTTTGTTTGGTGGAAGTTTTTGCATTACTGCTTCTCTTTCATCAGTTGTTATTGGCCTATTCAGATTTTTTTGATTCTTCCTGATTTAGTTTCAGAAGATTATATTTTTCTAGGAATTTGTCTGTTTCATCCACATTGTCCAGCTTGTTGGCATATACCAGTAGTTCATAGTATTTTCTTACAATCCTTTGTATTTCTGTGGTGTCAGTGGCTACTTCTCCACTTTCGTTTCTGATTTTATTTATTTAGGTTTTCTTTCTTTGTTTCTTGATGAGTCTGGCTAATGGTTTATCAATTTTGTTTATCCTTTCAAAGATACAGCTCTTGGTTTCATTGATTTTTTTTCTATTGTTTTTTTAGTCTCTATGTTATTTATTTCTGCTCTACTCTTTATTATTTCCTTCTTTCTACTTACTCTGGGCTTTTCTTGTTGTTCTCTTTCTAGTTCTTTAAGTTGTAGGGTTAAATAGTTTATTGCTGATTTTTCCTGTTTTTTGAAGTATGCCTGTTGAGCTATGAACTCCCCTTTCAGGGCTGCTTTTGCTGTGTCCCAGAGATTTTGGGTTGTTGTGTGTTCATTTTCATTTGTTTCCAGGAAGCTTTTGATTTCTTTCTTGATTTCATTGGTAATCCATTCATTTTACCTAATAATAGACAAACATGTAAATTGACTGCCCCTCCACTATGCTCACCAGCCAATCAGGAGAGTATGCAAATTAACCCAACAAAGATGGCAGTTAATTTGCATACATAGGAGCGAAGTGGCAGAGCGAAGACTGAAGGCTCCGTCCAGAGCCGTGAAGACTGAAGGCTCTGTCCGGAGCGAAGGCCTGGGTCCTGGGTGCCGGAGGAAAACCAGTGCCAGCAGCCAGGGGAAGGGAAGGCCTATCGCACAAATCTCTTCGTGCAACAGGCCTCTAGTTGTTTAATAACATACTATTTAGCCTCCATGTGTTTGAATGTTTTGGGGCGTTTTTACTGTAGTTGATTTCTAATTTCATTCCACTGTGATCTGAGAAGATACTTGATATGATTTCAGTGTTCTTGAACTTGTAGAGACTTGTTTTGTGTCCTAACATGTGGTCTGTCTTTGTGACTGATCCTTCTTCCCTTAAGAAGAACGTATATTCTGCTCTATTGGGGTGAAATGGTCTATAAATGTCAATTAAATCCATCTGATCCAGTGTGTCCTTATAGAGTCTCTGTTTCCTTGTTAAGTTTTTGTTTGGAAGATCTATCCAGTGAAGTCAGAGGGATGGTAAAGTCCCCTACTATAACTGTATTGTTGTTGATCTCTCTGTTAAAGTCCTCTAGAAGTTTTTTTTCCGTATTTAGGTGCTCCTATATTGGGTCATATATGTTTACCAGGGTTATAACCTCTTGTTGGATTGATCCCTTTAGTATTATGTAGTGACCTTTCTTGTCTCTTGTGATGGCCTTCATTTTAAAGTCTATTTTGTTGGGTATGACTATTGCTACTCCAGCTTTTTTATCTTTTCCATTTGTATGGAAAAATTTTTTCCATCTCTTCACTCTCATCCTGTGTGTGTCTTTTGTTTTGAGGTAGGTCTCTTGTAGACAGCATATATTTGGGTCATGTTTTTGTATCCACTCAGCTACCCGCCTTTTGATTGGAGCATTTAATCCATTTACATTTAGGGTTATTATTGATAGATACTTATTTATTGTCATTTTAAGGCTAGGTTTCTCTGTTTCTTTTTCTCATTACAGCAATCATGTTAGAATTTCTTGTAATGCTGGCTTGGTGGTGAGGTGCTCTTTTAGCCTTTTTTTTTTGGTCTGGGAAGCTGTTTATTTGACTCTATTTTGAATGACAGCCTTGCTGGATATAGTAATCTTGGTCTCAGATCCTTGCTTTCCATCACCTTGAGCACTTCATGCCATTCCCTTCTGGCCTGTCGAGTTTCTGTTGAGAAATCAGGTGTCAGCCTTATGGGAACTCCTTTGTAGGTAACAGTTTCCTTTTCTCTTACTGCCTTTAAGATTCTCTCTCTGTCTTTAATTTTTGACATTTTAAATTATGATGTGTCTGGGTGTGGGCCTGTTTGGGTTCTTCTTGTTTGGGGTTCCCTGTGCCTCCTGCTCTTATGTGACTCTTTCTTTTACCAGGTTAGGGAAGTTTTCTGCCATTATTTCTCCAAACACCTTCTCTATGCCTTTCTGCCTCTTCTTGCACACCTGCTATTCTAATATTGTTACGTTTCACATTGTGCCACAGCTCCCTTAAGCTGTCCTCCTGTCTTTTAATTGTTTTTTTTTTTTCTTTTTGGTTCTCTAATTGAGTGGTATTTTCAACTCTGTCTTCTAATTCACTGATTCAAAACTCAGCTTCCCCTAATCTGTTGTGTATTCCTTCCAGTGTGTTCTTTATTTGTGTTACACCATTCTTTATCTTAAACTGTTCTTTTTTTCATAGTTATTATATCTTTTTTCATGCTGTTGAGCATTTTTACCATCATTATTCTGAACTCTGATTTGGATAAATTTCTTATCTCTGCTTCATTTATCTCTTCTTCTGGAGAATTCTCTAATCCTTTCATTTGGGGTTTGTTTCTTTGTCTCTTCATTTCCCATTTGGGTTTGTGAGTATGTATTAGGTGGAGCCTCTACACCTCTCAATCTCTAGTGCAAGACTGTTAAAGGCTGTTTCTGACTAATTAGATCAGGCAAAGACTCAAAGCCTCCAGAGACTGCCTCTGCCTACAGACTGATAGGATTCCGTCTTGAATTGCTCCCCAGGCAATTGTCCTCAGGTGTAGCCAGAGTTTTTTTTCAACAGGGTGGGGCAGTTGAAATTAGCCTCCTTCTGCCTGGAGGCTAATTGTTACTTTTAATCTCTTAGGTGGCCTCAGGACAAGGTGTTTTCCAATAGGGTGTGTCAACTGTCTTCCCCCCAGGAGAGGCAGATGTCTATGTGGGAAAGATGTCCTCTGCAGCATGAGGGAATGACTCAGCCTAGGAAAGTTGTGGTGTCTGCCTTCTGAGCTCTATCCCCTGAGTCCCTAGTCCTGGCTTCTACTCTCACAACTTTAGTCTGCTTCACCCTCCCTCTGCTGGAGCACAATGTGGGTGGCTCCACAGGGAGTTTAGTGCGTTGGCCCTTTAAGAGAGTGCCTAAATTTTCAGCTGTTACTCCCTAGCAGACAGCACCTCACTGCTTTTCATAGCCAGTTTTATGTGAGTACCCTTCTCAGTTCTGGTGCTCTCTACTGGGGTGCCCAGGTTCGGTGTTAGATCCCACAGTTCTCAGTGGCAACCCCCCACAGCTGCGGTATCTCTCCAAGACTTAAGTTGCTGTCTGTGGGTGCCCTGCCAGCCCTTTTGTGCCTCCGCCCCTCCTACCTTTCTCTTCGTGGTCTCCACATTCAGTCCTCGGGTATCAGGATTTTCTCCTGCGAGTTTTCCATTGATTAGTCAGGAAGTTTTTCTATATTTTAGTTGTAATACCAGTTTGTTCCTGGGAGCATGTCTGTGCAGCATCCACTTTGCTGCCATTTTTAATCCTCATTGATGTTTTTCTGTTCATTGATTTTTAGAGAGGGAGGAAGGGAGAGAGAAAGAAAGAGAAAATCCATGTGAGAGAGATCAGTTGCCTCCCACATGTGCCTGATTGGGGATCAAACCTGCAACCTTTAGGTGTAGGGGACAACACTCCAACCAACTAAGCCACCCAGCCAGGGCATCCTGGTTGGATTTTTACTGGGTTTGGACAAAACTCATTATCTGAGGAATGTTGTAAAAAGTGGCTGTAGCCCTAGCCTGTTCGGCTCAGTGGATAGAAGTCAGACCAAAGAGTCCCAGGATCGATTCCGGTCAAGGAAAATACCTTGGTTGTAGGCTCCTCCCCAGCCTGGGCCCTGTTTCTCTCACATCAATGTTTTTTAAGATTTTTTAATTGACTTTTTTTAGGAAGAGAGGGGAGAGAGAGAGAGAGAGAGAGAGAGAGAGAGAGAGAGAGAGAGAGAGAGAGAGGAGAGAGAGAAGAGAGAGAGAGAGAGAAAGAGAAAGAAAGAAACATCGATGTGAGAATAAAACATTGATGTGAGAGTGAAACATCAATCTGCTGCCTCCTGAACGCCTGGCACCTGGGGATCAAGCCCATGTGCTCTGATCAGGAATTGAACCAGCAAACCTTTCAGTGCACAAGACAACACCCAAACAACTGAGCCACACCAGACAGAGCTTAAGTCTTTTTTTAAATTGAATTTTTTTGGGTGACACTGGTTAACAAAATATGATAGATTTCAGATTCACAATTCTACAGCACATTATCTGTACACTGTATTGTATGTTCAAATGAAGTATCTGTCCATCACCATTTAGTTTTCAGCTAATCTTGATTTTGTTTCTATTCTTGAATGATTCCAATAAAGTTAGACTACCAGTATACTATAAGGGCATTTCTTTTGAAATATTGATTTTTCAGTTTTGTATAAGAACACTATTCTTTAAACCAGTGGTCGCCAACTGGTGGTCCTTGGACCACTGGTGGTCCGTATGGTCCAAAAGGTTGGCGACCACTGCTTTAAACAAAACCAAATTTAAAAATCATGACTGACACTAGCAATTTTTTTGTAGCAATTAGCCTGTTTATATTTTTAGAAACATCCAAAAACTTACATTATGTATTGTACCTCAGAGTTGAAAGCAGACCCTGTCTTTCCTTTTCCCCACATTCATGGTTTTCTGGCCTCAGCTATCTTCCCCGTGGGTGTCCTGCAAACCCCTGAATAGACCAGAGCCTCCCCTTGCACCTCTTTTATTTTCTTTTTAAAATAGCAAAACTTTCATTGTTTGCTTTATATTTTTAGGAGCATTTCAAAGGATTATTGTCTTCTTTGTCATACCTGGCTTACTTCCTAGTACTGCACTCAAAAATAGCATCTGATCCTGTTGGTTGCATAACGTTGAGTCACACTTTCTTCCTATTGCCTTTGGGAGGGCCTTTGCTCCTGGCAGGCCCTCTTTCATTCAGTTCACTCTTTCCTATACAACTGCCATTTTGATATTTCTCAGTTCTTTGAAACTGATAACCTGCCTTCCTAACGGTATGCTTTATTGAGTTTTCACTAAGATTATTAAATGCTCCCAGGTAGAAATACGAGCTATAAAACCCAGTTGTTAACTATGAAACTAACGTGTTTTGAGATGACTCATATTTTCCTGAAAAAAATTTACTAAGAAAAACATCTTTCAACTGTAATTAAATAATTAATTTTTTAAAAAGAAAGAAAATCAGAGAAATATTAGGATAATGTATAATTTCAGGATTCATAATCTTTTAAAATGGTTGAATTTCAATAGCTCATTGAATACTAAGCTGTATTGTTAAATAATTCTTTAGGAGGAAAAATGTATTTAAATGATTTGTACAATGTTAATTTATGTTAATTAATATTTGAAAGTACCACGTAGTTTATTTAATGATTTGAGTGTGTTAATTTCCTTTTTTTTTATAAGGACCCCCACATTTCTTGTCATTTTGTATTATGTATTTCATATAAGTTATAATTTTAAAAACTTCTATCCTCTTGAGAAAATTTCTTAAGGTCTTAACTGTCAAATTTAAAAACATTTTCCCATTGATTTTTAGAGAGGGTGGGAGGTTGGGGTGGGAGAGAGAGAGGGGGGGAGAGAAACATCAATGTGAGAGAGATACATCGATTGGTTGCCTCTAGCATGTACCCCTACCAGGGCTGAGGATCAAACCTGCAACCCAGGTATGTGCCCTTGACCAGGATTCGAGCCTGCAAGGTGCACAGGCCAGTGCTCTAACCACTGACCTACAGCAGCTTGAAAATTTTATTACTTCCAAAAGTTTAAGTATGTGGAGGAAAAAGTGTTATATTCTCTGATTTCAAAATTAAGAACACTTAAGCAATGAGAAGATTCATTTCAGTCACTCCTGCCCCCTCACTTCCCAGATCAGCATATTTGCATTTGTTTATTTCTACTCATTTTCTATCACTCCATCATGTAAATCCCATACTCTAAGTTATGTAGAACCTGCTACCTTCCACATCATTTGTTTTATCAGCATAAGGTTAGCTTATAGTAACTTTCACAGTGATGGGGAAGGGAGGGCATTTAACTAATTTTATTTGTGTTTTTTATGTACAGTAAAATTTTTTAATGACTATATTTTTTAGAATAAAAGTTTTAAACTTTCTGTCGGCTAACTGTGATATTTGTAAGTATATTGATGTGAGAATACTAATCAAAATGGAGAGTGAAGCCTTGCCAATTCTTTTTGAGGCATTTGTCCCTCTGAGTTGCAGTGTTAAGAACATTGTAAATGACCAAGAATTGTAAACTTCCCGTGTTCTTTCTGTTGTGCTTCAAGGCTTAGGAAGGTATGGAACATCACTTTTGTAATTTACAGCCGATTTATTCCTTCAGCCCTTCTACTTAGTCTTTATTATCAGTGCACAATTCGATGTGAAGAAAAATCCCCTTTCCATATATATCACATCAATTTGTTCCTATTTATTTACTATTAATAGCACTGTGCACGAATTCGTGTGCTCGTAGCTCTCTTCCCCATCCTCCTGTAGCTCTCTGCCCCTTGTAGATCGGTCGTGATGTTACGGCGTCCCGGCTAACCTGCATATTCCTCTATTATTATATTAGATGGGTTGGAATTTTCAGAAATGCAACTTAGTAGTACACATATTTCAGGCCTGAGTTTGCGTTTGGGGGCCCTTTAAAACTCACTTTTGTTATCTCTCTTTCTAAGAAGAGTCAGCTTGCAACAGATATTTGAGTGCCTTTAGCACTCCCCATGCCAGCATTTTCCCACAGCAAGGAGAGAATACCCGCCCTTCCCTCCTGTTCCTCTGAAAGCTTAGGAATGCTGCCGTTTCTTTTCCGTAGCTCTGTAGCCTGCTGATATTCATGCCATTTAAAAATATTAAGTGAAAGAAGTTATTAATAAAAAGAAAAGTAGGGAGAATACCAGGTTCAGCATAAGGGAGACAGCAGAAGCAGTGAAAAACCTTGTGGTTTGTCCCGGGTGGTAAGAAGCACCCTGCTGACCACCATTGGTGTGACGTCACTGGCCTTTGTTTCAGAATGGCCATGAGCTGGCTGCTGAGAGGAAGTGTGCACAGAGTGCCATGGAAGCACGGCAGGAGGGACTTGGAGGAGCAATGCCTCGAAAGGCAGCAGGGGCTAGCGAGGCATTCCAGGCAGAGCGCGGCTTGTGCACAGCCGTGGATGGAAATGCCTTCTGGGGGCTGTAAGTAGTTGGGGCTGAAGCACAGAGCAGGTGTCTGAGCTTGGAGAGGAGGTTGTGCAGGTGGACAGAACTGAGTTCATCAGGTGCTTCCTGTGCTGTGCTATGAGGTTTCTCCCTTTTTATCCTCAATGTGGAATAAACCATTGTACAGGTTTTGTTTTGTTTTGTTTTGTTTTTAATGTATTTTTATTGATTTCAGAGAGGAAGGGAGAGAGAGAAAGATCAATGATGACGGCTGCCTCCTGCATGCCCCCTGCTGGGGATGGAGCCTGCAACCCAGGCGTGTGCCCTGACAGTTAATCACCCCGTGACCCGTTCATAGGTCAACACTCAACCCCTGAGTCACACCGGCCCGGTCAGTTTTCAGGTTTAAATAGTGGGATAGCATAACTATGTCTGCACTTTAGGAAGATTATCTGGCAGGAAATATGAAGGGGAAAATTGCAGGAAGGTCAGTTTGAGACTTCCTGCTGGTGAGAAATGAGGTACCCGGGACCCTGGCTTTGGAAAGGGAGGGGGACTGCAGATGTGTGAGCTGGTGGACAGGACTCAGAGAGCAGTAGGGTGCAAGGCATTGGAAAGGAGGACACCGGGAGGTCTTCAGGGTGCCTGCTTGGGTAACATGGATGGAGGTGCTACCAAATGTGATATAGACGCTAGAAGAAGGATTGGTAAGAAGTTGGTTTGAGCACGATAAAGCTTTTCAGTGGAGATGTCTTACAAGCAGGTGGCCATGGAGATTCAGTTTAGAGAGACGTTTGGGTAGAAATTGGGACATTGTTGGTATTTAAAAAGGGGGTAAAAATTAGGGTGGGAATGAGACCTCCTGGTAGAGCCCTATTGAGAGGGGAGGAAGGCTGAGACCTAACCAGAGGGAGATGGGAAGGCAGGAAAGACGAGGGAGGGCCCTAGCAGGCAGATGAAGAGTGTGTTCAAGGAGGAGTTTCCAAGGCGAATGTCTCTGATCTTCAGTTTACTGGGGACCAGGTGATGCCCATTGGTTATGGGACAGTCTCATGGTGTCACTGGTAAGCGGAGCAAGCACAGTATCAGAAGTTGCAGTAGGACTAGAGCTGTGAGGGGAGGTAAGTGGGAGTGGGCCCAGAAGCTTAGAGGTAGACGAGCTGAGGCCACAGCGAGGCCTAGGGGCGGGTTTTGAGGGGAGAGATGAGATTGGGGAGGTCATAGTGGGGAAGGAGTCTGGTGAGAGATGGAACAAAGTCATGCCATTTTATTTGTAGTGACTGGAGATGACCTTGGGAGCCACTCAGATTAAGTTGCCATTATATTTGTTTATTGATTTTTCTTCCTTTTTGTCAGATAAATGAACCAAGACATTGTTGTGTTTTTTCATTAAACTCACACTCTGTAAACCTGGCTTTCTGTTCGTTTCTTCACCGAGGTCTAAAGCACATCACAGGGAGGGAGCCCCATGGGCTCTGAGCTGCCCGTTCAGGCCCCACGGCCTGCTGTGCTGCGAGGGTGCAGACAGGGCCGTGCTGTGCCAGGCCGGGCATGCTGCTCCCAGCCTCCGCAGGCTTTGCTCCTAGAAGAAGCCTGAGGCCTGAAGTCTCTGCACTTCAGCACATTTGTATGTTTTCAAGGCCTCGAGGGATGAGCCTTTTGGTCTGTGGAATTTCACATGCCTGTGGGAGAGAGATTTTTAGGGATGGTACCTTTTTATTTTACCTGCTTTTATTTTACTTTTTACTTGAGGTATAATGGACATATAACATTCTATAAGCTGAAGGTGTCTATTTGTTGAGTTGCTATATTTAAATATTGCAGTGTGATGACCACCACAGCTTAGCTGACACCTCTGTCAGGTCACACGGCTCTCTTCTGTGGTGAGGACAGTTGAGATGGTGCCTCTTAATGCCACGTCCTAAGAAGCAGAACCCTTCCTGTGTTATTTTTGACTATGGAAATGTGAAGCTTTGCATTGAAAAATAGAATGCTTTTATGAATCTTGGTAGCAAGTGTCAGTGTCTTTTGCTCTGGGGTCATGAGCGAAGGTTTAAGCTTGAGAAGAAAATATTCCGGGGTCAGTTCCCTTGAGGTGCTGGCGCTGGTGGCGTCTTGTCTAGAAGTGAGCAGCTTTCCTTTTCCGTGCCTCGCCAGGTCGCCCAGCTCACATTCCCACGTCAGACACCACATGCAGTTATGGAAATGAAATCTGAGTATTTAACTGTACAATGGTCTCAGTCAGTACCATGCTGTTTCTGCACTCAGGAGCGTCTGGTTTGTGTTCTGTGACTGGCTGACCTTTTCCCCATCATGCTTGTGGGTAGGCTTCCGGAGCTTTCTCAGAGCTTCGTTCGTCTGAAGTGTGGCATGAGGTGGAGCCCGGTGACCTCCCAGCGGCTGCGCATTGTGCTGGTGACTAAGGACAGAGCGAGTGTGTTTGTTGATGCCCCCGAGCCACGTGGGCTGCTTCTGTCTTGTTGGAGGAGATGGTTACTTCTTACAATGAGAGGGTCGTCCTCAGCACAAGGGAGCCCATGGAGGGTCATGGACTAATTCTTTAGACTTGAAATCTGTCTGAATTTGTTGATTCAACAAAAAGTATTTATGAAAGTATCTCAATAATATGGGAAGATTTAAAGGTACTATTGCATATTTATATGATGGGACAACAATGAAGGAAATGATATTTTGTTAAAGGCAAAAGGGACACAAAATTCTATATGTAATAGCCCATTTAAAAATATATTTACAGGAGAAAATCTAAGATCAATTACACAGTAAGGTAACTTACTAAAGAGGCATGACGCCCTTCTTTCTATTGCAGCGAACCTGCCAGTGCCGACAATCGCTGCCCTGGACGGACTCGCTTTAGGTGGTGGTCTGGAACTGGCATTAGCATGTGACATACGCGTGGCAGGTGAGAATCATCCTATTAATATAACATTTTTAAAATGAGGCGTGTTTTTTCTTAGTCTCCAGAAAATTCCAAATATTTCATTCTTTTCCTGTTGTTGAGTAGAATATTTAGAAAAAAAAATCACCTGTTGGACTTAATGAAGTGCTTCAGATTCCAGTGAAGAAAACCGTTGTCTATAGTCTCTTGTTCACTCTCATCAGCAGGAACGGAGAACAGGAACTGGGTCAGACACAACTGAATGTGAACCTTAGGTCCTGCCCTTTTTGACCAGTTTCCTCCTCTGAATTGGGGGAAGTCACGGTTGCAGTTGTGAAGATTGAGTGAGTTTACCTGTGGCATGTGTCTAGTCCATGCACTTAGTTACCGTTAGCTATAGAAATAATAACTTCATCTCCTGGGGCTTCACTTTCTTCCTGGCGGTTTACTGAGGATTGGATGAGGTGACTGTGAAAAGAATAATGAAAACTATTAGTGCCAGCCATGTGCTGAGTGTTGACTTGGTGCCCAGCTTCCTTCTCAGCACTTGACGTGTGGTAACTCGCTTCATCTTCGCAACAGCCTGAAGAGATGAGTACTCTGTGGGGCTTGGGGAAGCCGGGCAGAGGGGTGGAGGAACCAGCCCCAGATCAGTGACTGAACTGGGATCGGAACCAGGCAGTCTGGTGTCAGCCCTCACGCCTGCCAGCCTGCCAGAGCACCGCACCTGGCCCTGTCCCCTACAGCCTCCTGACCTATGGCAGAGCTGGTCCTTGCTCCCTCGGCTCCGGGACCAGGGACTGGAGGAAGCAGGCAGGAAGTAGTTCACTTTTCTCCCAGTTCCCACTGTTCCTTCTGGTGGAGCTGCCTGGTAAACATAGAGTCCGTGAATTGTGTTTTTCAGAATTTTATGGTAACTTTCTTGGGATTTGCAGTTGCTAGTCCATGCACACCTTCCCCCTTTCCTCTTTATTTTGGATCTCTCTCTTGTCTGAAATGAAGTGGCGCAGCTAAGGCGCATGAAACCCATTTCTGAAAGAATGCAGCTTCTGGGAACTAGGATCTGGGACGCGTCCCAGTGCTTTTGGAGATGCAGGTAAAGGGACAGTCAGGGTGTTTGAAAGTAGCCCTAAAACAAACACTCTCCAGTGCAGGAGAGTAAAACCCCCTGGCCTTGAAAGTGCTGTGTCCGGCAGGATACATGGAGCGGCCTGACCTGGAGAACTGTCCCCGCTGAAGGGTTCTTACTCGTCGGCACAGCCCCTCTCCTCATTCCTGGTGATGACCGGAGCCACGCCTTCAGATGGCTTGGCAGCGTCAGGCCACATTGTGTACCAGTAGTTACCACCTTGGTCTTTCGGCATCAAAAATTACTCTCTGCCAAGCAGCTTCTAGCAGAAAATGCTTGAGTCTCTTAATGTACAGTGTGGGGCAAAAGTAGGTTTACAGTTATTCGTATGGAAAGCAACATAATAAAGAAATAATAATATCAGAATAAACTGTTTCACATACAGTTGTAAAACTGCTTTTGCCCTACCCTGTATATAGTTTAGAGTGTTACTTATTTTCATAACCAAATGCCTTCTGAAGTGATAAAAGGATTCGTGACACATTTAATTAGTAAACAGAATATAGTTGTTCTCCCTTATTCCAGGGATCTACATTCCAAGACCCCAGGGAAGGCCTGGAAGCTTGGGTGGTACTGAGCCCTGTGTCATACCATGTTTTTCCCTTTACACACACTCCTCACTGAAAGGAAGCACTGTGGCTTCTCCAGCATTCCACATTGTGAGCATCACTACTCCCGCACTTGGGCTGTTTCTACGTAAAAGAAGGGGGTGTCGAATGTGAGGGCGATCTGGCTGCGACATCTGTCACCCCATTGATCGCCAGGGTTGATTCGGCTGATCTGGCTGGCTAGGCGGGTGTCCCCCTCCTCCCTCACTGATCCATGTGCGTCCCTCCCAAAGCTGCGCGCTCGGTAGAAGAGGATGACCTCGCCCCCCCCCCCGCCCCCCCCCCCCCCCCCCCCGCCAGGAGAGGACCGGTCTTCGGTCAAGGGTATACGAGTAGCTGCGCTCCCCTGCTAGAACCTCCAAACAAGCTCTCAAAGAAGGGGGTGCCTTGAGCACTCACTCTGAGGGCCTCCTGGCTGCTGAGCGACTGATGAGCAGGCACATGGGCGGCCTGAGACACTGCGTAGCCGGAGGAGTCACAGCCCAGGTGGGCGCAGCAGGATGGAGAGGTCTCACACTCGTCAGCACAAATGCCATTTTAAAACTGAGGAATTGTTTATTTCTGCAGAATCCCATTTAATATTTTCGGACAGCATTTGTCTTCAGGTAACTGAAACTAGGGGCAGAGAAATTGTGGGTAAAGGGGATTACTGCATTTATAGCATGTTTATTGACTTTTTAAAGTCATCATCAATGAATATGATTATGTGGATGTTACTTAATTTTATTCCTTCCTTTTCAGCTTCCTCTGCCAAAATGGGCCTGGTTGAGACAAAGTTGGCAATTATTCCCGGTGGAGGTATGAATTGTTCCTGCCCATCTTGATTTGTTCTTAAAAAAGGGCCTAAGGCCCAAAGGTAGTCCCTGAAAGGCCTCATTCTGGGGGAGAGTCTAACGCCATCGTGGCTCTGCAGTCTGGTCCTTCCTCGGCCCTCTCTGCTCTGTGGGGGGGCAGGTGGCGCTGTGTCTGTCCTGTGCTCTCTCCAGGCTTTTCCAAACGGTTTCTTCAGTTTCAAATGATTGGCCATCACATTATTCTTGGAAGATCAGAGAGCTGCCCGCACCCGCCCCGCCTCACGCCAGGTTTCTGGTGGCTCTGCCGGGACAGAGCTTGGGGGGTGGGCAGCGGCGTGCTGGTTCTGTTGCTGCACAAAGGGCAGCTGCTGCTTGTGGGAGCCTCACGGGGGAAGCAGTTTCCTAGCGTTGATAGTGAAATCTAAGTCTGAAATGTTTGTCTCTTTGTCTGATGCAGAGAATTTGGAGATATTCACATTTTGTGAAGTTGTTAATTTAAAAAGTAGACTTCATTTGATGATGTGCACATTGATATCTTACTAGTATATGATGAAATCATAGTAATATTGTAAGAAATTAATGGCAGTATTGAACACTTCAGGCATGTTGTACCTAAATAGGTTAAAATTGTATGATTAGCCATATCATTGTAAGAGTATTTATCCTGATTAGGGTGTATAGGTTGTATAGGTAGAAATTAAAACATAACTCATTGAGACTGAAGACTGCCCAGATCAATGTGTGTAGCCCACTAAGGTTTCTACTTCAGTAATCCATACAAATGCTATTCTTTTTTTAAAAGATATTTTTTATTGATTAAGATATTACATATGTGTCCTTATCCCTTATCCCCACGTTACCCATACCCCCCCCCCCCCCGCCCCCTCCCCGCTCATGCCCTCACTCCCCCGTTGTCCGTGTTCATTGGTTAGGCCTATATGTTTGCATATAAGTCGTTTGGTTGATCTTTCCCCCTTACCTCCACCCTCCCCTACCTTCCCTCCAAGGCCCGACCGTCCAATCAATGCGTCTCCGTCTCTGGATCAGTCCTTGTTCATCAGTTTATGTTGTTCATTATATTCCACAAATGATTGAGATCATGTGGTATTTATCCTTCTCTGACTGGCTTATTTCACTTAGCATAATGCTCTCCAGTTCTATCCATGATGTGGCAAATGGTAAGAGTTCCTTTTTCTTCTTCCTCTTCTTAAAGAATACCTTTCAGCATTTCATATATTGCTGGTTTGGTGGTGATGAACTCCTTTAGCTTTTTCTTATCTGTGAAGCTCTTTATCTGACCTTCAATTCTGAATGATAGCTTTGCTGGATAAAGTAATCTTGGTTATAGGTTCTTGCTATTCATCACTTTGAATATTTCTTGCCACTCTCTTCTGGCCTGCATGGTTTCTGTTGAGAAATCAGCTGACAGTCATATGGGTACTCTCTTGTAGGTAACTGACTGTCTTTCTCTTGCTGCTTTTAAGATTCTCTCTTTGTCTTTTGCTCTTGTCATTTTAATTATGATGTGTCTTGGTGTGGTCCTCTTTGGATTCCTTTTGTTTGGGGTTCTCTGCGCTTCCTGGACTTGTAAGTCTATTTCTTTCACCAGGTAGGGGAAGTTTTCTGTCATTATTTCTTCAAATAGGTTTTCAATATCTTGCCCCCTCTCTTCTTCTGGTACCCCTATAATTCTGATGTTGGTACACTTGAAGTTGTCCCAGAGGCACTATCTTCATATTTTTTACACTATCTTCATATTTTTGGATTCTTTTTTCTTTTTGCTTCTTCGGTTGGGTAGTTTTTGTTTTTTCGTATTTCAAATCTTTGACTTGATTCTTGGGAACCTCTTGTCTGCTGTTGGATCTCTGTATATTATTCTTTATTTCAGTCAGTGTATGCTTAATTTCTAGTTGGTCTTTTTTCATATCCTCCAGGGTCTCACTAAATTTATCGGCGGTTTCCATAAAATTCTTGAAAAACCTTATAAACGTGGTTTTGAACTCTATATCCAGTCGTTTGCTTTCCTCCATTTCTGTTATTTGTGACCTGTTTCTTTGTCTCCGCATTTTTTTATGCTTCCCTGTGTTGGTAGAGTGGTTTTGTGTGCTAGGTGTCCTATAGGGCCCAGTGGTTCAGCCTCCCCAGTTACCTGAGGTGGACACTCTTGGTGCACCCCCTTGTGGGCTTTGTGCACAGTCTTGTAGTTATGCCTTGATTGTTGTAGGTACCACTGGGAGGAATTGACCTCCAGGCCAATTGGCAGTGAGAATCAGCTGTGTCTGCCGTGGGAGAACTTCTGTGCTGAAGACACCCTTCTGGGGCAAGACTTGCTTCAGTGGGGCTTTGGTGCTCACTGAGTCTGCCCCCTGAGTGTGTCCCTTATGGATCTGAGGAGTTGTAATCTGGATGGTCCCACTCTGACCACTGGGTACACTGGCTCTTGGATCTAAGGAGGTGCTAATTTAGTCTCTGCCTGAGGTTACCCAGCAGGAGCTATGGAAAGATCTGCAGAATCCCCTTCCTCTTTTGGAGTTTGGAGGTGCCCAGATGAGGCCCAGCTGTGAAGCAGTGCAAGCTGCTGCATGGCCTTGGGCCTTCTCTTGGAAGTTCTGGGTCTGTCTGGCCCAGCTGTAATTTGTTAGGTAATTTTCAGGTTGCAAAGGGCCAGGGCATTCATACGCAAAAGCCTGGGTGGGGCGGGGTCTCAAGGAATCAACAGGGCGGAGCAAGCAGCTATGGCAGATCCTCAGCCCTGCCCTAAGCGGTCATGCGTCTCAGTGTCCCGGTAATTTAATTGCTGCAAGCTCCTCTGAGGGAAAGCCGCCCTGGAGTTCCGAGTTCTGCCTGCTGCCAGACAGTCCAGTTTCTCTCCGTATGAGTCCTGGGTCCCCAGAGACTTCCCGGAACTGGAGTTCAGAGCAGTTGGGAGCTTGTGACTCCCTCCCGATTCAAAAAGACAGCAGCGTCCTCAGGTACCAGCCCCTTTCCGCGCGCTCGAGCCTTCGTACCTTTGCACTTTACTCCCGCAGCTCCTGACTCTCAGTGTGCTTTTCTCTTTCCTTCTAGTTGTGGAATTTCCACTCAGCCAGCCTTCCTGTAGTTCTGGATGATGTCCGTTTTGTCTTTTTGTTGTATTTTTGAAGTTGTTGTAGGAGGCAGCAATTTCGGTGTTTACCTATGCCGCCATCTTGGTTTCTCCCCAAAAATGCTATTCTTGTAGGTAAAAACATTTAATATCTATCATACCAAGATTTTTACAGTGATTAATTAAAACAAAAAAAGGATTTATAAGAATATATGTAATTGAAAAGAATTACCAGATAACTAATATGTGAAATAAAAACAAGGTTTAGAAAGAAGGCATGATGTTTCATTAATTCTTTTAAGATTTAAGTATATATTAGTGACTAGAGGTCCAGTGCATGAATTCGTGCATGGGTGGGGTCCCTCGGGATGGCCTGCAGAGATTGGGCCCCAGTTCGTGCCCCCAGCCTTGCAGCCCCAGCTCATGCCCTCAGCCTTGTAGCCCCGCAGCCCCGCCTGGCACCCCACCTTGGTCTGGTGCTGCCCCCTCACCTGTTCCACCATCCCGCCTACAGGGTGATTGATCAGGGCTGGGCCCCCCACCTGGCTCCCTCAGTGCCTGAGAGCTGGCGGCGGCCCCGCCCCCTGCCGCCGCCACTGGTCGCCATCTGCGGGACAATCAGTGGGGCGATCGGGCCCCCACCTGCACCCACCTTGGCCTGGCACCCCCGCTCTCCTGCTCCACCATCCCACTGCAGTCCAGCTCTCATCAGGGCCCATCGGAGCGGCAGTGCCTCCACTGCTGCCTGCTGCCAGTGCTGCATTGCTCATGCCCGCCATGTTCTATGCTGCTCCTTGGTGGTCAGCACAAGTCATAGCGAGTGGTCGAACTCCTGGTCTCTCAGTTGAACGACTGCCTGGGGGACAATTTGAATATTAGGCTTTTATTATATAGGATGAGGATAAAACTAATCCTAGGAAGAGAGTGATGATCCCCCGTTCCCAAAGACATGTCATTGTAAAATCTGGGAATATGACCTTATTTGGGAAAAAAGTTGGTGTAGATGTTATTAGGTTAAGGATATTAAAATGAGATCATTCTGGTTTATCTGAATGAAGCTTAAATCCAATGACAAGTGTCTTTTTTTTTTCAAATATTTTATTGATTTTTTACAGAGAGGAAGGGAGAGAGATAGAGAGTTAGAAACATCGATGAGAGAGAAACATCGATCAGCTGCCTCCTGCACATTCCCCACTGGAGATGTGCCCACAACCAAGGTACATGCCCTTGACCGGAATCGAACCCGGGACCATTCAGTCCGCAGGCCGACGCTCCATCCACTGAGCCAAACCGGCTACGGCGACAAGTGTCTTATAGTAAGAGGACACTCAGACAAAAGCGGAGAAACAGAGAGAACACCACATGAGGACAAAGGCAGAGACTGGGAGATGCATTTACAAGTCGAGGAAGGCCAAGGATGCTGGTGTCACCGGAAGCCAGGGGGCTCTTCCTCAGCACTCCAGCAGGAATTAGGCCTGCCAACATCTGGGTTCTAGACTCTTCCTGCAAAACTGTGAGAATTACATTTCCATTGTTTTAAGCCACCAAGTTTGTGATAATTTGCTGTAGCAGCTGTGGGAAACTAATACAGTAATTTTTAGTAATACAGTAGCTTAAGTAAATTTTTTTGGATGGGGGCTTAGTATATGGCAGAGATAGGGGGTGGGAGAAAGATGAACTTGGTCATTTGGATATTTACCAGATTCTAAATGTGAAATGTTTTGTTTTAAAACCACTGGAAGGTGGAACAGTTGTGCAAGAGTACTGTTGGGTTTGGTTAGATGAAAAAAGCTTAATTGATTGTACTACAGAAATGAGGGTGATAGCTTTAGCTCCTTTCATCTTTGTTTGTTTGTTTTTTTGTTAATCCTCACCCAAGGATTTTTTTCCATTGATGTTTTTAGAGAGAATGGAACAGAGGGGGAGAGAGAGAAATATTGATGCGAGAGAGTCACATCGACTGGTTGCCTCTTGCATGCGCCCTGACCAGGGCCCGAATCGAGCCTGCGCGCCCTTGACCTTAACCAACCCTTCAGTCCGCGGGCTGACACTCTAATCACTGCGGCAGATTGGCTGGGGCTCCTTTTATCTGTTATGAGCTAGCTATGCGAGGTCTGGAAATCGGCATGTTCTTCCCAATGTACTTAAGTTCTTTAGGGTCCTCCTCAGTAGTGGAGCCATTCATCAGAACACACTTTTTATAAATTTGATTGAATTTGGACTGTATATTCTCATGAATACTGTTATTTAAAAATTTTTTAAATTTATTTTATTGATTTCAGAGAGGAAGGGAGAGGGGGAGAGAGAAAGGGAAACATCAGTAGTGATGAGAGAGAATCATTGATCTGCCGCCTCCTGCATGCCCCACACTGGGGGGTCGAGCCCATAGCCTGGGCATGTGTCCTGACTGGGAACTGAACTGTGACCTCCTGGTCTATAGGTCAATGCTCAACCACTGAGCCACGCCAGCCTATTATTAGATAGGATATCCTATCTAATAAAAGAGAAACATGGTAATTGGCGTATGACCGCTACCCTTCCCATTGGCTAATCAGGGCGATATGCAAATTAACGGCCAGCCAAGATGGCGGCCGGCAGCCAGGCAGCTTAAACTGAACATGAAGCTTGCTTGCTTCAGTGACGGAGGAAACCAACGTTCCCCGCCTGCCTTGCCGGCCTCTGAGCCTGCAGTTTGAACATTGTAGCAAATATATAAGCTAAACAAAACCCCAGAATCCTGCATTCAGTGAGCCGGGATCTCAGAGCTGGAGTTGATACAGAGTTTCGATTATAGAACCGAAACAAACCAGATACCTACTTTCAGCAGCTGAGGCCTCAGAGCTGGAGCCAAGCCTCAGAGCTAAAGCTGGCCCAGAATAAAAAAAAAAAGAAAAAAGGAGCGGTTGGTAGCTTCAGTCACCCGCCAGCCTGAAAACAGCACTCAGCCCCTCACCCAGACTGGCCAGGCACCCCAGTGGGGACCCCCACCCTGATCCAGGACACCCTTCAGGGAAAACCAGCCAGCCCCCATCCATGCAACAGGCCTCTATTCTGTATAGTAAAAGGGTAATATGCCTCCCAGCACCGGGATCAGCGGAGCTGCGAGGCCTCCCGGCACCAGGATCAGCGTGACAGGGGGCAGCGCCCAAACCCCCTGATTGCCCTGCGGCTCTGTGTGTGACAAGGTGCAGCGCCCCAACCCCCCCACCCCACGGGCCCTACTCTGTGTGTGATGGGGTAGAGCCATAACCTCCCCATCGGCCCTGCCCTGAGTGTGAGAGTGGCAGCGCCCCAACCCCCTGATCGGCCCTGCTCTGTGGGTGATAGAGGGCGGCGCCCCAACCCCCTGATCCGCCCTGCTCTGTGCGTGACAGGGGGCAGCGCCCCAACCCCCTGATTGGCCCTGCTCTGTGTGTGACGGGGTGGCGCCGCAACCTCCCCATCGACACTGCCTTGAGTGTGATGGGGCAGTGCCCCAACCCCCCAATAGGCCCTACCCTGAGCGTGACTGAGGGTGGCATCGCAACCTCCCGATCTGCCCTGCTCTGTGCGTGACTGGGGGCGGCGCCCCAACTCCCCAATTGGCCCTGCTCTACCCGACCAGGGGCTGCACCAGGGGCTGCCACCCGGGAGCAGGCCTAAGCCAGCAGGTCGTTATCTCCCAAGGGGTCCCAGACTGCGAGAGGGCACAGGCCAGGCTGAGGACTCCCCCTCCCCCCCGAGTGCACAAATTTTTGTGCACCGGGCCTCTAGTATATATATATTTGATTGTAGACAAATATTGTACAAATACAATGCTAATGATTTAAAGCATTAGCCAATTTAAAAATAATTGTTACTCTAGGACCTCCCTATAGTATTCGGAATTATATTGGGGATTTTGTAAAACATAGCCCCTACTCTGTTCTCCAGTATTTTCACATTTAAAAAAACAGCTCAACTTCCTGTCTTCTTCTCCTTCGGTAGTTAAAATAAAACTCTCTTTTAAAAATAACTCCTCAAAGAATACCACCCTTTAGCCTGTCTATAAGAATCAAATAAAACAAGCCCAGAGGATTATGATCTTTTTTATTTAACAGTTTAGAAACTGTTTTGTTTGCGCACAAATTGGCGGCAGTTCCCTCATTCCTAACCGTGGTTTCTTGCCTCTTCTACTCAGGCTTGGAGGCCGGGGGACGTGGGGCTTCTCGCGTGGGCTGCGCCACAGGGGACAGCGTCTAGCATTCCCAGTGCTCTTTTCGCTTCAGCTTCCTCTTCTGGAGATATTTAAACTGTAGGAGATTTGGAAAGCACTGAAATGCACCTTCTTATCTCGCCTCATTAAGCTCTTCCCTCCCACAGCCTCCTGCCACATGTGTCTCCAGCTCTCCATTCTCCCTCGCAGATGCACACCCATCTTTCCTAGCTGAGCCATTTCAAAATAACAAGGTGAACTTGAAGTGTTGCTGCCTGCCTTTCCTAAGAATAAGAAAGGACCGTTACATAACCAAACGCTATTATCATACTGAACAATGATAACATTAATACTCAGGTGTCCCCAGGGGTTTCAAAATGTAGTTTATAGTTGTTTTGTTTTTCTAGTTCAGAATCTCATTAAATGTTACACATCGCATTTGGTTAGAACTTTTCTTTTTTGAAATTTAGACAAGTCATCCATCTCTTTGTTTTTTTATAACTAATTTTAAAAAATCAGGCAAATTATCTTTAAAAAATATATATATATTTTATTGATTTTTTACAGAGAGGAAGGGAGAGGGATAGAGACTTAGAAACATCTATCAGCTGCCTCCTGCACACCTCCCACTGGGGATGTGCCCGCAACCAAGGTATATGCCCTTGACCGGAATCGAACCTGGGACCCTTCAGTCCACAGGCTGACACTATCCACTGAGCCAAACCGGTTAGGGCTCAGGCAAATTATCTTACTGAGGATTGCATATTGTGAATTTGACAGTTATTTCTTCATGTTTAGGCTAAAAATCTTTGCCAAGAATTCTGAATAGACCACACTATGTTTTATTTTCATTTTATTGGATAGCGCTGAACATCAGGTTGTTCACTTTGGGTGACGATGACTTTGATCGCTGCGTTAAGGTCTGACTCACCACGGGTCCAGTTTTAGCATTCTCTTCTTGGGAACTTTTCAGGAAAAGCATCTTCAGTGATGGTTATTGGCATCGACCGTTCCTCAAAAAGGAAAAGAAGAAGATGGGAGCACTCGGGTTTCACGGGACCAGAACCAGAGTCCTGGTTTGTCTGTGCTGTTCTCTCGGGGGGGGGGGGGGGGGGGACAGGCGGGGACGGGGGACTGGGGCCTTGCTGTTGGCTGAGCTGAGCAAGGCGGAGTCTGGGCTGGCGTCTGACACTCTATTTTAGGGGGTGTCTGAGGTAATGATGGACTTTTAAATCCTGTGTGTGTGTTGCCCTGAACACAGTCGTCATTTTGGAAAGTTTTGTTTGCAGCCTTTATTGAAATCCTCTTCGGCTTGACATCAGAGTCTGAACTTATTCTTTGGAATCTCCTGGGCAGTGACTCACCGTTATCCTGTGAGGGCGAAATTCACTCCACAAATAGCAGAGCCCTTCCGTGCAGGGCTGAGTGGGGCCGGCCCCTGGGAGGAGAGGGGAGGCCTGCACGGCCTTGCGCAGGCTGTGAGCGGGGCCTCCTGTGCGCTCTGTCCGGGGCGCTGAGAGCAGTCAGGACCACTGCTCTGCTTTGTGGATGAGGGGCTGGGAGCTCGCTGTTGGTGCCCCCTGTTGACAGGCATTTTGTTAGTTGCTGTGGAGGAAACATACATAATGTGGGTAAAAGTAGGTTTACAGTTGTGAGTATGAAAACAGAGTTTATTCTTGTTTAGTGATTATTGTGTTATTTTCCATATGAACAACTGTAAGCCTCCTTGCCCACCCGGTATTACCTATATGTAATGCATCAGCGCTTTCTTGGAATTGCCCCTCTGGAGTCTGGTAGGAGAGGTTAGCCATGTGTGGGTAGCGTAGCCACCCCATCATGGGCAGGTGTTGGCATGGACGTGCGTAGGCAGTTCACCTGGGAGCGTGCGTCTGAGGAACTGGCTTCCGTTAGCCGCCAGCCCTGTTCCCAAGGCCTGTGCGTGGGTTCCAGCATGGCTCCAGCTTCCTCGCCTCCTGCGGGTCCCTTTGGTAACACACTGAGCTCCAGGCATATTTCTTCACTCAACTCGCAAATGTTGTTGAGCCTGCACTGGTGTAGACGCCGGCATGCAGCCGTGAACAAACACGGGAAGGTCTGCCGCCACGCAGCTGACCCGCTCGGAGCAGTGGACACGCACATAATACGTGTGAATCGCGGTGGAAGGGCCAGGGGTCTGGCGAGGGGCAGGCTCTTCACTTGAAAGTAGGTGGTCAGGGGAGCCTCCTGAGAGGGTCACATTGGAGTTGAGACGAGGCTGGTAGGAATGAGGAAGTTGTCAGACAGGCAGGAGGGAGCATTTGAGACAAAGGTGCACCTGGGCAGAGGGCTGAGAGGGCACAGCCTGGGACACTCATTTGTCCCCCACTGCGGCCGTGACAGGCAGGAGGCGGAGAGTGATAGGAATGGAGTCCGAGCCCACAGGGATGGCAGCTCTACCTCAATGAGAAGGACCCACAGCAGCATGTCAGCAGAGATGCAGTGAGATCTTAGGCTTGTAAAGATTTGTCTGGTCACCATGCCAGTCAGTAGCTCCAGGCTAGTGGCAGGAGTACCTTCCTGCCAGGAGCCTGTGGCTGGATTTCCAGTGGCTGTGCTGGGCCTGGCCTGGGGCAGTGATGGGAGGCGCTGGTTGTGGTTGGAGAATCTCCTGATAGACTGAATGAGGAGCATAAGAGAGGGAAGGACGTGGAGACGGAGCCCGAGGCAGCTCCCTTGGGCTGATGGTGGAGAGTAGTGCACAGAGGAGGTTAGGAAAAGATAGTGAGGAATATTGCTCGGACGTGCTTGATTACAAATCCACATCAAGTGCAGAATCAATCAGGTTGATAGTTGGTTGTGCAAATGTGGACGTTAGGAGAGTGGTCTGGGCTGAAAATACAAATGTGGAATTTCTTTTTCTTTCTGTCGTCCACTGGCCTGGTCTAAAAGAACAGAAATTGGCACAGACAGAGGGAACTCCTCCAGAAGAGTCTCTCTAGATCAGGCTCCGCAAACTGGGAAACGGATTTCCTTTTAGCGACAGCAGTAGCAGCCAGCACCCAAACACTTGAAGTTCTGAGGGAGGAGGACCTTCTGTGCTCAGAGGAGCTTTGTCTCAGGAGGGTGGGGGCCAGTCACCATGCTTCCCTGTCCATCCACCTTTTGGGCGTGGGCATGGGTGTGGCTTTTGGAGTGCAGAGCACAGCAAGGTAAATATGCCAAGTGTGTTAGGCTGAGGGCCAGAGACACAGGGAGCCCCTGGGACCAGCAAGTACCACAGAGATGGTGAAGAGTGAGGAGCTCAGGAGGGGAACCCATAAAGTCACTTGTGGACGGGACTCACTCCTGGCTGAGTGTGTGTTCTGATGCTAAACAGCACACCAAACATTTGCGAATTTGAAACAAGAGATGGACCACTGCCCAGGTCTGAACCGGCCAAAAGCCTCAAAACAACGAACACTGAAACCATGGTCCACAGAAGTCTGGTTGGAATGTGCAGTCGGAACACAACCAAGTTGATTCAGTGCTAAAACAAAATCTCTAGGCCAGAATTACTCAGCATATGAAGTACCCCCAAATCTCCAGGCCACAATTTCTCAGCATATGAAGTACCCTCAAATCTCCGCTTGCATGGGAGAAGAGGATCAACAGATGCTGTCCAGTGCTGGGACTGACCAGCAGACCCTGAGCGACGGATGCATGACTACTCTGACACATGTTTCTGTGAAAGAGCAGGCTAAGGGACTGCTTGGCTATAGGAACCAAACAGGCCCATTCGCCTGCTTCCTTAGGCTTTTATTGTAACAACAGCTTGAACTAAAATTATTAGATACTATCAGTAGGGTAAGCATCCTTGAGAAGACACATGCGTCTGCAGTGTCCTTTAAGCAAGGACGTCTGAAGACTAAGCATAAAGATTCCAGTAGACACCTGGGGGCTCAGACTTGTTTGGAAAAGTCAAGGCAGGGGCTGCCACCTTCAGCCAACTCCTATCACATGCCTCCCCACAGTCCAAGATGGCAGGTGTTAGAACTATTTGAGAAAGATTTTAAAGCAGTTATTACAAAAATGCTCCAAGAAGTAAAGGTGAGCTGTTCCAATAGCTCCCCCTCTGCACCTTGCTGGGGAGGGATTCCTTTCCTAGATGGCCAGGCCCCTGACACCTGACCCTGGATAGATGTTGTTAGCAGTTCCTTAGTCATGTGTACTCAGGGGAGCATGACAGCACAAGCCCCGCAGGCCCACACAGAGGCTGTGCTCAGGAACAGTGAAAATACAGGCTGTGGGTGGCAGGCTTGGCAGTGAGAAGAGGGAAGGATGTGATTGGCTTGTCTGAATAATTCCATGGTGGCAGGAATGTGCTTGGTCTCCTCCATAAGGAGGGCTGTTAGCCTGGAGGGTATGTTGACAGGGGAGAGCAAGGAGGGGAGGGAGACTTGTGGTCAGGTGATTTGTGGTTCACCTGGTTTCCTGAGATATTAGGCAGCGCATAATATTGGGACTTAATTTTAGGTCTTTTTTTAAAAGAAAGGTTTTTATTGATTTCAGAGACAGAAGAAGGGAGAGGGAAAGAGAGATAGGAACATCAATGATGAGAAACATCGAGTGGCTGCCTCCTGCATGCCCCCTTCTGGGGATCAAGCCCATAACCCAGGCATGTGCCCTGACTGGGAATTGAACCGGGACCTCCTGGTACATGGGAAGACACTCAAACACAGCCACACCAGCCAGGCTAATTTTAGGTCATATGCCACATGAACAAATGGAAATACAGAAAGTTTCAAAAAAGAAATAAAGGATAAAGTACCACTAATAGAAATTTTAGGACTGGAAAATAAAAACAAACTGAATGGACTGAATTGCAGAATAGAGATGACAGAAGAACGTGAGTTAACTTTACGAAGGGACAATAGGAATTAATCAGTCTGAAGAGAAACAAATGAGATTGTGAGTAAATGAACTGAACCTCAGGGACCTATGAGACAGTCTTGAAATGTTTAACATTTGTCACAAGAGCCTTAGAAGGAAAGGAGAGAGTGTGGTTCATGAAAAAATGTTTGAAGAAATAATGGCTGAAGACTTCACAAATTTGATGAAAGACAAACAAGGATTTAAGAAGCTAAGTGAACCCAAACAAGATGAGCACAAAGAAAGCCATAACCAGACACATCATAATCAAACTGCTTAAAACTAAAGACCCCCCAACTCCCCCCCAAAATTCTTGAAAGTCAGAGGAAAGTAACACAATATTAATAGGGAAATAATGATCTGAATGACTAGATTCCTCATCAGAAGCAATGTCAGTAAGTGTAATGACATTTCTAAGGTGCTGAAAGAAAACTGTCAACCCAGATTCTGTATTAGGAGAAAATGTCCTTTAGGAATGAAGATGAAAGAAGGACATTGTCAGATGAAGGAAAATGAAGAGAATTTATTACCTGCAGGTGGTATTGGTGGAAGGATAGACCCATTCATCAGTGGAACCGGCAGAATCCCAAATAGACCCATGCAGATATGGCCAGTGGATATTTGACAAATACGGTGTTAGAAAAGTTGGACATCCATAGGCAAATAAAAAAGAAAAGAAAAGAACCTCAACTTAATCTCATAATTTGTACAAAAAGTAATTCAAAGTGTTATACTCTTATATATATAAAATGTGCAACTATAGTGACTGACTGTCTCGTTCCCAGAGTTTGAGACCCCGGGGCCTTCAGCGAGTATCACTAAATGTGTGAGCTGCTGCTTCCGAGGAGGTAGAATGAAATTAACTTCACAGAGCAGCTACCCAAAGTAAACTGGAGAATTACTGTTACAAGAATATTTTATTTACTTCAACTTGATGTTTTTTCATTGAAATTTGCTTTATTGCTTTCTATGTCCAAATTTTAAGTGTGGAATCAAATTAATCAGCTATTTTGATTCTGAGTACTTTAATTTCCTTTTTAGGACTTCGGATTGATATTAGTTTCTCTTACTCTCATTTTTGTTTTGTTTTCTTTTTTTTTTAAAAAAAACCAGTAACTTGGTATTTTAAGAAACAGATTATTCATTTCGTGCGCAGCACATTCCTTTCCTGTTGTCCAGTTGTAACCAAAGCAGCCTTATTTGCGTTTTGCTATTCTGTAGTGTGCCTCAGGTATCAAGTTAAATGACAGTGTTAAGAATCACTTGAAGTGGCACAGAAAGCAGATGTCTGGAAGCAGTGGGAGGCGATATAAGGGTCACAAGGGAAAGGTAAGGCAGGTCTGCCTCTGTAAGTTACCAGGATCGGCAGTTGCTGTCTGTTTTAAAAATAAAACGGAACTCACTTTTTACAGGTCACCCACTGTGATGACTGGTTTTGAGTCTCCAAAACCTGTAACAGGGAGACAGGGAGGGAACTGTCAGCTTCTCCTGGGCACGCACCTGGGCCTTCTACTTTACACGGTGCTTGTCCAGTGTGATGCCAGCAGGGAGCTCACTCAGCAGTTGAGCCAGGCGATGTTTCTTCGCTTCCTCACACTGAGCGCACTCCCCTCCGCCGTGGCCTTGGGGTGGAATGAATGGCTGAGGAGCAGCATCTCCGCCTGGGGCAGACAGCTGCAGGGAGGAGGGCCTCTGCACTGGGATCCTGCCTCCCTCACTGAACTGCATTCATTTCTGCTCCGAGCCCTGTTTCTTCTTTTGTAAAGTGAGACAGCAGTGATGTCTACCACAGGCCCCGGGAGAGCTGGCGAGGATAGGACTCTAGCCTTTTAGCATTCTGGCACAGTGGCAGGCTGCCAGTTACTCGTGTTGTCACTGTTGTTTGCTGTAGTATTTCTTCTTTTCAGCATGTCTTTAACAGCTCTACTAAGTTATAATTGATGTACAGTAAACTGCATGTATTTTATGGTGTACAGTTTGGTACATTTTGACATACTAATATATACACCCGTGTTACCATAATTACAGTCAAGATAATGATAACATCTATCATCCCTAAGAGTGTTTTTCAGGCAATAACTGAACCACTTTATGTCACTAGATATGAGTTTTTATTTTCTAGAATTTTACATAAACATTATCATATATTATTTAATCTTTTCTTTGCCTGGCCTCTTTCACTCAGCAGAATTATTTTGATATTTATCCATGTTGTAGTGAGTGTCAGTAGTTAATCCTTGTTATTCCTGAATGGTATTCCTGAATTGTTCAGATATACCACTGCTTGATGATCTGTTCACATGTGGATAGACACTTGGCTTAGTTCCAGATTTGCGGCACTATGAGTAAAGCTGCTATAAACATTTGCATGGACACATGCTATTAGTTATCTTGGGTAAATTCCTAGGACCAGAATGGCTTCACATGACAAGTATGTGTATGTGTGGTCGGACCAGCCATCTGAGAGTCCCCACCAGCAGTAATGAGACTTTGGTTCCCATCCTCACCAATGCTTCCGGTGCCTTTAGTTCTTCTCATGGGTGTGTGGTACCTCACTGTGGTGTTTCATTTCCCTCATGTCTAAAGATGTTGAACATTTTTTATATATGTTCTTGCCATCTGTATTTCCTCTGTGATGCTGTATATGCTCAAATCTTATACCTGTTTTTAATGGGGTTGTTGTATTACTGAGTTTTAAATTCTTATTGTTGCATTTTGTTATTATTGAACACTTTAGATACAGGTCCTATTTCAGATAGATGCTTTGCAGATATTTTCTTCCCATCTATGATTTGACTTTTCATTCTCTTAGCAATTCTATCAGAAAGCAGATTTTAATTTAGAAGAAGATCAATTTATCAATTTGTTTTTTCATGGATTGTGATTTTGGAGTTCTCTGGAAAAGAAATCTTTGCCTAAACCAGACTCACAAATATTCTCCTATGTTTTGTTTTGGCACTTCTAAAATAGTCAGTTTACATTTAGATCTGTGATCCATTTTGAGTCAGTTTTTGTAGATGGTGTAAGGTATGGATTGATGTTATTTTTGATTGTTCCAGCATCATTTGTTGAAAAGAATGTCTTTTTCCTTTTATTCACCTTTGCAGCTTTGTCAAAAATGAGATATCCATATATGTGTAGGTTTTTTTTCTGGACTCTTTCCTGTTTCATTAATGTATTTGTTTATCTTGATGCCAGTACTTGATTACAGTAGCATTAAAATAAATCTTCAAGTCAGTTAGTTCTCTTACTTATTGGTCAAAGTTGTTTTGTCTAATCTAAATCCTTGCCATTTTCAAATGAATCAGCATGCCAGTTTCCATAAAAAAATCCTTCTGGAATTTTGAATGGGATTATGTTCAACCTGTAGATCAATTTGTGGAGATTTGATATCTTAGTACTGACTCTTCAGATCTGGGAACACAACATACTGTGTATTTTGTTAGGTCTTTAATTTCTCTCAACAATTTTTAAATATTTTGTTTTTTGGCAGAATGTTCTATAAATGTCATTTAAATTAAGTTGGTTGTCAATGTTGTCCATTTCTTTATATCTTTGCTGGTTTTCTTGCTACTTGTTCCATCAAATATTGAGAGACTATAGTTGTGAATTTTTGTATTTCTCTTTTCATTGCTATTGTTATTTGCTTCTTGTATTTCCAGGCTGTGTTATCAAGTGCATAAATATTTATTTGTTATGTCTTATGATGGTTTGAATTCTGTATCATTTAAAAATTATTTCTTTTATCTCTGGTGATATTCTTTCCTGTGAAATCTATGTCTGATTTTTATGTAGTTATTCTAGCTTTCTTTTGACTATTGTTAGCCTGATATATTCTTTCCTGTTCTTTTATTTTTAACCTATTTATGTCTTTAAAATATGTTTCTATTAGGCAGCACATTGCTTTTTTATCCTATCTCACACTTGCTTCCTTTAATTGGGATATTCGGACTACTTATGTTAAATGTGGTTATAATATCAGCAACATCAGTTACATATAAATCATTTTCTTATTTTTTTCTATTTCTACTTGTTTTTGTTTCTCCTTTCCTTTTTTTGGTCATTCTTTGCATTAATTGATTCTATTTTATAGTTTTTATTGATTGCATTAGGGCATATACTGTACATCTTTCATTATATAGTGTACCATCTCATGATAAATCATTTCACATACAAGAATGTTATTTTAAGTACTTTTATTTTTTTCTTACCTTTGTCCTATGGTTATGCACTTTATTTTGCATATGCTATAAAACCACACAGGATGGTTAATTACTTTTATTAATTAGTTATTATTTAAAGAGATTTAACTAATTAGGAAAATATATATTTACTAGGTAGATACTTCCAGTTCTTTTACTTCTTTGCATAGACCCATATTTCCATCTGTTATGATCCCCTTCTCCCAGTGGACTTCCTTCAACATTTCTGTAATGCAGGTCTGCTGCTGATGAATTTCTTCAGCCTTTGAATATCTGGAGAAGGCTTTCTTTTACCTCTGTATTTAAAAGTATTTTTGCTGGGTATGGAATTCTGAGTTGGTATTTATTTGTCAGTACGTTAAAGGTGTTGTTGTATTCTCTTCTTAGTTGCATTTTTTTTTTCTCACAAGGAATCTACTTCATCCATCCATATCTTTGTTTTTTTTTTCCCTCCTTAGGGTACTGTAAGATTTTCTCTTTATAATTGGTTTTGAGCAGTTTGAATTATGTGCCTTGGTGTAGTTTTCTTTGTGGTCATTTTACTTGGTGTTTATTGAACTTTTTTTTATAAGTATATTTTTATTGATTTCAGAGAGGAAGAGTGAGGGAGAGAGAGAAACATCAATGATGAGAGAGAATCATTGATCAGCTGCCCCCTGCACGCCCCCTACTGGGGACTGAGCCCGCAACCCGGGCATGTGCCCTTGACTGGAATTGAACCTGGGACCCTTCATTCTGCAGGCCAATGCTCTATCCATTGAGCCAAACTGGCTAGGGCCATTGGACTTCTTGAACTTTTCCTCCCTTCAGGTGGTTTCCTTTCAGGAGACTCCTGGGTTTCCTCACATGTAAGTGGTAGTCAGTTCTCTGCTGGATAATCAAGAGGGACCCTCTTCAGATTTCTGGAGTCTTATTGCTGTCCCGCACACTCTATTACCTGGTCTCTCTGGCTTCAACACGAGGGTGCACTGGGTTTGGCCTGGCGCTGCCTCTCTGTGCAGTGTCCTGGAAACTCTCTGGACAATAGTTGTGGCATTTATAGGGCTTCCCCTTTCTGTCCTCACTCTCTGGTGACTCACGTCCACTGTCATGAAAACTTTTTTGGATTTTTCAGGTAGAAGGCAAATGGAGTCTTTGCTATCTTGGCTGGAAGAGAAAGTGCTGTGATTTCCTAATTGAATAACATATACATCTGTCCTTTAGTTGGATTATTGTTTTATTGCTTATCGAGAAACAATTGACATACTATATTAGTTTCAGGAACGTCCGTACTCTTTTCCATCGTGGCTGCACCAGGCTGCATTCCCACCGGCTGTGCAGAAGGGCTCCCTTTTCTGCACATCCTCGCCAGCGCTTGTAATTTCTTGTGATTTTGATACTAGCCATTCTAACAGATGTAAGGTGATGTCACATTGTGGCTTTCATCTGCATTTGCCTGGTGATTAGTGATGTTGAGCAACTTTTCATTTACCTGTTGGTCATCTGTATGTCTTTGGGAAATGTCTGTTAGGATACTCTGCCCATTTTTTAATTGCATCATTTGGGTTGGGATTTTTTTGTTTTGTTTGTTTTTTTGCTATGGAGCTATGACTTCTTTATATATTTTGGATTTTAACCCATTTCCAGATACATGATTTACAGATATTTCCTCCTATTCCATAGGTTGCCTTTTTTTTTTGATGATGCACAAACTTTAGTTTGATATAGTCCCGCTTGTTTACATTTGCTTTTGTTGCCTTTACTTTTGGTGTCAAATCTTCCCTCCCTCCCTCCCTCCCTCATTCCCTCCCTCCCTTCTTTCCCCTACTCTCTCCCTCCTAGTATCCCTTCCTTTCTGTGATATCCTTGTCTGGTTTTATTATCGGGGTAATGCTGGCCTCATAAAATGAGTTTAGAAGTGTTCCCTCCTCTATTTTTTTTTTTTTGAGGAGTTAGAACAGTGGTTCTCAACCTTCCTAATGCTGTGACCCTTTAATACAGTTCCTCATGTTGTGGTGACCCCCAACCATAAAATTATTTTTGTTGCTACTTCATAACTGTAATTTTGCTACTGTTCTGAATCATAATGTAAATATCTGATATGCAGTATGTATTTTCATTGTTACAAATTGAACATAATTAAAGCATAGTGATTAATCACAAAAACAATATGTAATTATGTATGTGTTTTCCGATGGTCTTAGGCCAGTGGTCGGCAAACTGCGGCCCCTTGAGTGTGGCTCTTCCACAAAATACCACGTGCGGGTGCACACATACAGTGCAATTAAAACTTCGTGGCCACACTCAAGGGGCCAAAGAGCCACATGTGGCTCGAGAGCCGCAGTTTGCCGACCACTGTCTTAGGCGACCCCTGTGAAAGGCTGAGAACTGCTGAGTTAGAAGGATTGGTGAAGCCATATGGTTCTAACTTTTGTTTGTTGATAGGTTTTTTTTATTCTGATTCAGACTCCTTTTAGTGAGTTTGTTGAAATTTTCTATTTTTTCATGATTCAGGTCTTGGTAGGTTGTATGTTTCTAGGAATTTATTAATATTTTGTAGATTGTCTAATTTGTTGGCACATTATTGTTCGTAGTAGTCTCTGTATTTCTGTAGTATATAAATTATGAAATTTCCTCTCATTTTTTATTGTATTCATATTTCCTTGAGATGTAAAGTTAGGTTGTTTAATTCAGATCTTTCTTATTTCTTGATGTACACATTTATCTGTATGTATTTTACTCTTATAACTTACTTTACTGCATCCATAAATTTTTGTATATTGTATATCCATTTTCATTTGTCTCAAGATAGTTTTTGATTTTCCTTTGATTTCCTCTTTAACCTATTGGTTATTCAGGAGCATGTTGTTTAGACTTGAATTTTCTAGTTTTTTTCTTGTAAGTGGTTTCTAGTTTCATACCATGTACTTGGAAAAGAAGCTTGACATGATTTCAGTCTTCTTAGGTTACTGACTGACTGTGTGGCCAAATATACTAGAGAATGTTTCATATATGCTGAGAAGAAAGTGTATTTTGTTGTTTTTGCATGGAATGTTCTAATTATGTCTTTAAGTCCATCTGGTCTAACATTGATTTCCTGTGTGGATGATGTATCCATTGATCAAAATGTGGTATTAAAGTAATATTGTATTGCTGTCTATGTCATCCTTTAGGTCGGTTAGTGTTTTGTATGTTTACGTGCTCCTAAGTTGGATTCATATTTACAAATGTTTTACACTTTTCTTAGATTAAGAACTCTATATGACTTTCTTTGTCTCTTATTACAGTCTTTGTCTTAAAGTCAGTTTTGTCTGATACAAGTATAGCTAGCCCATCTTCCTTTTGGTTCCATTTGCATGTGAAACTATTTTCCATTCTTTAACTTTCTGTCTGGGTGTGTTTTTTCACCTGAAGTGAGCCTTTTGTTAGCAGCATATGGATGAGTCGTGGTTTTTATTTTTTCATTATTATTATTTGAATGCCTTCTAGAGCTCTGCATTTTTACTCCTCCCACATTTTATGCTTTTGATGTTACATTTTATACATTTTTATCTCATGTACCTATTAAAAAATTAAGGTTATTTTTAATACTTTTGTTTTTTAACCATTATATTAACTTTATTAGTGGTTAATCCACTACCCTCAAAGCATTAGATTATTTTGAATTTTACTATATAGTTACCAGTAAGATTTATACATTTATTATTTATTAATGTATTTATGTATGTATGTATGTATTTATTTATTTATTATTTTTTGTTAATCCTCACCTGAGGATATTCTTCCATTGATTTTTAGAGAGAGTGGAAGGGAAGGGGAGAGACACACATACAGAGAAACATAAGATGTGAGAAAGACACATTGATTGGTTGCCTCCAGCATATGCCCCAACCAGGGCCAGGCATCAACCCTGTAACTGAGGTATGTGCCCTTGACCAGATCTAACCCGGGACCCTTCAGTCCGCAGGCCAACACTCTACCCACTGAGCCAAACCAGCCAGGGCTATACTTTTATTTTTTATTGGAGGCCTGGTTCACGAAATTCGTGCACAGAGGCGAGGTCCCCCTCAGCCCAGCCTGCATCCTCTCTAATCTGGGACCTCTCAGGGGATATCCGATTGCTGGTTTAGGCCCAATCCAACCAGCAGATGGACATCCCTCTTGCAATCCTGGACCGCTGTCTCCTAATCACTCACCTGCATGCCGGCCTGGTCGCTCCCAACTGCCCCCCTCTGCTGGCCTGGTTGTCCCAACTGCCCTCCCACCCCCCTGCCAGCCTGGTCGCCCCTCACGGCCCCTCTGCCAGCCTGGTCACCCCACGCGCAGTCTGCTTGTTCAGTCGTTTGGTCATCCCTCACTAACCCCCCTGCTGGCCTGATCATAGGCAGCCATCTTGTGAGTGTGTGATGGTCAACTTGCATATTATCTCTTCATTATATAGGATTGTTACTAATTTGTACTTTTTTGTATTAACTTAAAAAGTTCCTGTAACATTTTTTGTAGGGCCATTCTAATGGTGATGAATTCTTTTAGCTCTTGCTTGTCTGAAAAGCTTTATCTCTCTTTCAATTCTGAACAACAACTTTGCCAGGCAGAGTATTCTTGGTAGGGTTTTCTTTCAACACTTTGAATATATCATGCTACTCCCACCTGGTCTGCAAAATTTCTGCTGGAAAATCTGCTTATGGTCTTATGGGGGGTTTCCTAACAAGTTGTTTTGTTCTTATGGCTTTTGAGATTTTCTCCTTGTCTTTAACTTTTCTTTTTTTTAAAAAATATATTTTTATTGATTTCCAAGAAGAAGGGAGAGGGGGAGAGAGAGAGAAACATTGATGATGAGAATCATTGAATGGCTGCCTCCTGCATGCCCTCTATTGGGGATCAAGCCCGCAATCCAGGCATGAGCCCTGACCAGGAATTGAACCATGACCTCCTGGTTTATGGATCCACACTCAATCACTGAGCTACACCTGCCAGGGCTAACATTTCATACTTTAGTTATATGTACATTGGTATGTGTCTTTTTGGTTTTATCTGGTTTGGAACTCTCTGAGCTTCCTGGATCTTGATGTCATTTTAGTCTTCCAGGTGAGGGATGTTTTCTTCCCCTTTCTCTCTTACCCTTCTGAGACCCCTGTAATGCAAATGTTGGTCTGCTTGATGTTGTCCCATAAATCTCTTAATTTTTCTTGACTCTTTTTCCTTTTTGTTGCTCTCATCGGATGAATTCTTTGAGTTCACTGATTCTTTCTTACTCTTCATGTAGTTTGTTCTTGAACCCCTCTATTGTATTTTGCAATTCAGTTATTGTATTCTTCAACTCTGAATTCTATTTGGTATCTTCTTGTATTTTTTATCTCTTTGTTGAATTTGTCACTTTGTTCATGCATTTTTCTCTGGTTCTCAGTGAGCATTTATATGACCATTATTTTGAACTCTTTATCAGGAAAATCACTTATCATTTTATTAAGGTTTTTTCCTGAGATTTTTATATTGTTCTCTTATCTGGAATATATTCCTATATATATTTCTTAATTACTATGACACTTTATACTTGTTAAAGAAAAAAAACTATTGAAACCTGTAAAGAATTTTTGTGAGTTTATTTGCGCCAAACTGTTGACATATGCCAGGAAGCAGAACCTCAATGAATTGAGATAATGCTCTGGAGAATGGCAGGTTACATTTGTATTTATACATTGCAATCAAAGGAGGGACATAGGTGGGTTACATGAAATTCATTGGTGATAGATTAAGGAGGAGGGATAAAGCAAAGCAGGGGAAACCCCTGGGATTGGATAAAAAGTAAAATGATGGACACATACTTAGGTGGGTGCAGGATCAATTAAATCTGTCCTGGCGCCCAACACAGTTGGTTGTGCCCCAGGGGCTCCAGAAAAAAGGAAGTTACAAGTTACTCAGACATTTCAAGGGTACGTTATTATAGATGCAAAAGGACAGATAGGCTCAGTTAAGGTAAAGGTTCACCTTGTGAGTGAAGATACCGGCCTAGGACGTAACTACCCACCATAACTGCTTTTAGTTAAAGTTTAATTTCAGACCATCGTTTGTGGTGACTTTAGGTCTCTGAGTTTGTAAGACTGCCATGCAGGCCTCCCCTGAGCTTGTCAGGTCAGCATGTGGCCCCTTTTGTCCACATACTGATTTTTATGCATTAGATAAAACAGCCACCTCTCCTAGTCTTAGAGGTGAACCTTATCCTTAAACTCTGCCTTAGCTCTTAGTTGTCTCCCAAACCTTTTTTTTTTTTTTTTTTTTTTTTGGTCCAAGAATGTTTATTCTTAGTGACTCCCAGTAGTGGAAAATGTGCCAAGACCTGTCAGTGGCCTCAACATATGGATTCCAGCTAATTGGAATCATCTTTTAAAGTATGAAATATACCTTCTTCAGGGGAGACTGGGAGATGCGCATTTCTGTTGGCTCTTGCTGTGCTGAGCCCTGGAGTGACAGGCAGTTAAGAACTCTTTCTTTGTTTGCTATGTCTTGTTGAGCCCATTAACAGAAGCCCTCCTAGACAACAGAGCCAGACTATCAAGGGATGTGTCCTCTGGTGGTTAGCCACAAAAATTGGGGCACCAGACATGTGCACAGGGTAATTTCTCAGAGACACCAGTGACCCGGAGCAGGTCAGATGGAGAGGGTGAAGATGGTGCTCACTGCCTCTCTGTCTCTGGGGAGGATTATAGTCTGTACTTTGATGTGTGTTTCCTTAGAAGCTGACCCTCAGGCTACTGCTGTGAAGGTAAGTTCATAGGTCTCTTTCACAGAAACAGTGGGCTTTTCACACCTCTGTCTACATACGGGTCCTGGCGGTAGCTAGGGAAGTCTGCCAGCCCTTTAAGAACTGTTTCTCAGGTTACTAGACCTTTGTGGGTCTCATGTACTTGAATCCTGTTGACTTCAAAACTAGACATTTTGGGTTTTCCTCTCTCAGGTGAAGGACTTAAAAAGTTTGGATGCCTGATGTGACGTTTCTGTTGTCTTATGTCACTTGATTTTGAGTCAAACAACATGGAAATATTAGTCCCAGTAATTATTGTTAATGGTTTGATGCCTATCATTTCAAATTTAAAAATGCATCTACTGATGTATTAATGTAGACCACATATATTTTTTCCTAAAAATATGATCATATTATAAATTTTCTTCCGTGACTTCCTGTTTTTGATTTAATGCTGTATTTTATAACTCCAGTAAAAAAAATGGCGGTTTTTCACTGTAAAGCATTCTATTGGCCTTGACTTTGAGATATACATCCATAATGCTACTAAGGAAATATCATTACATATTGATGATGTTGAAACTTTTGATACTTGAATTATTTAGATACATTTTCTATTATTGAAAGATTTTAGCTTTCTTGGAATGAAGTGCTCTCGTCATGGTATATTGTTTTTTCATGCTTAGGTACTTCTCAACTCTGTATGGTTTATTTGAATGGTATTTTTTGTGTCCATTTTTATAGATGAGATTAAAGTTTTGTTTTATATGTTGTGAGATTTTGGTATTAGTTAAATATTAGCATTTTAGAAAATATTTGGAAGTTTTATTTACCTGGTTTCTGGAATATATGAAATACTGGAATTAACACTTTCTTGAAATTGTATTAATTTTGCTTGTGTGTCCTGATGTATTTTGACACTTTAAAATTTCTCTTTAATAATTTACATTTATTAGAAAATATACTTATCCAGATCTTCAAGTGTATTGACATCGACTGTATATCATTTTTTCCATTTCCCTTTCTCCTGATTTGCTTTTTCACAGAACAGGCTCTTAGATACTGTTTCTTACTGCTTCCCTCTTTTTTAATTTATGACTTCCTGCTTTTATGATAATTAATTAGCTTTGTTTCTCATTTTTTGTTACTCTTTTTAAATACAATTCAAATATTTATTTAGTTTATCTTCATTCTTAGTAATGAAGGAGTTTCTTACTGTACCTTTAAGCTAATTTTAGCTGTATAACATTCATTTTCATAGAGCACTTAATATAGCCTAGATTTGCATTTTTATTTTTATTTAATTTTAGCCCAAGAATTGCTTAGAGTAGTGTTTTTTTTAAGTTTCCAAGTTATTTTTGATGTTATCTATTAATAAGTTCTAGTTCCGTTATTGCATGTTCAGATATTTTCTGTAGCACTACTTTTAGGAAGTGATTGCAGTTTCTTTTTGTATAATAATTGCATTAGCCAGTAAATGTATTCTATGGCCTTTGAAATGAAAATGGATTTTTTGTTTGTGGGATTTTGACATAGACTTATATATTTTATATTCTTTTTTAGTTTTTGTGTATTTGATCTGTCAAATTAGAGGGAGATATGTCAAAGTACCCATTGCTATTATATTTGTCAAGTTTTGGTTTTCCTATCAGATTTTCTTATATATATTTCAATTCCATGTTTTTTGCTTAGAGAGGCCAAACATATCTTCACTGTGGTCCATACCACATGGTCAGTATGAATGCCACCATTTTCCCATTGAATGGTTTTACCTTGAGTTCTGTTTTACTTGTTTATGATTCTAATATCCCTTACTTCATCTGAGCATCATTTGCCGGATGTGTCTTACCCAGCCTTTTACTTTCTACCTTTGAGTTGCTTTAAGAGTGTGTCTTATAGACTTTGCACAGTTTATAGATGTTATACAGTGAATTCTTCTAAGAGCTAATTTCATCTTATTTTTCGCATTCTTCATTTTAGGAAGAAAACCACATAGGAAATGGGTTTCATAGGCACAGTGTCTTCTAGACTTGTTTCTTGCCCTGTCTCTTCTAAAAATAATTCATCTTGGTTCACATTAGTGTGTATTGTACCAGATTTTGTTTCTATGGTACTATATTACAGGTTCAGTGTTTCATTTTATTTTTATGTACACGTAATATGAAGATACATTTTTAAAAGAGCTTTGTGGTTTATTACTTGCACTTTTCTTTGTATGTGACATTGGCAGGATGGAGTTTCACAAAAATAATCTTGGTTTGCTGGTATGGTGTAATTGCCTATATTAAGCAGTTATAAGGGGTTGAAAATAATTTCTTAGTTCTACTCATCCTTAATTTTTTCCTAATTTTGAAAATACAAAAACATTTAGAGAACTATTATTAACTTATGGGATTGTGAAAAGGAAATTCATATTGATATTGGCTGTGGCTATTATTTTCGCCCTTTCATGGAAAAATTATTTGAATTTTTCAAAGCCTGAAGCTGTGCTTTGGGGAGCTATTTTGGTACTAGTCTCAAAGGACAGATTGCTGTTTCTTTCTCACCCTCATACAAACTAGGTTCCTGGCTTTTGGCACATCTCCATGATGTGACATTATTTGATGTTCAAGAGCGCTATCTAGAAATAGTGATGCAATATCAGCGAGGTCACTTTTCATTTCATGAACATAATTTTCAGTGCCTGGAATTAATTTCAGTATGAATATCAATGAATTTCCTTTTGATCTGTTAATGATTACATTTTTGTCATGAGCATTTCAGAAGCAGAGGAAGCGTCTGAATGGTCATAGTCACTCTGTTAGATGATAAGTTACAAGGTTTCTGTTCAGTTTGGATGATTGGCCTGTTAAAGTAGTTGGTATCTTATGCAAACCAAGGAATTATTTATTTGTTAAGCAAACTTTTATTTGTTGCCATAATAGAATTCACTGGCCCAGGTGTTTAAAAATATTTATCTAATACATGTATTTTTAAATTTCATTTTACTATAGCCAACTTCAAAAATGATCAGGGGAGTTCCCTGTTCCATTCACTAGCCAGAAGCAAGTAGGTGAAAAAATCCAGAATAATCATAGGGCTCCCCTAATATTAATTATCTGTTGGTTCTAGAATACCTGATATTTAAAATGAGCTACTTTGAGATCAGTCATGTACGAGTCTACAGAAAGAGATTGAGGAAATATAAACTGTCCTAAAACCATGAACCTCCCAGCTGCAGGCCCTGGAGCTGGCTGGTCCTTGCTCCGTGGCCCCAGGACAGTGACTTGCCACTCAGTGCTTCCTCTGGCCGCCTGACCCATGGGGCGTAGTGGCCATGAGTAGGTACAATGGCACCGCGAGGTGGAAGGAATAGGTGGCGTGCACTTTAAAGGGGCTCTGTTAGCTCTAAGCACCCGCTAGGTGTAGTTCATCATCAGGGTCGTTACCTAACGAGCTGGTGCATAAATGTTCTTGTTTCTCTTTTGCTACCATAAACGTAGGTAGAAACTTATTTAATATGAATTAAATATTTTATTTTTCAGAAACATAAATTGAGTTGTCAGTCTAATATTGACTTTATTCTCCCTTAGTTTTCATACATTTGAGTTTGCAACTGTAAATTTTTTTTAACTTTTTATTCATAAGTTTCACAACTATTGAGAATTTGGTAGAAAATAATGTATTATAAAATGAAGGGATTTGAATTTTTTATTTAACTGTGTTAAGATTGAAAGGTTAATGTGTGGTGTGAGTGGGCAGGCTAATTAGCCACCTCAGATGGTGGATAAAGAAAAATGGAATTTATTTACGGAAAGGGGAGGGCTGCACAGCCTAGGGGACACGGGTGGATGACAGCAGCCCCCAGGAGCTGGAGTTCCGTCCTTACATGTGGTCACTGGCGGGACACTTGTCATTAGTGGCTGGGCTTGGAATGTGGATGGACTGCAGGGGTGCGATCAGGTGCCTTTAGGGCAGTTTCCGTTCCTTTTATGGTCTGACTTCTGGTGTCCAGCAATGTTTTTCCTAGTCTTTTGTTCTGTGGCGGGTAACTTACAAATGGCCAGTAAGGATTATATTGCCTTAGAGGCCTAACAAAATCACGTCATTTAGTACTGAAATAAGAACTTGACAGTATCTTGTCTTCTTCCCCTTGGTAATTTCTTAAAAGATAAAGTGAGGCATATTAAAAAATTTAAGAGTTTACTTGAACAAAAATCATTTGAATCAAGCAGCACCAAGCCAGCAATCGTCAGGAGAGCTTCACCAAAAGGACTTCTATGGAGAAAAGATGAAAGCAAAGGCAGGACATTATTGTTGGCTAAAGCCTCAAGTCTAGGTGGCTGTTTGTGATTGGTTATTGGTAGTGTTTTGATTTCATAACCTTGAGAAACCAAATTTACAGGCTTAGCTTTGGTTTTCATATCTCTATACCTATACCTATACCTATACCTATACCTATACCTATACCTATACCTATATCATCTATATCCATATCTCTATCTTTTTTTATTGATTTCAGAGAAGAAGGGAAAGGGAGAGATAGAAACATCAATGGTGAGAGAGAATCATCGATGGGCTGCCTCCTGCCACTGGGATCGAGCCAGCAACCTGGGCATGTGCCCTTACCTGGAATGGAACTGTGACCTTCTGGGTCATAGGTCAGCACTCAACCACTGCGCAACACTGGCCAGGCTTAGCTTTGGTTTTCTTACATAGGCTGCCAGGGCCTTAGAGCCACCTCAGCCTAATAATGGCCTACCTTAATTTAACAAATGACATTTCCGCTGGTGATTATGTCCTCCATGTGTCTTCCCCACTGTGTTATTAGGGAAGGAACGGGTCTCTTTTGTTGACTCTCTTGTCAGTGTCACCTAGCCCATTGTTTGTAAAATGATGGCTGCTTGTCAGTAAATGTTCCTTGAATGAAATGAATTGCTTCTCTTTAAATAGTGTATTTCCTGGGAGTTTTAGGAGTCACACCAGAAATTATGTTTACGCTAGGGGCCCAGTGCACGAATTTGTGCACCTTGAAAGGAACTGTGGACCATGAGGCTGCGGTGGGCACAGGGGTGGGTCTCAGCCCATTCTCTGTGCCACCACTTGGCCCCTCCTGCTGCAGCCCCTGGCCCTTTGTCTGCCAGCAGCCCCATTCCTGCTGCCGCCGCTTCTACCCACTGATGGCACCAGCCCCGCTTGCACCCGCTGACAGTGCAGAGCAATTGGGGCCAGTGCCAGCAGGAGCAGAGGGAGGTGGAGAAGCCCTCAGGGGCGACTGGGGTTGGCAGCTGCCACTCACACCTACTGACAGCGCCAAACAATTGGTACCGGCACCGGCAGCGAGTGCGAGTGGTGGCTCTGGCGCTGGCAGCGGGTGCGAGCAGGGCTGGCTCCAGCAGTGGGTGCAAAGAGGCGACTGCCAGCCCTGATTGCCCCTCAGGAGCAGGGGGATGTGGAGAAGTCCTGAGGGGCTATCAGGGCTGGCAGCTGCTGATTGCACCTGCTGACAGCACCAAGTGATCAGGGCAGGCGCCGGGTGCTAGCAGTGGGTGCGAGTGGTGCTGGCACTGACAGCAGGTATGAGTGCCCAGTGGGACCGTGGCACACGGGAGCTAAGAATTTTCAGTAACCACCAGAGGCTCGTCCCGATGACAGCGACTGGCGCCCTGCTCACCTGCTCCACCATCCCGCCATGGCCAATGCTCGCCATGTTCCACGCTCTCCCGCCTGCTGCTGATGCCCACCATGTTCTGTGGGCACGCTCTGGTGGTCAGCGCACATCATAGCGAACGGTTGCTCGGTTCTGCCGTTCGGCCTATTTGTATATTAGGGTTTTATATATGTAGATGCTCTTTGGATTAGTTTCTGCTGGATAAAACTGTTTTGCACGTTTGTATTATATTTCTGTGGCTGTCCTGTAGCTTGTTTTTAACCAGGCATATTTCAGTGCCCTCTGGGACAGAGTCTGCGGAGCCCAGGGAACGTGTAGCAGTTGTTTCCCTGCTCTGAGTAATGCTGACTCTGAGCTCCTGGCTGAAGCCTGTGGGGGCTGGAGAAGAAAGGGACTTGCTGTCTGTCTTAGATGCAGGCACACCTGCCAGCCTTTCACACCTCTGAGAGGAGAGAAAAGAGAGCTGATTAAGAGTCAGAGTTACTTGTTTCGTTGCTGCACAGAATTAAAGCTGCAAAAAGAACCAGAGTGTTAGTCAAAGAGCTCAGACTCCTTCTAAATGCAAACAAGCAAGTCCTCAGGAGTCCGGGGTTGCTGTGAGCCCCAGGCCCTGTTATTTAGGTCACTGTGTAGTTATTTCTTTTGCTGATTTACATCATGAATGTATACACATTCATGTTATTTCTGATGCTTTAAAAAACATTTCGGTTGTGTTATAAAGATATAGAGAGTTTAAAAGACTTAATTTGGTACTTTTATGCAGCTGTAAATAACTATCATTTCTGATAAGACAGAAATCTAAATTTCTGTTCAGATACGTGGAGTTTAGTGTATTAGTTTCAAACCCTTCTGTACAAGTCAGGAGCGGTGGCCCCTTTGTGATCAGACACTAGGAGATGCAGGCCTTCCTGGGAAGAGCTCTCTGGTGTTGATGCCGAGTGGTGTGTGTTCTACACCACTGTGGTGAGGAGCCTTTTCCCTGCGGGAACCTTGGCCTTTCCAGCACCTGGCCCCTGTCCTGTCGGTCCCTGCTGTATAGGTGTGGTGGGTGGCTGCTAGCGGAGGCTTCTGCCCAGGGCTTTCAGTTGGAAGCTTGGCCTTCAGAGATAGGACAGGGGAGGTTTCCTTCTGGCAGTAGTGGGGGCTTTGTCTGAGTCCCGGGCTGCAGGGTCCTTGCCACTGTTATCAGACCAAGTGAGGGGTCCTCTTCCCCACTGGGTGCTGTGGGGGTGGAGTTCTTATGACATCCAGAGAAAAAAATTCAGACTCTCACGGGGAGATTGAGAGTGATATTTATTACCTTGGAATTACATCCCTGAGTTTCCAAAATTCCATTCCCTTAGCCAGTCCTAGAAGATGTGTAGCTGGGCTTCTAGTGGAGCTAGAAGCAAAGCTAGTGCCCAGAGTTTGTGTTCCATGTTGCAGCCGGGCCCAGGTCAGCAGCTTGGCTCAGGGTCCAGGTCAGCAGCCGGGCTCAGGTCAGCAGCTGGGCCCAGGGTCCAGGTCAGCAGCTGTCCCAGGGTCCAGGTCAACAGCCAGCCCCAGGTCAGCAGCTGTCCCAGGGTCCAGGTCATCAACTTGGCCCAGGGTCTAGGTCGGCAATTGGGCCCAGGGTCCAGGTCAGCAGGCGAGGCTAGGGTCTTGCCAGCAGCTGCCTAGCTGCAGTCCATGAGTGCATTGTGTGTGGGATCTGCATGGGGAGGGTACAGGAGAGGGTGGCTCAATCAACAGGAGTCCCAAGGTCCCAAAAGCAGAAGAGGGCAAATTCTTTTGTTTAGGTCAGTGATGGCGAACCTTTAGAGCTCGGCGAGTCAGCATTTTGAAAAACCCTAACTTAACTCTGGTGCCGTGTCACATATAGGAATTTTTTGATATTTTCAACCATAGTAAAACAAAGATTTATATTTTTGATATTTATTTTATATATTTAAATTCCATCTAACAAAGAAAAATCAACCAAAAAAATGAGTTCGTGTGTCACCTCTGACACGTGTTATAGGTTCGCCATCACTGGTTTAGGTGATTAAATATCCCAGATGTTTGCATGTGTTCACATAAGAAACATTCAAACCTGTGAAGAATTTTAGTGAGTTTATTTGAGCCAATTGTTGACAATTGCTGGGGAGCAGAATCTCCATGGATTGAGATAATGCTCTGGAGAATGGCAGTTTTGCACCTTATTTTATACATTACAATCAAAAGAGGAAACATAAGTGGGCTACATTGGTGATAGATTAGGGAGATGGGAGAAAGCAAAGCAGGTGGGAGAGACCCCTTTGGGACTGGATGAAAAGTAAAATGATAGACTTCTTTTACTTAGGTGGGTGCAGGATAGTTAACAGTCAACAATCTATAATAATGAAAGCGTAATATGCAAATCGACCGAATGGCTGAACAGCAAAACAACTGTCTGCATGATCACGCAATGGCACGCACTGGTGCCAGGCCAGCCAAGGCGGGTGCAATGCAATTGGTCAGGGGGGCCCCACCATCACCCCACAATCAGCCCGCATAGGGAGGCCCAGGCTACCCAGCCGGCAGCACTGCAAGAGGGCATAGGCCGGGCTAAGAGACCCCCCCCCCCCGAGTGCATGAATTTCGTGCACCAGGCCTCTAGTTCACTCAATAACAGTGAGAGCATTTGTGGTCTCCTCATAGGGGTACCTGTGCTTTGAGGGGTTAGGAAAAAGGAAATTACCTTGTTTTTGCAAAACCATGTTAATTGGCATGTTATCTTAGATGCAAAAAGACCAACCAAATGGACAGGCTTAGTTAAGGTGAAGATTAGCCTTTGTTAGGGAAAAACACTGCCTAAGAACATGACTACCCACCATAAACTTCTTTTAGTTAAAAAATTTTAATTTCAGACCATTTTTTGTGGTTACCTTACGTCTCTGAGTTTGCAAGGCTGCATTCCATACAGGCCCTCCCTGGGCTTATCAGGTTAGCATGTGGCCCCTTTTCGCACATGTACACACACACACACACACACACACACACACACTTACACATTTTACAGCGGCCACACCCATTCTGGCCAATGATCTCTGTTCCCAGGTGTGACTGACAGGTATTGCAGGGAACATGCCTATGTCTGGCCTTCCCTTGACTCCTTTCCTGTTATTAATTATTAGGTTAATTACAGCTGTATTACCACCTCTCTGATGTGGTTGGGGCTGCCATCCTGCCTGGTCCACTGTGACTCTTGGTTCCTGCCTGTTTTGAACATAGTTCATCAGTGTTAAATAAAAACTTTTAAGACAGAAAGCTTTTCTAAAGAAAGGGTTTGTTGGGCCACATGTTAGCCAGAAAAAGGACTAGGTCCTGGGACATGCCGTCTGAATCCCCAGCATCGGGGCTGATGGAAAGACCAATGTGTCCGCTCTCCTGGTATTGACGGGGCTCCTTTGAACATTATGTTTTGGGGAAGAGAGAAGTAAGTTGTTTTGAAAGAATTTACATTGGCTACGGATAAGGGGAAAGGAGAGGCGGGGGCAGCGCTGGGCTAGGTTCCCAGTCCATAAGGAAGAACTGTTCACCACTTTGGCTATGGGCAGCGGTCCGGGAAGTTCGTGCATAGGCAGGACTCCTGGTGGCCAGTTTTTTAGGCGGTGCCTGAGGCTGGCAGGAAGCTCCTGCTCACACTCAGGATGTCCCCAGCCATTCAGGTGTCTTGCTCTTGTCTCTTGCTCTTGCTCGTTGGCCTGGTGTGATAGGACATCTCAGAATTTTCCTCTTGTCATCAGCATTCCTGGTAATTCTTGGAGTCACCCAGAAACCCTTCAGTAAATTCCTTTCCTGTGTAAATCAAAGTTGATTTCCACTGTCAGTAGCTAAGCAGTCTGACTGATACAGCCAACCATTATTCTGTCCACCCTCATGCACACCAGGAGGTGTAGCTGGTGTTGTGTGCAAGTGGTGTGATATTCAGAATTTTGTGTTCCTTTTTCTTTAGGGTATGTTGTATGCCTACTATGCCTAACCTGATTTTCCAGTATAGCAGTGTTTTGGGTTTATAGGTTGGTGAGATGTAGTCATGTGTTTACCGAGTATTTCATTGAGTACTTATTATGTACCAGGCACTTGTAGTGGCTGCAATAAGACAGCAGTAGATAGAAGAGACCAAACCTCTGCCTTCATGGAGCTTCCATTAGGGGATGTGGACTGATAAATATGGTGATAGATGTGGTCATGACAAAATTAAGCCATGGGGGAGAAAAGGCATGCTGCAGCGAGGCCATCAGCTTGGGAGTCAGGGGTGACCTTGTGGTATCATGACAGGGGGTGCGTGCTTGCGCCCCAGCTCCAAGCACTCTCAATCTCCCAGACCATGTGGTGGTGGGGATGTGCTGGTTGGTCCAGGAGAGTGACAGACAATGTGTAGAGGCAGCATTTTAAAAGAGCAGCTAAATGCACCTCACAGCTAGCACAGAAGTAAAGAGATTAAATGCATATACAGTTGTTGTAGAATGTAGTTTAAAAAGTACATATGAGAGTTAGCATTTTCAGTGTTTTAGTATAATATTTAAGCACACGGTCTATTAACTCTGGGCCATGTGCTCGTTATCCTGTCTATTTTAGTCATCATACCACCCACAGAGCATGTGCATGTGTGAGCATTAGGTTTTCAAAGAACCTGAGGTCCGGGAGCTGTTGTGGTTTTTCCTTCCTGATATTCGTACGTTGGTACAGAATGTGTCAAAGTGTCTAGGAATTACAGAAAATGAGAAGCACAGGGAAGATTTCTGCTTCATCATGAAAGGACTAACGTATCTAAAATAAAAAGCTAAGCAGAAGCAATCTTAATATCTTGCTGATTGCATGCCAGAAAGAAAAAGCAATGGCAGCGCGTCCTGCTGAGAGCGTGTGCTCCGCCTCCCTGTGGGCTGTAGGCGGAGCCTCGGGAGGCCGTGTCAGTGCGCGGCCACTGACTGTCCCTGGAGCGTGTACACCCGCACTGGGGAGCAGGCTCTTTCGTATATTATTTGTCATTAAGTATCTCATGATTAGGTTTGGATGAATGCTGCTGTAAGTTCACATTATTTTTTTGTATCCTTTCCAGCAATCAAACAAAGTTCTTTCAGTTAAATTCTGTGTTCCTCTATGTAAGTGACATTTCCAAATTTTGTAATACTGAATATTTGGAGGAAGGGAATTTATATATATTACTAGAGGCCCAGCGCACTTTGTGCATGGGTAGGGTCCCTAGGCCTGGCCTGTGATGAGGGCCGATCTTCCCTGACTGCCGGCAGCTGGTCTCGCGTCCCTCCTCTCCCCCCCGCCCCACCCACTGACGTGGTCGCTCTCTGTGTGTGGGGTGACAGGCGGGGGTGATTGGGGCCCCGCTCGCTTGCACCCACCTTGTTTCCCATTCCCCATCGGGCAATTAGAGCCTGCCAGCCCAGGGGAGCAGGGAGGAACCCAGAGGCTGGCCAGCAGGCCCTATCTAGTGATTGGGACCTGGGGGCTGGGAGCAGCTCCTACGTTGAGCGTCTGCCCCATGGTGGTCAGTGTGCGTCATAGCGACCAGTCATTCCACTGTCCTGTCGGTTTGCATATTACACTTTTAAATATATCGATTATTTTAAAGAAGTATTTTGAAACAGGTTTTGAATAAAGATATATCTATACTTTTAGACAATTAGTATTGAGTTTTTCCTAGATATGAATTTCAGTTTATACTTTAGTGTTTGTAATAAGGTGGTTTGATCATGTTAGAACATTTACTTTCTTCTCCATCCTTTTAAATTGAGGGGTAGCAACCTCCAATCGCATTTTCTGTAAGTATTTGATCTTCATAAAATTTAGGTCTTTTGAAAACAGTGTTGAGGCAAACCTCTGCATCAAAGTGATGAATACCAATTTGTGGATTTATCTGAATTGTGCACAAGCATGTTTTCTTGGGTGAATAACTGTGATGTTTGATTTCACAGCTGCCATGTAAGGCCCCGGAGTCTGTCCAAGATCGATTCTTTGTTCATATTGAGCACAGTCTGAATTAAACAAAAATTTAGGTAGAACCCAAACAGAGGGTGTTTATTCCTTTATTGCCCTACAGCAGTGATGGCGAACCTATGACACGCGTGTCAGAGGTGACACGCGAACTCATTTTTTTTGTTGATTTTTCTTGGTTAAACGGCATTTAAATATATAAAATAAATATAAAAAATATAAGCCTTTGTTTTACTATGTTTGCAGATATCAAAAAATTTCTATATGTGACACGGCACCAGCGTTGTTAGGGTTTTTCAAAATGCTGACTCGCCGAGCTCAAACGGTTCCCATCACTGTCCTACAGGGCACATGTAGTGTGAGTTCTCTGAGAGCCATGGCCGTGCGAATATGACTTCATTCACAGAATTACTCTCACTGAGAAACACCCATCTACAGGAGACATTTGGCTGCTGAGCATCCAGTCTCCTTCCTGAAAACACTTGGCTTCCATGAGGAGAACACTGGCCTGCCGCTTCCTCCTCGGAGGGAGCCAGAGAGCCCACCTTTATGGACATGGAACCTTGAGCTCCCCCAGATAGGGGCTCACCCTCAGGACTGTCCAGGCCCGGGAGCTCCCACAGCCTGGCCCCGACGGCGGCACTGCTGCTTGCTCTTGCTTGGTGTCGGTCTGTTACCTTGCAGAGCGCTCTTGACTCTCTGAGAGCCGCCAGAAAGTCCCCTCTCCTGATGGAGCCAGAGCCATTGGTTGCTGACCACCTACACAAGAACATTGATGGCTAAGGAAGCAGACCTTTCCTATCTAAGGGAGGATTTTACTGTCAGTCGGTCAGCATCCTGCTGTCTCGTATGGTTGGTGGCCATGCAGAATACACTGCTGGAGCAGTCCGGGCACTTGCCCGTGGCCCTGCCCGTAGCTGCTGGGCTCTGTGCGGCCATGGAGGGCACGGCTGGTGCGCCTGTGGGCCATCGTGGGCTGGCAGTGCTTTTCTGTTTGCTGGATTGTATGTAAAAGTTTAGGACTGCTTCCCAGTGCCCTGGTGTTAAAAGCCAGTTACCGGATGGTGCGTGTCATCAAGGGACAGCCGAAATAAATGTTTCTCCAGCTGAATTTTTGTATCATTGTTTTTAAAAAGAAGCACCATAGTAGTGCATTTCTTTCTCTTATGATTATAAAGTGACAATTTTAGGTTTAGAAGCATAAGATGACCAAACTTGCAGCATTATATTTTAAGATTCACAGATATAGAATAAGATATACTTTTGTCATCGAAGGCATGTGTTTTCTACTAAAATTAAAATATTGCTGGAAGAATTATGTATTAAAAATAAGTTTATTTTGTTCCAGTTATACTTAGATCTGTCGCTACATCATTCTGGTGTTAGGTCACTCTCTGACTCATTTGTATATCTTTCTGCATTCCACCTCTGGGCAGCCACGTATTCCTAGCTCATCCAGCGTCTCTGAGGGAGTTGAGAGCAGTTTCTCAGCCGTGTTGAAAGGGATAATTATCTGAATCACATCACCTCAATAGAAGGTGTAAGAGTATTCAGACCAGCATCTAGTTTTACATTCTTGTCTATCAAATAGATGCTCCTTTTCTGTTTTATGCTCAGCATCTTTGAATGTAGTTACACATCACAGTTGAGTATGTATGAACTTACCCCAAAGACCTAGGTTTAGCAATTCATCGCTAGAAAAAGTGCCACAGCTTTCAAAAGAAGACAGTGAAATAGTTGCAGTTGGTATGTTAGCATAAAAAATAGACTCTTGGGTTTTAAAACATGTATATGAAGTGTCCTATTTTCCTCAGTGTGAGTGTGCCTGTGTGTTCTTTGCCCATTCATAGCTTTGCAGATGCTTTAAATGTGCCCTTTCCAGCACAGGAGTGAGCTGTGTTGGGGTGAGTTTACCCTGACCTGGAAGATGTTCTCACTCTAGGATTGTTGCACAGGATGAGCACCTGCCGGTGGGACTGAAGCCTCTCTGAACCCTCGTCCAGATGACATACCTTGTGCTGTCACGGGTGAAAGCAGAAAACTGTCCGTATGAGGGCACTTAATGGTAACGGTGTTGAGAGGAAGTTGACTCTGTGGTCTTTAGCTTACCTTCCAGAAGGCATCCTCAGAGTCACCCGGAGTTAATGTTTAAGGGCCAGAGCAGCATGGAGGGGAAGCTGGGCATTAGTGAGGCAGACCTGAGTCCAAGGTTTATGGGCAGCAGTGATAATTGGGTGGAGGGGCCAGAACTAGCCAAACTGTCTGTTGTTCTTCAGGCACTAGTGTGGGAAGGCTATTCCAAGTGGTAGCGGAAGGAACACATTCAGAGAGTAAGGAAAAGAAGATAGGAAAGGGCAGTCGAATCCCTTTGTCACCCCTCTGCCCTGCCTGCCTGGCTGGGTACCAGCAGCCCAGAGAAGAGGCAAGAAAATGTCACCCATGAGAGACCTGGGCTCCCTGAACCACTGACAGCAAGGTGGGACCAGGCAGTGGAGTGCACGGGTCTCTGCAGGTGTGGCCGCCGCTGCAGGGGGTGCAGGCGTCCAGCAGTAGCCGCGTTGCTGCCCACTGTGCAGGACGGTGCGAGGCCAGTGGGGGTGGGAATGGGAATGGGAATGGGAAATGCAGGCACCGCAGAACGTGCAGCTGGCCACCTTAGATGACTGTGTGTGACTATATAGCCATCAGGAAAGAAAGAGATGCCACAGGAAGGGAGCCGGTGACTGGGCAGAGGGACAGAGACTGCATCCTATGCTGTGAAGGTTTGGTTACGCGACTGGGTTCAAGTCATTTAGTTGTGTGGCAGGTTATTAATTATGGCAGGTTACTTAGGTCTGTGAGCCTCTCTTTATGCATAAAGTGAGAGTGATGATACATCTATATTACAAAGCTGTTGCAGGGCTTATTATAGTTAAAAACTGTTCGTAAGCGTTAAAGCACCATGTAAATGCTAGTTATCCCGTGGAATTTAACATTGGAAGCTGGGTCCCTCCTAATGCACATGTTGCTAACCCTAGGGCTTTGCAGTGCACTTCCTCTTCTGCTGTCTGAACTGATCACCCAGAGACTTGGATTAGGGTGCTGGGATCTGACCTTGCTTCTGACAAGCGCTTCGCTTCTCAAAATCCCCACCAAAGTACACTTAGGTGGGAACACATGCCCAGCTGGTGGCTCAGTCGGTTGGAGCATCGCCCATGCACCAAAAGGTTGCAGATCCGATTCCCCATCAGGGCACATACCTAGGTTGTGAGTTCGATCCCTGGTTGGGGTCTGTCTGGGAGGCAACCAGCAGATGTTTCCCTCTCACATCGATGCCTCTCACTCTCTCAATGAAAAACACATGTTCTCAGGGGAGGATTAAAAAATTAAAAGATAACCATGCACACAGGGCCCAAGCTGCCTGCCACATGGAGCGCCTCGTTTCCCTCAAGCCTCACCCAGCCCTGGCCCGCGCCGCTCCGTGGGGGAGTGTCGGCCTGTGCCCGAAGGATGGTGGGTTTGAGTCCTAGTCAAGGGCACTTTCCTGGCTTGCAGATTTGATCCCCTGTCTAGGTCAGGACATGTGCAGGAGGCCACCGATTGATGTGTCTCTTTCACATAGATGTTTCTCTCTCTCTCCCTCTCTCTCTCTCTCCCCCTCCCTCCCTCCTTCCTCCCTTCCACTTTCCCTAAAAAAAGCAATGGAAAAAATATCCTCAGGTGAGGATTAACAAAATTTTTAAATCTCACTCTATTTTACAATTTATGTAAAGTTTTCAGTCAAACCTGTACAGTATTTATAATAAACTACACATACCTTTTAAGATACCTGTGAATAAGATGTTAAAGGGGGGAGGGCTCCTGCCTGCCCTATTTTTTAAAAAATATATTTTATTGATTTTTTACAGAGAGGAAGGGAGAGGGATAGAGAGTTAGAAACATCGATGAGAGGGAAACATCAATCAGCTGCCTCCCGCACACCTCCCACTGGGGATGTGCCCGCAACCAAGGTACATGCCCTTGACCAGAATCGAACCTGGGACCCTTCAGTCTGTAGGCTGAAGCTCTATCCACTGAGCCAAACTGGTCAGGGCCTGCCTGCCCTATTAATGGGTAGGCGTGGTGGGGTGGGCCCTGCCTGTGACTTCAGGTGCCCCTAGACACAGGAGCACACACGCCCACCTCTTGGGGTTCTCTTACTCGTTAAAGAAGAGGATTGACTCTTTGGGGCCTGTGTTCCCTTTTGGGCAATAATTTCATGTAACAGATATTGCAAGGAACTCTTGACCTGATTACAAAATCAAATGATAGGACACACTTATTTGTACAAAGTAGTTTCTCAGTGTTGTGCAATTCTTAGCCATGTGGACCTTCACAGAAGACCTTGCTCAATCGTTTATTATTGTAGAGACTTCAGACCACCAGGTTTTATTTGCTGGAAACATTCTTGAAAGGTCGTCATCAGGGATGACATTTCACTATGCTGTTCTCTCCACTGTGGTGTGTGGTTCCAGCTTTCTGCTCTATGCTTGGAAACACTTAAGGTTTCTGGTGAAGAAGGGCAGCTGAGCACTGAGCTCTGTTGTTTGCCATCTGCCCGTGTCAAGACCTCCCCAGAATGAAAGCACCAGCTCTAGCCGGGAAATGATGGTGTAATCATCAACCAGCACCCGGAAAAGCAAGGGCGAGGAGTCATCAACAAACCAGGAGTCAGTCACTTCTGGAACGTCAGAGGGGAGGCAGGTTGAGAAGCTCTAGGCTGGATGTGCTGCAGGGGCCTCCAGAGTGCTCGGGGTCCACAGCTGTTTTAAATATTTTTATTGATTTCAGAGAGGAAGAAAGAGGGAGAGAGAGAGAGAAACATCAGTGATGAGAGAGACACACTGATTGGCTGCCTCCTGCATGCACCCTGACCAGGGCTGGGGATCGAGCCTGCAATCTAGGCACCTGCTATTGAACGGAATCGAACCTGGGACCCTTCAGTCCTCAGGCTGATGCTCTATCCACTGAGCCAAACTGGTTAGGGCCGCAGCTGTTTTAGAGGTTATAAACTTAGCGGTTGCCAAAAGCAGGGTAGGGCTGAAGGGCTGTGTGTAAAGTGTAGCACAGGTTAGGTCCACACCCCACTCTCCCAGCACACAGTGCACATGCATGCACACCCACACATAAAGCAGGGCATGGGTCTGTTCCGTTGTGTGTGCGGCCAAACACAAAGGTGTGCTTACATAGGGTAAAACTCTACAGGGCCAGGCAGTTTCCAGATTTGGTGAAAACTAAATTAGACCCTAATACCTTGAGACATTTATTACACGTAATTAACTTCTGTCCTATGCATCTAAGAGCTGTGTATGCTCATGGGGAGGTTTAAAAGTACTCATTCATCTAATTTCCTGTTAGCTTTATTCTCACACAAAACTCTACTTGAGAAAGGCTACCAACTACTAAAGAAATCAAACATAACTAATAAGCCAATAGTGAGGATAGAATGGAATACTAAAAGATGCTTAACACCAGGCAAGAAAAGAAGAACAAGCAGTAAAGGTTAGATGAGAAAAATAGAAAACAAAAATCAAGATGGTAAATGTAATCTTAACCATGCTGATAATTAAATTAAATGTAAGTTGTTTTGTACAATGTGATTACACAGCCGAGGCTGTCAGACTGGTTAAAAAAGTAAGACCTCAAGTATATGCTGTTTTTAAGAGACACGTTAACGATAGCGTTGCAATTAGGTTAACACTGAAAGAATGGAAGGTCATGTGCTGTGCTTACCACAGATGAGAAAGCTGGGAGAGTGGTGTTTACACCAGAACACTAGGCTTCAGGACAAGGACACTCACAGTGAAAAGGAGGGACATTTTATAACAAGAGTGAATTCACCAAGAAGACACAACAAACGTTCCTGCAGTTATCAGAACAGAACTTCCAAGTACATGAGGCAGAAATTCTCAGAACTATATTTTTGCTGGAGATTACATAATTGATGGAGAAAATGGAAAGAAAACCAGGATATAGAAAATTTCACCCTACACTATTAACTTCCCCTAATTGATCTTTACAGAGCACTTTAACAACAAAATTCACATTTTTTGAAGTTGTATTTGGAATATTGATCAGAACAGACAGAAAGATGAACCACAAAATGAATCTCAATAAATTTTGAAAGATTAAAATAACCTATATCCTATATAATAATAGACAAACATGGTAATTGACCATACCTTCGCTACGCCTCCCATTGGCTAATCAGCGTGATATGCAAATTAACCGCCAACAAAGATGGCGGTTAATTTGCATACGTAGCCTCCAAGCGGCAGAGGGAAGACTGAAGGCGAGCCGGAGCAGCGAAGACTGAAGACTGAAGGCGGCTCCGGCCGAAGCAGCAAAGACGGAGGACTGAAGGCGGCTCCGGCTGTAGCAGCGAAGACGGAGGACTGAAGGCGGCTCCGGCTGTAGCAGCAAAGACGGAGGACTGAAGGCAGCTCTGGCTGTAGCAGTGAAGACGGAGGACTGAAGGCGGCTCTGGCTGTAGCAGTGAAGATGGAGGACTGAAGGCGGCTCCGGCTGTAGCAGTGAAGACGGAGGACTGAAGGCGGCTCTGGCTGTAGCAGTGAAGACGGAGGACTGAAGGCAGCTCCGGCTGTAGCAGCAAAGACGGAGGACTGAAGGCGGCTCTGGCTGTAGCAGCAAAGACGGAGGACTGAAGGCGGTTCAGGCTGTAGCAGCAAAGACGGAGGACTGAAGGCGGCTCTGGCTGTAGCAGTAAAGACGGAGGACTGAAGGCGGCTCCGGCTGTGGCAGTGAAGACGGAGGACTGAAGGCGGCTCCGGCTGTAGCAGCAAAGACGGAGGACTGAAGGCGGCTCCGGCTGTAGCAGTGAAGACGGAGGACTGAAGGCGGCTCAGGCTGTAGCAGCAAAGACGGAGGACTGAAGGCGGCTCTGGCCGGAGCAGCAAAGACGGAGGACTGAAGGCGGCTCCGGCTGTAGCAGCAAAGACGGAGGACTGAAGGCGGCTCCGGCTGTAGCAGTGAAGACGGAGGACTGAAGGCGGCTCTGGCTGTAGCAGTGAAGATGGAGGACTGAAGGCGGCTCCGGCTGTAGCAGTGAAGACGGAGGACTGAAGGCGGCTCTGGCTGTAGCAGTGAAGACGGAGGACTGAAGGCAGCTCCGGCTGTAGCAGCAAAGACGGAGGACTGAAGGCGGCTCTGGCTGTAGCAGCAAAGACGGAGGACTGAAGGCGGTTCAGGCTGTAGCAGCAAAGACGGA